>NC_080634.1:49457584-50110584 GCF_027579445.1 Ammospiza nelsoni
AGTATTTGAGGGCAAAAAAAGCCTGGAGTACTTTTTCATGTATCCTTTGTATAAGCATTGGGCTGAATGTTCCCCGATCTCACAGGCACAGAATCTTAGAATGCCTTTACTGTGTTTTGTACAAATAGGCAGAACAGTGTTGGGTTGACAAGAGATAACACCTGAGCCCTCCTTCTGTTCAAAGTAGAAAAATTTATCAGGGTGATGTTATTATAAGGAGATAAAGACTTTGCTTTCACTCTTTCTGACTACCTCCTCATTTATTAAAAATCAAATGAATGGGTTTGGTCATCTGCATTCAAGAAATCAGGAATTAAAAATCAAGACCTCACAGTTTTAAACAAGATGTCAGGCTGCCTTCTTTCCTTTATAGAACCTATACACTAATTAAATTTGTGTTAATCCTGATTTCCAGCACTCTAAAAGAAGGCAGATTCATCAAACCAAACCCTCAGCTAAAACAAACTGACACATTTTGTTGGATCCATTATGAACTGATAAAATCATGGCTCTTCCATTTTAGACAAGTGGAAGACAAGTTCTCATTACCTTCTTTTTGCACTAATACCCCAAGGCAAGAGTTTTCAAACTGTTAATTAGAACTAGAATTAACAAAAACACCCTACAAAAGGGAGATATCAGCAGAAATGAATTTAAAATCCACAGTATGTCTTGTGATTCTTCATCACAATATGAGAGTACTGAAACTAATTTAGTGACACTTCATTTAAACTGGATTTAGTGCTCACTAAAAGGTGTGGGGTAACTACACCTGCAGCTGTCAGGAAAACTTCCTGTGAATGTCACGTACATGGATGTGATACTGTAACTATAGGGATTGTGTCACTTCTGTGAGGAGTCCAAATAGGTGGTTGGACTGGGTCACCCATTAAAATCAGCATCATGTCAGCTTTGCCTTATCACACCTTGGCTTGAAATACAAAGCTCTGCATCTTTTGTTTTCAGGTCTTTTTGCTCCATTGTATCTTCCAGTAATTTTACTGTCGTGTAATTACCACTCAGCCAGCAGTGTGACAGCCAGGAACTTCAAAACAGACAGGCATATATCCAATCCTGGGGCTGGAAAGAAACTGTCCAGGAACTTTTGTAGTGGGCAGGATTCATTATGAAAAGTTGGCAATAATACTAATCAAAAATCTGAGAGCTTTCCTAACAAATATTGGAATAACTGAAAATAATATATTTTCAATATTGATAATTAATTTTTTGCACTAAAAATAAACTTTGTAAAATCTGGGGGTTTTTTCCAACTCCTCAACTGTGTCAGTGATCTTTCCCAAATTATCCTTTGAGTGTACCAGCTGAGAATCAGTTATCTAAAGCTCTCAGATGCCATGTCTTACATACCTGCAACTGCTCCAAAAGGCTTAAGTAGCTTAGCTGGAAAAGATAAGAGACTGAAAGGAAAATATTTGTGGCAAGCCACACTGAAGAGCTGTCCCAGAAGCAGAAAGATGTTGCTGCAGAGATACTCAACTGCCTTTTCAAAATCCAGTATATTGCTCTGCTCTACCAGGTATATGTGCAAAAAGACTTTGAGATTAACTATCCCTTAAAAGAAGATGTTGGCAATCAGTCTCTACAGATACTGTCTGTAACAGATATTCTAGTATTTGTACTACTACAGACTTAATTAAAATGTGTCACAATACAACATGGTATAGGAAAACAAGCCTGGAACACCTCCCCATTGCTGTAAAAAAGCTAACATAGGTCTTATGATATTGCTTCACAAGTAGCGTATCAGCTCTGTCAGATTCAAAGATTATTTAAAGGCCATACTTGACAGCTCAAACAAGACTGGCCAAAGGAAAATGAACCAGCCAAGAGTGCTGCCCTGTAGCAAAACTCACAGAGCATCACTTGACAACCTTCCAGAAGAGCAGAAAGAGATGACCTGGTTGTTCTATAGGGCACTCAGCAAGGCTTCACTACAATAAAAATGCCTTGTGAATTGCTAATTGGAGAGCGATCAGTTTCAGATCTGACATCAGTTTTCAACTGATCATCCAAAATACCATCTAGAGTCAATGGGAGCTATCAGCTTAAAACTTTTTGTAGACGGAAGGAGGGTTAATGGTAAGAAAAAAAGGGAATGCTTTAGAGCAATATCACTCACAAAGCCATACAATCTCAGGTTAAAAAAAACCCTGCAGAGCTGGCAGAGAACAAGACTGCACTCGAACCTTGTGGCAATGGATATGCAACACTAAATGACTGTTCTTTCTTTGCCCAGTGAGTTCCATAAGGAAGTACACCCAGCAGTTCCATCGTCTTGGTGATATTCTAGGACCCTGAACAGACAAGAAGATTTCCTTGCAGTCATTTCACTGTTAGATATTTTAATCCTTCATGGAACTAGAGTGGCATTCCTGCCAAATCACACTAGTAGGGCAGTGCTTTTAGGTCTGGCCAGAAAAGGAGAAAACTGACTCACCCAGCACAGGGAAGTAGACTAAAAGCAGATACTGCTGGAAAACTAAAATCTGAAACAAGAGTCCTGTGGAGAGAGTGGAACAGAGAAGGAATAAAACAGTTTCTATAAATAGGCAGTACATGTGTCTGTTTCAATGGAGTTATGAATAACCAAGTAGCATAAGAGTTCATATATTGGCTATACAGCAAGTGGAATTTTAAACTTTTATTAAATACATTCATTTCATTTGATCCTAGAAACAGAAGGGTAGTTAAATCTCTTATGTCCTCAATTAACTCCTAAATAACGTATTCCTTATCATCTGAGTGCTTTGATCTTTAATGAATTTATTAATAGTGTCACCTCCCCCATCAGAGTAGGGAAAAAATGTTTCTTCTGCCACTCTACCTAGGATCTTGGTTATTTATGAAGTTGCTCCACAGTAACTGTGCTTAAGTCACCTTTTTCTAATTGAGTGTCCTAAGCAGAGGTGTTTTAAATTCCCTCCAATTCTAATGCAAACCAACTCTCACAGCCAAACAAGCTTTAAGCAAAGGCAGCAGAAGTTCAGGTCAGCCTCCAGTTAGCCCTGACGCTGTCACCACCTCACTTTACAGTCATGCAGGATCCCACACAGCTTGAGAAGGTTCCCCTTTGTGCTACTACAGAAACATAGTAACGTAGAGCATGGGGTTTATTGGGATGAGCGCTTTGTCAAAAGGCATAATTGTCACTGGTGTTTATAATTGTCACTGGTGTTTACATAAATAGGATGGGGCCTTTGATGTGACAGAATGAGCTGCACATTATACTGCACTGTGTGCCAGTTAAACGTGGATGAAAAGCAATGGGAGGTCTGTAACACACTGAACTGCCGACACACAGTTTGAGTGTGTGCATGAACAAACACGGACTGAAGCAGTCTGTCTATTCAGTACTAACTTCTGCCACTAAACTGGTAGCAGTTCAGTCTTCACCTGGAAAAGTTCCCCATCACAGAGCAGAATTTCTGTGTGCCAACACTATGGTTGCAATCGTCCTGCTCAATGTTTCAGTGACTCTTGGTGATGCTAATGGGTGGTTAAAGCACTTGCTGAGGAAGTACACCCCCCTGGTCTGTCCCCATTGTCACTACTCCTGCCAGGTACATTTCTCTCAGGAGAACAGGGCTTTTATTCTTAAAACTTAAACAGTTTTAATAATAGTTTTTAAAGAATTTGTTAGCTCAGCACTTTGCTGATCCCTTCATAGGGGTTGTTTGCTTAAAAATGCATCCAAGGCAACTGCTGATCCTCCTGCAAAATAGGATGTACAAATCCTGTGAGTAGAGGTGATGAGAGTGAGCTTCAAGGTTAAAGGTTTGTAGCCTTCACCATGCTCCTTACACCACCTGAACCTGCCTCTACAAAACCAAATTACACCTCATTTGAAGCAGCAAAAACCATATGTAAATCACACAGAGCTGATGACATGACCTGTAGCTCCTGGGCATTTTATATGTATCTATAGGGATTATGTCTAACCTGTAAATGACGACAGATAAAAAATCAAAGAATCATTACAGTTGGAAAAGACCTCAGGTCCACCCTTTGACTGAATACCACCATGCCCCCTAAACCTTACAGCAAAGAGCCATGTCTACTCATTTTTGAACACTTCCAGGCATGGTGACCCAATTGCTTCCCTGAGGAGCCTGTTCCAATGCTTTAATCATCTTTGATCAAGGATAAAAGCTTTGACCAAAGTACAAGTGCCTGTATAAGGTTTTAACTGCTCTGTATGATGCTTCTCAACAGTTGCAATCATGGTAATTATATCACAGCACAAAAATAGCACAAAGAAATTCTTGCATAGACATTTCTCTGAAAAATGGAAGAGAGAGATCCTTTACAAGGAAAGGACTAAGACTCTAAAATCAAAAACACAGCATAAACTATAAGCAAGTATTTCACAGGAAAAGTAGATGGAAAACCATGTCCTGAGAGAAGATTCTGTTACTACCTTTACACTAAAAATACTTTTCTTGCTGATGTGTTTAACTGAACAATTAAAAAAGACCACAGTAAATAATGCAGAGATCAGTTATACCTTTAATCCATTATAAAGCTGAAATTCGATTTTTTCCCCTAAAAATAAAAATGCCATTGTAATCCAATGTCTTATTGACAGTTTCTTATTTTTAGTGATTTTAAGGAGGCAGAAAGGAGAAGAACAAGTTAGTCTTTGATGTCTGTGGTTACAACAGTAAGGAGCTAGAGACTTTGAGAATAATTTAAATCTAATCAATTTAGCTCAGTTGGTACAACATTACAGCAATAAAAAGGTTTACTTGTACAAGGAAAAAAATCAATTAATGAGCAAATGCATAAAAAAGAAGCTCAGGGATCATTTGAGTGGCAGAAGGTGACTTCCCATCTCTAAATTCTCCTTTTCATGTCATCTGTTTTTCTGGCAAGTGTTTTATACCGGTGTTAACCAGGTTTAAAACTCTATCAAATATTCCAGTTGCACTTTATACTGTATTTGCACATGTGGAAGTCACACTACCAAGTGCAGGAGGGTCAAAAATCTGAGATGAAAAGATATTGTTAGACCATCACAGATGCAGTGTTCTTCTTGACTAAAGAGGAATGTCTGTAAGCTACTGAAATGCTTTACATGGTATGAAAATAAATCTCAGTGACCCAAACTAAAACCTAATACTTTAGATTACCAAAACTCCCTCAAAAGTAAACAAAACTAGCAAATAAACTTTAAAAGTTCAGATCAGGAAAGATCTTCTCTTCTTAAAAGAAGAGTGAACATTTTGATACATGAATTGATGACAAAAAACCTGCAATGGATAGAGACAGTTACCTGACCCTAACTCAGGATGACAATAGGGTGACCGGTTCTCCCTCCACACCATTCAGCTCAGAAGGGTCTTGAAATTTTGCAGTGCCACCATACAACCATATCTGAACTGCCTGTCAGTGGGCTGTGGCTCAGTCTCCAAATATATGCTCTTACAGTTGGGTTCACACAGCACAGAGCCCCTCACCTGAACCTGTTTGGCCCCCAGAGACAGCAGATCTGCACATCAAGCCACAACATGCTGTGAAAAACAGAGCTACTGCCTTTCTGTGTCTGGTCCCTGCTGGCATTCAGATCATACAGGCTGGTAGTGAGCCACTTCAGCACTGATCCTGGTGAACAGGTAACCATCTGATGGCTATTGCTGACACAAGCAAGGCAGTGGGAATGCACAGGAATGGGGAAGGCAGGACTTTCTGGGTGGCAGAGAGATTGGTTCTGGTTTTCCTAAGTCACCAGAGCTGGCTCTGGTGTAGTAAACCAACTACAATCAACTTAATACTAGATATTACTCTTGTTCCCCTTGAAAATATTCTATATAGGAAATACATTGTTCAAGAGCTAGAAATTGATCTTAATGCTAACCAGCAACCCCCACCTTTCTTCAAAGCATCATCTAATTCGGATTCTTCTTATGTGACACGCAGGGAACATGTAAAAGTCTGAGTCTGCGTACAGATAAATCCCAGCAAGAAGATCTGGGTGCCCCAACCACCCAGTGCATCGAGGTACAACTTAACCACCTAGATCCATGAGTATGACTGTGGATTGTGGATGACCAAGCACTGGAAATATTGAACCAGAATCCTCTGGACACAATCCCATCCAATGCGCTCTAGGATGACCCTGCTTGAGCAGGGAGGTTGGACCCTCTGTGGTCCCTTCCAACCCATTGTCTGTGATTTTGTCATTGACAAAAGCTGAAGCTTAAACTCCTTATGTATGCTACACTGAAGCTAAACATTCTTCAAGCGCGAAGCACTGAAAGGAGCCTAGGTTTGGATTACAAAGGTTAAGTCACAAAAAGATCTGCCAAACTGCAGTTCTGGGAAAGGAGCCTTCCAATCACAGGACAGGGTTTCAGATCGGACTGCAGAAGTGTGGACATATCCCCAAACACTGGAAAGTGGAATCTGCTTAACTGCAACTGTTTCATCTGAATGGCTTAGGCTGAAGATAAGTAGAGCTGGTAATATGCTAAATCCTACCCTGAAACCTCACCATTTCCTCTGAGCAGGCATTACATACCTCTTTGCTCAGCATCCCACTTCAGCTGCTATGCAGAAGTCCCGGACGTTCTGTCCTTGCTACCAAGCAGTGAGACCAAACAGGAAAATGTTACTAGAGTGACCAGGTTGTGCAGAGGGGCCAAAGGGAAGGTGGCTTTCTTCTTTCAGCTAGCTCTAGCCTGGTTCCATGAGCTGAACAGCCATGAGTGGCTAAAGGACTTCAAATACAGCATCATGCAAAAGCAATCCAGCAAATGCTCTCCAAGGTGCTCTGAGATTTAACCCAAAGCAGATCTGATCAGGAAATGTGCACATTTCTCATTGAAACAAAAAGTGCTGAAACAACATTATACTACAGTTTCACTCACCACAGAAACTGTACTAGGCACTTAAATAATTTGCACAGGAAGGGGTGTCTGTAAGTCACCAGCAATGTCACTGATGCTTTATCTATGCCCAAGCAGAACATACCACAGATAAAATCTGAATGCACCTTGTTCCTACAGAAGTCAATCCTTTGCGAGGAGAATTCTACCTTCAAAGTCTTCCATTTCTGTCTACTTCTTTTCATGAACTAGTTGGAAAACAGTTTCCTAAACGCACCTCTTAAGAAACCCTGTCATTGACCTCTCCGCAGGCTCACTGCAGATGCTCTCCCCGCTCCTGGTCACGGGACAGAGGCCCCTGACCGGCGGGGGGGCTTGGGGGACCGCTGTGTCCCCTGCACGGCGGTGCTGCCCTCTGACCAGAGGAAATGTCGCTGTCAGTAACTGTCACCGCCAAGAGGGCGAGGGGTTGCTCGCGCGGCGGGCTGAGGGTGCCGGGGGCCCTGGCGGGACGGGCGGGAGGCGCGGCGGGGCCGGGCCGGGGTCTGCGGGCGGGACGCGGTGCCCTTGGGGCCGGGCAGCGGGCGGGCAGCGCCTCGCCCCGGCTCCGCCGGAGGGACCTCCTCGCCCAGGGGAGCCCCCGAGGGCGGGGAAGGCACTGCGGGATCCCCGAGCGCCGCGGCCGGCGGGGCGGCAGGGCCGGGCGGCCGCGCCATGGAGGCGCCGCTGCCATCCCTTCCCTTCCTTTCCGCCGCGCCTTCCTTCCTCCGCCGCGGCGCCTCCTCCCCGCCCGCCTCGCCTCGCCCTTTCCTCACCGGCCGAGGAGTGGATCTTGGAGGATTTCCGCCGCAGGGACATCTTCAGCGCGGTGTCCAGGCCGGCCCTGTTCGGCATGGTGCGGCCGGCCGGGGCGCGCTGGCCATGGGCCCCTCCGCACGCAGACGCCGCGCTGCGGCCGCCGGCTCCGCCGCGTCCGGGCTGCGGGGGCGGGCGAGGCGCTCAGCCCAGGCCGGGCCCGGGGATGCCCTCCCGGGGAGCCCTCACGGCTCCGTGCGCCCGCCGGGAGCCATCGCGTGGGGTGCCGTGAAGCCGGGGCCTGGGTCTGGTGGGGGTTTTTGAGGTGTCTCTCTGGAGCTAGTATTTTACTGGACATTTGGGGCGCATAAAGCATCCCAAGAAAGCTCCCGCTGGGATCAGGATCCCTAACCGGACTTCTTTGTTCCGGTTACAAGGACATCTTTCATCACTGTGGCATGCTGCCAGCCTCATCATAAAAGATACCATTCCTTCTCAAAACGTCCGGTAATTCAAGGATAATAAAAGAAATAGAGGAAAGATTAATCAATGTAGCAGTTACAGCACATCACCTTTCTGTGCAAAACATTTGCAGCCATGAGAATTTACCTACTAAGGACAGGCAAAGAAGGAATGTAACTTAATAGAAAAAAAATTAGATAAGATAGCACCTCTGAATCTTTACAGATCCTGGTCTTAACCAGGCATAGCTAGCAGCAGTTGCCACATCTTAAGGGGTTGCTTTTTCTACCAGATGAGCTTCAGGGTAGAATGGTTTCAATGAGGCAGAATCACCACAGGACGAGGATACATTGAGTTTTGGGAAGATCTGCTGCATAAGAAATGGCCCCCTGTATCTTGAAGGTCTGTGACAAACAGCCTTAAGTCTGTATCTCAATCCAGATCCCACAGAGTTGGCTACCACACATAATGCGTAACTTGGGTTTTATTTCAAAGATCATAACTAATGCTAAACCTCTGAATCTTGCTGTGCTTTGGTATCCTCATATATAGTATAGAAAGTAATACTTTCTAGCTACGACTCCACAAAACAGAAGTAGAAATAGAACTTAGAAATAGAAGTATTGTTGACAAACCACTTGGAACTTCCTAAACTCAAAGTAATCCAGAACTGTGGCATTTCACACTGACTGCACTGAATGCATCATAGCCCACTGGAGATGTGTGCTTTGTGACAGGGCTGCTGCCACCGACAGATATTTGCCTGTGAGAGGCTTTTACTCGTGGATTTTATCACTCTGGGAGAAGTGGCCCAAGAGCTTTTGTGAATGAAATCATCCAGTTAGGACAATGCCCAGAGCTGGCATTCCTTTCCCATTTTAAGACCATGACATAGAGCTGGTTATTTTCATTAACATAATTTTCTTCCTCAGCTTGCTCTTTCTGCTCTCCACAAATTATTTTCTGTTGTGGTCTGTATCTTTGTACCAGAACAAATGGCCTGGGGAAGAGGGAATCACTTCACATATATTGTTAGCTAGTAGACAAATTAAAGTGAAGTTCACTTTGGGTTCAAACTGTCAGGTCAAACTCAAAGAAAGTGCTCCCAAAAAAGGACCAAAAAATGAATGGCAACTCCTGGATTCATGTAAACTCTTTCATCTAAAATTAGCCCTCAGGTGAACTGTGTTTCCAGTACACTTAAAGTATTGTGGACTGTCAGCCTGCAAGCCCATGTAGCAGCTGAGTGCACTCATTCCTTCACATGCGCTGCACTTGCTTTTACCTCTGCACACTCAGTGTTCTCAAAGAGTGCTCCAGCTAGAACACCATCTGCCTTACAGCCCTTACAAGGGCTACTCACTCACCTAAACTTGACTACTTGAGTGCCTCAAGGAGATTTAATTACCCAGCCCACACTTACCTGGACAAGCCTCAGCTGTATCCCCATGGAAGGCATGCCCCAAGCATTTAACGACCAGGCATTTCAGTAAAGCTTACTGGTGTGGAAAAAACAAAACATATCTTTGCCTCTGTTCAGAATGAGGACCTCAGAGGAGACCTGCCTGTAAAATCTGTCTCAAGTCACAAGTTCATATAATCATACAATGCAGTCTAGTGGAACACTGAGAGGAGGAAGTGGACTGCAAAAGTGTTCAAGGACACCAAGTGTGCAGGATAATCTCAGTAACTGAGAAAGAACCTGAGTCCTGCTCAGCAGGTTTAAGAGTGGGTCCTGCAGGAAAACTAAGTGTGCAGTCCAGAGCAGTTAGTTGTGTTTCTGAGAGCTCATGTTCATTAGTAACCAGCTGACAACCTGTGGGTAAGCCCTCAGCTTTGAGGAAAGAAACAGCTCATTCCGCTGTGCAGGGTTCACCTTTGTCAGTTTGTTATGCAATGCCTGTCTTTGTCATCGTGCTGATTTGCACTAAATTGTGTATTATTGGACCATGAGTCATGGCAGTATTATTCCCTGGGGTCTGTCATAATGGCTCCATGGTTTGAAGGATGTACTGAAAAAAAAAGGAGTTGGTATTTTTCAAATTACAACGTGCTCACTTTTCTAGTATTTATAGCAATGTACTTTCAAAGAGCTCAATATGCATAATAATTATTTCAATGTAATAAATAAAGCAAAGGCAGGAAGAATGGTCCTGTAGTTAATGTGCCAGACTGGGAGACAGGATATCTTTATTCTATTTTTGACTGTGCCAGATGCCGTCTGGGACCTTAGAGAGATTGTTAAGCCCAAATTTCCAAAAAGATGCATCCTTTGCTCCAATTACTAATGTTATACACAGAGACTGGTTCTGGAAAAAAAAAAAAGAGGAAAGAAACCCACATTACTCAAAATTTATTAGTGTAGTGGAAAATGTAACAGTCTAATCAAAGGTGAGAGCTAATTATTACTAAAAAAAAAAAAAAAGACTACTAATACTAAGAAATATGCTAATAAATAATGCTACTACTAAGAAATTAGGAATGCTACTACTTCTGAAAGAAAAAAAAAAACAGAAATAATAAACCATTTCAATTTTTTGTAGTCACACTCTTCCTGTCTGTCTTTTTTTGGTGTGGTGCTTACCCTTTCACTGCCCCTCTGAGACCAATGGTTGACAGTGCTGGCCTTTGTAAAGCAGTGGGTGTCAGGGCTGCAGCTGGTCATCAGTGCCTTGCCAACAAATTATTTGCTGAGAAAAACAACTGTTATGGGGCTATTTTTATGTGTTTTTTAAGATGCCTTCACACCTTGCTCTTTATCCATTTGTCTACTGTTCCACTTTACATCCAATTGTATTATATGGGATGCCATTTATGTATGGTACATACTTGTTCTTTGTGTGATCCCTCAGCTATCTTTGTCCACTTCCCAGGTCTGCACTGCTTTAGCTGACTGCTGATGAGCTCTTTGTAGCCCCAAGTTCTCCAGTGCCAAGGATGTGCTCCTGTTTTCATCATCCTCTGCCTCTTCTACAGTGTCCTGTGAGTCCACTCTCAGGGGACTCTGCTGTCATACCAGGCCTGTATTCCTCTACATATTATTATGTTATGCATCGTTATGTTAGTTATAAATGATGTTATACATCATTGTGTTAGTTTTAAGTATCTCATTGTCCACAGCAGAACTTCTTGTCTCTCTCCATGTAAAAGCCACAATGGCGCCATACAAAGTTAAACAAAAGTAAAACAGTTAGACATAGCTACCTTCCCATTAGAGATACTGCTGTTGCAACAACTGAGTGAAAGAAAACCACAGACAGGTCAATAAAAGCTCAGACAAAATGAGGCTCAGTCCTGAGGCCTTGCAAAGTCAGTACAAAGCCTGTGGCCTCCTGCCAGCAGTGGTGGTCGGCTACAGGCTGAGAGTAATTGCATGTAAGTTCTGCTTGTCTAACTCTGCTTGTCTAACTCTGCTTGTCTTAAAAAGAAAACAAACAAATAAACCCCAACATAATGGACTCTCTTGGTCTTAAACCAAATCTTTGTGCTGTGGTGCTTTGCCCTTGTTTATCTGCACAGGATCAAAATGAGCATGATGCAGATAATATGCTGAGCTACAGGGGAGGTATCTGTCAATCATCATTACATTTTTTAAAAGGTTAAAAACAAAGTAAAAAATCCAGGACTTGCTGTTTCTAGATTGATAGAGAAAGTGTGCTTGGCATCACTCAGCTTAAGAAAATAAGTGAAATAGCTTAAGGATCTTCCTTGCAGAAGTGCTGGTATCTATAGGCAGATACAGGATGTAACCTTTCATATGTGAACATGTGTCAATGCATGCAAGGCCCACCCAGAATCTCTTAAAGGAGCTGGAGTCTCCTGTGCTTTATAGAGCAGAAGGGGCTCAACAATAACACTTCTCTTACAGTTCACCATAATCCACAGATAGATTTAACTTGAAGGCGGAAAAAAATGATGAATTGCACATTGAGTGGGAGCATAGGAGAGGGGGGGAGGGGTAGAGAAAGGGTAAACCGTTACCTGTAAGTGAAATGGGGGGAAAATATAAAAGATTTGGAAATGCAGGCATCTTCATTGTTTACATGCCATTCAGGTTTTTCAGATTTTTGAATAATGATGTATGTAAATAAAATAAAAAGTTAATAGAATAATCATCTTGATATGTTGGAAACTGAAATTTATACTTATTTTATACATGGAGGTGATCTGTGATTTGCCTGAAAATTACTGAAAAACTTCAAATTTGCATGGTTTTAAAGATACATTCAAAATACAGTAAGCTAAATTGGAACAAGTAATTTTTATTCCATGATAATGGTGTCAACAGAAAGAATTCATCAGGCTGGAAATTGATGGAAAGCTCTGTGTAAAACAACCCCCTACAAGTGCTTTGCACAGGAAAGACATATGGTAGAGTAGACCATAGTTTTGATCTTAGCTTATATGGAGCTAAGTTAGCAATTAGCTAGTAATCAAGAAAAAATATATTCTGAAGCAAAGAAGACTAATACTGAAGGAATTAAAAGTTTAATGAAATATCATGGAATCTTAAAATGGCTTGGGTTGGAAGGGGCCTTACAGATCATCTCGTTCCAACCCCCTGCCATGGGCAGAGACACCTTCCCCTAGACCAGGTTGCTCAAACCCTGTCTAACCCGGCCTTGACCACTTCCAAGGATGGGGCATCCCAGCTCCTCTAGGCAGCCTGTTCCAGTGCCTCACCAGCATCACAATAAAGAGTTTCTTCCTTGTATCTAATCTAAGCCTGCCCTCTGTCAGTTTAAAGCCACCCCCCCTTGCCCTGTGACTCCATGCCCTTGTAACAAGACCCTCCCCAGCTCTCTGGTCAGCCCCCTTTGGGCACCAGAGGGTGCTTTAAGGTGTCCCTGGAGCCTTCTCTTCTCCAGGCTGAACAGCTCTCTCAGCCTGTCTTCATAGGAAACATTTAAGATGGGATTGATTTCCAGAATGTAAACAGTTCTCAAAATGCATGAGGTGCATTTTCATTATTTTGATTCACTTCCCTCTCCCACAGCTACGTTGCTGGCTAATGTGAGTCCAATATTGTCCAGCTTTCTAATCAATGAGATTGGTGCAAAGGGAATCCAAGGCAGGCATAAAATGCTGCCATACTGATTTGGTGGCACTCACTTTGTACAGTTGTAAACAAGTGCAGAAAAGCGAAAGTTAGTCCCAAGAAGATGTTCTCAGACTGAAAAGAATCTTGAGAGAGTGAACACACTTGTTAAGGTAAAACATACTCTGGAGCATGTGTGTAAATTTCTGAAATATGTTTTGAGCCAACTGCTATGGCCATGGCACCATATGATTGGAAATATGATGGAATTCAGTATATAGTTTATCTGTGGCCTGGACTTTGCTCTAAATAACAGAAAAAAATTTACTTACTATGTAAAAAGCACACTTACTTTTACAATGTAAAAAACCACACTTACTAGGTGCACAACATAGTAAGTAAAAAAAAAAATTAAACTCACTGAAGTACCATTTAGTATAAAAAGGGGGACTTTTTACAAGAGCATGTAGGAGGGACTTCTTACAAGAGTATGTAGAGACAGGGGGAATGGCATTGAACTATCAGTAGTTTTCAATTATGTATTAGGAGGAAGTGCTTTGCTGTGAAGGTGGTGAGGCACTGGAACAGGCTGCCCAGAGAAGCTGTGGATGCCCATTCCTGGAGGAGCCCTTCCTGCAGGTTGGAAATCTGCTTCTGGGACACCCGTTTCCAGGGAGCCTGCAGAGAGGCAGTGTCATCATATCCCATTTCCCCGGGGCGGAGGAGGGACAGGGAGCGGCGGTGGCATCTGCAGCAGCAGCGCTCCGAGGGATGTCCTGAGCGCCGGCCGGCGGTGTCCCTGCCCGGGGCAGGATGGTGGAGCCGCTGCAGCACCGCGGAGAGCTCCCGGGGCCGGGCCGCGCCGCCGGCGCCGCCTCCTCCCTCACGGCGGGGCACAAGGGGAGCAGCAGGCACCGCCCTCGGCAGCCGCTTTCCCCGGCGTGATTTCAAACCGAGCTAATTCGGTTTGTTTCGAAACCAGCACTGGCTTAAGGTCGCGTTAGTATCTCCACATGCGGAGAAACAAAGGCCACGGGCGCAATGTCCAAGGAGCTTTTGCTCTGCCCTCCCTCCCAAGGCAGCGCAGGCCCCGCGGAGCACGAAGGGAAACCGGTTTTCCCCCAATCCTGAGTTTTTCCTCCCTCTCAGGGGAAGCTGGGGCTCGGCAGCGTGTGTCCCCTCGCCTCCCGGGTTCACGGTGTGTAGAGCCCCAGAGAAGCTGACTTTAGTCGTACCCCCTCCCTGCTCAGGCTGCTCTATCATATGACAAATGCTCATGAGGTCTTGGCCTTGACAAGCTGCACCTGGGCAAAGCCCCTCTCCAGCTTATCAGAAACCCTGTCTGTTCCCAGGAAATAGTATTGTCTAATGAGCATTTGTTTTTTAACGAGCAGCCTTGGAAATTTATTTTTCTTGCCTGACTAACAACCCAAGTGGAATAATATTTCTGTTGATGAACCTTCAAATTAAGTTACTGACTCAAATTGTGGCCAGTATGAAAAATAATCATGACTAAACCCCATTTTCTTATAATCCTGTGGAAAGTGGTTTAAAGGGAGATACTTTTGAGCTCTCAGTTCCCAAAAGATAAGGGGCTGATGTGTATGTCTCAAATAGTGATGACTGGATGGCTGTGGAGCTAGCCAAGGACTGTTTGTAATAACAGATCAGAATTGTTGGTAATAACCAAGGACTACTGGCACTAGGATGCTGTGAGAAAGAACAAGTTTTAGCTGGAGAAGGGAGGGCCAGGTGGAGAGAGGACAGCACTTTTCCATGAGAAAGAACCACAGCACAGTACAGAAGAGTGCAGGAATGATTGGCAGGAAGTAGACACGGTCTATAAGGTGAATTGGCAGCTGGCTTCCCTCAGTGTTATTTCAAATCAACCACCAAAGGTTCCTGAAGCCCTCTGAACCATTCCCAGAAAGGCCTAAAAGAACAGACTGCATGGTAATTGATTAATATGGGAAATGAGAAATATGTCTTTGGGGTGGAGAAACTTGTCAATAAAGGGCATTTCCAAGTCCAGGTGGTGTCCCCAGAGCCCAGACATCTCATCAGCTGAAGTGGCTCAACTGGACCACTACTTGTCAGCTGGATTGATGCTGAAACAAGCATAGGCATGTGTAGGAACATTGGGGGTAGGATGGTCAGGACGGACTGAGACAAGAGATCTCTGAAGCCAGGTTGTGAACTTGGGGTTTATTGCAGAGGCCATGGGTGCAGGACCCTGCTTGGAGCTGCCAGCCACAGCTCGGAGCAGGGCCAAGAGAAGAGAGGGGTAGAGAGGATGAGAGGGTAAGAGAGTAAGAGAGGCAAGAGCATAAGGGAGTAAAAGGGGTAAGAGAGTGAAGTTCCCATTACAATACAATAAATCTTCTGTGTTGAATATTCTGATTCTCACCAACCAATCTAGTACAATATACAAATCTTATAGCATTTACATACAGCCTATAAGAATCACTACATTACCATACTGTGTTGCATTTTAAACCCTAAAAATTGCTCTTTGGACCCCTTCTGCCAAGCTAGTAGGGTCTGCTCTGACCCTTGAACCTGTTTGCAAGCAGAGGGTATTGTTTCATCAAAAGGGGATTACCTTCAGTCGGCCACACCATTGTTTTCTAGTTGTTCAGTAACTAAGGTAACTCAAAGCTTGCTTTCATTTCAATCTTGCTTATAGTTTTTATACTCTCAAAATCTTTTGCCAGACAATCGTATTTATAAGGCTTTCCTGTTTCATCTTCTCCAACAGGCATCTTTTGGCTGGATCGACACTGGAACAAGGGCTGATGATGCCTTTTCATATCTCTTTTCCTCTTTCTTTCCCTTTTTTCTCTTTTCCTTTTAAAGATTAATCTTACCTTTTTAAATTAACCTCTTAAATTTCCCTTTTCCCTGCCACCCTCCCTCTTTACCCAAAACCCACTGCCATATACCTTATTTTTCTCTTCCCTTCACCCCAGCTCTTCACCCAAAACCCAGTGCCGTGTGCCTGTATATCAGGTCTAGGACTAACACACCAATTTCCACATCACGTGTGTAATGTGCCAGTAAAACTCTCTGTTTGTGGACCCTCGGATTTTGTCGCTCCTTTCAACCAATGAGCATTTTCGAAGCTGAAGTGCTCCCTTCCCCTTAAAGGGAGGGTTGTCACACGGTGCCCTATTGTCACACGGTCACCTTTCCCTTCGGAGGCAGGTCTGCGCTCCCAGATGCACCGCCAAGCCACCACTTGCTCCTTGTTGTCTGGCGCCCTCTCCTGCTGTGAGACACTTCCTCTTGGAAGCCGAAGTTTCAGACGAATTCAGCTGGTCCAGGCAGCGCACGGGGATGTGCCGCGGGATACCCCGTGCGCTGGGGCTCTGCACGGGCTCTTGCTCCAGAGTGCTTCTGTCCAAAACAGTCCGGGTTATTCAAGTGTTCTGCCTTCCCCAATTCTACTACCATCAATGTGAGAAAGAATCTTGTCATGGTACTTCCAGGGGTTTTGGATGCCTCAAATTGCATTATTCACACCTCACAGCCTAGATCATAGAGAAAGGAGCTATACCTTGGTTCATGTCAGAGCATAGTGGATGCAGGAGAATAATGAGTGATTAAAATCAGCTGGGAGGCCAGAATCATAGTTTGAGATTCATGAAAAAACAACAAAACAAGAAAAAAAAAATTGGAGTCTAGACTTGGAGATACCTTAAAATGAAGGTGGCAGAGGGCTAAATTTTAGAGACCTTTTGCTGAAATAATATGATTCTTTACTCTGACTATGTACATTCAAGTTAACTGCTACACATGATGCAGGTTAACTACAGTGTGTGCTCATACACTTACTGGCAATTCCTACTCTTTCAGTGTTTATATGTATTTGAACAAATACATTGAACAAATTGAATAAACTGTATGCAAAATGTGTTTTAGAACACAGTAAAAGAAATTGTACTAGCAGCCAAAGTGCTCTATTCATGCATTACTCAGTCAGAAAAGGGCAAGACCTCAGTATTAAAATAGCAACATGATATGCTTTCCTGGGCACGCATGCCTGAAGGTAAAGAGTGAGCCATTATTAATGTAGCTCAAATGTGCATGAACTGCAAAAATAGCTCACAGGCTCTGCAAGGTATGTCAGATGCTCAGCACTGTGGAAACAGTGTTGTGAAAGGAAATACAACACAATGGAACTGGCCAAACTGAAGTCTTAATATTACTGATGAGATGAAAAAGTTCAACATTTAATCCAAGTGCTTTTCTTGGAAGTACAAGCAATACAATTTATCTGTCCCATGTTAATCGGGACAAGAGCCCCAACTGTGGTTATAAATGCCTGAAGTTTGGCCTTCAAAAGGACTGCTTAAAATAATGGGACAAAGTGATCCCACATATCCCATTTTAGCTGTTCAACCTGTAAAACAAAATCAAAGCTGTATTTGTTTTGTTTTAGTGTGTATATGTTTGATTTTTGCACTTCAGGCAATTTACATTACACTAAAGATAAATTTAGTGCTGGAATAAACACCTGCTGGAGTAAGTGTGAATGCCAAAGAGCAACGTGCACCGAGTATCTGGTGAACCTGCTCCAGGTCTCTTCCAGACTAGTTGAAGTCTAGTGTAAGACCAGGGGGAAAAAAAAAGAAATTGAAGAAATTTTGCTGTGAGGTACCTTATGTGTCCAAAAGGTGGGCTAACCCCATTCCCCCTGTAAACATGAGCAGGCTGAGGGAAGTCTGCAGTGTGCTGGGCAGTGCTTGCCTGTTGTTGATGCTTTCTGTGTGCAGGCTGAAATCAGATTAGCTGCATAGGATCTCAGGAGAGCTAATTATATTTTTAATTTTAAAGATTCATCCCTGAGTGCTGCACTGTCAGCATGGCCGTGTCTTTTGTTCTGAATGCTGCTCTGACCACAGCTAGGTATGCACAGCTCCAGTTATAACCAGGTATATGACTAGAGAACAATAATCCTGAGCTTTCTGACATTTGCCCCCTCTCTCCCATGAAATCCTGCAGACTGCACTGATGTATGGTCAGTGCATTTAAAAGGTAAGTCAGATCTCAAAGCCTCTTCAGGAACTGGCAAATCCTACAGCCCACAATCGAATTAATGTGTCTCATTTGTGAAACAATAATCCAGAAATGATCTGGACTGTTTGTCTGAAGAAGATCTCTACATCTTTTTCTGAACAGGTGGTCTGTAGCAGATAGCTACCACAACAGGGACCATGCTGGTCTGCCTGCTACTTGTGACCTGGCTCTCAGCTGGCTCCTCATCCATTCTAAGAGCTCATGCATTCCTGCTGCTCTCCCCTCAAAAGGCAGCTCCTCCCCATCGCTGTCCTTCCTAAAGAGCCTGTATCCATCCATTGCAGCACTCCAGCTGTGTGAGCTATCCCCCAGGTCTCTGTGATCCTGATGAGATCACAGCCTTTGAACTGCAAACAGACCTGATTCCTCCTGCTTCTTCCCCACACTTTCTGCAGACCAGCACTTGAGATGCTGAGTTCTTAGAGAAAGAAAAGTATCTGCCCCACCTTATTGACCTGCAGGGCCAGCTTTGTTTGTGTGAACAGACCTGGAGTGAGTCCACTGCAACTCTTCTGTTATGAGGTTTCTCCTGCCCACATCACCTTGCACACTCTGCTTACCAGCTGGGCCCACCATAACCTCACACAGTTGCAGGATGTCATGCCCCGCCCCACATCATTCCTAGTTGGTCTGATGGGCAGCTTGGTTGGGCTCTGATCAGTCACTTGGTAGTTACCAGATAACTGCACAGGGTTATTTCACCAGGAGCTTGGGCATGGTGAAGTGGCATCTGCTTTTAAAAGCAGAATAGTTATTTCCCGTCAAGGCAAAAGCATGAAGTGACAGGACATAACCTGCTATCATTTACTGCTTCCTTTTATAGTTCCACATTTGCACATGTTGCTAATTGTTGTGTGTTACTTGGCAACACAGGAAACCACTCCTATGTGATATATTATTAAATAAGAGACTATTAGGGAGACATACAGGGCCATAATATCAGGTAGACAGTCACTGACAGCATCACACATAAAGGAAATAGAAAAATACATTAATTCAGCCTGATATTTCTCTTTATCTTTGCAGGCATCATGTTTAAGGCAGCTCTCTTGGTCATCTTCAATATTAAGGTTTTCTACAGGCTCTGGATTAGTGGTACCAGCCGAACTTCATTTAATATTTCATTTTAAATGAACTAATTTGTAAAAGCTCTGCCCACATTTTTCTATTTATTCCCATGTAAATAAATTATGTTTCTTAATGTCACCAAAGGACAAGGTAAAAAAAAGTGTTTGGAGGGTGGGAGTGGCAGAGAACTGAAGTTTTATCACAGAAATGGAGGTAATAGAAGCCAATACCAAACTGAATCATTATGATTTAATTGCTGCCATTAACACAGTATCTTGGGAAAGCTGAGTAACAAATTACATACTTCTCAATGGAGGGGAAATACTTGACAGCTCTCATGTGACAGGTCAGGAATACAGTAGTGGAGGCTGAATGTTTCTTTTCCCATAGCCTTCAATTTCTACAGAAAGCTCTCACTGTGCTTTGGGATATTCCACTTAGCAGCTCAATGAAACATTCCCTGTCACAGATGATCTCATCTTGAGACATGTAACTGTGTTCTTATACACAGCAAAATTCCTACTAGAATGGAAAAAAGGCACAGGGACTCTCTCTTTATCAGTGCATTAGTGTAGCAGTTGTAAGGATTAGAGTTAAAATGGACCTTGAAGGACCTGACCAGCAAGGCAGTAGTGAGCCATAGGTAGGTTTCTATATATGTGTCTTCTCAATCAAGCACATTTCAAATATTAAAGGAAGTCATAAAGAAACAAGGAAGCAACAGAAGACATGTATGTATTTAAATACTGTCAGCCTCAGCAGCTAACCGAAGTAAAAGAAAAAAAATGTCAAAAAAAAAAGCTAGCTCTTACAATCACCTTTAAATCTCCTCACTCTTTACTGCAGCTAAGGAAGCACTCAAGGGAGGGGACAACAACCTCTGCAGTAATTAACAGCACAAATTACATCAGAAGAGATCTTAATCAAATCCTTAAATCATCTAAATCTCATAACAGAGTTTCTTAGAACTACTTTCCGGAATGAAAAGAAGCCATTCTGTTGAATTTATGACACAAGTTTTCCACTTGCAGAACTGAAGTAGACATCCAATCACATGGGATTTTATAGCTACCCTTGAAGGATAGCATGAGCAGATGTTCTAAGTGACACACCTGGCACAGAAGCACATTTGTCAAGGCCATTATCTGCAGGCAGAGAAAGGCAGTAGGACTTGTTCACTTCAAGTACTCTGTCTACTGCTCAGAATATACACAGCAGATTAGTGCACAATTCTGCATTTCTCCAGGGACTGAGATGCAGGTTGCTCAGAAGACAAGTTTTGTAATATCCAGCTTCTCCTAGAAGCCCCTGGAGCACTTTCAGCTGGGCTTTTATGTACCATAGTAACTAAAAGGCCAGGAACAGAGCTGGGGGAAAGTGGGGAAAAAAGTGAAAACTGAGACTGAACATTAAGAATAGTAAGTTTTCTTATAAATCTACAGGATATGGCTCAACAGTAATTCACATAAAGCCTCAATTATTTAACTTGCAACTTTATTTCATTGTAAGTCATTGGTAAAAAGTTTAATATCTAATTATACAGATACTGGGGATTTTCAGGGAAGTTTATTTTGTCCTTTTTAGTGTCTTTTGCCACTTGGTCCTCAGGCGTGTTTCAAGAGGACTAACACTACACGTGTACCTTAGATCTCTATACAAAAGCACTTCAAGTCTTTGTTTTGTTCTTCTGAGTAGGATGCCCAAAACATGCATATTATAGGCAATATAACGGTCAAGGAAATGTTTCCCCTCTTTAAACTAAGGCAGTTAAAACCCCAGGAATATCAATTGAGTAATTTGGAAGAGTAAAAAGGCTTCCTTAGTGCTCATTTATTCTTTCAGCAAGTAAGACACACCCTCTCGGAATTATCAGATTTGATTGCTGTCTGCACTAAAAAGACAAAGATTGTCAAAGACAGCATTTAATTATATACATTTCATAATGCCACTAACTCATCCACTTCTGAATAAGAACTCATCAACGTTAAGAACTGTGTAAATCCACATGCAAAAATTGCCATAGAATTTTTTAAATAGAACCAAATTGGCAAGTTTTTGGAAAGGATATTTCAATGTTTTAAAAAAAATTAATAAAATGAGCACTTCAAGTAACTTAAATATCTTCAGCAAACATGTCCAGCAAGAGACTCTCTGGAAAAAAAATTGTTCTTAGAACAAAAAGCTAACAAATGGCTATTTAGCCACTATTTTTTCAACACAGTGGTGGGTCTGTGTGAAACATTTTGTAATCTAAATAAAGCGAGTCCATTACAATGTTAAAAAACATACATTAAGCAGGACTGATTAACTATTGCATTTCTGTATTTACAAAAGTGCTTAGCATAACAAAATTATCTAAAAAAATATAAACTTTACCAATATCATTTGGTTCTATGTGTGCTCCTAGATCTGCACTTGGAAAAAATAGTATTTACATTGTTAAATTTAGCTAAGTTTCTATAATTTTTGAAGAAATTTAACAAAACTCCCCCCACAAATGGACCCATATCTAAGTCAATGAATTTCATGTGGCTCAGAGCAGGAGCAAATCCTTGAGTGCTGAGCAGTACAAACAATTCTAGCCATTATCTGTGGCATTAGACCCCAGAACTGGCTGCCGACAAATTGGACAAGTGGAGTTTTCAGAAAGCCAGCGATCAATACAATGAATGTGAAACTCATGTGTACAAGGTAACTGCCTTAGCTTATTCCCTGTTGCATATTCATTAATGCAAACACTGCACGTTTTACTCCATTCATTTTCAGTGTGAACATCCCCATAGTTTCGTGTAGAAAGATTGTCAATCTGCTCTTTGGTTAAACCTCTTAAACGATCATCATCATCATCCTCATTCAGCAGGAAGAAGTGGGCAAGTCGAAGGATGGGCAGTGTTCCGTTCTCCACTAGGTTGTTTGCATCTTGAGACTGCCTGCTGGCTTGGTTCTCATGATTGCGCCCAGAGCGTTGACTACCACCCCTCTGTCCATTTCTTTCCCTGCTGCCATCTCCTGCGTGTCTATTACTAGACAAAACCCCACTGGGATCACTGCCATTCGCTGAACTTGAGTTATTCTGTGCATCCCCTAAGCGATGGCCGCCTCTTTGCACTTCTGAATTAGATTCAGTTTCCATTAAAGAACTCAGTTCTCCAAAGCCTGTCATTATCTGTCTAAGGATTGATCGAAGAGCCACCGATGAAGGTTCCCCGAGCCCAGTTTCTGAAATCCGACGGAGAGGTATCCGTATAGTGCTAATGTAGGTCCGAATACCTGCACGTTCTGAGCGGGATATCGTGCGCCGAAACCCCCCACTGTCACTTTCAAAGGTAACTGTGTTTTCTGACATTCCTACTCTAGAACGAGTTCTACTGGCAATGCTGTCCCGGTCTCTGTTTTCTCCAGGACGAATTCTTCTCACCTGAAGATCTAGTGTAATTGTTGGGTGCCTTCTGGCAGCAGCTACTGGCCTACCAGGTTCTTCCTCTTCTGAAGTTGTTCGTAAGGATGGGGCTACATTGGAAAGCTGGGAAGCCTGAGTGTTACCTCTTGCTTGCTCTTCAGTAGACTGTGGAGAAGCCTGAGCAGTTTGTCTCCTACTTCTGTTGACCTGCTGTGCATTTCTATCCTGCCTCTGACTACGTTCCTCAGAACGAGCAGCATCACCTTGCCTTTGCAGCGGGGAGCGGCTTCGACTACTAAGGGTAGACCTCAGCCGCAAAATTTCTAGTCTTTGGTTTGTATTCATCCGGACATTAGTTCTAGCTCTACCCCTTCTGACCCCTGCAGAAGTACCTCTTTCCGGCATTTCTCTTGGTTCATCAGCAGCCACAGAATTGCTTTGTGTAGTATAATTTGTCTGGTCTGTCAGCTCCCTTGTTCTACTCCTGAGCCTCCCTGAGACTGCATGAGAGACTATTTCTGACCTTAATGCCATGGCACGTCTTAAAAGCCTGGTCCTTGCAGCTTCGTTGTTTGCCTCTCTTGCAGCCATGCTCCTTGTCCGTGGGGCTACTGAACTGGCAACTGGCTGACGTCTTCTTTCTACATACAGTCTGGTAGCATCTATATCAACATACTCCTCACCATTAGTTTCCAAACTGTTATGATCATGATTTATATTGATTTCGAGACTAAAGCGAAACTCCCCACTGTTTGGATTCGTTCGACTCACGGCTCTCCAGGTTTGGTTCCCACTCTGCCCACTGCGAGTGGCGTTTCCTGTGCGACGGAATGTGTTAAGCCATTCAAGCAAAGAGTCGCCGTTGGAGTTTTCCCCAAGAACTTCAGAATCTGAGAGAAACAAAGAATTGCAAACATTCACACAACTGCATGCTCTGCATACTACAATGCACTCCAAATCCTCTTCACTTGCTAGGCTCTGACTTCACACACCATAAAGAAGCAGGGCACCTAACCTGCTAGGCTAATGTACAAAAATGTGCTCTATGTAAAAATGCCAGCAAAACTTACCAGTTCAACCTAGATTTTTTGTCTCACCAGCAGACTCACAGAGAAATTAATACACCCAGATTGTCTCTTCTGAGCCAGTGTTCAGATTCAGGTGGTCCAAAGATGGTTTTATTTGTCCAATACCTGCCACTTGCTGAAGTTACCAGTTTGGGAATATTTCAACAACTCATTTTGATACAGCAGGAAAAGGAATACCAAGTCTTGTCTTCTTTTGGAAAACATTTTTAAAAAATGTTTCCTATAAGCAGTAGAATAAATGATCACAGAATCATGAAGGTCAGAAGGAACCTCTGGAGATAATGTAGTTCAACTCTGCTGCCAAGGCAAGGTCACCTAGAGCAACTGACACAGGAATGTGTCTGGGTGGGATGCATGGTTTGAACAGATTTTCTACTTTTTGTCCAAATATACTCTTTTCCTATTACAATACCCACAGCTCCATTTTCAAGCCTTCTCCAACTACACACTCAGGCAAAGATACACATGCTTAGGGCTAACTATGTGTATAAAGCTGGCCAGTTGTCATGATCACAGTGAAGATTTTCCCTTTAAGGCATCAGATTAAGTTTTCCCTACTCCATCATCTCAGTGTCCAGGAAACCTCCCCTCCAACAACTTTGGTATCTTCATTTCTGAGCTGCCAATTCCTCTCCCAAATCTGACTAGAACTGGCCAAATGAGTAAGCCAATATTTCTGGGGAATTGAAGACACTGCATAAAACACAAGCCTCACTTGACTAAAACAAATAGAAATGAAACAACAAAAGTGTCAAAACAGTGGAGAGATTAACTGTTTTCCAATTAACTTCATTTCAAACTGCTCTAATACATGATAAAAACCTCTAAGAACTGAAAAAAAAAGTATTTTTGTGCTATTACATTTACTAGCAAGGGACAATGAAAGAAAAAGAAGCAAGCAATTTGTGATTAACATAAACGAGTTCTCATCAAGTATTTCAAGTTTGGTTTTGCATCCTTAGGAAATCTCTTTTAAACAATCCCCACAGGCACATTGGAAAAAAAAAAAAAAAAGAAAGAGAAATGAGACTCTCTTAAATATCTTTACAGAACACTACTTATGCACCACATACTTTGTGTCTACTTATATGAATGAAGAATGTTTACCTCCAACAGTTCTACCTTCACCTTCTCTGTTATCCAGATCAGACTGCGACGTCAGACGCTCCTTAGCCCCCTCCAAACGTTGCTGCAACTCTTCTGCTGTTATTTCTCCTGAATTAATTTTCATTTTGATAACACTGTTAGATAAGACACTATTATTGCCTCTACATAGCCATACAGAAATAACATTTTCTATCTTGAATGAAAATCTTCAGAAGACAGACAAAACTAATGAAATCATAAAGAAAACAGCACTCATGTGAGATCACAACACAGATATCAGAGGAAGTGTGGAGTGGAAGAAAAAGATGCTGAATGTGTTGACAGTATGCCAGCTTCCAGTAACACTTCAGAGGCCCCCAAAATTGCCACATATAAACAGATATACTTGAATGTACCCAATCTGGGTTTGAACATTCAAATGCAGCATCTTGGTATACAGGTGAAGTGTTATCCTTCTGTTCCATATGAAGGATTTTTCCCTTTATACAAAGCCACAGAAGTCAGGCTGCTTGAATCACAGTACCCCATGCGGTGCCTAACAGCAGGAGAGTTACTCCACTACACTTGTACTGAAGGTATGCACATCTTACCAGGAGTGCCAAGCAGGTTTCGGTCCCTCATTAACCTGTAGTCCTCCTCGTTGAGCTCGTTAATGAACTGGTAATAGGCCTCCTCCCTGCTGAGGCGCTCCAGCTGCCGCTGTCTCTCACCTTCGCCGCTGAGCTCCCGTGAAGGCGCCTGCTCATTGCCATTTCCCGCACGGTGTCGGGAGCGATCCATACTGATAATGCCAAGCAGTCCTGAATAAAACCAGAAGATTAGACTGCCCAGGAATTACAGGAAGTATTTACCAGATTCGCAGTCAAACATCCCCAGCATTTTCAAAGAAATTAGTTTATTAATAGCTAAAGATGATTAAAGTGAACCAAGCTCCATGTTATTTGCCAAGACAACAGGGTAGTTAATAATTCAAATATATAAATACTTGTAGCTTGCTGAAAAAGTTTCAAGCCCCCTTCCTCACTGAAAGGGCATACTGGTTGGTATGGCAACTCTAAAATAAAAATGCAATGACAAGTTGGGGTTTTTTTTTAGCTAAATAATTATATTCTAGAAAGTTAAAGGAATTAACATAAAATTTATGTCCTTTCTCTGAAGTAAAATACAACAGCGGTAGAGTGTATTTCAAAAGCTGAAGTATAGCTAAAACCATGGTTTTCTGATTATTGTACTGCAATTACCGTGCAGATTCGTTACAACCCCAACATAAGACTACATTAGTATTTTCACTGGTAATATCATCCACAGAGTGTACAGCCTACACATTTCTTGTTGGTGGAATGACTCTTCTGACATTCTTACATTATTGGTATATTTTGCTTGCATTCTCTAATCCAAGGATTAGCTAGCAAAGAGACATCCATCTCCAGAATATGGGGTAAAAGGGATGGGCTGTACTTCTGCCACAGTTCTTCATCACTTACCAAATACTGAACCTGTGGGACCACACTGTTAGAAGGCAAGAATGACCTTCTAGTGTCAAAGAGGCATCATCTCCATTGATTTCTGTGTCATTACCACCTCCCTCTGGTTAGGACTCAATCCTCAGACCACTCCTCAACTTCTCTATTTTCTAAAGGAAACCTGTTCTTCCACTCTCTATTTGAAAGACGATAAAGTGTCCTTTCAATTGCGCTTCCTGTTTAACAAAAGGCACCTGTGACACCTGCTGAGGCAGACACCAGAAAAAAGAGATCACTTCTCTACAGAGATCATCAGGCTAGAGAAGCCCAAAACTCACTGCACCAATCTGTTTTTATGTGGGTAAATGCCTGTTTTATTTGTTTGGTTTTTGTCAATTTACACACATATAAAAGTCACTTCAATTTAGATTACAGGGAAAACACGGAAAACAGTATTCTAAGCACACTCCTGATCAATAATTAGTCTTCACAGGACAGGTGATGAGACAACAAACAAACCAAACCAACTATTAGAAATACACTTAAAAAAAAAAAAAAAGCAAATCTTTATCAATACTGCAAACAGATACAAAAAAAATCAGAAAATGTATTTGTCAACAACAAGCTGGCATACATTTAATATACCTTTTTTACGTTCTTTGTGGGATCCATTCTGATGTATCCTTGGTTTCACTATTTCCACACCTCATGTTACTTCCCCCCACCAGCCCCTGTCCCAGGTAACTTCTTCCAAATCAACCATCTTCCTCCTGTGTCCTACACTACATTTTGGTGCATTTAAAATCTTCTCTCCCAGCTCTAACTCATTTAACTTCAAAAAAATTAAATCTGAGTATCTTCCCTTCAAGACATTTTCCATTCCCATAATATTTTTTCTCTTTAATCAATGTTGTCCTCTTGGCTCAGTCTTGCAAGCTGTAGATAACTGCTGACTTCATTTTCCTACAAGGGCTATGTTCAAATCAGGTCACTTCCCTATCACACTTCTAAACACAAATTTCTCATCCAGCTCTTCCTCTTACTACCCCGGTTCCTCACAACAAAAGCGGTTCCCACCCAACCCCCAGCCAACACTATCATTACCTTGGCAACGCCCATCGTGAAAGTTACCTAATTAACACTACTATCATGAAAATCCCTAATCCAGACTGCACCGAATAATGAAGTGCCTCTGTCCCAGGGGATTTACAATTTGACACAGGTGCAGCTGGGACAGGAGGAAGGAGGAGTGATAAAATTAATTCAGTTTCTCGTGAGGTTGTCATTTAGACAATTGCCTTAAAACAACACGTGGCTGCTTGCCCGACAATGACCATTCTAAGTTAACCGACTTCCCAGGTACATCACTGTACTGCTGCACACAACAAAATTCCACATATATTCTTAAGACAAGAAGTCCATCACATGTAGTCCCCCTCAATCTAAATTTTAAGTGTTGTTCAAAAGATAGGTTCTTTAGTTATCAGTTACCCACAGAAAATCTGGAAATCTCCTTGATTTTGTGGGTAGTTAAGGAAAAAAATAAAATACTCTTTTGTTGACAACTGTATGGTAGGATGATTAGTCACACTCCTTGAATGACTCACTTAGAAACAGTAAGGAGTGTGAAGTGCTCCGTTGTCCCATCTGTTTAACACAATCCCATGGATGACAGCTACTATCCCTATTTATCAAATGCCATTAAAACTAAGTACTTTGGCACCTAAAATGTTTTAGAGTTGTTAACGTTGAAAGGTATTAACTGTATCAAAAATTAAGTACATTGCACTAGAATATTTCTGAGTATTGAAAAGTTGAAGGACATTAACTAGCAAAATGCAAAAAACTGAAATTGAAATTCAGTTATAACTTGGATTACTCTTCCTTTGCAAAGAGGTAGGGCTCGCGTGCCAACAGCTTGTTTTCTAGCATTTTCAACCTAGGACTTACTCCTTTAGACCTTCATTCATTATTACTCTAGCCTACTCTTTAAGGCTTACGACTTTTTTTTTTTATATATACCTTATGCTTTTAAGCTTCAGCCTGTTTCCCTGAAGTACTACCCCCGATTCAATTAGGCATTCATTTTCTGAAAGTCTAGCACCTGATTGCAAGGCGACTGCGGAGTTAAACTGAGGAAACCTCCCCGAGCTAGAGGGCTATTTAGCATTTCTGTCACACCACAGCCTCCAAGCAGGATGATCTCACCGACTTCGGGAATAAAAAAAAGAAAAGAAAAAAAAAAAAAAAACAAAAGAAAAACAAGCTCCAAACCAAACCTAGAAACCCCCACGCATGAAGCCTGGGGAAGGAGGGGAGGAAGGAGACAAAAAGGGAGGGTCAGAAGGTAATGAAAACACCGCCCCCGGGACACCCAGCGCGACCCAAGCCGAGGGCCCGGGAGTGGCCGCCCGTCCCCGTCCCCGGCCCAGGCCCAGGCCGGCAGCAGGGCCCGCATCCGCCAGGGCTGAGCCAGGCCCGGGACAGGGCAGGGCCGGTGCCGCGACCCCAGGCCGTGGAGCCGCGAGGGCTCCGAGGATTGATGGAGCCCCGGGGCCCGGTCCCGCCCCGCCCCCGCCTGTTGCCGGGGGACGGCAGCGCCGTGACTGACGGGGCTCCCGCCCAATGTCCCGACCGGCCCGCGGCCGCCGGCCAATGGCAGCAGCGCCGGGCAGCCCGAGCCCTCCCGCCCCGCTGCCCCCGGGCTGGCCGGCCCGGCCCGACACCCACCGCCCCGGCCGGACCCACGGCTCCGTTGCCCGCGGCGGGCCGCGTCACCCGCTGCGGCAAACCGGGGAGGCGCCCGTGCCACCGCCTGCCCGGTGGGGGGAAGCCCGCCGAGAGCGCGGCCGGCAAAGCCCGACAGCCCGTCCCTGCCTGCTGCCGGCGGCGGTGCGGGCCGGCCGGCTGAGCCGCGCTGCGCCCCGCCCCGCCCCTCCCCGTCCCGTCCCTGCCGGCAGAGCGGCAGCCGCCCCCGCCGGGACACCGACCCTGCGTGTGCGAGCGGAGCGCACTCCAGCCCCTATTGCCGTCCGGGTGCCGCTCCAGCACCGATTGCCGTCCGGGTGGCTGCCGGCGCCGCCGGCGCAGGTTCCGTGTGCGAGAGAGGGGGCGGGCCCCGGCCGAGCCCCGCCCCCCGGCGCGCAGGCGCGGTGGGCACTGTGTGCTGCCTTACGTAAGGAACGAGATTGATCATGGAGTTGCTTTTCCCGCTGCTCCCTCCTTCCTACGCTGCCCGCGGTTTTAAACCGCTTTTCCCGCAGAGGGAAAAGCGGCTCAACAATCAACCCGAGACTCTCTTCCTTTTTCCGTCACTCTGCCTCCCTTTCTTCCCTTTTTCTTTACGTTTCCTTCTGCAGGAATCTCCCACTGAACTTTTTCTAAAACGTTCAAAAACTAATTGCTGGGTGCCGTCACCTCAAGCCGCGGTTTTAGTGCTTTCCATTTGCAGAGCCTTGGGTAGAAGTTCTCCCACGCGAGACGCGGAACCTCCCACCAGGTTTTGCCGGTTCTATTGCGGACACCCTGAGGGCACCCGCAGTGTGGGGCCCGAGGTGCTCGTGCGGGTTTGTCTCCACGCACCTTGCACAAACTCCCTAAATCGGCAAAATGAGGGGATTTCCCCATTACGGAAACCTCTGTGTGAAACCTCTGCCTCATCCCTCTCACGTCCAAACTGCTCTTGTGTTCAAACGAAAATAAACAAGCGTTCGGGTATTTTTTGTACAACTGGTCTCGTACAAAGGAGCGCTCTCGGTAATGGATGAGGTGCGAGGAAGGGTTCAGGGCCGCTGGCCGGGAACATGCTTTCACAAAACACCCAGGATTTCTTTATTCTGCTTAAGGAAAAGAGTTTGCACAAGTGCTATGTTTAGATTTGGTGGTAGTTGTGAAAAATGCGTATTTTATGATTGGTTTTTCGCAAATATTAAAATGTATATTACGTGTGTTATGTTAGAAAGTAATGTTGTATCAATTCTCTTAAGTAGTGTGTTAAATATAGTTTTGGGCTATAAAAAATGTTGAAATAGAAACTATGCTATGTAGGATACTTTTTTTAAAGAAAGGACTTGCAGCGAAATAGCAGCTACAGGATACCTAAACTTTCAGAGAAAGAGAATTTCTTGCCCTCTTAGCAGAAGACACGAACTTCTTCCCGCCTCGAAGGCGCTGTTAGGATTCGGAGGAAGAAGTTGAGGATGACCAGACAGAATCCTGTGTTTGAATGGAATTTATGCATCATGTATGAAGTGTATGAATATGCAACAGGCTGTTACTTTTAAGGGGTAATCCTTTGTTACCGTGGGTCCTTTTTTGGGCTCGTGCTGCCCAGAAAAAGGTGCCCAGACCCTCCGTAACTCTTTGTCTCTATTGTCTCATATTGTCCTAATTCAAATTGTCCAAATTATTATTACTCTAAGTGTATTACTATTTTTATAACCATTTTATTACTATTAAACTTTTAAAATTTTAAACACAAGTGATTGGTGTTTTTCACACTAGTTTACATTCCTGTTCTTCCATTAGGTTGTTTCCATGGGACAAACTGACAACTGGGACAGATTCTTAACACCAAGGCCAGATTAGGAACTACTCTTTGCTCACTGCATTCGGAAAATGGCAGCCTCTTTGTTTTTCATGTGCCTTGCCACAGTATAAATACTTAGTATGCTATTATGATTCACCTTGCCTAAAGCAATTAAAATATGTCCTTCCTGAAGATCAAATTTATTTTCATAATAAAAGTCAGAGTATATATACTATATATATATATATATATATACATACATATATGTATTACTTTATATATTTATATATATATAATATATAAATATATATATATTTATGGTTTTTTAATGTTTTCCTCTCACAGTCTGCTTTTACTAATCATTGCTCTACAGTCAAACACAACATCTTCTCTGGTATCAAACCCACATACAGACTCTTCATCCAGAAGGAAGTTATGATTTAGATGGGTAAATAAACACATATTTCCATACCAAAACTTTATACTGAAATAGTTTATTTTCCACTAACCCATTCTCCAGCACAGAATTTGGTCTCCATGTCCTGTTCATAGTGATGTTTCACAACAGCACACTATAACTAAGTAAGGTACTTGTTCATTTTATGTTGTGTTGTTAATACAAAATGACGAGAGTAGATCTTAGAATATTGTTGCACTGTAGCAGTACTGTCCTCAGTGACTCTCTCTTTGCAGCTATAATAAAAATAGCCTCTGGAGGGCAGCAAACCTCAGGCAATTACTAAGTTTTGAAATAAAGAATTTGAGAACATGGATTTAATTTGATTGTTCTGTCTTTTAGGCTCTTTAGAAAGTAGGTCTGTTCTCGGCATCCAGGGTTCCAACATTCAATGTGTATAGTGTGTCAGAAGGATGGGGCCAGGCTCTTTTTGGTGGTGCGGAGCAATACGACAAAGGTCAATGGGCCCTTTGAAACTGATGCACAGGACATTCTACCAGAACATGAGGAAGAACTTTTTTACTGTGCAGAGGACTGAGCAGTGGGACAGGCTGCTGAGAGGGGTTTTGGAGTCTCCTTCCCTGGAGATATTCAAAAAGTTGTCTGGACACAACCCTGGTTAACGTGTTCTAAGGGACCCTGCTTGAGCTGGGAACTTGGACCGGATGACCATTGTGGTTCCTTTCAACCTGACCCATTCTGTGATCCTGTGAACACAGAAAATTGATTACCGGGGCGTGACTACTTCCCTTTACATGGCTCTTGTTTGCCTGTGCGTGGAATACGATGCCCAGTTTGGGGGTCTCCAGTAGAACAATCCTGACATGGAAAATCCCTGATGAATTGGAGTGAGTTCTGCTGAGTGCACGAAGATGGTCATGGAGCTGGGGCACTCGCCATGTGAGAGAGGCTGTGGGCTCTAGGACTTCTTCCAGCTGCAATAATGGGCAGCCTGCCAATACTGACAAGGAACTTACTGAAAAGACAGAGGCAGGATTTGTATTGAGAGGAGGACAGAAAAATTCACCTGGAGGTCCAGAGAGGCTAAGGAACGTCCCTCCGTAAAGGATTGAGTGGAAAAACCGGAAAAACCCTCGAGCAACCTGAATTTAAGAGTTGCCTGCTCTGAGCAGGATATTGTCCTAGATATAATCCAGAGTCCTTTCCAACCTTAATATTTCTATGATTATATGAAAAAAATATATTTAATTTCAGGGTTTATTTCCTCTCATGCAGGACTTTTCTCAGTAACAAAAGTGACCATGAGTTCATGGTCTGAATTTTCAAGGTTTGCAGAGGCAGAATCAGAGAATCACTTAGTTTGGAGAAGACTTTTAAAATCCAGTCCAAACCATTAACCTAGAATTACCCCACTAAACCATGTCCCCAAGTGCCACATCTGCATGTCTTTTAAATAGTTCAAGGGATGGTGACAACTGAATCTCTGTCAGGAGCATAACATAGGCTGATTGTTACCGTAGGTGGTCCCTAGTCTGGCAAACAGATGTTTCACTGAATGCAAGCACAACTCTCCTATACAGCACCTGGGTCCAAAGGACTGATGTATGTTTGTTAGTCGCTTGCACTCCAGCCAGAATCTAGAATGCTTTGTTAGATCAGTTTTATAGTATAATATAGTTGAGTGGAAAAAAGCCCAACACATTTCTTTACAGAGGAAACTGTTTGTAGAATCAGCATTTTAGCTATCTGTATTAAATAAACTGCTTTTTTAAGTACTGCCACTACTCAGCTCACTCATCTGCACATAAAAATTGCAAAGTTTCTGAAAAATACTCAGACTGTGCAAGTATGACAGTTTTTCTTTGCATACAGAAAAGGAAAAAGTGCCACCACATTATTGTCTTGCCTTCAGCCTTCCCTGGACTAAACAAAAAATGGAAGATGTATAGCACTTAGCAGGACTGCACTTTTTCAGTCAATACCAAGCTGGGAACACTTCAGTCACCAATAAAGAATGTCTCTATGGGAATATGGGAAAATTTTAGCAGGTAGCTATAGCTTCATGAAAAGCTTTCTGAAAAGCAAAAGTATGCTCAAATTAGGCAAATTAATAAGTGGAATGAGCAGACACTCTAATGGCATGGGGAGACTGTTGTAGGTTATCTACTTATAAAATACACAGATGAGAAAGCAAAAATATTAAAGTTTACTTTTCTTTATTTTTATTCTATTTTTGAAGACTACAAAATAAAAAGCAAGTAACTCATTGTACACTTCCCAGCTGTAAGCTTTGCTTCACAAACTTTGACTCTAGCACTAACACCATGGCCACAAGCATGCAAACTCACACCCTTGGGGTAGATGGTTTTTCTGTTGTAATCTTAAGTAATCTTAATTGCACGTTTAGAGTGGTTTGTTCCATGTACCCCCTTCAGTTTCCTCAAGGGTTTTGCCCTGAAGTTGTTCACTACTATTTTCTCACCTAATTTTATGTCACTCCCCATGTCAATCTCTTGGCACTCTTGGCATGGGTCAGGACCAGGAGGTGGGGGCTGGCCGGAGGATCACCAAGAGACTGCCCGTGTCAACCTCTCCCAAAACCAGCTTTGCTCGCAGTATTGATGCTCCCATGTCATAGTTGAGATGGTCACAATATAAAGCAACACTCCATTTTCAAAAGGCTTCAAAGTATGCATGCTTTTTATCCATTCTTACAAAACATAAGTTTACACTTTAGTCATTGGTCAGGAAAGACAAAGTGCTTATTGAAATAGACAGTTGCAGATTTCTCTTATTTGTCCTTCTCTCTTTCTTGGTTTCTATGTCAATGACCTTGGTAGGAAATTCTTTCAGGGATAAACATGGATTCTCTTATCAAAATTCTCACAAAATTTTGGCTCACAGAAGTCCCTGTAAAACTTCTTCCACACACCCATACCCCAGGTGACAGCATTTACTTATTGTCACAATCCAGCCTGTTCCCAGACAATCCAGGCTTTTGCCTGAAAGACAATTCCCTGAAATACATTCAGAAATGTTTAATGGTGTCAGCATTCCTTGACTACTGTCCTCTCTGGTCACAGCTCGCTTTGATAACTGTCTCCAACCCACCGCACATTACCAGTGCTAACATAGTAACAGTGGCTTTCCTGTGGAGAACTTGGACATCCTTCACATGTGTAGTGATGCCAGACCAAAAAATGTCAAAAGCGTGTGTGTTCTGGGCACATTAGGATTTACACAAACTCAGAACAGAAGGATATGCTAAAGCAAACCATGAATGTTGTTAGAGGAAAAAAGAGAAAGAGGAAAGCTCCAAAAATCCAACTTCAGCAGGATGTGTTAAGCATATATTTTTAAACTGAGTCCTGAGAGAGCATGAGAGAAGGGAATAGAAAACAGGCAGTAGGTCATAAGAAATCCTCTCAATTGAAAGGGCCACTGTGAGGATGGAGACCTGAGAGTCAAGAATACCAGATCCTGATTCTGTCTGTGTCTGTCTTTTGAAGACCAGACCACAAATTAAACTTTTCCTTGAAATTATATTACACTGTGGCAGGTTTTTAAAATTAAGCACAGAAAGCATGCATCTTTCCATGAAAGAGAGTTGAAAGTTGACCTTGAAATGTCAATATTTATTTTTCATTATAAAAAGAGCCAAAGTGTGCTTTCTGTTTCAAATATCTCTTGAGTTGAGGACCATATGTCTGAACTGGTAAAATCAAACAGTGGTTTCAATGCAAGTACCTGAATTGAAAACAGAATGAAGGTGCAGCAGGTTTACAGCTACACTCATTCTGGAAGGCATACAATTCAAATGGTATGTAAAACTAAGGAAAGAAACATTCAAGCAAACTTGTAAATATTCTTAGAACAGGACCAACAATCTGGAAGATATCTTGGTTGTGGTTTTGATTTCTCAGACTTTGTCAAAGTATGGAATCCTTTCCAAATGTTTTATGCAAATGTGAAACATAGCACAGGTCGTCAGAAAATGAATCTGGATTGTCTGTTCTTGTGTTCCTTCATGATCTCTTTCCTTTCTAAGCAGACATTGTTTGTATTGCACACCCTGCAATGTTGCAGCTCGGGCTGCACTAATCCCAGCCATTAATTACCATGCAGTAACTGGATCCATGTGGAGGAGTTTGGATGTTCATTGCCTCCCCAAAAAAGTAATTAATAACACAAAGAAGAGTACAAAGTTACAGAAGTGTGGTTATTGCTACCTTCCCTGCTGATAGGACTGAGAGTAGTGAGTTCACCAGAGGGGTTTGGCCATGCAAGCTTGGTCCCTTCCTGTCCCTGAAAGTCCCCAAAGCCAAGCAGTCCCTGAAAGCAGAGATGGGGCTGAGATGGATGAACTTTGTGAAGTGGATGGCATCTTCCAGATTGTTTGATCTCTGCTGGGCTGCCCTGACCTGTTTCTGTTTGGTTGGTATAGTGAAGTGCTGGGCAACATTCTAAAATTTAGTTGAGTTGCTGGGCAAATAAAGTGTAATTTTGCTGCTTCTCTCAATTCCACTTATTTTTTGTAAAACATGCCTAATTGCTTTATTCAACATACATAATATCCCTAACAACTACATAGCAGCACACCGAAAGTCCAACTGTGGGCATCTGACATGAGTCTGATTGAGTGATGCCAGCCTGGGAAGCAGGCACAATCCCCAATTTTCAGTGCTAATGTGTAAATGAAAATTAAGACTTATAATTGAAAATTGAAATTATTTTAGATGATTCCAGAATGTTGTTGTTTCTTTCAGGAACCCTCACGTTCTTTGATATGTCTAAGTTAGGGGATTTGAGTGCCTACTTATTTACTCAATGTGCTGCATTCTTGACATGAAACGTGAAGCATGCATGCATGACTATTAAAAATGCCAAAAGCTGGGCCGTAAGTAGAGATTGCTGTAGCTTTAGTTTAGTTCCAAGCTGCCTGTTCTACAAAATTACCGGCTGACTTTGTGTTGGGTGGGTGACTGGCTCTGTCAGCCAAGGAGGGGCATTGGGAAATGCCCAGTTACTGGTCACACACAAGGGCCTTGCTAAACACAAGGGTTTTTGTATTACATCCCTATAGTAAAATGCAGGGCAACCCTGACGAAGGGAGGAAATGACAATGAGGACTCCGTGCATATCAGAAGGCTAATTAATTACTTTATTATACTATATTATTCTGTGCTATATTACACTATATTACATTACATCTAAACTGAATCTGCACAATGACTCAACTCCACTCAACTGCCCAGAACCTCGTGACTGTCTGCTGACCAACAGCCTGCACACGCGCTTGGCCCTGATAACCAAGGAAACAAAACACCAAAACTTTGGGTAGACAATCTCCATATTGCATTCTATTTTTGCACAAACACAGGCACAGTAAATGAGACAAGAATTGCTTCTTCTTTCTCTGAGGTTCCTCGCTGCGATTCCCAGAAAATATCTTTGGGAAGCTGTGCCTTGCTTTTCTCTGTGAAGAGAAATGTGGCCACACATCCTGACTGGTCTCAGCAGCCACACAGAGCAGGTTTGTCAGCGCTGTGATGTCCATCTGTGTCTTGAGTGCTGTGAGCAGCCTGGGACACCACAATACAAGAAAGACATTAAGCTATTAGAAAGTGTCCAAAGCAAGGCAACCAAGATGGGGAAGGAGCGGCTGAGACCATTTGGTCTGTTCAGCCTGGAGCAGAGGAGACTGACGGGAGATCTCATTGCAGTCAGCAGCTTCTTCATGGAGGGAGAAAGGGGAGCAGGCACTGATCTCTGCTCTGTGGTGCCAGTGACAGGACCAGAGGGAACAGCCTGAGGCTGTGTCAGGGAGGTTTAGGTTGGATATTAGAAATAGGTTCTTCACCCAGAGGGTGGTTGGGCACTGGCACAGGCTCCCCAGGGAAGCAGTCACAGCACCAGCCTGACAGAGCTCAGGAAGTGCTTGGACAGCTCTCCCAGGTCCATGGTGTGGCTCTTGGGGATGGTCCTGTGCAGGGCCAGGAGCTGGACTCGATGAACCTAATGGATCCCTTCCAACTCAAAAAATTCTGTGATTCTCTGATTTTGTCCATGTTCATAGTTACGGAATTGTCTTAATTATAGCGATGCTAAGTGATGCTCAGAGGAGCAGGGACCTCTGCCCTCGCCAGCCTGGATCGAGCCGGGGACCGGGATATTCACGGTAGCCGAGGCCCCGGGAATGGACCGAGCGCGGGTCGCGGTGGCTGCTGATGGTGGGCCCCGTGCCCCTCGTGCCCTGCCCACCAACTACAGCTCCCGGCATGCAGCGCGGCCCGGCCTCCCTCCCTCCGCCTGTACTACACCTCCCGGCGTGCGGCTGCAAGGCACGCCGGGACGGCCCCTTCCACGTGGTGCGCTGCCCGCGGCCGGGGAGGTGCCCGCGGTTTGCGACGTCCGTTTGCGGCAGCGCGCGCGGGCGCGGCCCCGAGAGCCCGCCCGGGTACCGGCGGCGGTGCTGCTCCTAGCGCGGGGAAGGGAGGGACGGAGGGAGGGAGCGCCGGGGGCTGGGGCTCGGAGCGAAGGGAGCAGCCCCGCCGCTGGATGTTCCGCGGGGCGGCGCGGGGGCCTCCTCCTCCTCCTTCTCTTCCTCCTGCTGCTGCTGCTGCTGCTGCCGCCGCCCGGTGTGTGCGGCGGGGCGGGGCGCGGCTGCCGGGGGCGGCGGCGGATCGCGGCGGGCGCCCAAGATGGACTATGACTTCAAGGTGAAGCTGACCGGGGAGCGCGAACGGGTGGAGGACCTCTTCGAGTACGAGGGCTGCAAGGTGGGCAGGGGCACCTACGGGCACGTCTACAAAGCCAAGCGCAAGGACGGGTGAGTGAGCGAGCGAGCGAGCGGCTCCCCCCGGGACCCCCGGCCCGCCCGCGCCCTCCTTCCCCCGGGGACTCCTGCCCCGCAGGCTCGTGTGCCTCCCCCCGTTAGCGCCGTCCTTTCTCCGGCCCTGCCGGATCCCCGGCCGGCCGGCGCCCGGCTCCCCCCGGGTCACTGCGAGCCCCTCAGCGCTGTGTCGGAGTCGCGTTTCGGTAGCGGGTGGGCTTGGAGAAACAAATTTTGCTCCCGAGGAAAACCGTTCCCTTAATAGAGTCTCGTTATGAGTAAATTAGTAGCTGCTTATACCGTTCAGCCTGATCATCGGCTCATAGAACTGGGTTTTTTTGTTGTTGTTTTTAACAATGCCTTTTTTTTTTTAATATGATTTATTACTTGTAGTCACCATTTTGGGTCGTCTTGCTGGCTGCTTCAGAAGCCAAAGTCTGCTCGTGCATTTGGGGCTTCGGAATGCTTTAAACCACCTTTTGTGTATGAGCAGTTCTTGTTCTAGACCTGAGTAAATTAATTTCTTGGCATAAACGTTTTGAAGAAAGACCGAATGAAACTGTCATTTAGGTTTCCCTCTTCCGTGACATGGCATCACTTGCTGAAGAGCGGAACAATAGGAAGTAGGGAGCAGGAGAAACGGGAGAGGCACGGGTTGTTCCTGTAGCAGGTTCTAAATTTTGAATTGCGTCTAATCTTTCTCTTAAAGTCTCACCGCAGTGGTGCTCTGTATGCTGTCATTCTAATAAGGTGCATTTCAAAAGTCTGGCTATTATTTTTACATTGAATAAATAAACTTTGAAAGCAGACAGTGGTCAGTCATGGCCAAAATATGATCTGGTTGTGTTTACATAAGCTTTTGATTCTAGAAGGAAATGCTCTAGCTGTTACCTGTAGAACAGCTCTAATGAAAATGGTTGCACCTTGTCTCATCTCTGTATTAAACATGCTGATATTAATTGCAGCACAGTTACTTCAGCCTGAATTTCGTTTGATGGTAGGAGTCAGGTAACTACTTTTTTTGCAGAACTTTTATATTTGAATCCTTCCAACTGTCCGTAGGAAAAAATCTTATCTTGCCCAAATTCTTTCTATTCTGGGAGGGCAAGAGGAAAAAAAAAACCAGTTGTGTGATAAGCTGTTGCCTCAAGTCTCCTTATATGCAGGCACAAATGCTGCTGATATACCCAGCCCTGGTTTCTCTGACCATACTGAGATCTGTAATATGAAAAATAAGTCGAGGTACTGAAAGATAGGGCTACATTTCTGATGTTTGTGTCAGGCAGCTTTGCAGCTGTTCAGCATGTTGGACTGCAGCAGCGTGTAGGGAATTCAGCATGTCGTACTGCTGAAGCAGTTTTGGTGAAATTACCGGTCTGCTTGATGTTGTTTGGGAGAGAATGTTTGAAAATGCTGCTGTTTTGAGAAATTACGGCAAAAAATGGAATTGTTTGCTTTAAAAATGGATAGTTGCTTGAACGTGGTTTTACAGTAATATGCATATATTTTTAAATTTTCACTTTTGATGAGGGGGGAATCAAGGTATAGTATTTGCTTAAAGTTTGGGGGGAAAAAAAAGGAAAAGATAAGTGATGTATATTATCTCCTTTTTTTCTGTGCTTTGTTGTTCATTTAGTGCCTTGTTTCCCATCCCTTTCCGTAATACTTCCCATTTGCCTTTCTGATTTCTGAAAACTTTTTCTTTTAAATATCCTGTGTAACTGTCCTTGGACGGTCACTGAAATATGTAAACTAGAAGCATCCATAGATGGTTTTGCAGCTTGTAATGCATTTGTACATGTGTGATATTAAATTACAAGAGTGGAATTAGGCTTGAAGTTGAGGGTTTTGTTTACATCCTTTTATCCAGAGGGAATTAGTTAAATCAGAGAAGCAAATAATAACATTTAGTAATAACATTTAATGTTCCTGAAGCTGTAGTAATGGATGGATGTTACATCCAGTGGTGGGGAGTTCCTGCAACAGAGTTCAGTATTTGTTTATTTGTACATAAATATATTCAAAACATACTCTTGCATTGTTTTAGTAATGGTAAGTAATGATGGATCAATAATTTTTCAGTTGTTTCCAGAGTCTATACAGCTCAAACTTTATTTTTTATCATTCCCTTGAATTTACAAGTGTTCTTTAAACTTTGCTACATGATTCTAATTCTCAAATTAAAGTAGCACAAATCTTCTAAGATATGCATGGTAATTTTTGTAGTGCTTTGAAGAGTGGTATGCAGGACTGCAAATACTTTGTTAACAGTACTGGGTCAGCTTTTTCTTAAATGACATCTTCTACTACGATGACTAAGAGATAGAAGGCTCACAAAAAATAACTAAATTTTTGTAATTAAGTTTGTTAAAATGTTTCTTCTAAGGCTCCTGGTGATAAAACCCAGTTCTAGAATACTAGCAGCAGTCTCTGCAGTACAGCTGCACCTCCCTTTTTTTTAGTTTTTATTTTACTGCTTTACAGGTTTTACAGCTGCCTCTGAGGTGCAGTAAGGCAGTTGAAAACTAGATAGCAGCTGTGTATCCTAGTCCTAGGAAATTAATTGCATCACTGGAACTACACAGGAGTATTTCCTGACAGTCTTTCAGGAATCTTGATGGAGTGAGAATCCTTCTAATGAAGGAGAGGTGTCCTGTGGTATGTGTGCTGGTGTCCAAATAGGAGTGTAACCAGGGTTTCTTTCATGCCTTGCTCCAAGAAAAAAGCCGGTGCAGCCCTGCAGTGCCCTTTGCCACAAGATGAGGCTTGGGGTCTTTACTGGTCCATCTCAGAGGATCACCAGGTACAGCTCCATGGACATTTCTCACATATTACTTGCCAAACTTGACCCAACTGAACCCAAATCAGCTGACAATGTCAGGCATCATAATTGGGCTCTATCTGATGCACCGCCTGCAGCAAAATGGTATTCTGGAGTTTTTATTTTAATCTCTTCTATTTTAAGTTTGTGGTCTGTCTAGGTGGTTTAATCTTCCTGGCTTTTTATTGGATGGTGGTGTCTTTTTCATCAGTGCAGTACCTGCAGTGGGCTCTAAAACCTGCTTAGAGCAAAATCTGTGAATTGATGGGGTTTATTTTTATAGCAGAAAGAAGCATTTGGCTCTAATGGGGTTTATTTTTGTAGCATGAAGGTGTACAAGAAGACATTTGACTCTAATGGTGTGCACTGGGAAGGGAATGCAGGCATTGCAGGCATGGCATGTCGTCAGATAAAGGAACTGTTGCTCATCTCTAGTGTTTGTAGGATAGTTTACCTTTTTTTTTTTTTTTTTTTTTTGTCCAGCAAATGTCAGTTACTTCCTGCATAAAATTTGCCTTATGTGCCATTTGGGTGCTCCCTCAGGAACACTGCTCAACCCAGCTGTTAAATCTACCTATTTGACTTATGCAGGACTTGTAAAATAAGCCAGCAGTTTTTGTTGTGTGAACTGGCATGCAGATCTACTGTTTTTACTCTTTTTTCCCTGCAGCTCCTTGGGAGCTGAGTGCCAGTCATGGGCAGACTGAGGTGGCAGGACACTGGGGTGTCTGGTGCAAGCCTGGCTGCCCAGCTTGAGCAGCACAGGAGGTACAGGCTGTCCTGGGGCTGGCACCTTGTGCTGCGAGCGAGTTCCCAGGCTTACTGGGATCCGTCTTCCACTGCTTTCTTGGCTCTCCTCTCCCTTTTTATGGTACAGCTATAGTCAGAAATATGAGAGAGAAGTCTCTTCTCTGGAGGAGGGCTGACTATTTCAGTGGCAGTTTGGAGGGTTTCCAAATAATCATTTTTCCTGTTTATTGGATGTGGTTTGGATGAGAATAAGAAACTACTGAATGTCCCTGTTAGGCAGTATCTAACTTTTTAATTACAACAGCAAAAAAATTATGTAATTGAGGGTCTTGAACTGTAGAAATGTTCCCTGGTGCTTTATTGAAAGCTTTCCTAATCTCTTGGGAAGAGACTTGAGTGGTGAGACTGAAGGTGGGAAACCAACACTAAGCAAACTGGTGCTGTCCTAGTTGTTGTCAGGAACTGTGAGAAGTGGTGTTGGTCCCAAACACAAGTGGAATTGGACCTTGTTTTTTTTTTTTTTTTGTAATTTCAGCACTTAGAGTTCTGTGTTGCAAGTATTGCTGTACGTGGGGGAGTAGATTGCTTAATTTGAACCTACTGACACATTGTAATTGGCATTATGAGAATCCATCTTGTGTGCTTCAAGCAGTCAAATCTAATCTACTTTTTTTCTCCCCTTGAGGGTTTGTCTAAGTTGTAAAAGAAACAGAATGGTGGAAATCTAGTCAATGTCCAGTATGTTATTGGGTTGCATAATCTCTAATGTGACATTAGTTTCTACCTACCAATTAAAGGATATTGCAAGAATTTTGATTGTCTCTCAGAACCTCTTGTATAAAGAGAAACTGAAGGGATGAGGAATATTTATCTTGGAAGATAGAGAAGGCAGAACTGTTTAAGTTAGATAAAATAATGAATGGTTTGGGTAATGTGCAAGATTCTTGTGCTATTCTTGTTTCACAGCATTTGAAGATGGATGACCTGGAATGTTTTTGGAAAACATAAAATATTTTAATGCAATGTAGATAACTGCATAACCTGTTGTTGAAGGGAAATGATAAGAGCATAGTGTCTGTTCTGTAATGTCAAAACCAGTCACTTCTGACTGTTGTAACTGTAGAAGTTCAGATGCTCGCTTAGAGATCAGGCCAAGCTCTGTAATGGATGCAGAAGAACTGCTTTTGCTTGCTTCAGGAATTCTGAGTTTTGGTGATTTTTTTTTTTTTTTTTTTTAACACTAAACTACTTTCTGGCCCTTCATAGGGTAGTTAGCAGATGAGTTCCAGTTTGTCTGTGTTTGTGAGTGTGTGTTGATTGAGTTGTATTGGATAAGTAATCACTTACTTTGTCAAGTTCTAAATCAACATGTCAGATTAAGTCTTTTTCTGACTTAGAGATGGGGCAGGTGAGAAGCATTTTTAAAACTTTTATTCTATTTTTAGTGTCATGTGAAGGATGAGACAATACAGATGCTACAATTTTCACTATTACAATTAGAAGCTGTTTTCTAATTATATATGTTATAAACATTTCTTGGCTTTGGGAATTTTCTACACATTAATTTACCACATTACCTAGAATTTGGGAGTGCCACAAGTAATGAGTTAAAATTTTACTTGGTGAGAAGTGAAACAGTGGGGCTGGACTTGAAGCGTCTTGATTAGTTCTGTATGGAGCCTTTATAGGAATTATGTCATGAACTTCATGCTATTAGTTTTCACTATAAATTTCCAGACAACTCTTGTCTTCTCTCAGTGGTGATTTTGTCGTTGTTGTTTTTGGCTGAATGTTTGTGTGTTGATTTCAACTGTTTTGACCCGAAGCAGTTGGTGGAGATGGCACGCAGGTGGTGAGAACCGCAGAGCTGGCATGCAAGCCTTTGGCTTCTGACTCCTGTCAACAGTGGTGTGGAATTTCTAAATGCCACAAACTTTATTTATGTATGTAATATGTGGTATTATCTTCTTAAAATATATGCCCCGAGTCTCTTTTGGATCCTTCACCATAGTAGTTACAAAGTTCCTAATTAAACTGTATCTACATAATGAGGTAGGCATGCCATATTGCATAAAGTCTTGTGCTCTTACATTTTTCTGGTCAACCACTCTTTTAACTGTCTTCCATCTTCTTCCTTCCCTTCTCACCCGGTTACATGGCTGGAGGCTTCATAGATTTTTAAGATGTGTGGTTGAGAGAGTCCTGCTGTGGCCTTTGGACCTTATTTGGTGTGATCTTTTGTTATCTTGTCACAGATGTGTTGATTTATTTTCATGCCCTGCAGCAAAGGTGAGTTGGTGTTTCATTCCTACCCGAAGCTTATGACAGGTACAGAGAAGAGGCTATGAAAGTAGTGTTGCAAAACAAGAAAGAAAAACAGCAGAGGTCTGTCTCCATGTAGTTTGATTCTGGATTTATAAATTACAGTAATATGTGTGAATAGTGGGGGCGTGGAGTGGCTATCGCGTGTACGCGATGTCCCATTAGAGAGTAGGGGTTCGTTTTTGAGGGTGCTGATTGTACAGGAGGCTGTGTTGTCACAGAACAGTGCTGCTGATAAAAGGCTTGCTTTTCTTTCTGGTAGCCTTCAACTGTAAAGCAGCCTTGAGTTTAGAGTAGAGAAGTCTGTGTTTTGTGAGTGGATGGGAATAAAGTTTCAGTGTCAGGCTTTATCCCCCCGGTGCTGAACTCTCATGCTTCTCTCCCCCCACTGTCCCGCATCTTTTCTTTGTGAGCTTGGCAAGTAATGCTGCATGTTACTGCTACGTGCGGGCTGATAACCATTCAGGAGGGTTTTGTGTTCTGGCTGGCTAGCCTGCTGTTCTCTCTTGTCTCCTCCAAGGCTCAGCAAATGGTTTCTGAGACCTTGTCAAGCCCCATAATAGCACATTTGGGATTACAGCCCTAGCTTTATTCATAGTTACAATTTTTTGTTAGGCTACTTGTGAATGAATTGCTAACTTCTGTGTGTTGAGGCTTCCCATTTGAGAGATAGCTGCTTGAGTTTTGAAATCACTACATGATCTTTAAGGTTCCTTCCAACCCAGACCATTCTGTGATTTTATGAATAAATATATTGAATTTTATACAGAAGCATACAAAGTCCTTAGTAGATTATATAGGAAGGGTGCTGGATAGACCATTTAATATTCTGTTGTTTTTTGGTTTTTTTTTAGTGGAGGATTCTACTAATGTTGCCCTGTTGCACGGGTTTTTTTGCACATCCTATTGAAAGTCTGACTTAATCATAGGAGCATTTGGATGGCAGAGTGCTTGTAAGATTGTGTGACACTCAAGCAAAAAGATACTGCTGTTCAGAAAACAGTTTCTATTCAACAGCTTCTTAACAACCTTGAGTGTTAAATGGTAGTATGGCAAAGCATATTGTGCAATCAGTTTAGAATTTGCAGGAAAAGAACTGTATAAGCCATGATTAAAGCTGCAGATACTTTTTAAAGGACAAAATGTTCGAGAGAGCATAATGATTTTTCTCAACTACAGATGCTAGCCTAAACATCAAAAATTAAAATTATCCTTGAAAAAATGCACGTTTTATGAGCAGGCAAGAACACAACTAAAGGTCACTGAAACAATCTGCCTGTTTTTCTGGGAAAGCTCTGCTGTGTGCTTGTAACACCTTGCATACAAGATGTTGACATTTGAATAAAGGACACTTGAGAGTTGCTCTAAAAATGAAGACTCAATTCATTACTGTCTGTGTTAAAAAATAAGTGCAGCTGAGAACTTGAAATACAAAAGGATCTGAATTGCAGAAAACTCTTGATTCGACTTTGTAATTCTGGCCAAGATACGCTTTCTGTGAGAAGCATAGCCTTACCCTGTGAGTGGGGAGCCCTAACTTCAGATGTACTTCCAATTACGATTTGCATTCAGATAACTGGATAATCCCACGATGAAGCCTTGGAAAATCAGGTTTCATCAAGTGTGTTTTCTCACAGAACCTCTGAGCAAGGTATGAAGCTTAATCAGAGCAACTAGAGCAAGCTTTACCTGGGGGGAACTTGAAGACACCAAGGCAGCAAACTTGTCCCTGACTGTAATTTGAATCTTAACTAACTTTTTGTTCTTGAACAGCTTGGCTTTCAAAATCTCTCGTTTCTTTTTGGGTGAACATCAATCCTATTTAAGCAGAGTTGAACAAAACAACCCCTTGCAATTAAATGTGCTAAGAGTGCCATTCGCTGTTATGTTAGTTCCATTGTGTAAAAGCCCAACTGGAAGCTTATGTGACTCTGCCAGATGAGTGTCAGATACCAAAAGACGTTTAAAAAAGACCAGCTATTGCAACACGGAAAGGTCTGTGGGTGGAGTGTAAGGGTGGGGGAACAATATCATTAGGACTGCATTTACATCTGCCTGACTTGTTTGCCTGTGCTGTGTTGGATCAGTGAGGCTGCAAAGCAGAGAATGCAGAAATGAATGGCTTGTTAGCTTCATTGCATGTAGGTGGCTGCTTTTGGGCAGTGAGGAATGCCAAGACAAAACTTCACGGTAATGAGTAGTTGCTTAGTGAAACAGGTAGGGCACGTAAAGAGGAAGGATCAACTTGGGAGCTGGCCTACAGTAGGGTGAGAGATGGAAACCAATACTACCGAGGACCGTCTCTGATAAACATGGGTTGTTCTTTGCTCCTGGCATATGCCGAATCTGTACAGGGTTAAAAAAAAAACCTGCTTGAAGTACCACTTCAGTTAAAAAAGAAAATATGAGGGGTGGTGGGAGGAGATGGTCTCTCAAAGCTAAAAGAGAGCCAAGATGGTGAAGTGTTGCAAGCTGCCTGGGAACAGTTTTTGAAGCTTTGCTGGGCTCTCAGTGACTGAGAGTGAGTAGGTACTCTAAACCCATCAATTAAAAAAATGTGACATGCTCAAATAGTAGAATAAAGAAGCCCTTGGGAGTGACGATATGTTCTTTGAAAAATTAAGTCTTCTCTGAAGGATGAATAAAGAAATAGGAGCAAAGTGAATGTAGACATTATGAAAGAACTTAAAGGATTAGCAGTGAAGACAGTGATTGAGGGATCTGTCTCAGGTGCAGACAGTTGTCAAGGAGCAAATTTCTAACCAGAAAGTATAACCCTGTGCTTTAAAATGTCTCAGTTATGAAAGGCTGGAAAGGGGCAGTGGTGAGATCAGATTTTAAAAGGACTTTCTGGAAAGTGGAAACTACTAATTGATAAGGTGAACCAAAAGCAGAGATAGTGGACCCATGGTAGGTGCTGAGATGGAGAGAACAGTCTTGCAAAACACATTCAGCACTTCATAAGTCAATTAGAATGCATCAATGGAGTTAAAATATAGGCTAAAGACAATGCAGTTTATGTAATCTTAACTATATTTTCAAAAGGCATCCTGTTAAGCTTCCTACCAGAGACTAAAGCTGAATTTAGAGATGGTCCTTCTCTGTATGGAGAAGTTAGAGATGTTAAATAATGGTGAGAGGTCATTAGTGGTGTCTCCCAGGAGTCAGTGCTCCTCAAAAGTTTTGTATGGAAATTGCTTGCCATAAATAATGGGGGAGAAGCTTTGCTGATGAGTGTTACTTGGGATACTGAAGGCAAGGGCTGATCATGAGGGCTTTACCCTGACCATCACCATCTCCCAATAACACATTGTACTTGATGTGGAGCTATTTGTTTGGGAAAATGGTCCTTTCTTTAGACACACACAAGTTAATTTTTGTTTAAGAAAACAGTTGTGGAGTTTATAATTACACTTTCATGAAAGTGCCAGTTCAATGCAAGCAATTGCTAAAAAGCAGAGAGAATCACAGAACTTAATAGCAATGGAGTGGAGCACAAAGCAAACTGCCAGTGTTGGTGTAAGTCTTATTTTCAGTATTGTAGGTGCTTCTAATTCCTTCATCACAGAACCAGCAACAAAACTCGGGAATGTGGAGTAGTGTCTGTGTGAAAACTTCATTCATTCTCATGGACAAGGATTTTTTTGTCTGTGAGAGTACGGGATGGGTAAAGTATCTGAAATCTTGAGTGCCATTGAGAAGAAACAGTTGTTCAGTGACTGGATACATTTCTGAAAGAGAATTCTCTTAAGGCCAATAAATAAGCTAATATAATCTGTAGACTTGTAGCTCCTGCGATAGTGAGTTTGTGACTGTTAGGCTTTTTTTAAAAGCAGCAAATATGTTGCTTCTTCTGTGTAAACAAAGTAATGTCATAGATTTGACTACTGATGAAAAATGGGTCAAAAATAGAAATTACGCAATGAAATGATGGCTTTCTGGAGTATAGACCTGTGTTTTAACCCAGTTTGTAGTTGATGCTTTGAAATGCTGTGCTGTCTTTATGCCGCTTCTAGTTTCTGCAATGATGAAAATACTGAGGTGAGTTAAGAGCAATCTGAAGAAGAGAAGGAAAGTGCAGATGAATTGCAGCAATCTTTTCCTTTAGAGATCATTTGTGTAGGCACTTGTTTTGTTTCCTATAAAAGGACTGGTAAGACTGCCATGACCTTTGGTAAAGCACCATGGAGCTTTGAGTCTGGAGCAGGGGTCTGCTGCCCATCAGCTAATCTCATAGGAGTGATCTTCATAATTGTGTGGATTTAAACCTAGGTTTTAGGCTGGCTGTCAAATTACAGTTTTGTGTATTAAGAGACGAAAAGAGAACCAAATCCCACGGATTCTCTCCCCTGCAGAAATTTTGTGCTGGAGCTAGTTGCAGGGCTATTGGCAAGATGGTCTTTTTTGTTGGGGTTTTTTTGCCCTTTTTTTCTGTTTTTTTGAGTTATGGACAGCTATAATTCCTGGGGTATTACCACTGGAAAGCAGGGTGTGAATCGAGTGGTATCTTGCTTTTTCTCCTCCATCTCTGTGTCTCTCCTTTACTCATTCGTTTGCTGTCTTTTGCTCTTACTTTGTTAATGCTGGTTTTGATCCTCCTTGTACCCTGCTGTAAATGGACAGAATTAGTTAACCTATGTTAGTGAACTTACTTAACATTAGTTAACTTCTTTTTTCAGAAGTAGATAACTCTTAGGAGAATGCAGGAAGTGAGTTCTGTCATGGAGTGTGGCACAGATCAGAGCTGGCATAAAGGAAGGGAATGTTTTGGCTGGGAGAGCAGCAAGGCAGAGATGTTGAAAGAAGACTTTCCTTTTGACCGCAGCAAATTCTTAGATCAGAAGAACCACATTTACAGTGGTTTACTTGGTTGCTTTGAACTTGCTGCCAAACTACATGTTGTGGCAAAAGTTGTTAATTAAAAAAAAAAAATCTAAGAACAAAAGGAATAAAGGGAATCAGTAATTGCTGTTTACCACATCAGCCATCTCAGAAGCCCTTGTATTTATTGGCTTGCTGTTGATGGTTTTTCCTCCAGCTTTGGAGAATACTTTTTCCTTACCCATTAAAAGCTCTGATTATTGAAGGATTTATTTTGAAGTAGAAAGTATTCTCAGCATGAGCCTTGCTATCTGATAAAAATAATGATGCTGTTCTGGCCCAGCGATCTCGCCATGTCCTCCTAAGTATTTTGGGAATGGAAAAATATTGATGCCTTAGCTAGACCTTTAATAAATTCAGTTCTGTTAATGCATTTTCCCCTGGACTAATTTATTTGTGTTAGCATTGAGGTGAGTAATATGGGCTTTTATTTTCATATGACTTCTTGTAAAATCAGATCCGAGTCCATGAAACCAGCTTCAGTGAAAAACTGTGCACCTTATATGCTTCTATCCTTTGGTAAAGGTTTTTCTTTTTGCTTTTTTAAAAGTACACAGTCTAAAAATTGCTTTTTTTGCACTTTAAAAATATTAAAAATATTGAAGTGTTGACTCATTCTGAAGCATTACTTTGAGGATAAGCTATATGGGGGCGGGGGCAGCAGGGGGCTAATAGCAACAATGAAGAGCACAAACTGTCTTTTTTCCCTGCTTTTGCATATGCTGTCTTTTGCCTCTGCTTTTTCTGTGTATCATGTACATGTCTTCAAAAGGGGAAAAAACCCAACCCTTACCATGCAAATTTATTGAAATTTTGTCTTAGAGGGAAGTCTTAATTTTTTTTTCTTCTGCTGGATTGTTTAATGTTTACATTTTAAATAAGATCTTTCTGCTACACCTTAAGTTAAATTTTTAATTCAGCTAGAACTTATTGACAAACTTGCAAGATATTCGCTACCTAGCATTAAGGCATGTATTTTTGTTACATCTCCAGAAAAAAAGAAGAGAAAGGAGAGAACAGCAGGGTAATTAAAATGAAATACGAAATTTCTATCAATTTTTCTGAGTTTTGCAATGTGCAAGTTTTGCAGGGATGGTGTATTGTTTGGAGACTTCATTCAGCTCTAGCGAATTCTAGACAGTTGAATACCACTTTTTGATTTTTGTTGGTTTGGGTTTTGTTGTTTATTTTTAACATGTTTCCATGCATTTTTATTTTTTATTTTTTGTCTATCTCACATTTGAAGTTGAAGAGGTAAATAACATTTATTTCTGTATAAATGGGGAAGCTGTCTGAAATCTTCCCTTTGGGAGTGAGCACCCTTGAGTGTGTGATAATTTGAAGAGGTCCTAATGCTGGCATCTGTATTAGAATGGGTGGAAGATACTGCTTTTAGTGGCAAGGACAAATATGAAAGAAGTCACACTTTATGAACTGAATTTAATCTTATCTGCTGATTAACTAGTACCAGCTGCACTTGATTCCCTTCTCTTCCTGGAATGAGATGTTATTTATTTTCATGTTCTCTTTGTAGAGGAGAGAAGAGTTGTAAACTGCTCTTTTTAGCTGAAATGCTTAAAACAATATTCAGATTCATGGATTTTCTGACTAGATTGTATTATTCATAATCCTTTCTCATATATTAATATATAAGAGGCTTTCATGACAAAATCTGGGATTTTATCTCAGTTTTGGCAGATTTCTTTCTTGAAAAGAACAAGCTAGAATTTATGATGGGATAAACTTTAAGCTGGTTGTAAATACATTTAAATACTCCAGGCTTGAATAAATCTGAACTTTTAAAAATAGTCATGCTTTGGTTGTGTGGAACACAGTTTATAATAGAGAAGATAATGTTAACCTATTTCGTGTAGGTTTAATGCATGTTATAGAACTACTGCATTTTTCAAAATGTTTTTGAGTTCAGTCAAATGAAGAAGCAATAATTTGAGCTAATATTTATCTTCTGATTTGATTTCGTCCAACTTACTTTAGCCAGTTTAACTGAAATGTGCTCATAAGACAAAACCCATGAGTGACTCTTGTAAAATTAAGATTTTAGAATAATAAATTTTGGGAATTTATATTCATAATATGCATAGAGCATCAGTAAAAGTAAAATAACTTCTAAGTCCTTCTTAAACCTCTATAAGAGAAGAACATAATTTTAGTTTATATTGTTTCCGTATTTTGAAAAATGTGTCTTTAGCTATGGTGAATTTTTCCAGTGATCATAATTACTTCTGCAGGGGGTGCTGCACTTAGCTGGCAATTGTGAATGTACTGCATCCAGCTGATGTGGAAAAAGAAGTACTGGTTAGAAGCTAATCTAACGTCATCCTAAATGTGGACAGGAACTGCTGTACTTCTGCTATGTCTGCTTTTCATTTTTATCCAAGTCTGGTGTTCATCTGAGCGCTCAGCAGGCCACTTCAGTGTACTAATGGGGCAGAAAGTGTACCAAAGAAAAATCTGGAAATATCTTTCTGAATAAGGTCAGAAGAAGCTCATCTCCATCAGAAAATGAGTGCCTGGGCTCTGGTGCAAAGGACAGGAGTGTGTGTGTGTGTATGAAAAAGGGGTTGTTTCAGCAGCAACTCATTGACTCAAAGCAAGCCATTGTGCAAAACTTCTTAGTATTTTTCAGTTCTTTTTGTCAACATTTTTGTCAACATAATTGGAAAACATTTTGATATGTGAAAACCAGCAGGTTTTGTAAAAAGGAAATTACAAGAAGATGAAGTGGTTGTCATTGCATCATTGTTAGCTCAGATATTTTTGAGAGAATGATTTATAGGATTTTTTTCTTTATTTTAGGATTACCTGAAGATACAGGGTCAGTGATGAGATTTACTGTGTGTGCTAATTAGCTTGACAAAACTTTTGACCTGAATGTGTTTCTGGGAAGTCAGGTGCTTATAGTGTGACTTCTCAGCTGTTGTATCTAGTAGCCAATATCCATTTTTTCCTGTACAATTTATTTTCTGCTGATGCCCATAATTTTTGCTATTTGACTGTTACCCTCTGTCCTCACAGAACTGTTATATCTCATTCTGCAGAGTTATACCTGGTCAGCATTGTACATTGAAACGTGTGCAGTGATAACTGCTGGGTTCCATACATTTAAATGTCTTTACAATTTGCAACATTTCTCATTCTCCGCTGTTGTGACAATGTAAATTTAAATTTTACTGCATTCTTCAGTTTTAAAGGCAGTTTATGTGCTTGTTGAGAAATAACCTCGGCAGCTCAGCCCCATGCAGCTGCGTGCTGTCCAGGCTCTCTCATTTGGCCCTGAATGTATGATGAGATCATGTCGCAAGCTCTGCTAAGGTCAAGGTAACATCCAGTGCTTTTTCACTGTCCTCTCATTGTATGGCACACTCAGGTTGATGAGACACAACTTATCCTTGGAAAATCCTTGCAAGTTGTTCCCAGTCATCTGCTTTCCTTAAAGCTTCCAAGGAGGGTTTGCTGCGTAACCTTTTCGTAGACTGAGATTCGGCTGGTTGGCTTATAGTATCACTGAATCTTTTTGCCCTTCTCAGAGAGAGTCCCAGTATTTGCCCTTTTCCAATGATCAGGAACCTGCCAGTGTGCACTGTGACCTTTTGCCAGTGACAGAGTGGCTTTGCAATGACATTTGCCAGCACCGTTAAGCACCCTTAAATGCAGCCCACCTGGTCACATGGACTTGAGTGTCTCCAGTTTGTTAGCATTGTCCCTAACTTGGTTTCCCTCTACTTCCTTTCACCAGGACTGTGCCACTAGTGTTAAGAATGTGTAGTTGTGAAAGTGTGCTGTGATGTGAAAACCAATGCCAAGAAGGCACTGAGAACCTGAACCTCTTGTGTTCTTTGCCCCTTGGTTCTCCAACACGCTGGAATGGTAGTTAATAGGTACAAAATGCAAAACAATTAGAACTACTAGTATAAATAACTTATTCTGGCAAAATTATTTAATGCACATATGTGGTGTTGATAATATCTGTGGGAAATAGATAAATCTATTTTTGCAAGTCATCATTTGATTGGGTACCAAGTCTGTTCTCATCTTGCTGTGCTTTCTAGAAAATGATGTCTTCTTATGGTTTGTATTTAAATGTTTGCTGTGGTTGTATTATGGGCATTTAGTATAAAAGGATTAAATCTTACAAAAACTGCATTTGTGCATTTACGCACTTCCCAGGAACTGAATTACTGCTTCCTGTAGACTTCATTGGATCTCTTGTATGACTAGGGTGATTCTAATTTATTTAAAAATAAAACCAAAAATTTCCACTGGTGTGACGTGGGAGAAGAGACAGCGAATGATGCCACAAAATGAAAGTGCCAAGTCTCCTAAATGTTGTACTTTGCTGTTGTGTTTGATTTTCATAATTTAACATGTAGAAATTAAAAAAAAACCCTACACATGTTTTATTAGTAGGCTTATCTTTCATTATCAGTTTTTTTTTATTTTTAGGGAATAAGAGGCATAAACAGTTAATTTTCTGTAGAAGAGATACTGCATTTATAGTTCCCTTTGGTAGTTGAAAACTTAACTGGCTGTTTTCTTCACATGTTTAACTGCAGTCATATTTTACATCTCCTTCTTTATAGACACAACTAATCCCACATGGTGACCAGTTAATTTTGAATTTGAGATTTTTAACTGTAACATGAATTTACCATGATCATCCCTGATTTAAAAGCTTTGGTATTTATTCTGCTATATTTATTACTAAGATGAATTTTGAACTGCTCTGATGATCTGAGTAAAGGGAATATTGTAGTGTTATGGCAATACATTTCTACAACATTTTTGGTATGTGAGATGAAATAACAATTAATTTTTTTTAGAATCTGCCTTTTATGTAATAGGTGTCCTTTCTTATATACAGATTTTTTTTAGGTGCAACATATTTTAGACTTTTAAATGGTACTTTAGTTTTTTTTTGTTTTTTTTTTTTTTTTTTTTTTTTTTTTTGTTTTTTTTTTTTTTGCTATTGTCATTAAAATCTGTTGGACTTAGTGTTGAGTGTAACCTTTTTTTCAAGTTTACACCTCTGATGTTAGTGTTGTCCCTCTGAGGACTTTCCACAAGGTTATGCAGTTTGCTCATTCCTACAATAAGTACTGCTGTTGTCAGCAGCAGTGTACAAAGTGAGTTTTCTTATTCTTGCTGCTCTCATGCTGCATGTTACTGCTGGGGAGCACCACAGAGTTGAAGATACCAACCTATTTAAGTGCAGGAAAGTACGAATAAGTTGGTAGGAAAATAAGTTTGCAGATTGACCAGCTTCTCTAAGCCTACTGGTAGGTGAAGGAGCTTCTGAGGTTACTTAATGTTTAAATTCTAGGCAACAGGGAATGAAAGCAGATTTTTCCCAACATGAACTCTCTGTTAGAAGGAAGAAATTCAGTTTAATTGAGTCTTACTGTGCCCTTAAAATACAGCCTGCTAAGTGGCCCATATTGTTACTCACTGTGGAAGATGTTTATAAACAGGACTTCTTTAATTTTTTTTTCTTTTTACTTACTGCTTTTTTTTTTCTGTTTTGTCTTTGAATGTCTCTTTATCTTCAAACATCTCTTTATTTTCAGAGAAGGAAATTGCCCATGTCCAAAATCATGGAGAAGCCTTGGGCTGCATTATGATTCTAAACAGATTATTGGCAAAATATTTTTTTAAGTTTTGTAAAATAAGGTTGGTCATGGTGTTTGGCACTCCTGCAGACACTTACCACTCCCTTTAAAAAGTATTCCCCCAATTTCCTTGGCTCTGAAAGAATTACATTAGGTTTTTCAATGAAAATACCACTTGGCTTAAAGGTAAAAATAGGATGTTCCTACTCCTATAAATAGAAAAGCTGACATTGGGTTTAGTTGGGTAATCATGGTATTTTAGCAGCCTCAGAGTAGAACATGTTAGGAGTGGGTTAGGAATTGGTTTATTGCTTTGTATCTCAACTCTGCCAGCACAATTCAGAGAATTTAAGTCTTAGAAGTCTTTGGTTATTTTTTTTCCTCATTCTGGAGTAGAGTGTAGCATGGTGCTAAAAAATGTGCTTTATCCCTAAACTTAATTTATTTTCCTTCTTTTTGCCGTGCCTATATTTCTTCTAGACTGCATGGGTAGGCTGAGGACCCAGCAGAGGCCACTTGGTCTGAGTTCCCACCTGCAGCAGCTGGGCAGAGCAAAGCAAGGGAGCAGTTCATTCCCCACAGCCCTGGGTCGCTGTAAGGGCAGAGCAAGATTGGGCTTTGAAGCTCTTGATTTCAGCACTTAAAAACGGCCTTTAATGTGAGAAGATTAATTTTTTCAAGGACTTCATTCATTGCTTAGAGGAGACCAAATGGTGTGTTCTTCGAGGCACCCTGTTGAATTTCAGCATTAAAGCCCTGACTGTGAAAGAGTTAACATCCTCAGCTGAAAGAGCGTTCTTCCAGTTTTGTTCTAGGAAACAGCTGAGGGTTTTTTCCCCTAAAAATTTCCGAAGAAGGTCTGCCATCTGGTCTGGAGAATTTTAGTCCAGATTTAATTTGGCAGAAATTTGACCAATTAAAAGTAGTTGTACCATCTTAAGTGTATGGCAGGCTTCATTGTAATATGGCTAGATTTATGGTAGTACCTCATGGTAACACTGACTTGTCCTTCAAAGACCTTGAAATCTAAGCAGATGAGCAGCAGGGCAATGAGAAGAATCTTTAGTCTGGCCCACTTTGCTCGCTGTCCTGACAGTGGTGGTAATGCATGTAACAGCTGCTGCGTGGAAGTGCTTCTCTTGAAATAGAGATCTCTCCAGACACCTCAAAATGAAGAAGATAAATGTGTAGGACAGTGAGAATAACCTATAGTCCAATTCATTCTGCTTCATATTTCTGTTGACAGCTGGATAGCCATTGCTTGCTAAGGCAGGTAGGGGATAAAACAATTTTTAGCTGTGAAAATTTCCCCCTCTTTCTATCAGCAACATTCAAAATCTCTGTGCTGTAAAGCAGCTTGGGGTTATGTTCAGAAGCTGCTCGTGGAGTGGTCCATAACTTCCTTATCCACCATGAGTTTGTGTTAATTTAATCTTAAAATCAAATTACCAAAGATCATCAAAAGATCAAATTATGTTATTTGATCTTAAATCTGTTTGTGCTTTTGATCCCTGTAATAATCTTACATCATGAGTTGCACAGTTCAGTTTTGTGCTTATATCATAATGGCTTCATGCAACTTATTTTTGTCTAACTTGTATAGAGGTATGTACTCTGGGGGATTGTGTAACTCCACCTTGTTTTGGCCATGAGACTTTGTGCTCAGCATTGTCTCTTTCTTTTCCAGGCAGGAAATTTTAGGGGTTTATTACATGGAAGCTTCTTAATGCCTTCTATCATTGCCTTCCCTATTCTTTTTCTTTTTCTTTTTCTTTTTTTTTTTTTTTTTTTTTTTTTTTTTTTTTTTTTTTTTTGTGTCAAATGCTGTGTGTTTTCTTGTCTTTTATCTCACTGCATCCATGGAATTTGCCCCTTACTGAAATCTTCTCTTGTCTGCTTGCTGTTAGTTCATTCTCCTCATTATCTGTGTTCAGATTTTGCCCATTAATTTCACACTTTTTTCTCCATTCCCTTGGTGGTGATGAATAGGGAGAAGTGTGTGGTTTAGGTAGAAATAAAGCAATTCAAAGTTTTACAAATTGTGAGAACTGGAAGGAACAAGTAGATTGGTTCCCAGTCCTTAACTACAGCTTAGTTTTATGTGCCTTAAAGATGGTTGAATTTCATTTTTTTAGGATGGCTCTTCATGGCTGTGAAAGCTGGAGTCATTAAAAATGAATAAGGCTTCTTATGTAACTTAGAGGTTTGAGACTATAAAAGTGCTCCAAATATTGAAGCAATGCTGTTAAGTGTCTTACCCCCCAGGAGCACAGTGGACGCCTGCCCAGAAGTGGGAATGACAAGCACTCCATCTCTTAAAAGTTTTGAGTCTTTGAGGCTGAGAATGAGCAAGAATTCAGGGTCTTCTTTTGCTGCAGTTTATCTCTTCATGATTTTGCTTTTGGTAGTTGGAGTTACTGATAGGCTTGCATTTTCAGTGAGTGACTCTAAGATATATACTGGTTGAAGTACAGAAAGGTCACAGTATTGCTTTTAGGGGTGTTATATACATTTGAACCTAAGCAAACTTTCACTGACTCATAAAATGGTTTAGATTGGCAGGGGCCTTCAGGATCATCCAGTTCTAGCTCACCTGTCAGGGACAGGGACACCTTCCACTGGAATCCACTTCTGGATTCTTCACATTGCTCTAACATCTGGTGGAGTTTTTAAATTAATCTTGGCAGTTTCAATTGCAGTTTGGTACCTAGGAGAAAGAAAAGGTGTTTTAATGTGACATTAGTTCTGGGCTGGTCAAGAATTCATTAAAATTTGGGCGAGACTTACTGTGTTCTAGAGTAATACATTTATGTGAGATAAAGCTCTAGCTACGCTTATTTCTAGTGCTAATTGTTTGCTGTGCTTTCTTTTTGATAAGAGAAGGAAGAAATGGAAGAAGTGTTAATCATTGCATTTAGAAAAGCAAGTTTTTAAGTGATGTCAATCTAATGAGAGCAAACTTATTATTTAACTTTGTAGAGTGTTGTGGTTTGGTTACAGTTTAGCTGGATGTCCAGGCATTTAACTAATAAAGAATGAAAAGAAAATAACATGCATAACTTGCATTAATTAGAAACTGATCTCTGAATGGTACTGAACAGCTCACTTTGACTTTACGGTGCAATTAAAAAAAAACAAACCAAATTTCTTTTTCTCTTCACAGGAAAGATGATAAAGATTACGCTTTAAAACAGATAGAAGGTACTGGAATTTCCATGTCTGCATGCAGAGAAATAGCAGTAAGTAACACTTGTTTTTACTTGCAAAGTTACTAAAATTATTAATTTGCATGCCTACTGGATTTTTCTGCTCAGTCATGTTATTTTACTGTGGATACTGTATTTTTATCGTAGAGGTATAAAGTAAGTACAAATGTCATGGGAGATTTTATGTACCTGTTATATATGCTGTCTGAAACTGACTGTTTTTAAGTTGCAACTGCCTGCCTCAGGGCAGATTATATTGAAATGCAGCAGTTTAAAAACAGGATTGGCGTTAGTGACTTAAATGTCACATTTGGTCTGACTTGTAGTATTCAGTTCTTTTTCTAAGGAAATTAGTTCTTATTGGTTTACAGAGATTAAAACATTTTAACTTCTGTTTAGGTGAATAAACTGAGGCTGTTGTTGCCTTGGAGGCTGTAATACAGCCATGAATGCTGTTCAAAACATTTTCTTTAGTTTTTCAGGCTTACATTTGTATATTTCATGTCTTTAGAAACTGGTGAATAATGTCTGGTTATAGTTCATGAGAAGCTTGGGAAGAAGTAGTGGAAAACCCGGTGTTATGAACCTTACCTGTTGTATATTCTTATGTTTTACAGCTGCTTGGGTTTGTTCTTTAAAGGTTTCAAATGAAGTTGCTTTCTAAAAGGGAATGTGCCCAACTTATTTAGGGTGTGTGTGGGAAGGGAATAGTTTCTTTTCAGTCCATATTCCTCAAGAGTGTAAAACTTCACCCTAAATTTCATTTTCTATGACTGAAGTGAGTACTAGGCTTTCCCACTTAGTCAAATTCCAGTTGGCTTAGTGATGTCAAAAACATTAGTCCTTGCACAGAGGTGAAAAAGAAGCACAAAGAGTATTCTTTACGAGATGCTCTTTTTGTCCAATGGTGAAAGCTGAGCCCTCTGCTATTGTAGGCATCCACTTTGAATTAAAGGAGCAGGAAACAGGGTCTTAAATTTTGTTACTTTCAGCCACTCGGGCACAAGTTTTCCAAATACTGTGACTCAGGCTGAATGCTTTTAGAAAATGTCAGCTACCATTTCAGAGAGATTTGGGATAAGTTGTTGTCTTTCTGCAGTGATTTACCTAAAAAGATTTGAAGAGTTTGTGCTGCTTGAACTTGGCAGGAGAAGCCTGGCTGGTGTTAGGGAGGTGTCTCTGCTCTGTCTATGACTGTAATTCAGTTTCTGTGCATTATTAGAATCATTAACTTGGCTGACAGGCAGCAAGGATTTGGCCTCATTCCTCTTGGGCAGCAAGGTCCCCCAGTATTGATGGAAAAGGAACAAGCAGCAGGAGTGCTTTCTCCGTGCTCTGAGCTTCTGCAGCATGTGCCTTTGGAAGAGAACAGCAGTACAACTCAGGGCCATGTGTGACAGGATTGGTGAAGGAAGGAGGGAACACAGTGCAAATACCAAAGATGCCAAGAAAGCAGGTATCGAATGCAAAGAGAGGCATGGAGCCAAAAGCAGGTGTAGGGATAGAAGGAGAAACCTGAAGCAATATGTCTTGAGCTTCTTTGCTTCTGGTTATGCTTCCAGGCTTCTGACTTCTAATAATGTGGTTGAATTTTCCTGCAGTTGAATTAATAATTCACTATGGACCTCTGGGATTGAATTGGTTTCTTATTATTCTTTTGATGTTGCTGTTTGAAGCGAACAGGAGAATTTTTTTCCCCCTGGAATGGTGTTGTTTATTTTAATTCTGTTAAATAGATTTTTTCCACCCTTCTATCAGTTAGTGTTATAAAGGAAGCAAAATGAACCTCCTATGGAAATGAATCAAATTGATGATGGTAATAATCATACTGTTTATATTGATAATGTGAATATATGTAACATGTGAAAATGCTGCTGAGTTAACCAGCAGTATTATACCCTGTCATCTGTACATATAAAGAATAAAATTATTTGTTGTTGTACTTAAAAAGTCAAGGCTGCATGCCAGACCTTGTTACAGTGTGTTCTGGACTATCCAAATTAACATCAATGTGTTAAGAATGTGGTGGTGTTAGGAGGAACTAGGATGATTTGGTTTACATATGATCCATATCCATTTCAGTTTCTCTGGAGAGCTGAGGCTTGTATCTTCTACTCTGTGACAGTCTAGGAAGAATATAGTTTGATATAAATCCCAGAGAAGCTCTTCTTTCTACAGATCTGCCATGGCTTTTGTCTTATGATGTCTAACTTCAGGCTTGGAGTATTGAGCAACTTTTATATTTAAAAATGCCCATAACTTACTCTTTTAAGACATCTGTTTGATGCAGACATCTGAGTCGGAGAACAGTGTAAGAAAAATAAAGTAACTACTGAAATTCATCAGTTACAGGGAAAGGTTTCAACTGGGTTAGAGACCTGATTTCAGATGTCTGAATCGGTTATGGGCTGAGCTAAATCTATAACTCAGTTTAAATAAGTGATTTGTTTGGGGTTTTTTCCTTCAATCATTTGAACTTTGATTTTCTTCAACCATCTGTTTACTTGGTGGAGCTAACAGTTACTGTGCTAATTGAATCAATATGTTTCACATCAAGCTAGTTGAAGAGCTGTATTTTTCCTTATCTTTGCCCTATTCATCCACCATGGTAATAGTGGATGAATGAATTTGTGAATCCTGCCTCTTTCAGAACCTTAACTGAATGTTTGGCTGCTCATATCTTGTTCTCTGCAGATCTGTGCACTGCCTGCTATACTGGGTATCTGTTTTGTCATCTGCAATTTCACTTCTGAGGATTTAAGCAGGCACTGAAAACTGCAGGTTCAGCATGCCACGAGTGTAATTTGTGGTAGATGGCAGAACAGAGAGATCGAATGGTGAGAAGATTTGTACAAAAATATGCAGAATGTACAAGCCCAAATGATTGATTCCTCGTCTTCTGATTTAATCACATGGAAGAAAGTCATTACTGTCTATCCACCTGGAATAGTGCAGCAAATGCTATTTCACAGCTCGCAAAGCAGGAGAATTCTTCAAGGCCGTAGAAAGCTGAAGTAATTAACCAGGCTTTAAATAGAGCTTCAGGATTTTGGCTTGGACAGTTTCCTATGTAGAAGTCCTAGCTTTTGAAGCAACCAAGTCACTTGCTGTAATGTGTTACGTTGATTAGCTTTTTCCATTCAGTTTTAGCAGGTTTGCAAGTACTTTGCTTGCATATGCTTCCTAGCGAGGACTTGGCTTAGGCTGAGGTTTTGTTTGGGATTTTTGTTTTGTTTAGTTGAGGGAGCTATGAAGGTTTTGTGGTTTTTTTTTGTGTTTTTTTTTTTTTTTTTTTTTTTTTTTTTTGTTTTGTTTTGTTGTTTTTGTTGGTTTTTTTTTTTTTTTTTTACCAGTTTTCCATGTAATTTGTTTATTGGTGCCTGGTTAGGTCAACAGAAATACCTGATAGCATTAATTTTTGTCTTGGCTCTGAAGAGGAAGTCATTGGGTGTCATAGGAGATGGCAGTGATGGAAATGGTGAAAGTGACAGTGCAGATCTGAGGCGGACAGTGCTGTGCTCTGGCCGTCTCCTGTCTGAGTTGTGTCCTTTAAACACCATATCCAGTTTGTGTGAGTTAAAACAGCCTTGAGGCTGCCAGGGATAGAACAGAAAACTACAGAAAAATAAGCAGCTGGCTTCTCTGGTTGTTTTTGCTCTTTAGGTCTGCCTTGGAGGCATTCCTAGGACTTTGTTTCCTGTTGTAACAAGTGCAGGCTGTTATCACAAAAGATGATGTCCTCTGTGTTGGATCTAGTGATAGTGTGACTGTAGGATGTTCATCTTTACCAAAGGGCAAAAGAGCAGTTTTGTGGAGTGAGCAAGCAGAGTTGAAGCATCCTTTGGATGTGCTGTTACTTAACATAACTCCTGTGAAAGGGAGAGCCTCTGCAGCAGGTCTGCTCATCTCTGCATCTGCGCTGTCCCTGTGGCTTTCACCGGGGCTGGAGGGTGGCAGAGGCAGACACAGAGGCACAGCAGCAGGCTCAGCCCCCATGGCAAGGGAGAAGGGAGCTGCTCTTGGTGAGTGGTCTTACCTGAGTTGACCTTGATGGAGGAGGCTCCTCTAGGGAGTAACTGGTCCTTCTCACACTGGGCCTTCCGTGCCCTGAGTGATGACAGTGTCTCACCATTGATTATCAGGTCTCTCTTCCCTCTGCCAGTGGAAGGGATGGAAGAAGGCTGTAAAGGCTTTTTCATAGCCAGTCTGAGGATGACTGTGATCTCTGCAGCCTGCAGCAGCCAGAGAGACTCAATGAGGCAGAAGCTAAAACTGGGTGACACCAGGATTTACCCTCTTCAGCACCTTCCCCTGTTAAGGAGCAAATAATGAGCTTGCCTGAAGAGATCCTGAGCCAGCTGTGTGGCAATGAACAATAGTTGGGTGTAGGTTCCTCAGGTTATGGGGGTTGTCATGTCCCTTCCACGCTGACAGTGAAAGCAGTTTCCATGAGAAAGACCAAGCCCTCCTCATGGCCGAGGGCATGTTATGGTTTCCTGGCAATCTTTCCGTGTAGTGAAAGGTGACAAAGTACTGAGGAAGACAGATGTTTAATTTGAATCTTTTTGGCATGTTTAATGATTCTCAGATGCTTTTTTTTAATTCTAACATGGTATGTAAAATATCAGTTTTGACTGAGTACTTCCCCAGCTACATTACTGATCTGAGGACTTGAATTCTTGAGAGATTTAGTTCTGTCACAGAACTAAAAACAGAACTGTTTTTAGTTCTGTGACAGTGGGACAAAGATGCTGACTAAATGTTGTAATTAGAATCCTTAGGAGTCATGTTTTCTGTGAACAGCAGAATTTGCTGAAGCTTGACATCCAGTGTCTGTCTCATCTGGGTTCTTCACCCACCTCCTTACTTTGAGAGAACATTTAGTAACACTTCTTTTAATACTTCAGATGTGTTTGGAATTAGAAGGTGCTAATAAATATTGACTTGTGACATCACATAAGACTCACTTATTTTAGAACTGTGAAAGATAAAAAGAAATATGGTTTTTTTTTCACTTGACATTTTGTGTTGTCAGGCTTCTTTTTTTGCACATTTAGGAGTTTAAAAAATCAAAAGAATAAAATATACATCTTTTTTGAAATTGTTGCTTTGTCTGAAGAACTGGAGCTTCAAAAATGTGTTGTCAGCTTCATAATAAATTCTTAGGGTGAGCAGTATTATAACTTTGTTACAATGCCTTTGTAAGCTTTTATTTGAACACTTCTGAAAGGAAAACAGCATGTACTTTCAGCAGGTATTCTGTTCTTTTTTAGTACTGTGGAATGTCTGACTTGTGAAAATATAAAACTAAAATTGTATTTACAGTGAAGCAAACAGATCTTGAGTCTGATGCATAGCAGCTAAGCCAGCCTGGGATTTGAGTTGTTGTATAATAAAATTTGGGGGTTGGTTTATATAACAAGTTTAAAGCACTTGAGTCGAGCTTCACTGTTTCATAGGAAACTAAGAATAGTGATTGGAAAGTTTTTACAAGTGTTTGTGGCTTAGAATTGGGTGACATCTCTCAAGTCATATTCTACTCCCGCTCTTGCAGAAAAGCAAAGGGTACTTATAAAATTTAGCAAGCTACAAGTTAAACTTGTAAGGAAAAGAGATCTCTGAAGGCAGTTTCTGAGTCTCATTCTAGTAATGAGTCTATGAACATTATTCAGCCTTTAAGCCAAAATTAATCATGACTAATTTGTACCCATTTGTACTTATCATAATATTGTTAGTTAAAATAGCTGTTCTCTTCTGCTCTCATTTTAAAGAGAGAGATAGAGGCTGTTTCTTCTGTGCTTTGTTTTGGCAGGCTATTAGCATTTTGTCTTGGCTTGCTGCTTTTCTTTGAGCAGTAGGCTCTCCCTTCCTTTGGGTGTAGGCTTAGGCTTTCTTTGCCCTGTTGCAGTTGAATTTAATCTTCCCAGAATGGGTCAGAATTACACATAATATTTCAGGTAATGGCTTATTGCTGCCTATACTCATTTGTTGTAGGAGTAATTCCACTGGCACCTTACTTATTACAGGATGAGTAAAATTTGTCATTTCTCTTTCCAGTCTGAAAGTTGCCTTTCTGCATCAACTGCAGTCTGCTTTGTGTTCCAAGGCTCTGCTTGCTCATTTTTGCATTTCAAGGCCATGGCATGGCTTAATGTATGATGTTTGTTTTTGGATCCCTTGGTGAAACTGATGAGAACCTTTTTGAAGCATGAGATGACAATTAGAGTTGGAATTTATGCTGTCAAACTAGCCACGTAATGCAACAGTGACTTTTGTTTAAATGAGTATTTGGTTGATACTGCCAATGGCTTTGTGTGTAGCCAGTTTTCTGACTGTCCTAGGGCTTGGTAGAGGTGCTGCATGGCACTCAAAGGAAGGCGGTCAGAGCAAGAAGCTGCTTTTTCTAAGATAGCTGATGTCCTGACATAGGGGAGACTCCTGGGCTGGGTTACCTGGCAAACTGCTCTAGCAGCTGTGCTCTGTTACTGGATTTTGGAATCATTTAGGTTTGGAAAGACCTGTATCAAGTCCAGCCATTAACCCAGTGCTGCCAAGTCCAGCGCTAAACCATGTCCCTCAGCACAACACATCTGCATGTCTTTCACATACCTCCAGGGATAGCAGTGCAGCCACTTTCCTGGGCATCCTGTTCCAGTCCTTGAGAAGCATTTTGGTGAAGTAATTTTTCCTGATAACTGATCTTAACCTCCTCAGTGCAACCTGAATTATAGAAGTAAGCATGGTAGTATTGCAAGGCTGCATTTGCAGGTTGACATTCCCTATGGACCACAAAGGGTTAGCAAGTGTCAAGAGCAAGGGTAAAATGCCATTTGCAGCAGAGCTAGAAATCCTCACTTACGTGAAGAGTGCTTTGTCTTAGCTTGTGAGAATTGTTGCAATCATGGAGAGCTTCACAGGAAATGTAGGAATATCACCAGAGGAAGCAGGTCATGTTCATAAAAATTGTGCTGACTTCAGCTCTTATTTTATGTGAAAGATAATTGTTGTTAGTGCAAGAAAAGATTGGTCTTAGTCATGCTGCAGTTTTCCTGGTTTCCTTACTGCTGCTGTTGATTATTTAATATCATCCTGTTTTACTTCACTTTCTCCTTGTTCCTGAAGCAATTTAAGAATTTTATGCATCATTGGGACACTAATTTACTGTCCCTCGGCTGACCCATGGCTGTGTGGAATGAGTATTTCGTCATTTCAAGAGGGAGGTGGAGGGATCTTAGTTTGAGCCCAGGACCTGCACAAAGGATGGATCTTGAACAGTATGAAAACTTGGGTAGGACCAGCCAGGGACAAACATGGGCTTCTAAAACAGATGTATTGGCATCTTTGTCATTTGCTGATTTCTAGTTCTTTGAAGGTCTGTTGGATGTCCCTTCTTTATAAGGGGGTACCCAGTCTAACTAATATAAGAGAAACCTTTCTGACTGAGGAAATAGATTTGAATCATCATATGATATGCAAATAAAAAGGAAGGCAATTTACTGAGAGCCAAACACATAATTTTTGTCTGCTTTCTGTTTGTGTTCTACAGAACTGAGCTAGGATAGACAGAAGTAGTTAGATAACAAAAGTCATTAGGCCAAAAAATACCCTTTATCATTAGCAGGCATCATAGTGATAGCTACAGCATGTTTCTTGCAGTCTGCTTTGTCTGAACTGTCTTTGTTTGAACTCTGTCAGCTGCTGGACACAAGTCGAGTCATCTGGTAGGAAAGGCATGTGGTTTATGGGCTAGAGAGGCCTGGTTCGTGGAGACTGAGGTTGCTGAAAATGCTCTTTGCAGTCCATGTGGTGTATTATCATCTGCATGAGCTCTTTCAGACACTTCAGAGACGCTGTTTGCATTTGTCACTGTGAACATTTCAACCTTTCCAATACAGTGACTCAGGAATCATCTGTCCCACTGCAGCAATCATTTCCTTATGCTGATGGATTTGCTGATACATGTTAGCCTTTCTGTTCACTGGGTTGTGGCTGTCTGGCTTTTGACTGAACTCATCAGGTTTTTTAAGCAAACTGAAAGAATGTGGATTTAACAGTTATTCAACACAAAAGGCAAAGGCAGAAACCAGCAAGAATGATAAACTGAGTGCACACATGCAGGAAGAGGTGCTGCCAGTGACAGTAGCAAAGGCCAGAACTCCTAACACAATGGTGGTGAGCTGCAGTAGGAACTTCTCAGGTATGCTCCTGAAGAGTGAGTGTCAGCTGGGACTGATGAGAAGGAAAGCAGGTTGCTATGGAATTTTTAGGAGGTTAGTGGGGGTTTTGGGTATTTAAGAGGATTGCTGGGAAGTTTAGAGGAAAAATAAAAGGCAGGAAGGTGGAGTGATGAGGAAAAAAGCAAGGAATGCTGTCAATCTCAAAAGTCTGCAAAGACTACCTTAGAACAAAGAAGGGAGAATTCTATCTATGTTGCCTCACTACACAGGGAATTCTTCTGCTGCATTACTTAAAAGTTTCTCATATTTGTGTCCAGCTTTGGTGATAGATTTTCTGTGTGTTCTCCAAGCTGAATCATATTTCATGTGAAGAGGGTGGATTTTTTTAGGTAGGTGATAGCTGCTACCTCAGGAATAAGGAGTAGGAGAGATTTAAAATGGGGTCAGACAAAAGGGAACATTACATTATTTTTAAGAGCTCTGACTCGTATCTGCATCTGTCATCAAGGAATATTTTGTTGTATCTGGTACAGATGTGTCCATTAGGTCACGGGAAACAAAGTATTTTCGTATGGACACAGTTGCTGAACTGTCATGTAATCTTCGCTATAGTTAATTTAACTTTTTAGCATAAATTTTATATGTGAATTTATGCTGATTAAAGAAAAAATACTTCAAGTACTGGCACAGTGTATTTTTAAACCCTGCAACATCATTCACCATTGAGAGGCTGGTCTTTGATGCTGTGCTGTGCCTGTCTTGCATGCAGTTAATCTTCTCCACACCAGCTTGTATGGTGGAGTGTGTTGAGTTTGTGGACTAAAGCAGTGCTGATAAGCCAGCAGTGCTTTGGCTATTGCTTATGGTGTTCAGGCTTTTTCTGTGTCCCATTCCTGCTCCCTCCTCCCTTTGCATGGAGACTGGCTGGGCACCAGTTCTCTTGGGGGAAGTTGTACATGATTACCTTCACATTGCTTCTGTTGTTTTTTGTTGTGGGTGTGGTGTTTAATTCCTCTTCTTTCACTTACTAAACTGTCTTACTCACAAATTTTCTTGAATTTTTGTTCTTCCATTCATGTCTGACTGAGAGAGGTGAGCAAGTGGCTCTGTGGGGTTTAGCTTCTGCCTGGGGTTAAATTACTACAGGCGATCCCCACCTGTAATTGATAAAAAAGTGCAAATAAGCATTTCTTGGTCTTTCCCATACTGATCTTACTCTTTCTTGGAATTACAGGCATTTAAAGAATTCCATACTTCTTGTAGATCCTGCCTTAAAGTGCCTCGATGTAGTGCTTTTACAAATCCTAGAGTTTTACCATGCTGAAACTCTACAGCCTTCTGCTTTGATTTCTATTTCTGCTTTATCTTCTCTGCACTATCTCCCTGTTTGATCTTGTACTTGAGGTAAAATTTTTGTGGGTTATAGGTCCTTTTTTCCAAGAAATGGCACACTGAAGACTGGTCAGTGAGTCATAATGCAAGTCTGTCTCAAATGAAATAGGAAAGAAGGAAACAAGCATACGTATATATACACTTCCACTTTACTATCTCAGTAGCAGCTAAAATTGTAGCACTTATGACAAAGGCATAAATAGAAAAGAATGAATTTTTTTTTGTTTCCTCTGTTACGTAGTGGGAAAATTATATTTTATTAAAAATAGATTGTCTCAGAAGTAAATTCTGTATTCAAAGAGTAGTTTAATTTTCTCTTGGCACTTTTTTAAAAAATAAAAAGCCCTAACAATTTGTTTTAGTGAGAAATGTTATCATTTTTGGCACATTGAACTGACAGGAATTTGACTAGTCTTGGGTAGTCACAGTTAACCACATTTTGCTTAGATAAAGCTTTTTTTCTTTCTTAGCAATTGAATGAGTACAGTATGATTGTAACATGACCATTAGACCTCAAATAGACTGATGCTGTCTGCATTCAGTTGTTGTGCTGTATCTCATCTATATTTTGCTTTTGGTGGGGTTCAAACTGTAGTTTCTGAAGCAGCTGAGCTGGTTTAATGGCTCACTGCTGCTGAAAGAAGATCCAGGTGTGTCCCTTTGCTAGGGGCTGTCTCTGCTGTTGGTACTCTGATTTGTTTCAGCTCAAGAGCTCTGTACCAGGATACCTTTCAGCCTTTGTGCATGCAGAGTAGTTTTCTCTTGAACTGGGTGCTGTTTTATGGGTGGCTTCTGTGACTGTACTCACTGGTGTAATCTTGTGGGTGTACTTACTGGTGTAGTCTGTGCTGTGCTCCAGAAGCTGGACCCTCTTCTGTGGAGAGTGGTGACCTTGTAGATCAGCAGAGTCCACCTTACAAACCACATCTTGGTTTAGCTGACCGCATTACCAGGCTCTACATCAGCCATCCCATTCAGTCTCAACTGACTGCAATGAAAATGCAGCTTTTTCAGATAATTGGAAGTGAGGAGAAAATGGGGTACCTCAAATAGGACTGTTGAAGATTACAGCCTATGCAAAAGGGCAGATGCCACAGCTGGCTGTTTGCAGAGTCATCTTGGTCCTGGGTAATAATGAGGTTTGCATGGAGTTGAGCTTTTAGAAAATGAGTAGGAAATGAATGCCCTGAGGGGGTTATGACCTGCTTTCAGCTCTGGTTTGAAACTAATGACTGGTTCTTTCATTAAAAAAAGTGGTTTTCTGTGGCTTGCAGATTTCAGCTTCTCTTGTTTGTGTTCTAAGTATACCAGCTCTGGATGTATGTATATAACTGTTGTGGGCTTTTTCTTTTGCAGTTGCTGCGGGAGCTCAAGCATCCAAATGTCATTTCTCTGCAAAAGGTGTTCCTTTCTCATGCTGACAGGAAAGTGTGGCTTCTCTTTGACTACGCTGAGCATGACCTCTGGGTAAGGTGAATTGTTTGTAGGTACCAGGCTTTGAGTTTTAATTGCAGCAGAGGGACAGTGTCAGGGGAGATGCACAAGTTTTAAGCACAACATAGCTGCTTACTCCATGTTTGTTGGAAGCATTTTCAGTACTAAAGGAAAAGCAATGGAAAATGTTAAGTAAACACACCACACAGTTAAACCTGTGATCTCTTTAAGAAGATAAAAAAACTCCAAAAAATCTGCACAAGTCAGCTATCAGTAGCTAGAAGTCTACTTAAATAAATGTAGATATAAACCCCTATTACAGCAAAAGTAGGATGCAGGAAAATGTATTGATTATGCAGGTGAATTCCCTTTTAAATCTTTTTTTTTTCAATAGGACATTTCAGAGTTTTAGTTGCATTGGTTGTCATCCATGAATGCATGAAATGAGAGTAGTGCCACTGTATATTTAATTCATACATTTCAGTGGGAAAATTTTTTCTCAACTCGTCTGCAGAAATTCCGTGTATTTGGGAGGAAAGCTATTTATTCCTAATTGCAAGATACAGCTTTCAAATATAAACCTGTTGGAGGCAAAGTAAATTTATTTTAAGACACAAGCTGAATTCCTCTGTTAACTCAATGTTTGTAAGCTTAATATGCATTTGGAATGCTTAAAAAATAAAATAGCATGGTAAAATGAAAAATACCATGCAGCCATGACTTCCCTGAAAAAAGGTGAGTGTGCCTCAAATTAATGCTGACGTACATAAGGAGAATTGCTCTCAATGCTACAAATGCTAACCTGAAAAGATGCTAAGATTTATATCAAAGGGTGCAACAGAAACAATTTGTAACGAGGGAAAATTATGAATGTGTACATGTGAAAATTGCACACTGAATCATGAGTTGTTTTTTTGTCAGCATGTCACTTAGTAAAAATCAAAACAAAACTAACTTTTTTTAAAAATGGTTTTCCTTATAGTTTGGAATTATTTGATTTGTCTAAGAACTAGTGTGTCAGTTTTCTTTTTGCTAAGCTAAATGAAAGATGTTTTCTTACTGTTAAATGTCTTGGAAGTTCTGATACTTGTTATTGAGGTTTTGTTACCAAAATAAAATTAGAGACAAAAAAGGTAGCCAGCAGCTGAAATGTTGAGACATTCTTAAGGCTGATAAACAGAAACAACATCATCTTGAGGAAATGGAGTGCAGTTGTTTTGTTTTGTTTTTATTTTAATATGATGGAAAAATAAGAGCACTCTTTTTTCCACTACTCCCCCATATTTATGATATGCTGAGCTACTGAGGTCTAGGAATGTTTGAGAGTTTTTTGTTTCAAAATGTGCTACAAGGCTTCATATTTGTTAGGGCTATTATTACTATGACCTGTTCTTGTTTGTATTTATATATTTCTGCTTTGTTTCATACTTAACCTAAATCACCACAGAAGTATTTCTGTTAATGAAACAGTGGTTTGTATGTAACTAACTTAGGAGTGGCCCTCAATTTTTAGCTTTATGCTTACATGCATGTACCTGTATGAACCCCAGAATTCCCCAGCTGCACCAACTCCTGGTTACTCACTGTATCTGTATGTGAGAGACTTGGTTGCAATGACTGGGGCTGGCTCTGTGCCCCAGAGAGCTGGCCGTGGATCAAGTGCTCCAGCACTTGTGTATTTAGGACAGCAGGTTTTAAGTAAGGCTGGGAAAGGGCTAGATAATACAGAGTGTATTAGAGCAGGAGCAAAAGAAGTCTGGGACAACCGTCCGTTTTCCTTCCTGTCTCTGAGAGTCACTTCTCTCTGTCCATTGTATGAAAATAACATTTATTATGGAGCTGGTGGAAGTGAGAGGTGAGAAGAGGTAAAACTTGTCGCTCAGGCTGAGGGATGCTTCTGCATGTGGTGCCTGGCTGAGAGTGCAGGGACTGTCCCATTTTCATCAGTGTTTTTTTGCTCTGTGTATCTCCATTTTTACCTTTGACAGGGCAGAAATGTGCCTGTTCCTGCCAGGAAAGCCAAACCTGGCTGCCTGAAGCGGAGGAGGGCAGGCTGTATGGAGCTGGGCTGCAGCAGGAGAGCAAAGGCAGTTTCCCAAAGGATGTTAGGTAGCTGGGTTAGCTAATTGGCACCTGGAACATGAGGAGTCATGAACGTAGGAAGAGCAGACGATAGAAGTTTGGTGCCAGGTTTTGGTAGACAAGAGCTGGGCTGTTTTGATGATCACACAAGTGTGAGCCATTACAGAAAAAAGTGTGAATATATTAGGAAGTTTGTTCTAGAAATTGCCTCTGTGTTTGAAGGAGGCAAACATGGAAATGGTTACCATGACTATGGCACACCTTGTTGTTGAACTTAGTGACACCTGGGGCTCAAGTACTAAGACAACACATCCTTTTGGGCTCCTCCTCGGTGCCAGACATCAATCCTTGTGTCTAAATTTAGAATTACTAAAGGTCCTTTTTCTGTGTCTGACTTGGTGGCTGACTTTCAGATGGACACATTTGTAGACTTGCTCTGTCAACAGCTTCTGTTCTGAGAGTACTGTGCTACAAGGATATAATAAATAAAGAAGGAATAATCTGGGCTTCTGATTTAAATGTATAAAATTTCTAATACAGTTTGCAAAAATTTCTGCTTGGCATTAGCTGTTGAATGTTACAGTCATTATTACTGTACGAGGAAACTTAGAAGTAAAATAATGTAGGAGGTAATACACTTGTAATTCTGTGATTTGATGTACAGGATATCAGCCTATCTTAACAAAAAGACTCCTGAAACAAAAATACCTCTAAAACCTGAAAGATCAGTGATCTAAAAGGAAATGTGTTTTGATGGTCATATTGGTTTTGTAATCCTCATAGTTTGCAGGGCTTAGCTGCTTTCTGGGGCTAAACCACAGCAAAAACTAGCTTAATTTTTGAGAGATTGCTTTGGGATGGTGATCACTTTACTAAGTACAGTATTAATTTTTTAGTACTTCAGGCCCATGTTTCTAGTTTGGAAAACAAATCATGAAAGGTTGAAAAACCCCTAAGAAGTTTGTGTAAGGAGTTGATGGCAATCTTTTTGTGTAAACATTGCACTTCTTTCATTTTCATTTCTTTTTTCCCCTTTGCAGCATATAATCAAGTTTCACAGGGCTTCTAAAGCAAACAAGAAACCAGTTCAGTTACCTCGGGGAATGGTGAAGTCGCTGTTATATCAGATCCTAGATGGTATTCACTACCTGCATGCTAACTGGGTGTTACACAGGGATTTGGTAAGTGGATCCTCAATGGGTTTTAGCACTGGGATGATGATTGAGGGCAAGGGTTGTTTTTCTTAATGAAAAACCACTGGGAAACAAAAGCCTTGGTGCTAAGAGCACGTACTAATAAATATATATTTTTACACTGCAGTCAGACGGCCTTGATTAGTAGAGTGGATTTTAAAAGCTGGCTGTGATCTGATATGCTTATGTGAGCAAGTGTATCAGATGGCTGTTTATGTTTTTTGATTTTCTAAATAAACTATTTTAAATGGGTTATTTAAATAACAGGCACATTGAGGTACAGAAAATGCCTGTAGTATCACTGCAGGCAAGAGAAATAACTAAATACAGCTTTGGTGTAGGTGGGGGAGAATGACTGGCTGTAAGAATTGCTGAAAAAAGATTTTTTTCTGAAATCATCAGTTTAATGTAGGAAAGTGATTTTTTCAAAGCCATTATTGTTTCCTAATGTTTATAATCTACCAGCAATATAGCCACACCAACTTTAGATGATTTCTGCAAGTAGACTAATGTTTATTCAAACTACACTATAAGGAAAACATTTTTAACCTGAGTTAGTGTCTTTAACCAGCAAATTCTTTTCAACTGGTGAATCACAGCAATTATTATATATTTGCCTTCAAAACAGGCCCACAGTAACTGGTCTTTTTTGTCTGTTGTCTTGAAATTGGGTAATTTCTCTGATCCACTTGTCTGTAGCTCTTACTCTTTGATAGCATTCTTTTTTTTCAATTTACTTCTAAGTGTGCCACTTATATATGATACTCTTATGTTAGTTTGACCTTTCATTCCTATGAGTCAGTATTGCCAGTGATATTCTGTGTTTAGTGAAGTAAGTCTGGCTTCCTTACTACTCCTCCAGAGTCACTTTTTGTCTTTGAAATAGCTTTAATGGTGTTCCTGGAAATGTGGTCAAGGACTAGTTTTTTGACATCTATTTTCATGCCTGATAAATGCTTTTACAGAGTGCCAGTTTCTCTATTTGGATGGAAGGCAAAAGGTATCCCTCTGATAAATAGCATTTTCAGAACTGAAGTACAAGGAAACTTTGCTTTATTGCGGTGATTGTGTGGATGATTTTAATTTGCTCCTGGTTTTAGAAATGGAACAAAAGCCTCAGTACTGAGGGGAAAAAGTCAAAAAGATTCTGGTGGTTTTGTCATGACTCATGAAGTAGTGGAACAAAACATAATATAGAAATACATAGTGCATGGTACTACTTAGCAAACTTTATTTTTAAGAGGCATACACGTAGCAGATGATTTGTCATCAAGAATATAAATTTTTCTAATGTTTTACTTTCTACAGTTTCGGAAAATTTATGAACGTGAAATAATGCTTAAAAGAAAACCAAGCATGTTGTTAACTGGATGGCTCAGGAGATTGGTAATTTACTACAGAGCCTTTCACATCTAGGGCTGTAGCTCAGATACAGTTTAAGTTGGCAACTGCAAAAAAACTACTGCCATCTTATTTTTTGTGAAATGAGTTGGTGGTCTCAGTCCAGCATGAAATTTCCTTCCAGCAGAAAATCCACCATCACAATTGGCTATCTTTTGGTAATCTGAGGAGGAGACCAAAAGCTTGAGGCAGAGACTGAGAGGTCTTCCCACTGGAACCCTGTCAAGCTGTGTTGGTGAGAATCCTGTAAGAGCTGTACAGGGGCTGCCTGTGCTGCCTTGTCCATGGAAACCTTTGGACTTGTTATTTCAAAACTCTCCAGTTTGAGCTGATTTCAGAAGGCATATGTTTCCTGCAGAACAAAAGACAATTGCACCTGCCAATGCTTACTTTCTTTTATCAGGGTCTGGAAACAACCCGAGTAAGAGAAGGGATTCTACTAGTGTTTTGTCTTGGAAAGACAGGGACCTGGTGGTTAAGATTGAGAATTGGGACTTCACTAACATTCTGATTCAAAGCAGCATAACTGACATGAATGCTTAGGTGTGGTTTTCTATTCCAGGATACCTGTAACATTATTCTTCAGGAATATCAGTGTTAGATCATCAATTTCAACTCCTATTGTGCCTTTAAACGATAGGTATTGCTGTAGTTTCTAGATATTTTATGTTTTCCCGGGTTTAGATACACCCCACAGAGCTGCTAAAGTAACATGCTTGCTTTCATGTCATATACTCTATTATTAGAGTGATAAGAGTGATGATGCTTGGGGCTGGTAGGAGTATAGTACTTGGCAAAAAAATCTATTATTCTCTCATTGGATAAGGAATTTTTTAATAGGTATGGATTATCTATATAATTACCTTCTGTCTAACTGCAGATTTCCTTGGTTTTCTGTTGGTTTTTTTTTGTGTGTGTGTTTTTTTAAGACATCTGAGTCGAGTTAGCTTTTAGGTAGCTAATTTTTTGGAGTTTTTTTTACATTTTGACTTCTCTAATCAGAAACAAAATATGGCATAAACCAAATCCTTTCTTGCTGCAACCTGGGCAGTAAAATGTAGCAGCTGTTGAAATCATACAAACTTAGACTGAAATTTTTCTTCACAATGTGGAAATCAAGAAATCTCAACTTATGTAAGGTTTGTATAAAGTGACTGAATTCTGCATGAAACAGTAAAATCTGTTGGAAGACAACAATTGTCTTTTGTGGGGTTTGTGGTCATGGTGTGCTTTTTACAAAGGAAATGTGTACAAATCTTTGCAGTAACTTAAAATACTTGACTGTTTTCTTCCACTGGGTACCTGAAAGCCAATTCACAATTTCCATCAGAGCAGGGAGATGTTGATTGTATTTGCCTTTGAATACTGCCTTGAATACTACTGTGCTTGAGTAGTTAACTTTTCTGTAAGTTTTTGAAATGTACCAGTAAAATTTTTCAAGAAATAAATGCCAGCCCTTTTAAAATTTCTTGTTTGACTTGCGTATTCTTCAGCCTCTTTAAATTTCATGGCTGAGAGCAATTGAAAGCAGATTGTTTATTCATGCTCTGACTGTAGCAGGAAGGAAATAAGAACACTTCATATAATTACCACAAAGTGCATCAATTATAGTTTTAATAATATTTTGCATTTAGTTATCAAGCATGCTTGTAACATACTGCATTTTGCTGACTACTTTTTTGAGTATTTTTTCCACTTTATAATATGCAGCTATCATGCTTCTTCCTTTACTCAAAGTTCTTATTCCACACTAAAAATAAGCATAAGCCGAAGATTTGCCATAGATGTGTTTTCATCAATATGCAACTTCAACAGCAAGGGAAAAGACAGCATGCACTTCACAGCATGCTTGGAAGGTTTTTTCAAGTAATGAGCTCAAAGTAGAGGTCCTTTTGCATGGTACAATAACTTCTAAGCTATGCCTGTTAGCATTTGAAAGTGCATCTCTAATTGGTTTGGTAGTAGTCCTATCTACACAGTCAGGATCCGGTTTTAGGTAAAGATGAGCACCCCTCCACAGCTTCTGTGTGATGAGAGTAAGTAAGATTAGTCTACAATTTACATTAATAATGGAATTGGCACCTAAGCTATTTGAAATACTTCCATGGTGCAGCAGTGCTTAAAAGCATACCACCACCACCCCCAAAAAACTCCAGCAAAAAAAAACCTAGAGGAAATCTCACATGCCTTGTAGTACTGAATCTGGGACAGTAGTATAAAATTGTTTTTGTTCCTAAATCTTCAGACTCCATTCTCTGGCCTATTTCTTTGTGCCTGGTGTGAGTGGGTGTTGAACAGGTGAATTACCACTTGGCAAGTAAGGTATGGAGGTAGGGAACGGAGTGCTGGACTTCTGCTTCCCATTCTTCTCCTCCTATCTCTTGCCAAAGGAATTAACAGTCTCTTAGCCTTTGTCAATAACATCCCTGTCCTAGTTAGCCTGGGATTGTGTCACTGTGGTTATTTGCAGAGTGGCAGCAGTGCAGTGTGGGGAAGGTGTTCCTATTGAGCAGCTCAAGCTCAGCTCGAGGGCTGCTCTGGGACCAGCACTGGCTTTTAAAAAGCTTTGAGGCAGTCAGGCTTTATCACAGTTGGTGCGGCGCTTCCTGAGATCTGGACTCTTCCCAGGGATACCTGCTACCATGTTTGGGATTAGTGAGAACATTAAAGATGTTCTTTTAACAAGGAATGAGGAAAAGCCTCTGCCAGAGTCTTTGTTTAGACAGGATCTTAGTTACTTTACAGGCTCTGTAAAGTGAATCACTTAAATATGTCCTTTAGGCAAAGGTAAATATATGGAATTTTTACCTTGGCAATTAACAATTTTCCTCATTAGCACTTTAGAATCCAAGGATGTCTCCCTGTCAATTTTAAGGATTATTTTACAAATAAAGTAATGTTCTTCTGTCTTCCTGTAAAACTTTCAAAGCTGTGGTCATTTGAAAGATTGAACCTAAATCCTTGAAAAGAAGAAAGTAATAATAGTGCACATTACTAGAAATAAGTTTGCAGCTTTAAAAAGTAGGGTGATTTTTCTACTCTAAGTAGATCGACAAGTAATAGGTGTTATTTCCCAAAAGGTGTTATAATGACTTGCTGATGATTTGCTTTCAGAAGAGAAAAAAACTCCCAGCAATCCAAACCCAATTACTCTTCTGGTTGTCAGCTGTTATATTTCCCAAGATTTTTGTTTTCAAGGTGTTTTTCATTAGGTATGTACTTTCTTGAGATCACAAAAGAACAGTGTGTCTGGCAGAACTTTATTTTCTTGCATGTGCTTCTAATCACATGCTTTCCTGTAAGTTGTACTTTACTATAGTTCTAAATATTCCATAGTTGAAATAATATTATCTAGGGTTTCTTAATTTTTCTGTTCAAAGGGAGCATGACTACTCCCTTGCCTGCCTTTCTGAGCACCTTCTTAATGTATTAGATTACACTTTCAAACCAGTAAGTAATGAAAATGTAGAAGTTATCAAAAGAGACTGCAAAATTTCAGTATTTGGTGTTCGTGCCAGTGATTAAAAAAAAAAAAAAAAAGAGAAGTAATCCAAAAACTCTGAAAAAATAGCTGATTAGGTGAAACTTTTGACTGAGTAATGTCTGTCAGTTTTGTACAAATGCATGTTTAAAGGTAGAAATAGAGAATATTGTTGAATTGCTTCCAGTCTTCTAGTTGGAAAAGCAGTGAGAGATCTTTGAGTTCACTGTAGAGAAGCCCATAGAGATATATCAAATCTTGTGCTTCATATTCATATATGCAACTAATTGTGAGACCACTCTCTTTGAAAGGTCATAGCCATCAGGGGAAGCTCCTGAGGAGAAGAAAGCAAATGTCACTCTAGTCTTTAAGGAGGGTCTGGGAAATTACATTCCCAGTCACTCTCGCCTTGATCCCTGGAAAGGTGATGGATTACATCCTCCTGGAAGCCATTTTCAAACATTTGGAAGATACCAAGGTGATTGAGAGTAGTCAGCTTGGATTTTTATGCAGGGGAGATTGTGCCTGGCCTGAAAGCCTTCAATGACGAGCTCGAGCTGGATGGATGGGCTACCAGTGGGGAGTGTTGCTTACTGCAGTAAGGCTTTCAGCCCTGCATCCCATCCAGCCCTGTAGACAAGCTAGGGAAGTACACACCAGGAAGTGCACAGTGAAGGGCATGGAAATCGGGAGCAGTTGAAGGGTCAAAGGATTGTGACCAGTGCCGCCAAGTTAAGCTGGACACCAGTCACTGGTGGAGTGTCCCACGGGCTGATTCTGAGTTCCCTGCTGTTATAAATGATCAAATTGATACCCAAATTTATAAAAATTTAACAATGATTTATTGGGTCAATTACAAAAAAAATAGAATTTCGAGCAACCACCACAGTCAGGACAGCATCAGTCCCGGGAACAGGCGCCAGGTGAAACCAGAGGTTTGCCCGACAGAGAGACAGCGTTCCCCCAAAGGTTCACCCCGAGTGTTTCCAGCATCCATTTTATATACAGTTTATTCTGCCTGAGGCACAGATGACCACATCTTTCTATTCACTTCTTCCACTGCAAATCCATTTCTATACATATGTTGAAATAGACAAAGACGGGTCCAGTTTTCAGACAAGTGTCTGAGCATCCAGGCAAAGTTTGTTTTCACATGTAATAAGTTGGTATCGGTTCGGAGTACCACAGATGCAATCAGGGCGGGTCTGAGTCTCCTGAAGTTCTTGGGACACTGCAATTAATCATGGGCCAGGAAGGCCCCGATGTTATCTCCCAGGTGTAGGTGCCAAGGAAGTCATCGCTGATTGTCCAGGATGGTCCCATTCACAGGCCTGATATTATCTCGACCACCGCCCGGAATTAGTTACAATTTGAATAGAACTCTGCTCCTGGCTGGAGTGGTTAGAAGGCATAACTTCTACAATATTTTATACCCACACATATCTACTTATACAGCATGAATTAACTCTATTGCATATCACAAGTGCTGTTTAACATCATCATTAGTAACCTGAACAATGAGATGGAGCACACCTTCAACAAGCTGGCAGATGATTTCCAGCGGCACCTTCCAGCCTCGGCCATTCTGTGGATAAGTTGTATATTCACCATTTGATTTGTCCTGAAAAATTCAAGTACTGCTCTTTCAAAGTCTAAAATCCAGCTTATGACAAATCAAGAGAAGAGATGCCAGGTACCAAGGGTGGGCTGTGTGGGAGCAGGTGTAACATGAGTATGAAAGATCAAATAGCTCCCAAGGAATAAGGAACAGTGTGAAAAAAAACAGTGAAGTAGCCAATTTTTGAAGTGCAGCATGACATTTTTGCAACCTATCTTGCAAAATGACTGCAGTATGATGAGAGGTATGACATGGTGCCATTTTCTTTTCCTGAGTAATACAATGATGTATTCCCTAAAACCTTTCTGGAAGCAGTATGGTCAAAAAATGAAAGATACACTTCTACTGGATCATCACTTGTTTGGTATCAAACATTTGTGTAATGGCAATATCTCTAGAAAGCTATACCCAAGCCTTAAGCTATCAGGCCTTTATTTTTTCATTCTTCACTGAAGGTGCTCAGTACTAAGATCAAATGGAGAATATAAATGAAAAGAAGCTATTCAGTCTATTCTTCCAGTTGTGTTTGGACCATCACTGCAAGACTTCCTGGTGATTTTGTAAATCAACCTTTAAAGGTAGTGAAATGATTTTATTTTGTTTTAATTCACAGGCTGTGTCCCTTTAAGCAATTTTTGAATCTGCATGTAGTCTTTCACAGCTTTTTACAGATTGATCATCTTTAGCTTTAGGACTTAAAAGAAAGGGCAAGGCCATTTAACAAGTTTTAAGTAAGGATTGTGAAAGAATAGTAAAGACTCCAAGATGTATGTAATAAATGAGATGAACAGATAACACTTGAAAATTTTTATTCAAGCAACTGGTGTTTAGAAAAAATGCTAAATCAGTCCTAAAAGTTATTTGATAATCTTTTATCACACAATGCTGTTGGATTCCAGTTTATACAAAGATGAAGTTGAAGTGCTGAATAGGGGAACATTTGATGGATATTTTTCTGATTGCAAGTGAAAAGCTCATTTATTTTCTTGATTTAAGTGAAAGTAGGGGTGCAAGGAAAGGTCAGAAATATCTCTTCCAGGTACAGGTTTTTCAAATCTACCTTTCTTAGACTGCTGCTTTTTTTCAAAGCCCCATTTGCTTGATTGCCAAGTCCAGCCCTGTTTGTAATTTTTGTAGCCTTTTATTATCTTCTGCAGGTGTTCCAATAGGCCTGACTACATCATTGTGTCTGGGTTACTGACTTGCATTTTGTCTGGTGGAATCTAAATTTAGTTTTTCTTCTTGTTAGCTCAGTATTTGTTTACCATCAATAATTCTCAAAATAATTAATCCTATGTGGTAATAAAACCCAATTCTCACAACCTTCATGTTTAAAACTGGCAGTCATACTGACATAATTTTTTTTCTCTATTGATGGATATATCTTGTTTTGAAACTAGAGTAAATACAATTTTTGTCCAAAGTTTAAAGGGAAGGTCAAGGTGGAACAATATATGTATTATAAGAGGGGCTTTGCTAAAGTGCAGGTAAAGTCTCTGACTTTGGCATTCAGAAATCATTGTAGACTTTGACATGAAAGAAGTACAAGGTGCAGAAAATAAATGGAAAAAGTAAGACTAGTTATTGAACTGCCACCGGATATGTTAGGAACAGACAAGTACAACACCGATGAGGATTTGTAGTCATGAAATTGAATTACATGATTATTGATGTTTTAGTGAGATATTTTTGCCTTATCTGCTGCAGAACTGTCAGACACAAGAAACAATGGAAGCAGACAATTTTTTTCCCCTGACATTTGTACATCATTATACATGGAATAATTTTAACCAGCAGTCTTGGACCAGTTAACAGGCAGTGAAAACTGTTGCAAAAGAGAAATTCCAAATTTGAATCTTTTTCCTCATTCCTCTGGAGCCCTTCAGGACTAAATTGAATGTTTCAGAACTGATCTTTATAACTATTTGCATCTTTGCCTTACAGGATATGTAATCAATACAGGCCTTTTCTGTGCCTTTAGGAAGTTTGTCCTTGTCTGGTGGAATATGCATTTAATTACAGCACCAGAAACACATGTGTCTTCATATTGCATATTGATTTCTAAGCTGGAGACAAAGTGGTGCTTTAGAGTTGTAGATGTGCAAAATGATAGCATGGATTCTACAGTCTCTAGGAAAAAATAGTTTAGAAAATGCAAGTTGTGTTGCATGTTTTATAATAAAAAGAAAATTATGTTGGCCTGTTGATATTGTGTGATTGCTTAAGGAGGCTTACCTGGGCATGCTGGTTCTTAGTTTCCTCAAGTGATCTTTGTATCTGTTAGCAAATTTCAGGTGCCTTTGGTAGAAAGATTCAGTATCAAAACAGACCATTTCTTTCAAATGTCATGAAAAGCAAATGTCATACAGAGGAGGGCACGTCTTCTGGGAGAAATGTATTGATGGTTGAACCAGGGACAAATGCTGAAATACTTATTTTGATTTTTTCAAGCTTAGAAATATTTTGACTTTTTAAAATTCCATGTCATTTTAAGTAAATTGATAACTGAAGTAGAATAGTGTAATATAAGTAATATATTGAGGAATATAATTTGTAGATGATTACTTATATCTATCTGCATATATATGACACATGGAGGGAGGAAAATACGTCCGCTACTGGGCAGACTATATTAGATTTCTTTATTTTCTGTAGCTATAAATTTGTTCTTTCGTTACTAGGCTGTTATTTTTCATGTGCTGGCTTTCCAAGATGGCCAGATACCTGATTGTGGTGCTGGGAAGAGTAATGTAAGTAATCCTTCACTGTTTGAAGGCAGACTCAGTCATCTCAGTAGTTACTCTAAACTGGCTGCGGGAGCTGTCATATCTATGTATGTAAATACAAATAGAGGTAAGAGTTCTGCAGAGAAAAGGTGTGCTAGAAATTTCAGATCTAATTCCTGCCATAAAGGTGATGAGCTGTACTAGCTGGAAAAAATACCAGCATAACTTGTGGTTCTGACCTAAGAGAAGTATGGAGCACCAGAAGCTTTTTGATCATAAATGTGCCTGTAAAGTAAGTTTAGTCAATAAAAACCCTTCAACAGGATTTAGTAAAAACCCTAGGGTATGATTTTAGAGACACCTGCTAAGTACCTTGTTAAGGTTCTGGAAAAGTTATTACACCATGAAATGTTGTGAAAGGTAGGAATATGGATTGTTCAGAATATGGGAAATAGCCATAAGAAGTGTTTTCACTGCAGTCTGCTGTACAAAGAAAATGCTATATTCTGTATGAATGATCTATATTCATGATATAGTGGACAGGATGATGAGAAAACAGTCCTTTGAGTAACTCTAATCCAAGGAGATTTAAAAAATCATTATGAATAGGACACATCCTATGTAAAAGCGTACTCTTTATGAGCTCCCAGGTTCATCTGTCTTACTGTGACTGTGAGTGACACAAAAGGGATACTTGGGATGTAGTTTGAAATACTGTATTTTGTTCTGTGCACAGAAGTGCTCTTAACACAAGCAAGGCCCATGCAACCACTGGAAAGTGCATAGTAGTAAATTACATAAGCTTTTCACCTTTGGTATTTTTTCTTAATCCAGATAAGGGAGAAGTTGTTTATAGTCCATACAAGTAGGGTGGTATGGAATTTATTTAATTTATTACTTAAATTAAAAACAACAACAAAGTAGGGATTTTAAAGAAAATGGCAAGGGTTAACACACCTCCATGTAAACCAATGAATAAATAAGACAATTCTCTGCCTTTGTGAAAGTTTTGGGATGTGTGAGATTACAGTACTACTGAATGCCTGTCACCCCACAGAAACTGCTCTAACAGAATTACTGAGCAAAAATAGTACTGAGTTTTTATTACACATTTCAAATCCTTACTTTGTGAGGCAGAACTTTGAATTTAAAAGGGAGATGGAATTATGTATAGAATAACATACTGCCTAAAAACTGGTTTCAGAGCATGTTCTCCTCTTGCATTTGATCCTGCTCTGATGTGTCCACAGCATCCAGAGTCATTCTAACCTATGGACAGAGTAATTGCTGCTGTAGCAAAACCCATAGGAAATACATTTCTTCATGTTCATTTTAATGTATTAAGCTTGTTAATGATGTTTGACATGGTATATTTTCCTGCTATAATAATATTTTTGCCTGTGATAGCCACCTTTCCTTGCTTTGAGTCTTGGTACAGAAAGCTATGCCCTGCTGCTTGTGCTGACATTTCTAGGGAGTGAAAGAGTTGGCCTGAAAAGAGTAATTAATTTTTTTATTCGGCTTGAATTCCAGTGAAAGTGAGAAAAGTCTGTGTATTAGGCAGTGTGCAAGCTTTTAATAAGTTACAGTGCCCCAAGTTGGCAGTAATTGAGTGACAGCAGTGAAAGAAAATTTTTGGAGTGTGTTCAGAGCCTAAAAACATAGTAGTGAGACTAACAGCTTTCATCAGGCTGAAACAGAGATAAAATATGGTTAATGGTAACTAGCAGAAGGCCTCCTTGGCATAGATACAGCATCCCTCTATTTTCTATCCTATCCAAATACTTCCTGTACTTTTAAAATTTTTGGACATGTGTGCTTTGATAATTTAGGGGTTTGTTTTTGTTTGGCTGTAACTGGTAATTTTAATGGCTCTTAGTTTTAAAGAGAATTTTATTTAGATGCTCAATTTATTTGTTTTAAAGAGCTCTGGGATGTTCTTTATAAGAAGATAATGCACAGGAAGTATTACATTAAAACAGGCCTTCTTAATTTTGCAGTGCTTTTTACAATTTGTTTTACAATCAGAAAACATGTATTAAATCTGAACATTAAAATATTCTATGGAACCGTTGTTTTCACCAGTGTTTGTAGTGGTCTTTTGATTATAATATGTTTTAAAGCCCCAGTCAGTTGCAAAAGAAAATGAACATCTTTGAATTCAAGGAAAGCAATTAACTTCAGAAAAATGCTGATACTATCATTTGAATAAGGTTATATTGTCACTGCTGTTGTGCTAGAGTACTGTTTAGTGTTGAAGTAGTCAGTTTTGTTAAAGTGGAAAGAAAAGTTAATTATTTTGGAATGAAAATGAAATTATCTTCTCTAACTTTAAACTGATCCAAAAGGACAGCTGCAGTCCTTAAGAATGCAATAAGAGATCATACCACCTTGATAATAAGGAAGTATTGTGATGTAGGTTATGTCTGCTTAAAGATAACAAGGTTGTTAGAGATGTGCTGGAAGAAGCATAAACATTGACTCTTTTGAGAGTCACAGACCTTGAGATGGGGTGTGAATTTTGCAAGCCAAGCTGAAGGCTAGTGGGTTTTGCTGTGCAGCTTTTCTTGTCAGAGGACCTGACTGGGAAGTGATTAACCAGATCAGTATATTACAATTTCTACCACCGTGCCACAAAAGTGTTCTTCTGTGCAGGCTGCAACTTGCTAAGCCCTTACAGTTGTCTTTCAAAACCTTTTTGAATTTTTTCTTCTCAGCAAGACATTTTTAATTTACTTGTGTTTCATGCTTCACAGACATTTTCTCAAATACAGCTGAAGAAGTTCAGTTATGGTTTTGTATGATTGTGGGGTTGTGTTTTTAAATATATATTGTTTAATATAGATTATAATTCCTATATTGTTTTGTATGATACTTTGAAGTCTAAAATATAAAGAAGTCTTTCACTATAAATCATAATAGAATCATTGTTGAAGTCATAGTTGCAAAAGCAAAATAATTTAGGGATAAAAGCCCTTTGTCTAGTATGGTTCTTTTAAAGTTAACCTGCTCTTTTTTTTAAAATTGAAAACCAGTATTATGTTCTTATAAATTATCATGGCTCATCACAGGTGGAAATGGATGGCATGGCCGGTTCTGTAAACTGGTCCCACAGCCAGTAAGGATGCACAAATACCAGGAGTTAACAAATATCCCTGGTGTGACTCACTCCATCATTGTGAATCTTCTAGAGTGTAATGTTTTAGCAGCCCAACTCGTAAGTATTGGATTATCCAAATGAAAATTGGTTAGGATTGTACTAAAACCTTATTAAAAGGTGCGTTAAAAAGGATGTGTAAAGAGTAGGAGTCTGTTTATTAGCATACATAGAAATGTTGCAAGCAGTTAATAATGTGGATGGGGAGGAGGTAGCATTGAGAATATCGTAGTAGGTAATTCAAAGGAGTTTGGATGACTCACTGATACCAATGTTTAAAATCTGTCTTTGAAAACTGGTGATTTCAGAAACAGACTAGTAGCAAAGCCTATGTGGAATAGCAGTTCCTGCAGACTGGTTTGATGCTTAAAATACTATGTATCAAAAATCGCAATGGCTGAGCTGTCTAAAAATGCCCAGTTCTTTCCTCACTGCTTTGGTGAGTAAAGCTTAGTGAAGGGAGGGCCTAACACCAAAATACTTTTCCAGGAGCATGAGACAATGTCCTAAGATTTCCAGATACCTCATATACAAATTTGGAATAAATAATCATCTCCTGCTTCCATAATAACTTCCTCTGAGCAGCAGGAATGATGTTTTTTTCTTTTTGTCACATCTCATCGTGACATAGGCTGGTATAATTTTAATTTTGTTTGCATTTTTGCCTTCAAGATAGCGATTCAGATAAGTTCTGAAGTCTAATTTCCCTTCTGTGAAAGAACACAAACATTTTCAGTATATGTTAAGAAGCAGTATGTGACTGCAGTGTTTGTTCATAGTAGTAGTTCTGCCAAAAAGATATGAAGAAAATGCACAGCTGGTAACCTTAACATGCATCAATAGCCTTATGCAGTGAGGCAGGATACCGTACTGGCATCATACAGAGTGGAAGATGCTGTGCAAGGCATGTAAAATAATCTCTCCACTGCATTTAGCATTAGTGAAGCCTCAGCAGGAGCAGTGTGTAATTTGCAGCACTGGAGTTCAAAGAAATGGGTGGCCCGAGGCAGAGCAGCTAGAGGAAATCAGCAAGAATGAGCATAGATCCAGAAACAAAAATAGCCTACCAAGAAACAGAGCAGGAGAGGGCTTCAGGGGTTTTTTTTAATCTAGGTAATAGGACTGAAGAGAGATGTTTGTCCCAGGAAGTGTTGGAAGTTCTTGCAGTGAAGGAGTGGCTGTCTGCCTTCTGCTAACGAAGAAGAGGCAAGGGGACTAACCTTGTTTGTGGTGTTAGAAGGAAAGGAGGAACCCTGCAATGGAGAAGAGTGAAAGAGACAAGATTGCATGGGAATTGTGCAGCCTTCATCACCAGAGACTTCAGGGTGACCGTGAGCAGTATTGTGTGAGATCAGGCAGATAGGTAAAGGTGACTGTCTCAAGTTCTTCACAGATCTGTGAACCTCTTTGGGTTTTTACCTCTCTTGGTTAAAATTAGCCTACTGTTCAGAATTTCTTTTTGCACTTTGCAAATAATTGTTAAATTAGAAGTACCTAAAGATATATCAGTGTGTTTTCAGCAGTAATAGTGATTAAATACACAAGAAGATTTGTTTAGGAATCATAAAGAGGAGTCCTACAAAGGCAAATACAGGACAAGATAAGATTTAGTGCTGTGCCATTTCATGAGAATGAGCTCTCCCTCTGCTGCTGAGGTGGATTTGGGAGGAGAAGGGTGATTTTTCTTGAATTTAGTTCTGTGGGATTGCCAGACACTTTTGTTGGTCTCTAAAATATTCAGCTGTACATCACTGCATGCCTCTTCACATTTGGTTTCGTTTCATAACAGGTTTCTCATTAGCATTTGTCTGGCATGCACAGATTATTTCACTGGATGACAAAAGTAATTATTCCTTTATTAGTACAAAAATTAGGGACTTTAGTTGGTAATTTGTAGTTATAAAAAAAAATATAGCTGCTTTAAAGTAGAGTATTTTCAGAATACAGTATAAGAATTGCTAAAAGATTTTGCTTCACTTGCTCAGCCCAAGTGATTTGAATAGGCAGTTTCAACTTCAATTTTCTCTGGATAATTAGAATTAAACTGAAAATTAACAAATTCAACTAATGCTTATCCAAATTTCTCCCTTCTGCTTCTAATGACTGCTTATTTTTCTTTGCAAATAAATTTCTAATGTGTAATGAGTTGCCCAAGTAGACAACTCTGAGGACTTGTTGAGGTTTTTTATCTTCAGATAGTGGACTCGATTAAAAGATGTGTAACAATAATTCCTGACACATGTATTCACTTTTGTTAGTGGACTTCAGTGTTTTTCAGGGATTATTCAAAATGCTTAGTATTTAGGTATATCAATACTACTCCTATACTGATTTCTAGTAGATATCCCCCTATTAAATTTAAGTTGAATGGTCTTGTTTGGGAAATTTTTTGAACAAAAAATTGTTCCAGTCTCTGCATACAATGATTTTAGAAATGGAAGACTCCATAATAACCAATGTAATTTACTTTTTTTTTTTTTTAACTCTGATATATTTTTACAGTGATGTGACTACATAAATATTTTTGTCTGTAGGAAAAATCTTGTGTTCCAAACAGAGCTGTTTTCAGTGAAGGACTTGTGGCTTTAGAAAAAGGTTTACTGAATATTTCAGACCAACTGAGGGTTCTTTTTTATCTTGCTGCTTTAGAATACTCCTACACAGATTTCTGAATTGTCTCTGTTGTTAAGTATGTCCTGTAACTTCTGAAATTTGAGTGTGCATCAAGCTGTTGATACTTACTTTGCTGAGTAGTACTGTCTTACTGTGCTTTCTCATCTCTACCTGCCTTGAACTTAGGGTAGGAGATCTTTGGTGCAGGAATTGTTACCCAGTGCTGGGCTTATTAGTCATATGGTATAATACATTTTACAGTCTTTGTGTGAATAGGACTTCTTGTCCTTACCAAAATCCAAACGTAAAATATTTTAAGGTGGAAATATCATGAAGATATTAAAAGCATTTTTGTAGAGTATTATCAACCTGTGAACTTGAAGGGGGAAAAATGGTACTTGATGTATTATGTCCATGTATTATATATCTGAAAAATTCTAGTGCCTGTGTAATATATTGTTAACTCTAATGAAAACATGATAATTAGACATGTAGCTTAACACCCCATATATATTGAAGCAGGTTTTGTAAAAGATGTGGATTTGTTCTTTGAGTCACAGTGTAGCAATAGAAAGATTTCTTTGGTGAAATGATGTATTTTCATACCTAGCGGATTGAATTGCCATAAAGTTCAGCACTAACTATGAATTTAAAGATGTATGCTGTTTGTTTATTTCTAGGACTTTTTTAAGGCAATCTAAATTAAATGCTTTGAGAGCTGTGTGCCCACATTCTGCATTTTTTAATGTTGAAACAATACTTATCTGGAGTATATGCCTTTATTAAAAAAAAAAAAGCAAAAGGGGGTGGTGGCGGTGTGGGGAACAGTTTCTTCTGGAAATCACAGAGCTAATACAGCACGAGCTGGATCTGTTGTTCTTGCTGTTGGAAAGACAATGAAGTATATTTCACCGTTTTTGACCACATTTTTGATAAGATTTTCTATCCTTAACCTGTTCTCAGAAATGCAATGCCTCAGGTTCTTTTTACATATTTTGTCCAAGGATTGTAGAGTTTCAGAAATCCATTTTGCAGACTTTCATAAACAACAATAATTTCATTTCTCAAGGAAAATTATTGCTCAAGTGCTAATATTTTCTACCTTGTTTTTACATAATAGCAGTTACTTCTAGGTTGATATCATATTGTGGTGTTCTGCTTCTTTGCATGTGTGTTTACATTAGAGCCTGATAGATTCAGGAAGACTTGGGAATATCCTAGAATGTGTTTAGAAAACCACACAAAGATAGTAGAATTTATTACGTTAAATTTAGGTGGTCTGAGCTGTTCTGCTCAGGTATTCTTACCTTCAGATCTGTTTAAACTGGAAAAGCAAAGCAAGAGCTGTTACTCAACCTTACTACAATCTTAGAGGTCACAACTGAATAGGAATCCCTATTTTGTCCAGGATTTACAGAACTAATGGGTATCTAAATCACTCCATTTGAGAACAAGTCTGGCATACATTGTCAGCTTTACTTGTGAGTTTCTTTTTTCCCTCCAAATAAGCACTGTAGGTTTCATTATGCAAACTGTGTTGCATTGTTGAGGAATCCTGTGACTACAGATGCTGAGAATGGATTATAAGAAACAGGACAGCAGAAAATAGAGGATTATGAAGTGAGTTATCATCTTTCTAGCCAGCCAAACTCTAGCTCAGTTCTTTAACTTGCCTCCGTAGTAAAAGAAAAAAAGGAAAGACAGAAGAATAACGTAAAGGCAGTGCTTTCCAGTTTTGCAGCTGTGTGAATTGGTAAACACTTGTAAATAGGAAGAATTTAGATGAGTGTTCTCTCCAAAATCAAGTGATATGGTATTCTCTCCAATATCGAGTGATATGTTTCATCTGTATCTCACTTGTGTATTTTTATGTGCAATGTGTGTGCAAATGTGCCTAATAACCCTGGGAGAAGCTTGCTGTAGAGCTGGCTTCCCATCCCTGTGGTTGGGGTGGTGGGCAGCAGTGGGACTGCCTCCCACTGAAAGGATCTAGGGCAATTTGGGTAGAAATCTCAGCAGTTGGGTGGCTGCCAGCTGGTGCATGTTGAGGACAGACACCAGGGTGTGAGTAGGGAATGTGCTGCTGGAGCACAGCAATGCCCAGAAGAAACAAGAGGAGGATGCAGTCAGGGAGAGCCTGTGTCTGGGTCCTTGCACAGCGTTACTGTGACAGCCAAACTTGTCATTTTTATCAAAACAAAGTTGGTTTAAAACTGGCAAAACAAAACTTAATTAACTTTTCAGAGACTAATGTTTAGGTTTATCGTGGTATATGTATTGTATATTTATTTTTTTTTCCACAGAAACCTGCTAATATTTTAGTTATGGGTGAAGGTCCTGAGCGAGGAAGAGTAAAAATTGGTATGTTTATATCTTTGATAAGTCCCAGTGTAGCATTTAAGTTAGAATGTTCTGAAGGTGCAGCTGTACCACCTAAAGTAGTCACTGTATAATACCAGTATGTGCCTGGGCACACTGCCTAAATGCTGTTTTCTGAGTGACTGGCTTCATCATATTAGCCCCATGTAACACTTCTGACAATGAAATGCTGTTGCCTCATCAATAGAAAGTGGAAATTGTCATTATGTTTTGCTTAAGTGGGTTTTTTTGTGGGGTGGGCCATTTTGATGTGGGGTTAAAGATGACAGCTAGCTAGGAGGAAAGGAGGAGAAAAATGGGATTTTAAAATTTCCTCCATTTACCTCTAATGCCATGACATCTTGCTGCAGTTTATATAAATCTAAATAGGGAACTACTCATTGCTACAAACCTTAAATCTTATAATGGAATCAAAGATGACAGTCAGCCTGCAAGGTATTTTTGAAGGAGTAGGCAGGTCCCTTGGAGATGAACACAAGGGATCTTGAAAGTGCAGAAACCACAGAAATCCATGCAAAATGTTTAGTGAGAGTGAATAGCTAATGCTAAATGCCCAGCCTGGGGTGTACCAGGTTAGAAAGGACCCAACACTCCACACTATTGTAACATTTTCTGGTGGGAGTTACTGTTTACAGTGAGAGGATGGTTTGTAGAAGTTCAATTGTTTTAAACTAAATACATAAATAAAAATTAACAGTAGTCTAAAAATAATAAACTGTACCAGGCTGTGCATTATCATGGCAGTGCTACTAATGCACAGCCTGCTTACATTTGTTATGGTAATGCAGCCCCATTTGGAAGGGTTTTTTAAGGCTAGTTCATCTTTTTGACTTCCCCCTGGTTTTCTTTTGTGAGATTACTCTTCTGCATTGTTGCTCTGTTCTCTTACTGTTTTGTTGATCTGAACTATATTGTTAGTCACTAGTAGAAAGATTCAGGGTAGGATTTTCTGGGAGCATTCAGTGCTGCTCTAGGCCTTCCTTTGTCCTGTGGAATCCAAGGAGTGATGGGCCAGGGTTGAATGTTTCTGCAGATCCTACTCTGAAAGTTTCTAATGCCTTTCTGAGCTTTTAAGGTTGGCAGTAGGGATTGAGGTCTGCTTAGAAAACAGGTACAGCACGGACAACAGAAGGGAAAATTTCTTCATATTACCTTACTCTTCAGGAGGGTTTCTTCCAAAACAGAGCACATAGGTCATCCTCTGGACTCACTTTTGACAGTGGTGGTGATATTTGCTGTACACAACTACTTGCTAGTAATTGCACATAGACCACCCATTTATTTCTTAATTCATCGTTTTGAATTAATTTGAGAATAACTTAGTAAACAACTAAATTAAGTCAGACTCCTTTAATGGACAGCTGAAAGATTCTGTATTGGGCCACCAGTCCTCTGAGCCATCCATTCCTAGCAGGGAAAGAGGGAGGGGAACTTTGGATTTTGAAGTGTGTTATCAAAATGTAGATTTTTTTTTTCTTATTTTCTTAAGATTGCCACAGCCATAAAAGAATGCAGAAGTTATACACATACCAAGGGCTTCCACTTTTCCAGTGTAACTAATTTTTCTAAAAAATACATAACTGGTATTTTAACTTAAAATAATTTTTATAGTCTTTTTGTGTCACTTTGGGTCATAAATTCACTTTCTGCAAACAATTTTCCTCATTATTCATAGTTATTAGTGACTTGACCAATTTTGAGTAATTGATATTTTAATGTAGAAAACTGTAAAATGTTTCTCTTTTTAAATGCCTTAAAGCAATCATAAATAGGAATGCATATGAAAAAATAATTAAGGATTGTGTAATCAAGTTAGAGACCTATATTTACACTGCAGTGTTTCCTCATTGGGCCATAGCATGTAGGTCCTTTTCCTTCAGGGTAGCTACTCATCTCATTTCATTCAAGTTTTTCTCAGCATATGAATATCCCTACATGAGAGAGTCACTCTATCTTGGGATTCGGGGGTTGGTGGGTCAGGAAAGCAATTTCATGGGAGAAGCTGTACATTTTAGTCTCTGCCCATTTTTTCCTGTATGACTTATATTTAGTTGTTCAGACAACTTCCTAGGCAGTTGTACGCTACAAATTTTAGAAAGCAGTTTTCAATGATATAATGCCCACAACCAAAATTTTAAAATCATAGCCTGAATGGTATTCAGCACTGATATATTGATATTGGAAATGCATCTTGATAGAAAATCAGCAAGGAGGCAGATGCTGTTAGGCTTAGGTGCTGTTTTTGTGTGAAGGAAGTCTTGCCACAGCTAACTCCATGAAGAGGGAGATTTTGTCATGTACACGTATGTATTATAAATCATTCTAACCTTTGCAGAATCTGCATTTTGCTTGCTTTAAAAATTGCTGCTTTGTGAAAAAACATCCTGTAATAATGGGAATATTTTGCCAGAGAACATCAGGTAAAATGAGTCAGGATTTACCAGTGTCCTGAGGAGTTGATGCACTTCTTCAGAACAATGGTTAATTCATTGTTGTAAATGACTCATGTTAGTAATGATTTATAATGATATACTCCATAGGTGATGCCATCCAGTAACTTCTACAGAAAGAAAATCTGCTCAGAGAGTTCATATCTGCTACAGTCTGCCTTTGCATTTTATTTAGGAATGATGATAGTGCTAACAAGTAAACTCAATCAGTTTGTTCATAAAAAAAAAAAAGATTATTAGTTTCCCTCAAATTTTAAAGCGTCTCTCTTTGAATTTTGCAGCTGACATGGGCTTTGCCCGATTATTTAATTCACCTCTGAAGCCTTTAGCAGACTTGGATCCAGTAGTTGTAACCTTCTGGTATCGAGCTCCAGAGTTGCTTCTTGGAGCAAGGCATTATACCAAAGCTATTGGTAAGTAAATTGGACAAAAATGTACTGTTTTGTTCTTTATGTAAACTGTACCCAAATATTAAAGCTTTGATAAATTGTTCAAAGGACTGTAGCTAAGTTAAAGGTATGTTCCTTGTTTCTTGAAGAAACATTAATGTTTGACAAATTGATTAGTTTCCTGGGGTCTCAGGCTATATATAGAAATGAAATATATTGCTGGGTTTTATCTCCAAATGCCCTGCAATGCAATCTAAGTTTGTGGCTTTCACACAGGACTTTCATAAATGCTGTTAGAGGCTATAAAAATATGGAAGCATCTTTGAACTGCTAGTAGAATTCATATTAGGATGACTTTGAGGCACAGTGCGTTAAATTTATTGCAGAGGTTATTACCTAGTATAATAAAGATATGCAATAAAGAATGTACAGAATGGAAAATATAGTGGCTGCACTGAAGCTAAAATGTAAAATTAAGATGCATTTTAGCCTCTCTGTGTCTTTGAAAAAGACAGCTGACAGATGGCCAGAGCTTTTGTGGGCTGTATAAGGGGAGCAGCCCAGCAGCAAACTGGAGGGAGATTAGATTCACTTCTACTGCATTGATCAGCTTTGCTATGGAAGGGAGAGAGACTGTAGGGAAAAGCACTGGGAAGATTTCTCTTGCTGCCTGGTTTAAAAGATGTGTTAAAGGCTGGCAACCAATTCTGGGAGCAAGTAACTTCCCTGGCAGCTACTCCACTTTGCACAGACATGGAGGTTGTATGTCAGCATGCTGTGTTGTTTCTGTAACCTGACAGTCTTCCTCAGAACTCAATCTTTTTTTCTTGTTTTGTTTTGTTTTTTTAAAGATCCTGTCTGTGTTTCTGTCAGCAATTCTCATGTTTATGCCTTAAATGTATTCTTGTTTACTTTTCTGTTAATACTGTGTTTCTTTTATAGATCAGATAAATTTGTTTATGTTCCTTCAGACTGCTTAATTTGTTGTATTTTCATGTTCTCTCACTTTACTGCTGTTTCTTCTGATGGCAGCGTGTGAAACTGCATGGGCAGTCATAGCCTTTAGTGCATAGTTTTTTCAATGTAGATAAAAAATTATTGTGTAAAAACACTGAGTAATGGAGTTATGCTCTTTGCATTATTTGCTTTTGTCCTTGTTTATGACCTTGTTCATTCAAGGCTCAGTGTAGCACCACTTTGAGTTTAAAATTGTGTTTGTATATACTAGGAAAGAATTGAGAAAACAACTGGGAAGATTCAGGAGATCTGAATATTAGATAGGAAGGCAACAGTGAAAAGAGAAAGGTTGTGGGGTTTTGGGGTTTTTTTTTTAAATGAATGTTGTGGAAAAGTTGTGAGGTGTGTGGGCTTGTAGCAATTTGTGTGTTACTCTCTTTCAAGGTGTTATTTGGTTTTTACCAACACCATTACTTTTCCGCTTGTATTTTTGGGGTCATTTACTACTTAAACTTGGCTGATGAGCAATTGCACATTTCTTGATCAGGACAATGTGGCACTGAAAGGACAAGATGCCGGTTGGCTTTACTTTCTTGGTGTTTTGTGTGTTGACCATTATCCCAATAGTTTCCTTCACTTTTATTCTTAACCAGAATAATTTTTTACAATGTTAAATGGTAACTACACTTCAAAAACCCCACAAAAACTCGTATGCTCTTCTCTCAGCTCCTCTGTAGTTTCTGAATTGGGTACCTCCATTCAAAGCTAAAAGAAAAAGTTGAGGAAGTATTGCACTTCTACAAAGTAGAAACTTGACCTTATCTCTGATAAGCTAAACACTAACATTCTACCTCATCCAGATGGTTTTGGAAAGATTCATTTGTTGTTCTTTTTATTTCTGTTCTCCTTTTTTAAAGATATTTGGGCCATAGGGTGTATATTTGCAGAGCTGCTAACATCAGAGCCAATATTCCATTGTCGACAAGAAGATATCAAAACTAGTAATCCTTATCACCATGACCAGCTGGACAGAATATTCAATGTAATGGGATTTCCTGCAGGTACATACTGTTTTTTTTATCACTGCTGTTCAAAGAAAGATATCCATATTGCTTTCTTTGCATATGAAGGTGGCAGCTGATCAAAGCAGCAAAGCTGTTCAAACACAATCTTTATTTCATGAGTTATAGATCTAGAATCCAATGGTCAAATTAGGTATGTTCCCTTTTATTGATGATAGGGTTATCTTTGTGTATACATATACCAATGCTGTATTATTTTAAAAGAGTGTATTTAATGCTGGGTGATTAAAAATGAGAAGGAATATTTCTACATTGCTTCAGTACTGATTATTGATTTGCAAGGTGACTGATGATTTATGAATCCAGGCAAAAAAGATATATATATTTAGTGAATATTATGCGTTTGTTTAGCTCATGCCAAATTAAATGTAGCATTTGGAAGTAAATGGAGGGTATTGATTCCCCCCCCCCCCCCCCCCCACCTGGTGGAAAGCTGGTGGTATAGAAAAAATTTCTTTCTTCCAAGAACTGGTTGTATGAACCAAAACAAATTATAGTGGGAATATCACTTGTTGCATTTTCCCCTCAGTGTTGGTCACACTTTGTTTTTATGCAGGCTGCCTTGTTTCTTCAGTTAATACTTTGTCTTCTAGTGTTCGCATGATTGCAGGAGTCAGAGTAACAGGGGCCTTATTTTTGTTTTAAACTTTTTGTTTATCTTTCTCCTCGCTGCTTGTGTTCTTCCCTGCTCCACTATTAATTGTTTGGTTTTTTTTTTTCCTGAACTTGCCTCTTCCTTTCACATTACTTTTGTGGTCTATATGTTTGTGTTGGTTCTAGAATTTTGTTATTAAACATGCTGTTATTTTTGCTTTTGCCTTTTTTTGTGTGTGTATGTGCTTCATTGCTTCTGTATTGCTCTGTGAGATTCATGGGAATGTTGCCTTTGCATATTGTCTCCTTAGTTTTGCTTCTTTGAGCAATACTGTCCCCTTCTGCTTTTGAACTAGAAATTTACCCTGTTATACTTTTCTTAGTTCATTTGGGTTTTACATTGGTTCTGTATAGCTTATATAAGTAGATCATACTCTCATTTTGGTTTTCTGATTGGATTAATGAATCCTTTCTAATGGTCTGTGTTTGACCTTTGGAGTTCTTTGGTTTTTTTCAAGAAATGCTTTTCCTTCAATTGCAGCATTTTTTTGCGTTTTAATTGACACTTAAACTAAGTGTTCTGCAGTAGTGATCAGACTTGGTAAATATTTGAATTGAACCAAATTAGTTGGCCACAGAGCTTTTTCAAGAGTTGGAGCTTAACACATTTGAAGTTAGGTGCTGGTATGAATTTTTTGTTTTATTTTAAAATCCATTTTAGGCTTGGTCTATTTGAGGTGAATTATTCTTCATTTTGAGTGTGCAAACTTTACTTTTTCTTAACTTTTTGTTTAATAGCAGTATATTTTACTTTGCTGAAGTACCTCTGGGCAGTTTCTTGTGACTAAAAGTGCTGTCAGAACAGACAGTCCGTTAGAAGGAGACAGGGTTTGCTGGAGGTCTGTGTACTCCTGTCCTGAGATCACAGCTGTGTCTAAATAAATTAAGTAACAGTCCTGAAGGGTTCAAGCTGAAGCCTCATGTGTTTTTCTTCAGCATTGTTTTTTGCCCACTGTAGCTGGCATATTTTTTCAAAATTCTTGAGTTAATCAGCACACAGCTGGAACCTCTTAGGTTTTGGTATGATTTATTGTGAAGAGATGATGAAGGAGTAGGAGCTAGGGAGTACAAAGGCATAAGACTACAAGGTTAGAGAAGTAGAATTTAAAAAGCAAATATCAAGGCTGTGGAGATACTTGGAAATGCTTTGTTTTACTCAGAGAGAAAGGGGAAAAAATAATTAATACTGCTTTGCAGATAAAGACTGGGAAGACATAAAAAAGATGCCAGAACATTCAACCTTAATGAAAGATTTCCGGAGAAACACGTAAGTCTGGGTTGAGCTTTCTTAATAAAGCTTATTTTATATCTCTTTCCTACACTAAATTTCTTAAGTTTGAGTTGTTTTCTATGTAGATGCCAAACAAGGACTATGAAATTGTTATGACTTGGATTATGAAAAATAAAGTTGTTTCATAATGGTGAACTTGGCCTGTTGAAGTGGTGTGTATCAGAGGAGTAGCCAGAGGCTGTAAAGGGTAAGGGTGGCAGCTTTGAAACAGGTCATGCCAGTAAGACCCCAAGCAGCTCTGCAGTTTGCAAAGCACAGTGTGTCAAAGCACAGCTGTTCCCAAATCTGTGGTACTGGCAGTGATTTTCTGTAATAGCTGCTTAAAAGGGGTCTGGTAACCTTACACCATTTCCAGCAAACAGTGGGGGTAATTGTCAGGTTTGGTGTCTAGGGTAGCTTACAGTGACTGAAGAGGAAAATACCCTTCAGCTTTGCTGTCACACTGCCACAGGCTAATACCTGCACTTAAAATGCCACCCCATTGCCTGATTTCTGTGCTGAGGCATTTGGGGCTGTATAGTTACAGGCATTTCTTGTATGGGCCATGTTATTGCAACCATTTAGAAACCTTTTTTTTCAGCTTCTCTTCAAAAAGTAAATACGTGAATGTTCTTGTAGCAACCTGTAGGTTGCAGGAGAGCATTCAGATGAGCTTATTTTATATCTTCACTGCCATGAGAAATACACAGAATCAAACAGTATAGTAGTAAAATTGCTACCAGGCAGTTTAAATCCAGTTGATAGTTTGCTGTCTGCACACTCTGGGTTCCAAGTGTGCTTTTGGTGTGTGTATTATATGCTTTTATAAGGATGTGAGGGAAACATGCCTTTCTGCAGTTCTCTTAAGCAATCTCTGGTGTTGATAGTTGTGGTTTTTCCCTGCTTATTGGGTTTGCAGGGAGACTAAACTGTCCTTATTAATATGTTTTGTGACTACCAGGAAAACTTTGCAGTATCAGTGTTTTGCATATTAGAAATATCACTTCTGTTTACTTTTCTAGGTATACCAACTGCAGCCTTATCAAATATATGGAAAAACACAAAGTTAAACCAGATAGTAAGGCATTCCACTTGGTAAGTTCCTGCAGACATAAAAAAATCCCTTATATATGTTACAGTTGTTTCAAGTAAGAGTTGAGCTAGTGTCAAGTCCAATGTAACTAACTTTATAAATAAATTTAGGAATAACTGATACTCTGCACTCTGACAATTGCAAAATCACTATCTTCTCACATTGATGAAGTATCTTCTCGCATTGGTAAAATGATTCTGAGTTTCATTCACTGGATTAGGTTCACTAACAAGTAATTCTGAAGTTTTTGTTCTTGAAGTTGTGTTATAGTTGTGTTAGCCTGTAGTTACATTTGCAGTGTTGCTGCAATCCTTATTCATTTTGCTGCTTTGCATACTTTCAATAGTTTACTTTTACTTTTAAAAATTCCTATATGCCTGATTTTTTTTGATCATCCATGTGGTTACTTTGGTCCATATAAGCTGTAATGATTGTCCCATCAATAGATGATATATGAAGTTTACTGCATATTTATTGTGTCATTTAGTCAGGTGATCTTTACATCGAGCAGTTTTTAAAATAGAAAATATTTGTAATAATATATAGAATGTTCACTTCTGTGTGGCATCTGTACAAGGGGGCAGAACTAAAGTTTTGATCCCCTGGGTGGATAATGGTTGCACAGTCATTTTGATTTCTTTTTGTATGGCTGATTATGACCAAGACTTGTCATCCTGTAATGGACAGCTCTAGAATCCAATCATCACAAACTATGCTAGTATTTTGCAGTGCTTTTCATTTGTGTTTTTCAGTGTGTTGGCAGTTGTTTGTCATGTTTTGCCTTTTCTGGCTCTTGGCAATGCTTTTTGAGAGAGTAAGAATTGGCTTGTTCAGCATGCTATTCTATAAAAACTTCATGTAGACTCAGAGAGCTGTGAGTTCTTGTGGATGATGTGAAAAACAAAACTGAATTGATGGTGGTAATTCGTATTTATCAAGTTTCAACCATGCTGTCAAAACTGAAGGCTGAGGAGGGAAATGTACTTTCTCAACCTCAGCTTTTGAAGTATAGAGATTTGCATTGCAGGTATGAATTCTCACATGTAGTTATGAATTTCTCCTAGTGAAAGAAGACCAGTTCAGACTTAGATCATGATACTGGATCTTTTTAAAAAGGTGAAATGTATGAATCCTATAAAAAACATGAGTAGGAAATGTCAATTAATTTTATTTACATATGTATTTTCTTGTTTAAAAATATGTATTTTCTTGTTTAAAAAATTTTCTTGTTTAAAAATACTTTTAACTGCAGGTTAAAAGTGAAGCATTTGTCATAAAGTCTTGGACGATATGTCATGGTGTAGTTTTGCTTTAGACGCTTCATTGTATTGTTGAAACATGAAAACTCACTATTTTTCTGTGTGGTATCTGAAGGTTATCTCATGTTGCTTGCCCAGCACAGCTGTATTCCACACAGCTGCTAGGGTGGATGGAGAGAAGTATCTGCATGTACAGCAGACTTCTTGAATAAAAACCATGTAGTTTAAGAATGCATCGCTGCAACTCAGCACTAGAGCTAAATAAAATAGTTATGGTCTGGTGTTCCTAGTTCACAAGGCCTCGTCTGGGATGTTGTGTCCAGAGGAGGACCATAAAGGTGATCAGAGGTCTGGAGCACCTCTCCTCTGAAGACAGGTTCAGAGAGCAGGGCTTGTTCAGCCTGGAGAAGAGGAGGCTCCCACAAGACCTTATAACACCTTTCAGTACTTGGAAGGGAGTCTCCAAGAAAGCTGGAGAGGAACATTCTTTTGATAGAACAAGAGATAATGGCTTTTTAACGAAGGAAGGTAGATTTAGATTGGACATTAGGAAGAAATTCTTTATTCAGAGAGTGATGAGGCACTGGAACGTGTTGCACAAACACGTTCAGGATGCCCCACCATTGGAAGTGTTCAAGGTCAGGCTGGACAAGGTGCTGAGTAACCTGGTCTAGTTAAAGATGTCCCTGCCCATGGCAGGGGGCTGGACTAATTGACCTTGAAAGGGCCCTTGCAACCCAAATTATTTTGTGATTAGAGGTGCTAGTACATTGTGGAAACTTTTTGAATGGTTTTGATAGAACACTGGTGACTGGAACTGAATGTCCTGGTCTTTGCAAGTGAAAATAGGTGTCCTTTGATAGGAAATGAAGTTACTATTTTAACAGGGCAGAAGAATGTGGGTATGCCATTTATGGTTAGGCTTTTGAGTTCACACACATTTGTATCATCTTAACTTTCAGGAATACAGTGAAGTTTCTATAAATGGTTTTGGTAATGTAAAGGTGTTTTTTTTCTTTCTTTTATCTAGTTTTTTTTTGCTTTTCAGCTTCAGAAATTGCTCACTATGGATCCAATAAAGAGAATTACCTCAGAACAGGCTATGCAGGATCCTTACTTCTTGGAAGATCCTCTTCCCACATCCGAGTAAGTGATCAGTTTATTAACCTATCAGTGCATTCAGAGATGCTTTAGAGCTGTGCCGTCTCTCTGCCCGAAGTATGTTTGTGAATATTGAGCTAAATACTGGCTAACAACCGAAGAGAGCTATAACCACTAAAATGCCATTCGTGGTTTTTAAAATTAAGTAGCATTTTTATTAATCTCTTGCTTTATGGAACTTTGATCCTATTAGTTGCAGCACTAATCTTGTTACTCACTGACAGGTTGATTATGCATGCTTCAGATCTTGGTAGACAACTGCTAAGTGCCCGCAGGTCCGCTTCTCTGCCTCAGAATGCCAGATGACAGTCCCTAATTAGTTTACATTTTTGTCTTAGCCTTTGTTGTAAATTCACTGGGTGGGGAAAGTCAAGTCTGTGTCTCTGTGCTGTCATCCTTAACAACTTAAATCCATTTTCTGTAGACACTCCTCTGTTTTGTTTGCACAGGCGGATTTTCAAAAGGGAGAGAATTTATGGACAGTGAATGATTTCATTAAAAATTAAGCCCTTCTTCCAAAAAGCTAGCCAGAGAAGAGCATGACTGTACACCCTTTTAGGAAAGCTATTAGTACATCCTGTCTGTGATTCTCTGCTCTTATGTAGGGAAGAATTTATAAAATATGTATACTTATAAGGAATTAATTAAAAATGAAATTATTTCAAGAAAGCCTGCTGGATTATTTATAGCATTTCCTGAACTGTCTCTGTGATTTAAAGTCATGCAAACAATTGCCTGTTGCAGAAACTGCTTTTAGGATAATGTTTGGCATTTTTCTCAAATTTAGGTTGACATTTTAATGTGAATGCACAGTGAGTGTTGCTAACAGGTGTACAGAGACTTTATTATAAATACATTCTACTGATGAAGGGCAGGTAAATATTAGCTTGCACTAGAAGTAGCAAATCCATGTGGACTATGAGGTATGAGTTGACAGGTGAAATTTCTAGTTACTTCTAAACTTTTTTCCAGGTGTTTTTTTTTAATAGTCAGTGAAGTTTCCAGGAATATTTATAGTTAGTCCTGAAACTGTGAATTACAGAATAGCTATCAGTGAGATAGCTCTTTGTGCCCTTGTGGATACCTAAAAAGTGATGGACCAACAAAAAAATTACTGGGAGCTTAAGTTAGTGTGTAAGAGTCAAATGAACATTAAAATAGGGTATGTAAAAATGATTATGTTTTTGCAAAGTTTAGAATATGGTGATAGCCAGTCAGGGAAAACTTCTCCCTTAGTTACAGGTATGAAATGATGGCTTAGGCAGCTTGAAACTATCATGGGTAAAGTGTGAATCTTACAGGTCTTACCCTTCTGTTCTAATACAGTGATAAATAGACTTTTCTGGGGTACAGTGTTTTTGCAGGTTGTCAAATCCCTTACCCAAAACGAGAATTTTTAACAGAAGAAGAACCAGATGATAAAGGAGACAAAGTAAGTACTAGAAGAATAGTATCATCATGTTTCACTGGCTTTTACACTATTTCCTGATTTTATGTTATTTCATGTACTGTTTTTGAGTTGAATTTTTTCTTTGTGTTCAAACAATTGAGAAGAACCAGCAGCAGCAGCAGGGCAATAACCATACTAATGGAACTGGTCATCCAGGGAACCAAGACAACAGTCACACACAGGGACCCCCACTGAAAAAAGTGAGAGTTGTTCCTCCTACCACTACCTCAGGTGGACTTATTATGACCTCAGACTATCAGGTATTTTGTTTTATTCACATATTGTGTATTTTTTTTCATGTTTAGAGCAGTGTTTCTTCAAACTGAAAAGGTAATTTTGTAAATGTCACTGTATTAATTGTTAATTAATTTTTGCCTTTTTTTCATTCATTTAGTTGATGATTTGTTAATATCCTGATGTTCTTTAGGTTAGCAGTAAGAGAATTAGGATCAGACATTATTAGAGTTACTACCAATTCCCTTCATATTAGGGAATGCTAATGGTTATGGACCAGGAGCCTGTTATGCTGTGTTCTGTATCACCTAAAAATGCCATTTCTTGCTTGAACAAACCTGCAATGGTAGGAGGCAGGATGTTGCAGTAAAAAAGCTGTGAAATAAGAATCTGAACAAGTTTTAGTCGGTTAATGGATGTGGAAACAGTGTTTTGGATGACAAAGACTTGGCATGATGCTGTCATAATCTCATTTGAAGATCAAGGGAGATTCCAGGTTGAGTAAGCCAAATATTGCAGATCTGAAGACAGGTGAGGTGGTGGCAGTCAATGAGTGAGGAAGATGAGGAGGCACATTGGGAAAAAGCACTTGCGGAAAACATGAAAAATGTGTTCTGGCCTTCCTGCATTTGAGCTTGTGGTCAGACATTAAGAAATCAGACCATAAGAAGTATAAGAATATCTTTGTCATCCCAGCAATTGACACCTGAGTTCTTGGGTTTGGATAAGCCTACTACTGGAGATGGGGGAGAAGAGAGTCAAGGACAGAACCTTTGGTTAATACAAGCTTAGAAGTTATAAAAGAGGAGCAGGGAAGACTTCAAATGATTCACAGGAGCAGTTAGAGAACAGCAGATTTTTGCCAGCCTAGGGAATAGGGGATTGCAAGAGGAGGCATGCTGCTGGAAGTGTTAGCCTGCAGGAACTGACCATTACATACTGGTTTGCATGGAATGCACAGTACAGGGGGCCAGACAGTCTTGGATGAAATCAAAGGGTGGGGAAGTTGGAAACTACTGGCAGTGTTTTGAGTTAATTTAAAGGTTGCTGTGTAAATGTGAGACCCTGATAATGGAAACCCACTTAGCTGGGCTTACAGTCTGTAGCAAAACATGGGGAGAGTTAAAAACAGAGTCAGTAAAGCTGCTGCTGTCAAGTTGCCTTTCAGTTTGATACGGCTTCTCCATGAAGCACCAGTGGGCTTTGAAATCTTGTGTTTCAGAGTTTGTTCCTCAGAGAACCAGATAGCCTCAGAAGCTGCCTGGGGAGCATTACCTTCATCCTTACCTAAATCTGTGTACTCTCAGCATCGGCCAAAACTTGAAAGTACTACAAAAATCTAAAATAAGATCATTTTCAGGAGCTTTATTGTGAGACTCTTCGTGTAGTCACCAAGTGGCTTTGTTCAGTTTATCCCAGGACATCAATAACACATCAGTTTGCAAGTCATTCTCCTTGAACAATATACATTTTTAGAGCTGTTTGAGACAGTGGTGAGCCTTAACTATCGTTCTGCAGGGTGGGGTGCCTCTAAGTTTAAATGCCATCTTTTAGTAGGAGTATCCCTCACAGGCACGCTTACAGGAGTTTCATCCCTTTCAACCTGGCAAGCTGCAGTCAATTGCTTTTTTGGCCTTTTAATTGGCTCTTTCTTCCACTTCTTAAAAACACACACAGAGCAGAAGACAAATGCAGCTGTAACTTTCTTAATGTTGGCCTCGGGTGGAGTCACACGTCTAAGGAGGTTGATTCAGAGGTTGTGTGTACTGTGTCAGGGAGCCCCATTTACATGCCCTATTTACATGCCCTTCACCTCATTTTGCTGCTGCATTGGGGCGTTTTGAATTAACTTCAGCTCCCAGTTTTGTGAGCCTGAGCTGAGGTTTGCTGGCTGACAAGTAAGAGGAATCAAATTGCTTGGCCAGAATTGGCATTGGTTTGTTTTCAGTTCATGCCCATCAGAATTTTTGCATTTGCAGATATCCATCCTGGGATTACAGCTGGGGACAGCCCTTGTTAACAAATACAATTTCAGAATACTTCTCCTTTAAGATAATGATAACTGCTGCTTTTCTGTCTCAGGAGCTCTTACTGCTAACCTGACTACTCCTGACCAGTCTTTTTGCTGTCTCTCTAGGAGGGAAAATGCCTGGTTTTCAAAAAAATATATCCTTTCACCCCTAGCCTTGCAAAGAGACAGTCCGTAGATTTGTTCTGATTAAGGTGTCTGGAAAACATGATAATCAAAGAGAGGAGACCTGAACTTGCCAGCACTAGAACAAAAGCAGTTAAGAGTTTCCCACTGATGGTTTCAGATCTCCCTGAAAAAAATTCCTCACATTTTTTGCTTCTGATCCAGCAGCTTGAGGAGAGGGAAAAAAACCATTACAATACAGCCCTCTGTTTTAATCAAACACCTGTTCCTTTGTTCTTCATTTGATTTGCTCAAATTCCCCATATAAAGCTTGTGAAGAAGGATTGCCATCTCCTGGGCAAGGCACACTAAGACAGTTTCTGCATTCACTCAGAAGTCAAATCACTCTCTGCAGGGCACATTGACCTCATATCCTTTTCTGCCATGCATAAAAATAGTAGACACATGGCACACAGACTTGCCTCCTTGTTTAAATCTGCAATGTGACACTGCCAAAGGCAATGTGATTAAGCAGGCTGGAGCAATTCCACTACCCTGAGCTTTTGCTTGGGATAACCCTCTGGTGCTTAATGGTATTTAGAAAGGACTGGATATTTACTTTTTTGCTTAAACAAAAGCCATTTGTTGCTCTGGGTGTCATGAAGGAATCTGATTTTTCATTGCCTCTGTCTTAAAATAAGATCTGTTTTAGAAGTCAGGATGCAGGGAGTGTTTTACAACTGAAATGAGTAGTCAGTTTTAGATGGTTAAACTTGTGACAGTTTCCTACACACAGGAGCCACACATGGGCAGAACCAGCATTTGCTATTTGAACTATATCCTGTATTTGTAACATGGAGAAGGGTGACCCCAAGCTGTGACCCTTCTGTTGATGAGTGCCTCGGTGTTCCTCTCAAGGCTGAAAGCAAATATCAGCAAAGTTCAGTCACTGTGCTAATGGTGTGGATCAGCAGTGCTGGTTTGCTCCCACTGACATTAAGTGCTGGTCCAGCCATTTCTCCCCCTTTTCTCTAGAGGTGTTAGCTCAGTCCTGTGAGTGTGTGTTAATAGGATATGCCTTTTTTATTTCTGCCATCATCTCAGCTTCCTGGGTATAGCTTCTGTTCTAAATGCTGTACAAGAAAAAATTGGGGTTTTTGTTTTATGTTGTGACTTAATATTTTACTTTCTCAGGGTGTTGGTTCACCAGAGCTTTTTCCTATTCAGGTGTCAGTAGCAATGCCCTAGTCCTGGAATAGTTACTTTTTAGAAGTTTCCAGACCTCTTCTAGGAGCAGCTTTTCCTAAAAAACATAGTATGTCCTGTGATATCAAGAATTCATAAGCTACTCAGTTTCTAAATGCTCCAAAGTTTGTGAGGGCATGTAAACCTTAATGTGGATGTAAACCAGCACAGTAATGTACTGAAATTGTGTTAATTTAATGAAATGTTCAGTGCTGCTAAGTAGTCAAATACTTACTGAAATTCTCACAGGCTGTCCTTCTTTCCTTTATAACACATTATCAGTAAATGATAACTTTTAGGTTAAAATTGAAGTAGGCAGTTCCTGGTTTGTAGAGAGCTTCTTGCAATGATGAATGTTCCACTCAAATAATTGTGGGAATGCTGGTTGAAAGGGACCTCTGGAAACCATTTAGCCAAGTCTCCCACTTGGAGCAGGGCTGTTGCTAGTTCTCGCTCAGGTTAGCATGGCTTTGTTGAGTCTTAAAAGCCTTCATAGAGAGAGAGCCCTCACAGACTCTATGGGCAGGTTCTTCCAGTGCTGTACTGGCTCCTTGGTGGTCCCTCCTCCAGTGTCCCACCTGAACCTTCCAAGCCACAAACTAAGGACATTTTTGCCTGAAATATCTGGTTCCACTGAGGAGCATGTCACCGTTGTCCTTAAACTCTCTTTTGAACATTTTAAGGCTGCTGATGGATGACACCTTAGCCCAGCCACAGTACTGTCAGCCTGTGGTTACACAGAAGGGTAGCAAGTATATCCTCTATGTGTGAAAATCTCCAGAATAAGGCAGAGTGGTTCATCAGCAGTAAGATGCCTCACCTGGACCTCCACCCCAGCCTGCTTTCCTGCTAGGAGAAGGGAGCAAGTGGAGAAAACCACTGCCATGAGTGGTGGTAGCCCAGTGTCACGTGCAGGTGCACAGTAGCCACCTGGAGGGTTGGCTGGAGGTTTGACTGTGATGGGTGAAGATTGCCATTAGGGTAGATAGCAGAAGGCTGGCAGGTCTCACTTTCTTATCTGGTATTCCTGATGTCTGTTACCTGCTGTAATCACAAAGCCTGGAAGTGCAGCTGCTTTGAGACTGTGTGTGCTGGGTGCCTCTTGAGGAAAGGAGTCAGTAGGTGAAACCGTCTCTCCGTGTCCGTGTTACGAAGGGCTGTGTGTCTGTGCTTCCCCCCTGCAGCGTTCCAACCCCCATGCTGCCTACCCCAACCCCGGACCAAGCACGTCGCAGCCCCAGAGCAGCATGGGCTACTCAGCTACCTCCCAGCAGCCGCCGCAGTACTCGCACCAGACGCACCGGTACTGAGCCGCACCCGGAGCCCGCCTTGGGCCGCAGAATGTACTGTACAACCACACCTCCCACCGTCCCGCCACGGCGCCGGGGCTCCCACCTTGTACCTGGTCTTGGGGTTAGACTTGAAAAGGAAGTGCTAGCACGGTTTGTGTTGTGAATATGCTACTTCTGTAGTTTACTTGACATGGTTCAGACTGAGCGATGCATTTTTTTCAGTGACAGTCTGTAGCAGGTGAGGCTGTGAAATGTGCTAGGGGCAAGCATTTTTGTTGTCGTATGTGGTGAATTCTCTTGATGTAACAACTTCATCTGACCGGTAGTACGCGACATCTTTGAACTGGTACTTGAAGCATACAGTATATGTTACCATGGCAAAAAAGCAAACTAACCGTAACTCTCAGACAGTTTTGATAGACATTTATTTTTAGTGACTTTGTGGGTTGGTTCATTTTTCAGCTAGATCGATGTTTTATGACCGACATGATTGCTACGATGAGATTTTTTTAAGAACATGGAAGCGTTTGCATTTTTTCCCAGCAATTACAAGCGTCCCAAAGATTTATTTCCAACATAAGTTTTTGTTTTTGTTTTGAAATCTATGACTTGACTGGTATTAAAGCTGCTATTTGATAGTTAAATAAGTATGTTGTCATTGATATAAACATGTTTGGTTCGGCAAACAAACTAAAATGATTGTCATAGACAGTGTTTTATTTTTTTCCTGTTGGTGTTAATGATTTGTGAGCATGCTTTGGGATTAAAAAAGCATGAATGATATTTCCTAAGAAGGTGCGGCATCCATTCAGATATTTTGTCATGATTTTTGAGAACCAGCTTGGTGTAGTGGGTTTTAAATTTTGTTCAGTTTGTTTTTTTTTTTTTTAAATGTTCACACGTTGTTTAGGGGTGCCATTCCTACTGCAGAGGAACAAGATGTTAGGAGAGCCTTAGAATTTATGAGGAAAAACTTACATACAATGTACTGTATCAAACTATTTTACATGAATGACACAAGTATTCTGAGTAAAAAAAAAATCAAACATTGTTAAAACAAGGTGTTATGTAATAAATTTATTTTTCATAAATCTGCATTATGACCTTTGCCTGTATTCCTTTTCATCATTGAAAACCCCCTGCTCCCCCATTCATACATCTATATCAGGTTGTGTTCTGAGAAACAGCATTCAGCAGGAATTTTTCTTCCATTATTTGGTGAGAAGGATAATTTTTCTTTTAAACAGCAGGAAAAAAAGGGCATTACCCCTGTTCTGTTCATGTAGCTGATGAGCTGGAGATACTCTAAAAGTGGGTTTATTCCTAGTGACATTTCCTAGATCAGACAGTTCCTTATCATCTACAAAATCCAGAAGCATTCCTGTCTGGATGTTCTTCTGAGGTTTCTGTAGCTCATTCTTATTTTGGTAGGCAATACCACACCATGATTTTGACATAAATATATGCAATACACGCCGGATATTTTTCTGCAGGTGCTTCATGTAGTGTGAATATCAACTGGTGTGATTCATCTCCATGCACTGAGATGCCAGTGGGGGGCAAAACAAAACCCAAATCGTTAGTCTGCCTGAAAGGCAAACCATGTTTGAAGTGAAGATTAAACTGCCTGACTGGATGGACTACAGGCTCAAGTATTCAGAAGGCTTAAAACTAAAGAAGAAAATCTGAGTGCAGAATTTATGCTGCTTTTGTGATACTGTATGATGCCCTCTTAATTTTGACATAAAAGATGTCAAAATCTGTCTTTGTTTCTGAAACACATTAATGTATATGTGGGAGTGCATTAAACTTTTTGGTTTGCTTTTCAAGTGAAAGCATTTTCAGTTTTTATTCTTAATTTTTATATATAGGCTTTAAGTTTGCCTGTTCAGTATTGTCCAGGCTGTTCCCAAGTACTCAGATGGTGCCAAGAGTAACTTTTTTTTTACTAAAATGCTGTTGGCCCAGATTTTTGTTTCCTATTGATGTATATTCATATTAATGCATAATAGATAATATTATTAATGTAATAGCAGACTTTATTTGATACCACTATATTGTGATGTCTGCATTTGAAAAGTAGCAGGCCTGCTTCAGTTTCATTTTTGCAAAAGGAAATGCATTCAGTTGACAAAAGGTGCTCTTGCCATTAGTTTATGCTTGAATTTAATTTTCTTATTAAGAATGTATTTGAGATAAAGATGCAGCTTATCAAAAAATTATAATAAAACTAAATTGTATTCTGCATTTGGTTTTGAATAGCCTACTACTCTCAATTTCATTCACTTGTTTTCTCATTTTTAGTAGATATATTGCAGATTACATGAACAAACAGGGAAGTAAAATCCTAATATTTGACTAGTACTGATGTCTCTGTCATCTCGTCATTTGTTAGGAGATCCTTGAGATTTTTTTCTCTAGGACTTTGGAAAGAAAAGGTTTTTCAATGCTTGGTAAAACCTCTGGTACCTCAAAGACAGAGTATGATTCTGTATTGCAGATAAGGTCAATCACATCATATTCATGATAATTTTAAGGGATCTTCTGCATCAAATAAGCTTTTTAATACTGGCTTTAGGAATACTGAGGGCAAGGCTCTAAATTGCTTTCCTGAACTGTATAAAAACATTAATCCTGTTGTTATGCACTTGCTGGGGCTTTTACATGAGGGTTACAGAGAGGGGAGGAGAAGAAAGCACTTTTGAGAAGGGTTTAATAGAAGAGTTACAAATTCCTGTGAGGAGATAGCAGCCAGCCTGCCAGCCATGCCTCTTTCCTCACATGGCTCAGCTTTTGTTACTGGATTCAAGAACTTCAAAGCTTTTCCTTACTCACCAACAATTATCTGGACCCATCTGAGTGCATTTAAAATAGCTGGAGTCTGGGAGCCTGTCTTTGTTGCTGTGATTAAAGGACAAATTGTTTTGCTAGAGTAGGCTTATGTTGAAAATGGGCTACAAGCTTAGCTTGATTGTGAGGATAAATGTGCCATTGCACCTTAACCTTGGCACTCTCAGCAAGCCTGGCCTGTGGCAGCTCTGCATTTATCATACCAAATAAAGACCCAGCTGCTTTTAGAAGAAATAAATAACTTTTGCACTGATCCCTTTTGAAGAGGGTTTCAGCATTAGTGGTGGGAGGAGCAGTCCCACCTTCCTAAAAGGAAGAACTAGAAGATTGGTTTTGTCCCGTTCTTTCCTGTTCATATATATATGTAAATAGCAAAATAGTGCACTCACTGAGTTGCCCATGGCAGTGCCCAAGCAATGCCCAGTTGAGGGGTGGGCCAGTGTTCAGGTTTCCTTTTAGCTTTTTTTTTTAGGGGAGGTTTAGGCTGGATATTAGGAAAAGATTCTTCATCCAGAGGGTTGCTGGACAGTGGAACAGGTTTTCCAGAGAAATGGCCATGGCACTAAGCCTGCCAGAGCTCAAGGACTTGGATAATGCTCTCAGTTATGTGCTGTGATTTTTTGGGTTGTTCTGTACAGGGCCAGGAGTTGGGCTTTGATGATCCTTGTGAGTCCCTTCCAACTCAGGATATTCTATGATTCCTTTATTCTGAAGCCACTGCTGGGCACACCCTCTTCTGGCTTCACTGAAAGGCCACCAGTGATCTCTGCCTTTCATGCCTGGTGCCTGTTGATCATTTTATGGGCATGATTAGGCACTTTGGCTGCCACCAATGGAGCCTGCAGGATCTCATAGGACTTACTGTGTGTCAGCAAGAAAAGACACATAGTTTTCTTGGAGCCAGGGGTGAACTTGCAGCCCTGCTATTTGGAGTAAATATTGTTGCCGTGGCTAAGATGAGCCTCATTTCTGTAGAAAGAATGAGTAATGTGGTGCTCCCTTCATCATATTTTAGTTCCTCCCCTGAGTACAGCCTTTTTTTGTTGAGTAGGGAAGCCATCCCAGCATCTTCCTTCAGGCTGAGAGGTGACAGTGCTTCAGGCTGCCAGTTCTGAGAGAGTTTAATATCCAGCTTCCCCGGAGACCAAGGTAGATGAGCCTAAATCAGTGTAATTTGCTTGTCACAGCTATGGATAAAGAACACTCTGTGAAATAATTTGTCAGACATCTGAATGATGGGATGTACAAACTGTACTCCAACAGTAGGATAGGGAGAGGAAAAAGGTGCTTACACTTTGAAAGCAAAACAGAAACACAGCTGCTGCTGTTTCCACCAGGTCTCTTGTGATAAGTTCCTCTCCTCAAGGATTTCAGGCAGCCTTTATCTTGGTGGTTGGCTTCAGTGATGGCAGGAGCAAGTCTCTGGAGGACTGTCTGTACTTGCAGGGATCCTGTGCTGGAGAACTGGGCACTGGCACTGATGTTAATGAAGCCATTGCCCTGGGGTGATACACGCCAGTTCCAGCCCAGGATGGGAATCTGGATGAGCTCCATCACTGCTCTGAAAGCTCCCATGTCACAAGATGTTGAAAAGCACTTTTCAGCCTGCCAGGGTTAGGGTGTCTTTCCTTGGCTCTCAAGGAGTTTAATTATCCCTGAATTTAACTATCCCTTCTCATTTCTGGACCTACCTAAGTGGACTGGGTAGTGCCCTGGGCCAGGGCAGGTGGTGGAAGGGTGGGTGCAGGGGTGGTTGTTACTTCAGCTGCTCAGCACACCTTGGCACATAGCCCTGAGCCCACAGAGCCACCAAGGACAGCCTTTACGACATGTGCTTTTGGGAAGTGTTTCCATTTGCTCAGCTGGGGATGTGGGAAGGCTGCCATATCCTTGGAGCAAGGCTTTGTTTAATGTTTGTGGGGCTGTGAACTTGCACAGTGTGTCACCCAGAGCGAGCGAAGCGCAGCCGCCTCTGCCGCCCCGTTAGGTACAGATGGAATGCAGCATCTGAGGGAGGTGAAGTAGGGATTTGTGTACAGACAGTGCTTACAGGAGGGCTGAGACAGAGGTGAAAAGCCCTTGAGCAGATGCTTATAGAAGGCCCGTGATTAAACTGAGAAGGCCCAGAGGTATTGTCTTGCCCTGAGATGTAAAGAGCACCTGTCTTTCATGGGAGCTCATTCCTTCTCTGACCCACTGTGCCAAAATCTGACCATGTCCTGTATTGGTTTATGCAGGGTTGCCTTTAGTATTTGGCTGGCCAGGCTTGCTAAGAGCTGCTTTTATTGATCACCTTTTAAAATAAAAATTCTGTTTCTGTTTCTAGTGTTTCTCAGGTATACTCAGGGACCTGTGAAGTTCCTACATTAGCCAGGCTCCACCTTAGTGAGTTTGTGCTCTTACCTGGGCAGGGGAGACAGTAGGATAGTGTTTGGCATTCTTCACAACTGCTTCAGCCATGTGCTCCTGTAGATCAGAATGTGGAGATAACTCAGCAAACTGTGGAGGATTCTTTGGGGATAAATCCTGCATTTGGCTGCCAGCAATGATCCTTACAGGAGGGAGGGGTTGTTTTGAGGTATGCTCAGCTCAATGCATACAGCTCATACACAGCTTGGGCACTCCTGATACCCTCTGCACCTGCTTTGCTCTGGTGCTCTGCCCCACCTTGCTCTCAGACCAAGAAAAGGTGAAAGGAATGTGATGTCCCAGCCCAGGAAATCCCTGTATAAACTCCTAAAATATATTCCACTGCCACCAGCCACGCAGGTATGCAATACAGCTGTGTAATTTACTTGCACACCAGACAGAACCAGCTGGTTTGAAAATCCCCTCAGTGTCTTTGGAGGCCTTGCTGGGAGAACCCTGCGGGGACTTGTGACACAGGGCAGCCTGTGGCTCCTGAGTGATGGGCAGACAATGCTCAGGACTGATGAGCAGCTGCTTGATCAAATCTCATCCAGCCCCCACTCCATGGGTGAAGAGGTGAGGCTGTCATTTGCCATCACACGCTTCTCCAGCTCCCCAGGAGGAGGAGGAGAAGGGAGGCTCAGGCAGTGCTGTGCAGGGAGGAGGGAAGGTGGTGGCTGTGGGCAATGACATGCTGGTCAGTCAGGCTGGCTGGTCTGGTGCCCTGGGCTCAGCAGGACATCAATGGCCTGAGATGCTGTGGGGACCCACAGAAGGGACATTTCTTCCTTTGCTGGAAAACCTCCTTTTGTCCGACTGAAAAGTTGCAGAGCGTGTGGGCGCTCGAAGGCAGATCTAATGGGCTGTGGGAGGAGCCCAGCTCGCGTCCTGCAGCTGCCATACTCAACACCTGGTTCCTCATGGTGCTTCCAGTGTCTGCCGGGATCTGCAGTCCTGTGTCCAGCCCCCTGGGGACTTATTGCTGTGCCCAGGCCCATGAAACATCAATGAGTGCAGCATCCCAAGTGTGTGGACAGTGAGACAGTCATGGGGTAAGTTGGTGACACAGGTGCCAAACCACTGCTCTAATAAACCACACACTGGGTTGTGTTTACAGGAGGTTTTCGTTTCCACCAGGAAAGAATGCAGGGAAAATGGATCAACATAAAACATTATCATGAAAGCTTGTCTGTCACACTTTTCCATCTGATGGGGTTTTCTTTAAAGTAGTGAATAAAAAGTATGAAATCCAGTTCACTGGGAACAAGAAGGAATGGAATCTCAGAGTTTCATGTTTTAATGGAGTAACCTATGCTGCACCATGCCGTGTCTATAAACCAGCAACATGCACATGCCTCAAAGGAATGAGGAAAAGCCAAGCTGGAATCTGGATTTGGAGGACAAAGTGGGTGTTACAAACCTGCAGTTTGAACAAAAGGCCACGAAAGGGGACCTGCTCCTGGTTTGGTTCCAGCACACTGTACACCCGTGCCCAGGGACAGCGACCGATCCCACTGTGCACGGCAGCCCAAGTGTGCTGCAGCCACAGGTGCCGCTCCTGGGGTTCAGTCCTGCAGAGTGCAGGGCCACAGGCAGCAGAAGGGGGTGCAGCTTTTGTTTCCTCTGCCTTTCTTTACAGAACATTGCAAAATGGGGCAGAGAAGCCCCAATGTCCTCCCCAGAGGACACTGTAATATAGAGATGTCGTCACTGTTATTGAATCTGCAGGTTATTCCTTAATAAAAGGTATTTCCAGAGAAAAGAGTTAAACATCCACACTGAAAACCATTTTCACTGGCTGGAACCTCATTAATGGATTGTAAAAATTACTTTCCTTGACAGCAGCACCTTAAACAGTAGTATATAAACAGGGTAGTTTATGTTCCATGAGGTTACAAATACATCTTTGCTGATCGTTATGTAATTCTTAATAATGCCAGGAAATAAGATCTTGATTGTGCTAATTATTTATAAAATGTTAGTATCCAAGAACAATAGTAATTAATTAATATTAATTTGTTCTGGATTAATGTTCAGAACAAAATCCTGTGCATAAGGAGCAATGATGCAGAACATGGCCTGTCCTGAGAGGTTATTGATCTTCACAGTGATGTATCAGGGCAGATTATTTTATATATGTATATTTTTTTCCATTGGTATTTCAGTTAGTCTTCTGATCTGAAAATCTTACAGCATCAATGGCTTGGAGCAGATGCAGTTGGGGATCAGGATCTCTCAAATAAAGCACCACACACCCCCTCAGGCTTCCAAGTCACACAGGGAGGGGAAGAAAATCCCCTCAAAACCTGAGACACATCAAACCACAGAGCAGGGAAGGTTATACATGGATTTACCATGGACTCTGAAAATACCAAAGCTGAGGCCACGGTAAAAGAAGTTAAAAGTTGTGCCAGAATGAAACCTACCTGGAGAGAAAAGCAAACCAATATTTTGAGGTATTTTGGAGGGGCATGAATGCAAGGGTGCTGCAGGGCAAGCAGGCAGTGACGTGGTTTGGGGCTGGGCAGTACCAGGACCTGCTGTTCCCCCCCATGCCGGGGGCTGAGCCCGCAGCTGAGTCCCCTTTGCATTCCCAGATGGCATCAACATTTCCTAGTGCTGCTCCTGCCCAAATCAAGCTCCCCTCACTCCCAAAATGTCCCTCTCGAGCTGGTGCCTGGCAGGGGCCCGCTGGGGAGTGAGCCCAGGGAGGGCACTGTCCCTGCTGTGCCCGGGGCAGAGGTGGGTGTCAGGGCCGGGTGGTTGCCAGCGCTCATCTCCACTTAGTGCCGCACTGCATGGAAGAGAATCTGATACAAATCAGAGCAAATGCAGCTCTCAGGCTCTTACTGATCAAGCTTCACACAGAGGGTGCTATTTCTAATAAATATTTTAGGCAGTAAAACATCCTTCAGAGAGGGCTGCTACATTCCTGTTTTGTGTCTTCTTGCTGGGAGAAGCCTGCCTTAGCTGCTTCAAATATTCAAATGCTTGATATATAGTTACTGTTTTATGGAAAAATGCCTCTGGGTGAGATGTGTTTAATAGAGAGAGGCTAATATGTGAGTGATTTATCTCATTTTGCCAAGTTCATGCTTATAATTCAATAACCCCATGAGCTACACTTAACTGTATTCAATAAAGATGATCTAGAGGAGATGTTCGTGCAGGTGAAGGATTCAAGAACTGGAGGAAAGGTTGTTATAAATAACTGGGTTTGAAGTAAACAGGGAGCTCAGGCAGAACTCTTCCCCAGGATAAATGTCTTGAGCATCATTAAACCAGTACAAATGGCTCCGTGAGCTGCAAAGATTTCTTCCTCTGAAAGGAAAAAGCTGTGAGAGAGACTTTCATTAGGGAGAAAATGGCACCCTGTGCTCCGGCCGTGACCCAAATCCTGCAGCAAGCCTTCGCGAGCTGTCATCGTGGGGAGCATCCCCAGCAGAGCGTGCCAGCTCCTCTGGCAATGAGGCAGTGTTACCAAGGGCACAGCAAGGTGCTTTTACAAGCAGACAGAGGAAAGAGGTGTGACAGCCCAGGGCTTTATTCTCCATTTGCTTTAGAAAACCTTCAGACACGTACCTGGGTGTGCAAAGTGCTTTATAGACAGCGCTGCCTGCAAACTCTGACAGCATGACAAGGAAATGCAGACTCTAAAAGCTGTTCAGGGCTGTAATTGCCCAGTTTGATTGTAAAACTAAAGTAAACAGCACTGGCAGCTGAGTCACCCTAATGCAGACCTGAAGCACTTCTAAGTTAGGTCTAAACATATCTTGTATGCTTCTAAGTTACTGGCTCAATGGAGAAGAAAAGGGCACTGAGAAGGAAAGGCATCACAGCACTGGCAGTGACTGCACAAGGCTTTGGGGTGAGGTGTGAGTGCTGTCCCTTGCCCAGCCCTGTGGCCAGCATCACATCCAGCACTGGTGGCTAGCTGAGTGCAGCTGCAGGTGCCAGCCTGGGCCAGGAATGGGCTCTCAGCCTCTGCCCCACAGCCAAGTGCGACAGCCCACCCCAGACAGCCAGTTCCTGGTTAAAGGTGTAGAGCAGTTGCAAGAGCAGGGAAAAGGGAGTGGTTTTCAGCCAAAAAGCTGATGGAAGAGGCCTGGGGAAAGCAAATAGGCCATAGCCATTCATTGCCTTTTCCAAGCCAACACCTTGGAGGCATGGAGCAGCTTGGAGGCAGGAGGCAGCAGCTTCAAACAGAGAGGTGCTTTCACACTGCATGTCATTACACAGTGGGGCTCTGCCATGGGAGCCTGCCAGTGCCAGCCACAGCTTCAAAACATGGCAGGAAAAAGTCATGAAAGGAAAATAATTTAAACTCTATTGCCTACAGAGATAATAACTCTGGCCCAGGAGGTTGCATGGATCCCCATGGGTGGGGAGGAGAGGCTGGGAAGGTGCTGGAGTGGGTTAACCCCGTCCTCACCCTCCTCTCATGGCATCTGTGGCTGGTAGGGACAAGCTGTGGGGTCAGATGGACATTTGGTGTGACCAAGGGTGGCTGCTCTGCTATGACAAGCAGTCTCACACAGTAGGGGCAGCTGTCCCTGAGCCACCACATGAAGGTCACTCTGTGGCTGCAGCCTGGCAAATTTGCTCTGCTCAGCCCCCTCAGTCCTCAGTGTGGCCACTCGCCCAGCACAGCTGGAGCCTTTTGATATGGGATGCCTTTGCCTGATCATTGCCTGACAGTCAAGGCCCGAAATCTTCAAAAATTTGGAAATCATCAGCCTTAGAGCAAAGTGAGGGAGAGGCGACACTGAGCTGGCAGGGTTAGAGGAGGAGATGAGAGAGCAAAGGTGCCAGAACCCCTGGGGCACTGGCTGCTGTTACCACAGCTCCTGGTGCAGGTACCACCAATAGTGTGGGCATTGCTGAAGGGAGTGGGAAGGGCCTAGGGAGCTGTGGAATTGCTGGCAGAGACAGAAAGGAGAGCAGATGGAGGAAAGGACAAACATGAGCAGTGGGAGCGCCCCAATCTGTGCAGCCCACCATCATATACATGCTACTAGCTCCTGGTTTTGACTTCTCTTCCCAATAATTATTGCATTGGAATAAACAAACCAGCTCTTACCCCCTGCAGAGTCTCTGGTGTTTCTGGTGCCCACAGTCCTCTTCAAAGACCCAGCAGGCAGAGCAGAAAAGGAGCTACAGATCTTGTTTGTATCCTGACGCATCATTGCCACAGATGGGGCTGGCAGTAGCAGTCTGGGCTGAGGCACAGCCAGCTGCTCAGCCTGTCTGGGATGGAGCTTGGGATGACAGGAGCACTGGAAGGGATTTTCCAAAGCATGTGTCACAAAGCTGACAGTTTTTTGTTTTCCTGCTAGTTTCAGAAGAGACTTTGCTTGGCATGAGCTCATCTGTTTGTCTGGTTTGGCAGGGGCAGCCAAAGCACTCAGCCTGCGTGGGCTGCACGCAGCCTCACAGCACCTCTCCTGGTCCTTGCCAGGGCCAAAGGAGATGCCTGGCTCTGGCATCCCACACCCCTTTCCAGCCTCTCCAATGGGCCAAGTGCCTCAGCAGGAAGCCTAAATATACTCAGGTCTGTGGGGTGCAAGTTTGGAGGGACATGTTAAAGCACTACAGCTACATCTGAGGAAACAAGTCTGTCTGAGCCTTGAGTCCAGGACCACCTCCAAGGGTTTCTTTAGGTCAGTCACTCTTGTGCCTTTCCAAATGTTCAGGAAAGGTCCTTTTTTCCAGCTGATTCAAACAAAGACTAATGCTGATGTTTTCCTAAAAGCTTTCTAAATAGGTTTTTGAGCAAAGCTATACAGGCCAGGAGTGGGAGTTACAGAGATGTGCAAAAGGCTCGGGAAAGAAGAAAAACTCTTCTGGGTTGCATTTGTTCCTCAGTCTTTCCATAAAGTAGCTAATTGGGCTTTTATTTTTTCTTTTTGGTTGTTGATATGTTTGTAGCTGCCATTTATGTAAAACACCCTGCTAAAATTTATCCCAGTTTTCTTTTCACTCAAAATCCACAGAAATTTGATGTATTATATCAGGCACTGATCTACCACCTCAGTGATCTCCCCCCTTCACACACTTTGCAGTTCTCTGTTTGGCATCTCTGTTTGCTGTGTTGCTTGCACACACTGGAACTATTTTGCATCCCATCTGCCTATAGCAGTGGTACCCTGGTCACCTGCACCAGCATCCATGCAGGGAAAAGTCTGGGGTAATCTGAAAGAGACAGCAAAAATAGCAAATCCCTCTCTCTCTCTCTGGATCTGAATAAACCAGCCCTTATAAATATGCAGAGTAATAAAACCCTTAATGCAGTGTGATTAAAAAGTTACGGTTCCCTCAGCAACCCTTGCGCGTGCCGAGGCTCCGAGATGGCTTTGCTGGGAAATTAATGCCTCCGTCTGCCTCCCTGCGCCGTACCGGGGCCAGGGTTGCCATGGGAATGGGAGGTCAGGCTCTGCCTGGTGGGAATGCTGAGAAACTCTCAGCTCCCTTGCCCTGCCCTGCTCTCCCGTGCTTGGTGACTGGCAGTGCCTCCTGCAGCATCCTGCTCCCAGCACCTGAGAGCAGCTTCCTGGCCCCCAGTCCAGGCACAGAGTTCCCCCCAGCTGGCATCTCTGTTTCAAACCCCTTTTTCTTATCTCTCCCTCAGCTTGGTGCTTCCCAAAATGGGCTCTTTTTGTTATGGTTTCTTTCAGTCCTCAGTCCCCAGTGAGGCTTGTCACACTGCCAGCAGTCTTCTCCTTAATCAGCTCTGGGTCAGTCCTCTCAGCTCTCCCTCTCCTTCTTGCTTTTCCCTGTACGCCCTTACTGGGAGCACAGGCACCTGCTGACCCCTTTTAGATGAGGGCTCAGCAAATCATTTGTGTAAAATATATTGGATGAGTGTCCTGAATACTCTGGGTGGGTGATCCCATGCCCCTAGTTTGCTCAGGGAAATGGGTGAATCTAGTCCACAACCAGCATTGGTCTCCAAGCCTGTCAAACACTGGTACAATGAAATATGAGGTTTGGTTTTTGGAGGGGAGCTCTGGAAGTAATGCAGGTAAGGAACCCTGTGGGCAGGAGCAAACCCAAAGCGACAATAAGGTGTGAATTCTGTGAGAGGCATCAGCCCTCAGGAGCTCTCAACCACGATTTATGACAAACATCAGGATTTTAATGAAGACAGAGTGTCTTTCTCCCAGATTCCCTCCTGCTCAGGCAGGAATTGCCGGGCTGGATGCGGGAGCTCCCAGCTGCAGTTTTATGGCCAGTTACACAGGAGGGTGGGTAGCTGATGGCAATGGCCCCTCAGCCTTCCCAGTTATGACTCTCTGAATTTCCAGCTGCTCGTTCCCTTGTAGTAGGTGTCATTTACACAGAATGGAATGTCACCCAGTCGGTGGCTGGGAGCAATGCCACGTGGCTGCCAGTGCTGGGAGAGGCAGCTTGCCACTGGCAGCCCCCAGCCTGCTGCATGCAGCTTCCATCACTGCAGCTCCTAAAAACTCCCTTGGGAGGAGTTGGTCACACAAAGAAACCTGAATGATCCAAACACTCCCTCCAGGTGCGACAGAGAGCTCCCACACACCTGTGCTCTGGGAGCATGAACGAGATACTGGCTGTGAACAAAATACTTGGTGGTTTTCATAAATCTCTTTGCAGGTGTTTCTCTTCCCTCTCCATCACCACCTCCCCTAGCAGCAGAAATCCTTCTTGCTCTTCTTTCCCCCCCACACACTTTCCCTGCTAAATTACGACTTCAGTAGGACGTGTCTACCTCTGCTTGCTCGACCATGACTATCCATTAAATTCCATATCATCTGTTTTATTTTCATCAATTTTATCAGTAGGTAGCATTACTCAGAGACTGTTACTCCAGAATAGCAAATAAACACTCAGATTTTCTTTTCTTTTTTCCCTGTAATTTCAGTGTAATTAGAGATGTACCCTATCAAGCCAAAATAGACAAGAGGTTAATGAGAAGTTGTGTTTTAACTCCACACGAAGGGCAGGCAGGGTTGCAAGGGATCCTTCTCCTGCAGAATACATGCTGCAGTGAATGCTGACCTTTTACTGAGCAAGACTGGGAGCCTGGAGGAATTACTGAAAATGAGGATCCAGGATTTGCAGATTCCCATCTCCTCCTTTCTGGCTTGGTTTTGTGGGGATCAACAGGTCTCTGGGTCCAGGGATTTCACTTAGAGAGCAACATGACTGGTGCAGCAGCACTGCCCAGGTGTGGTGTCTCCTGGCAGAGCTAGAGGGAAGGTGCCTGGACAGTTTGGAAGTGAGTTATTTCCTCCACCCCACTCCCTGTGTTAATGGGATGTTGGAAGCTAGGCTGCTGTTGCTAGTCTGTAAATTCATGCCATTACAGGAGAACTGCAGCTTTCACTTTTTTGCAAAAAGTGGGAAAACTTGTAAATAGAAGACCTCATGCGTTTTGGAATTCGCCTTGAGATTCATTATCTTTAGTGCTGATTTGTTGAGCAAGGAGCCTTCACACTGTTAAGAATGTACCCAACAAAAGGAACAGCACTTAAGCACTTGGCCACTCTTCAGGATTGTGAAGGGATGAGCAAAGCCAAAATATAAACCCAGGTTCAACTTTTTTCAGCTTTTCTCATTAACTCCTGCTGCAGTGCATCAAGATGATTTAATCCAGGGGCAAAACAGGCAGACAAGGCCAGGCCCAGGAGCAGCCTGTGAAATCCAGCCCCAGCCAGCAACCCCTGGATAGCTCTCAGATCCATCTCAAAGGATGAGCACTTGACTGTAAGGTGTATTTAATAAGTGTCAGATTAGCTGAGCTCTGGGAGGTGCTGTTGGGATGTGGGAAGCAGAGAGGAGCTCTGTGGAGGGTCAGTGCCTGTGCCACAGGCTGTGCCCACATTGTGAGCTCCTGGCATCTGTGTGTGGCACCTGCCCCTGCACTGCTGCTGAGCGCTGCGCTTGAACTACATTTGTGAGTGCTGCTTGTGTCAACCGGACACAGTCTAGCTTTAAAGTAATCAGTCAGACCTGGAGAGGTCTATGAAAATCATGGAGTGTGAAGAGCAAATGGGACAGCTTAGTTTTTGAATTAATGTAACCATATTCACTGTAAATTCTTATTAACCTCAGTTGGCTTTTCTCTCTAAATATTCCTCATGAAGTGATCTCTCCTCAGTTGCCCTGAGCTCTGCAAACAATGCACTCAGTCACCCGAACACTTTGCATTCCTCTTTGAAGGCTGGTGCATGGACATAGCAGCAACTGTTCCATGAAGGTTTCCCATTTATCAGGTTGGTGATGGAAACCAGGATCAGCCTCTGTGCCTGACTGGTCTGGGGCTGCTGTGCCAGAGGCTCTGGGCTCGCACCTCCAGGGCACCTAGGCAGCCGAGTGTTTTGGGGAAGGGGCTGGGCAGGAGCCGGGCACAGGCCGGCTTCCCTCCAGGGGCTGCGGCAGGAGGCCCTGGAGCCGCTTTCCCGGCCGGCAGGGAGCTGCGGTGCTTCCCGGACAGATAGCGACAGAGGCCTCTCCACGGGGCAACACCGCACTGCCCGGCCGGCCAGCCCTGCCCCAGCCTTCCTGGCACTCCCTGCAGCTGCAAGGATGGTTTTGGCAGGCTTTGTTGACTTCTTCCCCGCGCAGGCATCAGGCGGAGATGCCAAGGTCTGCCTCGACGATCATAGCGGGGCTGTAGGCTGGGGCCGTGAGCCGGGGCTGAGAGCAGGGACTGTGAGCCGGGGCCGTGAGCCGGGACTGTGAGCCGGGGCCGAGAGCTGAGGCTGAGAGCCGGGGCCAAAAGCCGGGACTGTGAGCCGGGACTGTGAGCCGGGACTGTGAGCCGGGGCCGAGAGCTGAGGCTGAGAGCCGGGGCCGAGAGCTGAGGCTGAGAGCCGGGGCCGAGAGCTGAGGCTGAGAGCCGGGGCCGTGAGCCGGGGCTGAGGGCACAGCGCCTTCCCCGGCTGCTGCCCACAGCCACAGCCCCCGCTCCAGAGAGCGCCTCGCAGGCCCTGCCAGGCAGAGCAGCTCTGCCAACAAGAAATACACGGAATTTGCGAGAGTTTGGGTGGGCTGGTGAGGGCGATGCCCCCAGCCTCAGCAGCGAGTGCTGCCAGGTGAGTGCTCACCTGTGCGATGACAGACAGAGTTGTGCCACTCCCTCACCTTGCGGAGGGACCTTGTGCCCCAGAACAGCCTTCGGGAAAAGGAAGAATTTTTTTAGATTTGGTGTGGAAAGGACTGTCTGGAAGCTCTGCATTACTGATTCCAGTACTCAGCAGCCGCGGGTGATCACTGCCTCCCATTTCCCTCGGAGACTGATCATCGTCATCATCGCCTTTCTGCCCTCGTTCTCCTCCCCAGCAGCCATCCCCTCTTCCATCTCCCAGCCCATGCCCGTGTGAGATCCCTCTTGCTGTGGTTTTGCTGCCGAGCCTCCCGCCTGCCCGCTCCAGCGAGCCCCGGGGAGCTGGGAGAGGCGCACCCGAGTGCAGTACGGGATCGCACCGTAAGAGGGAGATGATTCCTTGTGGATTTCCTGGGGGACATGGAGCCCTGTCCTGACTGGTGGGTGCCAGTGGAAAAGGTGGGCTATGGTGGGCACAGAGCTCTGGCAGAGAGAAGAAGAAGGGAATATCTCAAGATCCCTCACCTTGGGAGCGTGGTGTCCTTTTCATGGGTTTATCTCAGGAGGTTGTCAATAGGTCTTGTGAAGGCTGCTAAACCTGAAGGATAACTTCAGTTATAATTTCAGTTATTCTAGTGCGTTGCAACACAAAAATGGCTGCAATGTCTTCCAGCCAAAGTGTTTTAAATATTATTCACTGTAAAGTCAGTTTCTAACAGCGCCACAGAAGAAAAATATCAATTTTGTCTCAAAACCAGCCTTCCTCCTCCAAGGGAAGGAACTTTTTTTCCCAAGGTCTGAAGTGCAAACTTAGACCTTTTGAACCATGCTTTTTGTACTTCAACAAAAGAAAACAGATCAACCAAAACATATGTACCAGTGCTAGTATCTTGCATTATGACCCTGGCTGCCTGGAAAACAGCACCACAGTCCTCCGTGTTCATTTCTGGAAGAGATCTGAATTCAGGGACAAGGTGCGAGACATTTTGAAAAGTCTTCATTAAAGTGCTGAGATATTTCCCACCCCCCTCCTCCTCTTCCCATCACACCTTTTTTTCCCCCCCTCCTCCTCTCTGAGCCTTGTCACAGGAGGTTAAGGAGCAGAATTATATTAACTGCCTCTTTCTTCCAGCCCACAGCAACCTCCCGAGTGGCAGACTGTTTTTGCCAAGACTGTTTGAAGCTGGAAAGGGCCTGAACTTTGCCAAGCTCAGAAGTTCCTGTGATGGCCCAAGAACAGACTGAAGTGTCCAACACACAGCAGCCTGCTCTTCTCCTCCTGTGCCCTGGTGCTTCCAGCAAATGTTTTCAAGCCACAAAAATCTTGCCTGAGGCTGGCTCTTGGCTCCATGGAATGTGCATGGCCTCCCAAGGCATTGGGGAGAAGGCAAAGATGAGGAGAGCAGCCTGCTATGAGAGGCTATGGTGGAATCCTCTCAGCATCCTTGCTGAGCCAAAGGTTTTGGGCTGCCAGGCTTTTGAGGAAAGCAGATGGGAAGCAGGGACTCAAGAGGTGCCAGAGAAAGTCCATGGGCAGGCAGCAAGCAAGAAAGTCTCTTGCCAGGGTAAAGCTGTGGGATGGTGTTCAGCAGGAGGGATGGGAGCAGGGAAATCCTTGCGGGTGGGCTATGGTGGGCACAGAGCTCTGGCAGAGAGAAGAAGAAGGGAATATCTCAAGATCCCAAAAAACAAACAAACAAAAAAAAAAACCCCAAACCTTGAAACAAGCAATCAAAAAACCCCAACCAACAACAAAACCCAAGAAACCAAAACCAAGCTACCCTAAACATCATCGTGTGAAATTCTGTACAAATATCAAAAGAAGAGTTGCTCCCTATGCTAAGGTGCTGCAGTCAGTGTACATGAAAGCAAGAACCACAGGGATGTGTCCAAGGGGCTCACTGAAGAGCCAGGAGAATGTGGGACATGACTAAGGCTATTTGGGCAGTGCCAGATTTTGTTTCCAGAAACACATGGTTCCTGCTTTGCCTTTTTGAGAAAGTTGAATCATTTTGATGGAGGACAAGAGGGTGATTGAGCCCTTGGTGCAGGCAGGCAGAGCACTCACATAGATCTCCTCTATCTCTGAGAAAGAAGAAGGAGGACCTCCACGATACCCACACAGATTGAAAAAAAATCCAAAACCAACACCTAAAAAATTCAACATCATTGCTTTTGGACAGTGAACTTCTTATTAGATGCACATTAATTTTCAGTGATGTTTTGAGCCCAAAGAAATTAATTTTCCTTTTATGAAAATATTTTCCTTGTAACTCCAGAGGACTATACATTGAAGTATCTCTTTTCTAAGAAAAAAATAGGATTGGGTGACAAATGTCTACAATGTCAGAAATAAAAGAGAAAGAGAAATCAATACTTTCTCACCAAACTATAGTTTTCAAATTGAATTCCCCTTCCCAGCTGTGCCCTTGACCCAGTTAAGGAATGATGGGAGGTGCTCAATAGTCTATCAGCTGGACTGGGGCTCTGGTGACCCTGGGATTCATCACATCTCCATGAGAAAACAGTCAGCTCTGCACTTACTTGAGATCAAATAAGTTCATGAGGGCTTAAATCCATCCTCACCTCATCTGCCACTGCCACCCTTCCAGGCTCTCCTTTAATGTCCTGGTCAGACTTCATCGACCAGGCTTTAGGGCTGCTGCTCGGGAAGAACAAAGTGTATCACCTTCAGGGAGGGAAAAGGCTCCTTTGCCAAGCTTCAGAATTTGACAATTCAGAGTTTGACTGCCTGAAGCTCCCCTAAATTATAGAGAAGGATCCTGGGAAGAGTGTTAAAAGTCCGTGGGAAACTCCATGGAGCTGATCAGGAGATTCACTTTCTCTAAAGCTCGCTTGTGGTCCAAACCAGAACAATAATGTAGTCACATCCTTTGCAGCTGCCAACCATCCAACACATCTAAGCTAATGTTCACTTTAAGAGAAGTAAAATTGTCCCCAAAAGCCAGAGACTGCCTTGACTACAAGGGCAGAGCAGGCACCTTGCTCACAGGCAGATCCTTGTGGAACACTCAGATATTCCTCCACCATCCTGCACACCCCAGCACACTCAGTGTCCCTGCACACAGCTGGGCCCAGCTGTGCTTTCAACTCTGCCTTTTGTGCTCCCACAGCTTTCTCCCAGAGTACACCACAGCTGTGTGTATGCAGGGATGCAAGATCTGAGTCAAGCATGCTCTTCAGTCCTCCAAATGCACCTCTCTGTGCCTGTGCAAGGCCACTGGACTCCTTCCAAATGAGCTGAGCTCTCTGGGATGGAGAAAAGTCCCCATGGGCCTGTTTTGCCATACAGCTATTTCACTCTGTTTATGTGCTGGCTGTCCATCTGCAAATGCAATGCAGAACTGGCCCCTCAAAGAGAGTTTGAGTCAGTGGTTGAAACATTCTTACTTAAATGAGCTTGTAGACAAAGACAAACAAAAGAGACTCTCTGGAGTCCATTAATTAACAGCATTATGTCATCTACAAGACTGCAGTAGGTAAGTACTGTCCAAGTGTTCTCAGCATTTCAGCCTCAGAGCACTGTAATTCTGCTTTGGTTAGGAAAAAGCCGACTTTCCAGGGTTGTTCTCTGTTAATAAGGCTTCTGCTACTGCACAAATTTGGGTGATCTAATTATGCACGCCTTTTGTTTGAAAGTTTATGTAACTAGCAAGTCAGAACTTCTTTTCAGAGTCTTTGAATGGTATCTCTTCAAGAGGTCAAGGGAGGAAATGTGAGATAATTGAGCAAAAAACAAATCAGAATCAGCTGCTTTCAAGTGTATCCAGGGGTTACAGTGGCTTCAGCCTGATTTGGGAACCAAGGAATTTCTCAGTAGACAGAAATTGATGTAGTAAAAGAGACAAAGATACAGGAGGGACCTTATGAATAAAAACAATAGATGCTGCAGAGTGGCTGCTGATAATATGATAATATCTTTGCAGAATTAGGACTTTATTATTCCTGGTGCTCAAAGCTCATATGCTGTTTTTTGTTTGGCTTTTTGTGATTTTTGTTTGGTTTGGTTTTTTTGGGGTTTTTCATGTTCATTTGTTTTGTTTTGCTTTGGTTGGTTTTTTTTTTTTTTTGTTTTTTTTTTTGGTTTGGTTTGTTTTTTTTTTTGGTTTGGTTTTTTTTTTTCAGAAAAGGTTTTCTGTGTATTTTTTTCTCTTAACGTTACAGCTTTGCTGCTGAAGTGAGCTTTCTGGTATCCCTCTAGCTCCATCAAGAAATATAACATAACATACAGCCCATGTAGCCTCTCCCTTTAGCTAACATGGGGGGAAACATGTGAGTGCTTTTCAGTTGTGGATGTAGTGCTCAAACTAGGAGCTGGGAGGGAATTTCACAGCCATTAGCCAGCCCACTGAAACCAAAGCAGTAAAACTTACCCAAGCACTCACAGCCTGTAATTCTCCAAGTGGCATGTTATCCAAGGGAATTTATACACATTTACCAGGGAGGTGTCAGTCAGGAAATTTATCATATCTCTTAAACCCAGCCTTTTTAAAACACAATTATTTCGCTCTGTCTGCTCTGCAGAGAACTGGAGTGCAGTAGGATGGTGCTGCAGGAGCTCACCATTGCTGCAACAATGCTCTGCTCCCTTCTGCCTCCTCTCTGTCCTCCCTGAGCATGAATTGTCCCCATCCTTCTTTCTGCAGGCTCCATCCCTCCCCTGAGCCCCCTGCCAGAGCCCATTAACTCCAGTGGGTCAGCAGGAAAACATTCCCTGCTTGCTTTGTCTGTGAAGACCGACTTAAGGGCCTGGAAAATGGCAAGCCAAGGCCTGAATGTCTGACCCATTTCACATTGTCATTTTCAGCCAAAGTGACCTAGAGATTTCACCCTGGGGTGATAGCCAAAGCTGATCCATGTTTATTCAACTGGCTTAATTCTCCTCCCTCGTGAAACTTTCTAGCCACAGCCCAGTGATATTATTTGGGTTACTTCATGCTCTCAGAGGAAAACAAGGCTTTCAGAAACTCTGTTGTGCTGATTGTGACATTTGCTGGAGGGAGAGGGATGGAAATAAGGAAATATATAAACGGGCATCTGGGCTGCAAGTAGACAGCAAAATACATGCGTTTCACCATTTTTTCCCTTGTGATCAGTTACAGGACATAAGATGTTCTAGCAATGTATTACATTATCTGGTCTGGACACCAGGGAAAAGACACTCTGTAGGTATTTCAGGTAGTCCTTAGTCTGACTCCTAAATATCCTCCTCAGCATTTTCTTTTTAACATCTGACTCCAGTCCTAAGGTCTATAAACCAGCTCCACCCTGCGGAAGTGGTTTCTGCTTCTGGATTGCAGAGGTTGACAGCATGATGGTGGGATGGTGCCTCCAGCCCTTTCTTCTGAGAGCAGAGATATGTTTTAGGGAAGAGAGTCTAAGCAAACAGACACATCAGTGTTGCAGGGCTGAGATTAAAACTGTATTTATGCTTTGCTGGCAAATCATCTAACAGAAACCTGAACTTATCTCTTGCTGGGTAAATGGGGCTTTGTCTTGCCAGCAGTGTCAGTGTTTACTCTTGGGGTGGGCTCAGAGGGGCCTGATGAGGGTGAGGTGCCAAACACTTTAAAAGGAGAGATGTGAGGGTGCCTTCACTCTGAAACACAATCACCTCCCTAAGGACTCATGGAATATCTGGAAAAGGCTATTCCTAGGGCTGGTATCTCTTAATGCTGAGTAATGGTGGTAAACTGTCCTCAGCAAGCAGAAGCAACATCTCTCCCAGCCTCTCTTCTCCTCTAGTCAGGACTAGTCAGTGAAATGTCTCCCACTGTTCACAGCCAGCCTGAAGTGTCACAGCCTGAAGTCGTGTTTGTTTGCAGGGGACATGGAAGTCACAGCTTGCTGGTCAAGCTGCATGTGGCCAGCCATTCAAAGATGACAGTAAAGACATTATTCTGCAAATGGTGTTTAATGTCTTGTTCATATAGGTTTCATGATGTCTTCTGGGGTTCTCTGCTGCTGTGGAGCACTTTGCTAACTGGGGAAATCTAGGAAATACCTAGAATATAAGGGCTGCCAAAACAGACTTTGCTGCCCAAAGATGCCTCATACCTGCACAGCTGCATGTGCCACAAATCTCTGAAAACCACAGGTACCATTTCCTATAGAAATCAAAATAAAAGTTCTATGTTAGGATGTGTTGGGAAAGCATATTGTACTTAAGAAATTACTTAAGTAGGCAAATATTAGTACTAAAAGAGGAGAAAATTACACAAAGGACCCTCCTTACTTCTGTTATACTGCAATGAATCAGAGCCTGAGTAAAACTTCTGTTAGATTTACTCTTGACCAATCACACAAAAATTACTGGCAGAGGCTACAGATTTCCAGAAAGCAAAGGAAGCATTTTCTGTAGATTTTTTCAGCCCTCTCACAAAGTCTTGTAGTTCTTTTTTTTCTGCAACTGAATTTCTCATCTTGTCAGAACACGACAGCAATGCATTTTGAAGGAAAAATAATCCAAAGAATTTTTCTGAAAATATGACTTTTTCTCAACCAATCTTACTCGTATTTAAAATGATATATGATGATCTATCCTCCAAAGCATTTGGAGACCTTTATGATATTGATTAACTATGAGCTACCTTCTAATTGTATCACCTCTATATTTAACCTCATTAGGAACACATTAGCTTTACAGAACCTTACAAAATTTGGTCTTGAAAAATAAATCTTAAGTCATGAACACCATATCAACTTGACTGCCTAGTCTGAGATCATTCCACTCAGTGAAATTATCAGATCACAAAAGTTTATTGACCAGTTCAATTAAATACAGCTAATGATTGCTAGGGAAAAGGTGGATCATTCACATTCATATTCCTGTTTCTGTTTTCTTTCTATATATATTACCAGAGTTTGAGAAACTTTTCTTGTCTGAATACAGGCCATGTTTTGGGTCAGTTCTCCATGATGTAGATGAAGATCTTGCTTGCATGATTCCTTCTTTCTCATCGTACTAAGGTGAGAAAAAAGACATGACATATAAGGCAGTAGGGTTTCAGCTATGATATAAAGTGGGTTTATAAACAAGGTAAACCAGAGGCTCCTCAAAAGGCACTGGATATAATTTCTTTAGAGGAAAGAAATATCCTGATTGGGGGAAAGAAAAAATCATACTGGAACAGAGAAGAGGAAAAGCTTAGCTGTTTAACTGTAACACTTGAGAGGATGCATTGGGTACTGATACAATGCAGAATAATCTGTGTGCCAAGTACCAAAGATCCTGGGCAATTGCATGTGGTCTCTGAATAATGGCTCTGCAGCAGAGCTCAGCACTCCTCCATGCTTGGGAGGCCCTTGGTGACAGCAACTAATGTGTCTGGAGAGATTCATTGATGGGCAAACTCAACGAGACCAATATCACACATCAAAATAAATTTGGGTTTCACCAATCTGAATCCTGTGTGGATTTGACCAGTATCATAATTAGGAGCAAACCAAAGCTTTAACCTGAAGAAACAGCAGATCTATCTGTTTTGAATCCTGCCTGTGTGATTCTGTGCAGCAATTCTCTGTGCACACCCACACCCCTCCTTAGAGGTAAGAGATGATGCATTTCTTGCCTAGGAAAATTGTAAAATGCAAATTCTTTACCAGAGAAATTATCTATTGTGAGGCAAAGGTGCACCTCCCCAGTCCATCCGAGGCTGACACAGATTATACACTCCTATCTGAGCCTCAGACTGCTTTGGGTAAAGCCCATCCATTTAATTCAAATAATCTTCTGTTTTATCAGGAAAAAAGATCAGATATCTGGAATGGAAAAGTGCATTTTGAAGCAATTAATTGCAGGTGTCTGTTTTGCTTGCTAAAGTTATTTGTATCTTAAAAGATGGCATACAATGGTTTGAGTCATTGCTGAACAGCTGAGTTATAAAATTACTAATCCAAGGGCTAATTGCACTGACGGTTTATCATGTCAGGTTGTATTATACATGTGGGGTTTATTTGTTGCCTGACACAAACAAGGATGATTTTTCCTGGCACCACCCACTCATACCTTGTACTTACTGCCACTAGGGACTTGAAAAAAAGCTGCAGTAATAAAATTTTAAATATTCGTACTGTAATCTCTTGCTTGAGGGGCTAATGCTGCTAAACACAGAAGGCTTTGTAAAGTGTTTTGTGTAATGAAGGATGAGCTACAAGAACAGAATTGAAGGAACAATACCATTATCACAAATTGCAAACTTCTTCAGAGTGATGCTTGGCAGTAAATTACAGGCTGTCTGCAACTTCCTTTCTGCAGCTGTGTGACATTTACTATCAGAACATGCAACCTTAAATTAAAGGGCAGGAAGAAAGTTGGGAAACACAAGGAAAATGCAGGCACATTGTGAAGGCATATACACTGTGCATAAGGGATTGATCTCCTGACCCAAGCACTATTCCTTCCCCACTCAAATTCCTCTTTAATTCACTTTTTCTGCAAAGGATTTAGGTGATAATCTGCCAGTGAAAACTTTTTTTGGTACACATTCATAATTAGAATTTGGTTTTCTCACAAAGGCAACCTAAAAATCTATATAGCAGCCAGGTTGGACAGACTTTTCTCCAGGGAATGTCACATCTCTCAGGAAACTATTCTTCAATTTCTTTCACCAATATCCTCTACAGTTTGTCTTTTGCCTGTGGTTTTGTTCCTTGTTGGACTCTCAGAGGCACTGAATTCCCACTGGAGCTGCTGATATTGAGTGAGATTTGCAGGTAGCAGCTTTGGAAATGCAGTGAATTATCTCAGTGCTTATAGAAGGAAATGCTGGCATTTTGTCTCCTAAATTACTCAATTCTATCAGAGATCTGGAAATTTTCTATCAAATGTTGGAAGGGCTGAAATAACCAGGGAAAAAAAAATATTCCAAGTAATCACTAGTAGAGGGAGGAGTGTCCCAAGGAGTGTGGGGTATTTTCAGCAAGGTTGTACTTGTATCTAGATACTCAAATCCTTTTGAAACTCCAGGTCACTGGCCTCATTTCTTGGTGATGCTGCACCTGCTTCAAATTGCTCTCCTCAGGCAAAATGACCATAAACCCAGAACAGCTAAGAGCTGACTCTGCCTCTGTGGGCAAGGAACAGGGATAATGGATCCTACATGTCCCATATCAGCTGGGGATTTCTTTTGCTCTGTGGTGCTTGGCTAAAAACCATCTCAGCACAGTGTTACAGCCCCTTTGCTACAGTGCAAAACCAAGGGGGCTGGGGGTGATCTCACACTCCTCAGGACCTTGTTCTGTCATACTCAGAAAAGCACATTAAAACACATAGCATAGAGCTGTTAGGAGCTGATGGGAATTATCTGCATGGCCGGGAGCGGCATGGGGAAAAGTGAGGTTTCTTAATGGAAATAGAAATCCTCTCTAGCAGGGAGGTTATGTAGGGCTTCAGTGAAAGTGCTATTCCAGCCCAGTGACTGTAATGGCTGCTCTGCAACTGCTGAGCATCTCTTCCCCACTCCTACTCACATTGCTCTGGGAAAATGGTGAGAATGTTAGTGCCTTCAGGTGCCTGTGTGCAGCTGTTAACAGAGAGAGAAATCAGAAATTCCCTCAGTCCCCAAAGTATCAGGGACTTATTGAACATGTTAAACTCGAAATCTTGTTATGGACAAAAAGGAAGCACTCTGGGTAGGGGTAAGAATCTGCTTAGCATAATTGAAATCTAAATGATGTGATCAAAAGAATTCTTATTAATCCAGATCTAATTAATATAGAAAAGAAAGGAAATAAAAGCAGAAAATATTTCTATAGAAAAAGTTTCAATAAGAACAAAACAGCTAAAATTGTTGTATCCTCTCCTAGTGTCTGGTCCTTCTTCCAGTGTTTTGCAATCCCTTCCACTGCCCTTCTGGGTGCTCAGATTGATGGTTTCATACAGAGGGGACAGGGAGAAACATCCCCCTGTGCACTTTGTCAGGCTGGTGTCTCCCTCCTCCCCTTAGGAGACAATTGGGATAATTTCTGTAAATTTGCTAATTTGGGTCACACCTTGATTTGCCACTCTGCATTGCAACTTTATCTTACTTATGTTAGATACTTTTTCTTTGCTGTTTTCTACCCCTGACATGTGCTTTGTGCAGCTCCCAGGTCTTCATTTCTGTAACTGCCCATTGGTGAGTTGTTTACAGCCCTGGGCTCTGCCATGTTAGACTCTGCCCTTTTTCCTATCATCCTGCCTTCCTCTACACCACTTCACTGTGCTTAGACATGGGGGCTTCATTCTGCATGGAATAGCTCTTCGTTGCTGCTGTCAGTGTAAACAATGGTTATAGCCTGCAAAAACAAGCAAAAGGAAAACTAGTCAAGCATAGCTGCCTGGTCATTAGGGGAAAAGAAAAAATAGCAGATACAACTAACTATGCTTAAAAGAAAGCCCTAGTCAGATTAAGGAAAGTTCAGACAAAAAAAGGCAAATGAATCTCAACCCTGAGACCTTGGAAACTCAGCACTGCACTTAAGGGCCCATTATGAGCACTGATACCCCAAAGAGCTCTGATGACTGCAGTCATTTCCACATGAACAGTACCCACAGCCTTCCCAAACCCAGGCTTTCTGAAGGGCCAAGCAAAGTAAAAAGAACTCAGATCACCTGTGGAAGTTGAAAGAATCGCCCCCCCATCCCCAACTGCTTGGGGATATATGGGGTGGGAACTGGAAGGAGTGGGCTATAACTCCAGAGTAGACTGTGTATATATATATATATATATATAATATATATATATATATATATGTGTATATATATATATATATATATATATATATATATATATATATATATATATAATAATAACAGCCTGCTAAGAATAACATATTAATAAGGAGAACCATGACACTGGTAAGGAAGAACCTAGACACTGAAGAACCCAAGAAATCTTTCCAAGATAAAAATGCAATATACAAAAAAAATATCCAAAGAGTGAGAAATAAGAAATTGGCCAATTATGCTGAAGGTGTAGAAAAGACAAGAAAAAAAGGCAGATTTCTTGCTAAGAGAAAAAGTAGTTAAAGAACACCAGTGAGAAAAGGTTATTATCCATTGTTTTGCATTTCTGAAGCAGCTAGCTCAAAATTTTCTCAGTGCTTGGATGTAGGTGTGAGGACAGCACCACTGGAGATCTCAATGTGGAAATACAAGTGCCCAGGAGGTCTAGACAAGAGCAGAACAGCCTAGGATAGTCTCAGAGAGCTCAGGTCAGACTAGCTCTTCTGCAACATGTGCAGAAATGGCAGCAGAGGAGGTTAGAAAAATTCTGATCCAAATGCTGCCTGTAAAAATTCATTGGCCCTCCAGCACTGGCTGAAGACAGACATTATGTAGGTGAAAAAAGGCTTCTGGGAACCTCCAGAAGAGCTCAGAGTACGATCTTTTATTCAAGTTACTTGCATAAACCTGTCTCAGTAAAACCCAGCACTTGGAGGGCTGGCTGAAGCACACACATTTCCTCTTCTCAGCTGGTTGTGTAATTCTTGGTGACAGAATAGGTTAAGCTTTGCAAATGTTGTGTTGGCCAAGCAGAAATTGCCAAATGCTGTGTGATCACTCCGGGTTTTAGGAGTTGGCAGTCAGCTGTGCTGTGCCTCAGAACTGGGCTTTGTCCTTCATACTTCATGCAGGGAATGTTGGAAATATTTTTGGGCACAGCTGGGTAAGTGCACCTCGTGCTTCTGCCCACAGCAACCTGAGGCACAGCCAGGTCACATTTATGGAGCGGAAAAGGAAGCTCTGTTCATCCCTTCCTGAAGGATACTGGCAGTGAGAGAGGACTTGGGCAGCAGGGTAGGAGACACTCGGCTAAAGACAAAAGTATGCATTGAAAGAGAAGGTAATTATGAAGCTAAACCAGTAGGAGTGATCTGGGCCTGTGTTGTGCTGTCTTGGAAAACTTTCAAAGCCTTTTAAAGCAATTGGCATAAAGCTTTCTGCTGGCTATAAAAATGCCTTTTGAGAATCATCTCCCATTTGTACTTCTGCAATTCATGCTTTTAATGTTGAAAGTGCAACTTTGCTTGACAGCCTGAGATAATGGAGTTCAGCCCAGGCAACATCAGTAGCATCTCAGCATTATTCCTGCCCTGCAAGTCTCAACCCTGCCTCAGAGAGAAGTGTCTTGGGGTGAAAAGCAGGTCTGTTGGTCAGGCTGCTCCCATCCTTTGTGTGGCTGCCGAGCAGGTATGAACTGAATCTGGGTTGTCATAGCAGCTCTGATTGTGATATCTGTTGAGATGGAGCTGCCCACAGCCAATAGGTGAATTTCACACTGACACAGTAGGGCTAGATAACTCTCCTTCTTGGCTGGGTTGGAGCCAGCAGGCACAGCCATGAGGCAGGAAGCCATGTCACTGGGAAAGCATTGGGTGTATGGTGCACTTTACACAAGTTTCTGCTCCACTGAAGCGGAAGGGAGTTCGGCGTGTAAATGAGAGCTCCTCTGAATAAAGATGGATTTTAGTGCCTAGTTCAATACTCCTGAAACTGGAAATGTAGCTATGCAAGACTACAGACTTCAACCTCTATTTCTTTCTTGATGATCTGCATCACTTAGAATTCAGAAAGTTGTCTTTATGAGTCATCACTAGAACTCTCTCTATCCTGGAGCTGAGGAAAGGAGTCAGCACCCTCCATGCTGGCACCACAGCATGAGCACAAGGCTTCCCTGTGCTACAGCAGCCCCAGGGTGTTAATTTGACTCCCAAGACAGCTGAAAATACATCAGAGTAGGCCTGAGGCTCTGCTCAACTTCAACCATCTTTTCAGGAGGTGAGGCTTCTGTACTCAGCAGAGAAAGAGCAGAACAGTAAAGTGAGCCCCTGCTCTGGCTCAGTCAGAGGAGATCCCGGTGTTTCTCCATTCGCAATAGCAGGACTCTAATCAGACATGCCAACTGATTGAGTTCCCTAAAACTGTGGTGTCAGCATCCCTCCTGTGCACCCAGATGTGCTCTTGTGCCAAGCCCAGCTTGAATAATCTGGACCTCTATATTCCATTAACAATCCTTTAAATTCGCCAATCTTCTCTTTTGAATGTAATGCATTTTTAATATTGCAAACATGAGTGTGTAATTCAGTGCATATGTTTTGGGAGTGGGGAGTCTATGAGAATGCCAAGCAAATCAATAAAGGTTTAGCACATCATTATTCATTGTTGCGATGCCATGAGGCATTTTGTACGCCCTTTAGTAGGGAGGGGGAAAAAAGAGGAAAGCTGTTACACGAGTAGTAAAATTTGATTTGAGAGGAAGAGTTTGCATCTGAATTGCATGAAGTCTATTAAAATTTTGGTCTTCTTCAGACTAATAGGATTATGCCATTCCCAAACTGATTGTTTCTAAGCAACGATGCAGATCCTAGTAGGTGTTGGCTTATCTCTTTAGTTTGCTGCTAAACCAGAGAAGCTTCCAAAGATAGCTGCAAAACTGATGATATCAGGTGTAATACATAATTTTGAAGACATTGTTTCAAAAAGATGGTCCATTTATCTTCTATTTGGAAGCTGTAAGAGTGCATTGTTACTTGTGTAAGGCAGCTGGAAAGTGATTTTTATTTCATTTTCTTTAACAAAGGAAATGACCTGCACTGTCACCAGCATGGAGTGCTCCAGTATGCCATTTCCACTTGTATACAAACACCTTACTGCATTCAGGGGGAGCTGCTCTCTCTGAGGAACAAATCCTAAATTGTAGCTATGAATACCACTGCAAGGCTTCAGAAACTGCTGTTCCACAAGGCTTTCCAAATACTCTCCAGCATGGCTGCCTAAAGGGTCAAATCTTCACTACTTTACTAATTAAAAGCTTCCTTCATGTATTATAAAGGAATGCATAGCTATATAGACTGTATACTAAATAATAAATAGCCAGTTGGAAACGAAGTTGCCATTTTATATTCAGAACTGTCCAAGTTGTGTGGAGATTTTGAAAGGTGCATTAGGAGGAGATTAGAGTATTTTCTCTCTTTTCTGGATGTTTTTGGATTTGATGACATAATGGGATAAATATCATTTAGGAATCTATGCTTACTCTTCTGGCATTTAAAAAGGCTGCTTGAAGAACTCCGTTGCTTAACATCATTCATACATTTTCTTTATAGTAAAAATTTGTGCATTTATACATAATTTAATATGAAGAAATGGCTTTTTAGAGTTCTCTGACAGCTGCATAAAGAACACACTGCAGCTTTGCAGACATCTGAATTTCCATAGGAAGCAATTGATCTTCTCATAAGAGAAATACATACGCTATTTAGTGGTATAAAGCAACAAAGAACAAAGTTTAGGATGGTAAGTGAAAAATACTACTATTGATAGAAATTTTAAAAGGAATTTATTGTGGCAGAATGTAATTACCCAACTGGATGGAGTGCTGTGATTTATGTTTATGCCCGTGTAAAGTGCTTTGAGATGATTAATAACTGGCTCAATCCTTTATATTCATAACAACACTTTTGGCACAATAGCACTGTAGTGATCTGTCACTCCAGCTATAGTGTTAGTGGATATATAAGACCCCTGCATTAGGCAAGCATGGAGTCTTGGGGCTGGTGAGCAGGCAGATGCAGTCCCTTTGCTATTTGCATTGCAGCCTTGCCAGGGATCTAATAAGGGCTCAGAGCCCTGCTGGGCCAGATGCTGAGCAGTACTTGAAATGAAAGATGGCTTTCCCTTTCAGAGTTCACAATTTAATTATGTGATGGGAATCAATAGAGAGAGCAGAAAAGGAGGGCTGTATCATCGGAGTTGTTGAACTTCATATAGTAAACACCAGCCAGAGTCCATCATCTGTTTTCATCTCTTACAAGACACACTATTTGATGAGAAATGAAATTCTCTTGTGTACAAATTGAAGGCAGATAATTTATTCTCATTTGTACTTCAGCAGTAGCCAAAGATAACTGAGATTGTACTGTTCAGAGTTTGACTGCCCCATGATTTGCAGTCAAATAAAGTAAAATATAAGAGAGAGACCCTGAAAACATCCTATATGATATGATGGTATCCCCCTTAATTTGGCTTCCTGGTTCTTTGAAGGAAGTAGAGCCCTGAGGAAAAGGCAGTGAGGCTAGAACATTTTCTCTTCCTTGGCTGGTTTAATGGTGGTTTAATGACTAAAAAGATAAACAGAGTGAGCAAGATGATGCACAGAAGTGAGAATATAGTGGAGGAGAGGCAGAAATGAGAATATAGTGGAAGAGAGGGAGAAGCGAGAATGTAGTGGAGGAGAGGGAGGCAGGGATTGTTGTAAAGAGAGTGAGGCTTTGATTGTTGTGAAGAGAGTAAGGCTGAGATGAAGATTTTGCAGGGGATTGTGAGGAACCTATGAGCAGAGATTGAGTGTCCCAAGGGAAATTAGCAGTGTAATGATACCTAGTGTCTGATAGCCTTTGAAGACTGTTTCATGCAGTTGTTTAAGCCAGCCTGGCTGCCTTGGCTCTGAAGCTGGCACTTCCCATACTGAACAACAGGACTTGACATTTGCAAGCAAAATTACCTGGTTCCTGAAAGAAGTGATAATGTGCTCAGGGTTTCCACCATGCCAGTGAAAGAAAATAATATTTGTCAGATAAAGAAACAATACAGAGGGAGAAGCAGATTTTTTATTTTTTTTTCTTTAAAATGTATATTTTTTTTAATAAAATCACCAAGGTCAAATTTGTGCTCTCTGGCACTGTAAAGAGAAAACAGTTATACTGGAAGAGTATACCTGGATTTACACTAGTGGCAATGAGGAACATTTGGTTGATGTTCTCTCCCTGAGGAAGGCCACGGTTATGAGTAGCTGTGTGGTTAGAACGGTCTAGAACTGATTTTATTTTGCACATGATTTTGGCGGATGCTTCCTCTCTTGGCTGAAGTGCACACTGCTCTATTTCTCTTCCTTATTTTTGTGCTTTGCTTGCATCAAGGTCTCCTCCCCCCCCCCCCCCTCCTCCTTTTCAAAATTAGCAAAAAAAAAAAAAAAAAAAAAAAGAGAAAAAAATAACAGTAACAGAAAGGAAACTGACAACCAATTTCACATTGCCCTTTTCAAAGGACATGACAAGTTACAGAAAATACAGCGGAGCGCTGGCAATAAAGGCATGCAGAGCAAAGAAAGCGAGCCAGCCAGCTCCCTTCCCGCGGGGATGGGGCGGCGGTCTCGGGGGTCCATGGGGTGGGCAGCCCCTCTCCCGGCCTGCCCGTCCCCTCCCTGCCATCCCTCCGTGTCCCCGTCCCGCCCGGCGCTCCCTGTCCATGGTGCTGAGCGGCGGCTCCAGCCTCGCTCCTCGCCCCCGCCGGCAGCACGGGAAGCATTTTCCCTTCAGGTTCTGTAAGCTTCTACCTTGAGCTGCTGCTGCCTCCGCAGTGCAACAGATGTTTTCCAGCGTGGATTTTCCTCTTTTAGCCACCCTAAGAAGGTAGGGAGATTAATTAAAGCCAGAGTCTGCATAGGTGAATTGGCTCCCCACACGCTCGGGGGGCTCTCTCACTTTCCCTGGCTGTATCTTCATCAGTTGCTTGCATAGGAGAGAGGATTAGATGAACACTGAAAACGCCTTCTGCCTTGATTTTTTTGTGTGTTTACTTTTAATTTTTAGGATATCTGCAGAAATAATGAGAAACAGCAGGGAACGAGAAACTGATTGAGATTGATCGTTTTGTGTATTTGGCTTGTGATGACCTTTGGGGAAAGTGGGTATTTAATTTTTACTGATGCTGTAAAGGCACAGACAAAGTCCTGACCTTTCTGATACGGGGTGACCACTATGAGCATCCCACTGAGAATTAATTACAATTGCCTGGAGCGGCTCCAAGCAGCATTTATTAGAGCACTATAAATGTGGTAAAAGCGATCAGTATGCCTGGGAGAAGCCATTCCACGTGCCTGCTGTGATACCAAAGAGAAGCTCAGACTTGTCGGTTTGTTGTATTGTTTTGCTGTTCATTAACAAGACTGAAATAGGAGAGACAGCATTAGAACTCGAGGGCAAGCATTTCCCATCATTCTGCTCTCCACACAGATACTTTTGTATTAGATTAAGGCACAATAGATAGAACTAGGCAGAACAAAAATCAAACGCCTCCCCAAGAGACAGGACATGGTGCAATTCTCTGATTGTACAAAGCACAGTGCAACAGCTTCTTCTAGCAACCTCCTAGAAATGTAAAGTGGAAGCGAACAGAATGCTCCACACAAGAACTCTGTACAAGGAAGTATTTAACACTCAAGGTATGCTATGATGCCATTATACTTTAGCATCTAGCACAAAGCTGGGACTATTAATCCCCTGGGATCTTAAGTCCTTTTCCCCAGAGACTGCCTAAAAATGGAAGATCAGTTACATGTTCGAAGTTTAGGCAGAACTATTTTCTATGATGATTTTGTCTGATACTCTGAAAAAAGAACTGGAATTGAATAAGAAAGTTTGAATACAAATTGTAAAACCATCATTTTTGAGAAATATTTAATTGGGAATGAAGATGAAAAAGCTAGAAATGTGGATTAACCTAAAATTGAAAGGACAGCCAAGTTACAGCAGATGGCTTTTTCTTGTTCTTTGAGTGCCTTATAATGAGGAAAATATGCTATATAATGACAGTTGTTTCTAAGCGGACTTTTTTTTTTTCAGCTGGGGGAGCCTGTGTGAGATGTGGTTTCCCATGCTGCACTGGTTGAAAAAGGAGAATAAAAAAGACATGGCTGCAGACAGTCTGTATTGAACTGTTTTTGTTGCAGAGTTCTGGAGCTCAGTTTGATGTATGATAGGAAAGACAGCCATCTCCCACTCCAGCTAAAACTGAACGAGAAAATAGCCTCTATTTCTCGTTCTCTATGCCTCGCCTCCCTGAGCATCTACATTGCATAAAGGCTCTGCTATTCTCTTTCTGCAACAGAGCCTCCCAATAGCCTTCTCTGTGGGTTGACCAAGGTTTCTTTATTCTGACAGGTTTTTGTTCTCTCTTGCTGTGGTTGCTGTTATTTCCTTCCAGTGTCAGTTAAGAATTCCTCCTGTAATGCTGTTATCCAAACAACATATTTCCCTACAGCTGAAAAACTGCTGTTAAGAATTACTTAAAATCTCCTCCTCATTCCATTTTTTTTATTCCTTCCTATCCAAAATGGGGTTGAGAGGGGGAGGCAGTGAAAGAAAACAGAAGAGGCAGCCTATTCTACATGACATACGCTTGATTTCCCAGCAAGGCTTAATTACCATTGGGAGTAAGGACTCCTGTTCCTTTTGACACAGCGAGCATGCAGAGAGCAGCCAGAGCCTCTTGCCTACTCCAGTCTGCATGCGCTCGGATGAGATTTGATCGTGCACTGGGGCACGTGTGAACACAATATGAATTGTATATGAGAAAGGAGAGCCTAGGCATGTCCCCTGAAGGCCCCAAGCGCCCATGCAGCTTTCAGGCAGATGTAAGAGCCACAGAAAGTGATGCTTTTCGTGCTCTTTTCATATCAGGTTTCATCTTGCAAAGAAATGAGCATACTGATGCAGAAAGTGTAGGTGGAACTTCGAAAGTCCCATGTAGCTCAGGCAGTAGGGCCTATGATAACACAAGGGCAAGGGAGCCTTGCAGGACTGAGCTCATGACTGATATCTGAAGGGACTCGTGCTTCATGCTTCATGAGTACTCAAGTCTAATTGGAGACAACAGGAGGCTTAGGACATAATGTGCAAGATGGAAACCCATCACGGTGATTGCTCTTCAACTTTGCATAAAGACATGCATTGTGCTTTGAGGAGGAGCATGATTTCCCTTGCTTTTGACTCTAAAATGTAGCCAAATTCTATTAGCTCTAGCCAAAAAGAATAAAAGCTAGAGAATTCACATGCTGAAGCTATGTTGTTAAGGACAATAAAGAATAAGCTTCAAAAAAAGGAAACTAATAAATACAAAATTCTAAAACTTCATTTAAAAGAAAACTGTCATTTTCAAGATCAATCATAGTGATGTGGATCCTCAGTTATGTGAGCAAACACTCACATACAAATTACTTACTGGTGCTCAAAATCTAAGGACTATCTTTGAGTGAAAATCCAACTTTTCCCTGCCTGGTATCCAAAATGCCCAGCTTTCACTGTCTCTTCTGAAATATGGTTTTGCCTCTCTCACAAAAATACTAAATGTTCCATAACAGAAATAAGCAATCAAATTAAATATACTCATGAATTTAAAGGAAATTCTTAACTTCAGCTCCCTTTAAAACATTGGTATAGAAGAGAGATTTTTAAAATTGCTAGATGTTCTTTTAAGAAGCTATAGAAAATTATTTGGAAAGCAGTGATCAGGTAATAGTTAGCAAAGGTTCACTACTGCAGTGGAAAACTGCTGCCTGATATTCTCCAGGGATATGTTCTGAGTTTGGTAATGTTTTGTATTTACTTCAGGGACCTGGATGATGAAGTAGGAAGTATGTTTAGCACATTTGCAGATGTCACAAAGCTGATGGAGTAGCAATCAAAGTGATCCTGACAAATGGGACAGCTGGCCAAAAAAACTAGGATGAACTTACTTCAAAGAGGAGAACGCAAGGTCTGCACTTAATCTGGAAAAATCAAGTGCATTAACACAGAATGAGAAACAGCTGACTAGGCAGCAACTTTGCTGAAAAAGATGTTGAGGTTGCAGTGACTCACAAGTGGGATATGTATCAGCAGTGTCATACTATTACAGTAAAAGGAAACATGAGGCTTTGCTGTTGAGAGCTGCATGGTTAGTTCTGGGCAGTGAACTTCACCATATGTGGAGGCAATTCAAAAGACAGAAGGGAAAGTGACCAGAGAATTAGAAAATATGTCCAATGAGGCAAGAAAGAAAGAGCTAGGGCTTTAGTTTATGGAATTAATAACTGGAGAGACTGAGAAGCTTTCAAATAATCACAGACTGTCATCTGTTCTCTGTATCCATTGTGGATATCAAGAGAAAAGAATGTGCTAAAATTACATCATGGAAGAGTTACATTAGATATTAGCAAAAAGTTTTTGACAAAAGAAACTAGGCAAGAATGCATGGGGACATGGAGAAATTCTCTGCTTTAGATTAAATACCTTAAAATAATAAAGCAGACATCAGTCCATAACCATATCTCTCTCATTTATGCAGGCTTGGCACAGGAAGGTGGTTTAAGATAACTCTTTCTGCCATTTTGGCCCCATTTTCCATGTCTCTATCACTACTCTCATGATTTAATTCTAGGGTAACTTTTCTATTTGCAGTTAATTTACATACATTTTTGAAAGGTGGTCTCAGTAAAACTCCATCTCACCTCTATGATTCATATGTTTAATTTTCTTCTGGTGGTCTCCAATTTTTACCTCTACCTTCCCACCTTAATCCTTTACATCTCAGCTTCTTCCCATCTGGGACACCAGATGCCAAGTCCACTGGGCAAACCTAACTGGTGATCCAACTCTGTCTAGAAGCTGGGGACAGGGAGTTGGAGAGTCATGTCTCAATTGGAAAATAAACTCCTTGGTCAAGCTGCTGGAAGGAGAGAGTCTCACTGGCCTTGTGTCACTCCCCTGTCACATAAGAGGATATAACAGCTCACTTGTCACAGCACTCCTAAGAGGAAGCTGTGTACAATGGGCCAAGGAAAGTTCAGAAACATTTTGTATTCCCTGTTGTGCATCCTTGTACACATGGTCATTTGATCCCTGCCACCTACATGGCTGTGCATAAATAAAAAGAAGCCGATACTTGTGAAGCAGACACTGAGATCAGTAATCAGGGTGCTTCCATGACAGCTTTATTCCCATGAGGTATGTATGGTTGAAAGGGATGGATTTTATATTTTTTCTATTTTTATCCATTTTTTTACTGTACTCCTCATGTTTGTTCGCTATGCAATATTCCTCCTAACAATTCCAGGATATGAAAGGAGCATATTTTTTGGCATAGTTATTGGCACCTACTATGATTTTTAAAATTGAATTAAAAAAAAAAGGAAAAATAATTGAACATAACCCATCCTTTCGTCACAGCCATCTCCTTCATTATTCCTCCCTCACCTTACCTCACATACTAGACTGCAGCTGATGTCTGTCTAAAGAAGTGGGATGCTGCTGGGACATTCCAAGGTTTTGAACAAGCTTGGGTTTGACTCTGCAGTTTTGGGCATCCATGTGTCATTCAAAGCACTTTCATATCTAAGGCAAATCACTCTGTCCCCTTGACTTTCCCAGAGTCAGAGATGGAAATGGAGTACAGCATTGAAGCACTCACTCTTTTCAATGGATGAGAAGAGAGATTTCTAAGGGGCCCTAAGGGACCTAGATGATAACCTCTTGCTGAAAGTCAGTGGGAAATGGATGGTTGCAAACTCTGTTGGTAAACTTTACCCTTGAGAGAGACAAGAGGCACGGACAAATCAGATGGAGTGAGGCTACCAGTAACTATTGGACATCAGGCTGGGAGCAACCCAACACAGTTATCATGAATCTTTCAATATCCATGTCTGTTTATGGGCTTAGTAGAGTGAGAAAGCAGCTAGGGACTTCCCAGAATACTGCATAAATCCTTTAACACTGAACAATATGCCTTACCCTTTTATTTTTCTCCAAGAAAGCCCCTTTTTACCTTTTTAAGAGATTTCTTCTGACATTACACCCTTGTTATGATTGGTGGCAATAACACAAGGAAACACAGAAGTTTAGGAAAGGACTGCTGGGTTTGCAAAAAGCTATAGTGAATAGGAGAAAAAAAAATGAGCTCATCTTTAACTGATGGGAAGGTGTTTGTTACAGTACTTCTTGAAACATTTCACACTGTCCTGTTTGCAGAAACCAAACTTTCCTTGTGCCCTTCCCTTCCCTTCCCTTCCCTTCCCTTCCCTTCCCTTCCCTTCCCTTCCCTTCCCTTCCCTTCCCTTCCCTTCCCTTCCCTTCCCTTCCCTTCCCTTCCCTTCCCTTCCCTTCCCTTCCCTTCCCCTTCCCCTTCCCCTTCCCCTTCCCCTTCCCCCTGGTTCCCAGTTTTTAGTTTCATCCCATTAGTCCTAGCTGTGCCACACTAAATCAACAGTGCACTACTAAATACAGCTTTCTGCAGATAATTTTTTAATCTCTCAGGGAACTTGGCATCATGTCTTTCCTGTGTTTATTTTTATAAAGGGAGCTTGTTCAACTGGCAATGCTGTAAAACCATTGAGAGAGTCTGTGCACTCCTGCTATAGATCACCAGTCCTTGCTTCATAGGATATCCTGCTACACTGCCCTCCAAAAATGTCAGGGCCAGCAAAGAAAAACGAGTGCTTTGCATAGCAAATAGTTTTTATGGCTTACAGTTAATGGGCCTTACTATTAATTGGCAGAATTACAACTCCTGTTTAGTTGATGAAAGTAGCTGTCTTGAAAAGTTATTAGGCTTCCTTTTGTTCTTGTTTCCCTGCATTTTTTTTTCTCAAGATTGATTACACAGTGACTCTTTGAACTTATGTTGAATGTTTCCTTTGAGGATCTACTTGCATCTTGGTTTCATATTCTTTGTTAGTCTTTCAGTATTCCAGCAATCCAGGGATAGTAAAAGGAAAACAATAAAGAAAAAGCAAAACAAATAATAGTGTCAAGAAAGTATTCCTGAAAAATGTGAGTCACTTGGTAGTATCAGTAACACTGAAAATAAGAATAGTATGAGAAATACATATGCAGCCTTATCAAGGCTAAAGAGTTTTGTGATAAAGGAAAATAAACTCCCTTTACAGAGATGTAGTAATTCAGAGAGCATCTTAGGTTGTGCAGTGTCTGTATCTGCTGGCTATCCTAAATCAATTACTTCAGTCAAGACATGGTTCCCCTTTCTCTGGGGTGCGGCTGTGGATGGAGGGAAAGCAATTTATTTCAAAAGCTGATTCAGCAAGAAACTGCAGGGGCCTATCAATGTACCATTAATAATCAGAGATGCTATAATGATTATCAGAGGTGTTGTAAATCATTTGCACAACACTATTTATTTTAACATTATTCAGCAATTTTGTGTTTCCTGAAAGAGAAAAAAGGTTTTCATATCATGAAATATGCTCTCCAGCAGGAAGCAACAAGCTGTATAACAGGCTGTCAAAATATTGTTTCTTCTTATGCTGTATCTTTTTTTTGTGTGTGGGAAATTAACTATTCAAGAAGATGAGGTCCTTATAAATTTGATCTACACCAGTGATATTATATGCAGACATTAAGAAAATGTCATGCTCACTTCCACTAACTCATCTTGGTTTCAGTCCCCAATAACCCTCCCTTTTCATTACCCTCTGAAGTCTGGTTCTTCCTTCAAGTGAAATTAATAGAAGATCAATCCTGGATATCTCTTGGTGTGCCAGTCCAAACCTCTATTTACTGCATTCAGAGGGCTTATCTGAAGCACAATTTAACTTAAAAATAATATTGGTTCATACAAATGCTGATTCAATTATTCCTTGCATTTCATTTAACCACCTTTCTTTTTCTCTTAATGAAAACTCAATACCAATTCAACACGACTTGTTTGGCAGATTTGCCTTATTTGCAAATTGAAAAGCAAGGTCAAAGCAGCAGTAATAAAGCTGTGCCTGAGCTCCTTTCTTACAAGGAAAGATGTTACTAGAAATGGCATTAAGAATGTCATGAGTACAGAGGAGAAAAATGAAAGCTAAGAAATAATCCAGGAGACTGGGAAGCAGCCAGAATGAAATAAATGTTAATTAATACCTTGCATCACACAGGCTACTTACTTGTATTGATGGAGCAGAAAAAAACTACTGGTAGACATAGATCATGACATTTTGAAATTAATATTTTTAAAACCTCAAGATCGCATTTTCAGCATGAAAAAAGGACCACTGAATGAATATAAGTGCAGCTGTATTTTAACAATAGCAAGTAATTTTCCTTCTGTTTTGTTTTACAGTCTTTGAAGAGTTTCCATTTGCTGCATATGTATTTCAGGAAAAATACTCTTCTTTTGGATAGAGAACATTTTTTTCTGAAAACCTTGACACTATTTTGCTCTTAGGAGTTTTGTCCCACAAAGCCCTAATACTGAGTAAAAAGCCTACTGCTTCCTTCTTTTAGGGTTATGTTACTTAAAGACTTCTTTTCTGTTTACTTTGCTAGTGATCATAAAACTGTCACCCTCAGCAGTTCAAAGCTGGTGCTTTTTGCTGTGTAATCTGGAGTGAATACAGCAGTGGTTCTCGGCTGTTGCTTCTTACCACAACCTACACAAGTACCTCAAATACAAATAATCTTTTCTGAGAATTATAGGAATCTCACATACTGAGTTTTTGTGTTTTTTTTTTTTTTTTGGTGAAAAGGAGGTACTTTTGAGCCAGCAACTTTGCTGTAAGGCAAGATGTGGTTAACTGGAGTGGTTCATCTGGGTTGAGCTCAGTAAACTTTTGGTCGCCAATTGACTGGAGATGGTGTTTAAAAAAACTCTACGTTCAGCTGTGATTATTTTTATTGACTAAATAGTATTTATTCAATACGACTCCAGAGAGAGTGGCTGCCCCTTCAGCTTTCCACAGCCTGAGACACCACTGCCTCACGGCTCCTTGGGGTCCAAGTGTCTGCCGCGGAGCAGCCCGAGCCCCCATGGATGGGGCAGGCAGCTGAGCTGGTTAGATCGCCTGCTGCCCATCAGTGCCTGCTCCCCTTCTGTAGAGCATTATTCCATGATCATGGCAGTCTTCCTGACCTCTTTGTTCCATGTAAAGAGACTCTATCGATCTGGGCAGCCTGCTGAACGGGGCAGAGCAGCTGGTCATCACCTTCATGAGCTCGCTGGTTTTGGGTGTCCTGTGTTAGTTGTCATGAGTTATTGAAGTGAAACCGCCCGGGCCATCAAAATAAATTTAGCAGTTGTTCTACACACCCTGCCCCTCCAAATCGGATTCACGTGATACACTCCCACCTACTTTTTTTCTAAAGGCTTTGCGGCGCGCAACAAAAGCCCCCGCCGCAGGGCCAGCCACAAAGGCCGGCAGCTCAGACACAGCTGGAAGGGGCACAGCGCTGGGGCTCGGCCGGCAGCTGCAGCCCCGCAATGCACCTGCCCAGCGGGGAGAGAGCCCGTCTGGATAAACAGGGATCTCTTGGGGGCCCACATGCCCAGGAGCTGGATTCAGCAGGAATTGGGTCGCCAGGGCAAGAAAAGGGCAGCGGGGGTGGGTGTGCTTGTGGCAGTCGGGAATGAGGGCAGAAGCGCCGCAGAGGCCTCTTGCGGGCAGAAAAGGGGCCGGGGCGGTGGGTGGGTGACAGCACCGACCCCGCGGGCTACGTGAGGGAGGCTCCAGATGGCCACGGGGACTGCGAGGCACTGGGTACCGCTGTCCCGCAGCCGGGGCCGGCCGGGGAAGGGGTGGCTCGGGCACTGAGGGAGAGGCGGCTGCTCCCGAGGGACGCGTCAGGGAGCCCGAGGGCAGCCGCCACACCCTGGGCGCTTGGGCGGTCTCATGGGGTCAGGCGGGACGGCGGGACCCAGGTCAGGGCGGGCAGGGGTCGAAGCGCCGGGTATGGGCCCGCCAGCTGGGAGAGAGATGAAAGGATGAAGGGAGGGAGGGAGGAGGGACGGAATCGCCATCCCTCGCTCCCAGCCGCTTGCCAGCCCCAGGTAGGGGCCGATGATTGACAGTTGACACCGCCCCCCCGGCGCTCTCATTGGCCGTTCCCCATGCCGATCAGCGCTCAGTACCGCCGGCGCCTGCTTCCCATTGGTGGGCTGTGCCCCGCCCCTCGCGCAGGAACCATAAGAGCGGTGAGGGGGCGGGGCCTGCGGCTGAGGGGGCGGGGCGGCGGCGGCTTAGCCCGCGAAGGCGGCGGCGGCTGGAGCGCTGGAACGGCGGCGGCCGGAGCGGGATGGGACGGAGCGCTGCGTCAGGTGGGTGCGGGGCTCCGCTCCAGCCCCTCGTAGCCACGGTGCAGGGAAGGCAGGAGGGCGGGCGGTCGCGCTCAAAGGGTCCTTTCCCGTCCTGCGAGGAGCGCGGAGGGCGAGCAGTCGCTTTTTAGCGGTCTCCAGCCCGCGGGGATAATCTCGGCGCTGCCCTGCGGGAGCCCCCTTTCTCCTCCCGGCCGCGGCGGGAGCTGCTGGCCGTGCTCCGCTGGCCCGGGCTGAGCTGCCCGTCCTCGGGCCCTCTCGCCTCAGCTTTGTTCTGAGTCCTCCGCCGCCCTCGGCCCCTCGCCCGTCCCCGGAGCCGCGGGGCGCGCTCCCCTTCCCCCCCCGCGCTCTCGCGGGGAGGCTCCGGAGCCCTCCGTGCTGGGGTCGGGGACGGGCCCCCGGCCTGTTCCCCGCGGCGCTCCGATGGGGCAGCGGGAGTACGGCGCCCGTGCCCGGGAGCCGCCCGGGGGGAGCTCGTTCCCCGCTCGTGTTCGCCCCCCGAGAGCGGCCCCCGGCACCGCCGAGGCTTTCTGATGTCCGGCGCTCTTCAAGTATTTAAGAAATAATCGTCTTTGGCTTTGAAGGGCGCTGGGAGTCCTTGACAGCTCGGGAACTTTTAAACCCTTCCCCGCCCCACCACTTTTTTTTTTCCCCCTTCTTTTAATTGTTTTTTTTTTCTACTTGACTCTTTAGTAAATGTGTCGCTGAGAAGAAGTCTGGAGTCTGAGTGCAGGCGTGTGAAGACAGGGATTTATCTCAACTGCTCAATGTCTAACACTGAACTAAAAGCAGTTAAAAAATGCTTTGTTGATTCTCTTTCTTTCCAATATAGTTCAGTATTCGCTGCAGATAACAGGAGAAGGGCTGATAGTTTTAGGTTGAGCAGTAATCAGTGAAGTGGGGCCAGTACTTGAGTGATTGGATACAGTTGTGAGATTCCTTGATAGAAGACACTTCAAAGCACAAATGGTGTAGTGTGTGTGATGTTTGTGCAGGAATAGGAAAAAGCTGTAGTTCTTTGTGCCTCTTTTGTAAACTGCAGCGAATGAGGGGACAGTGTTCCTATTAGAAAAAGATGGGGCAAATTATGAAAGCAGCCAGGAACTTTATGAAACTTTAAATCTGGGGATGAGGAGGTTGTTTTTTCTTGCCTATCATGCAAGACTGGCCTTCTTTTTAAAACTTGACATAGGGAATCAAAAAACATTACATTTAGAGGAGACAGACTGTTGTTTTGACTTTGGCTGATACAGTATTTTCCATAAACTAATAGCGAGTGTACTTGTGGAGAGGAATGAAGTAATGGAATAAGGCTGCAGTTCTTATCCTCCAGCAGGCTGTCCCACACTGCAGCGCTCTGTAGTTCAGATGTGAAGTTATGTGGCCTCTAATATACAGAGGCTGACATGATGCAAAATAATTATGCTGCACTAAAGTGCTCAAGCTGGAAATCTGTGCAAGTTACTGGTTACAGTGCTTGCAAACTTCATGATTGAAGATTAAACTGTATGTTTGAGCAGTGGAACTGAGCTTTGACAGTTGTTATGCTACAGCTTTTTGCCTTTTAAGTTCTCATCAGAAGAAAATATGCTAAGATGGAAGGACAGTTATCTGCCCACGGGCCCCAAGTCATTCTTAGTAAGAATTAGGATGTTTTATCTGTAGCTATTCATTTGAGACTAGGACCATACTATGTTTCCCTTAAGTGATGTGGAAACTTGATTTGTTTCCAGCTGAATTCTGGGGATGAGTTGTGCAAAGCAAACTTTTTCTGTCCCTTGCTGGAAGATTAGTTTTGTGTTTATATAGCTAGAGGCAGTATGAATGGAGTTATTAGGCAGTGAACACAGAGGTTTTGTTGTACATGAAATAATGTATAATTGAGCCAGTCCTCTTCTCGTTTTCCATGGCTGTTTTCCTCAAATAAAGAGAAAATAGAAAACATTTTTTTATCAGATACTGAAACAATAGTCTTGATTATACTCAATAGTTACAGAAATTGAATAGTCTTTGTTAATCTTCTTATTTGTCGATGGAAGTATTAAAAATTACTTTACACGCCAGAAATAGAATTGCGTGTGTTTTAAAAAGGTATTTTCATAGCAGAAATAAGTTACTGTGGCTTCATGTTTGATTTATAGGGTATAACACATGTGACATTTCATAGTTAATAACAGCATAAACCTGTTTTGTTCCTCAGTATATGCTTTATCTGTAAAACATGCCTCAAGGGATCATGATTTTACGAGAAGCAATATAAACTCCTTGTATGTCAGCTACTCTTTAGTGTGCCTACTTTAGCTCAGGTTTATTTACTTTATTCTTCAGTGAGAAGGTACATGCCATTTACTTGTCTGAAACAAGAATAGCAGTGTCTGTGGGCAGTATTGCTGTATGGAGGAAAGAGAAAGAAAAGCCATCATATGACAGATGATAGAGTGTTTTGAAGTGTCTTATACAGTGATGAGAAAGACAGGGTTTCTGGAAAGCTAACCAAACCAGAGAGGATACTTTGGTGAAGAATTCCAGAAGAATTTTCCATCACTGTATCAGTGTGACCTGGACATGAATTAGCTTTCATGCCTTTGCAAGTCTTTGTTTTTTGATTAAACTTCCTGCATGAACAGTCACATATTAGTGTACTCTTTGTTCTTTTGAGCAGTCTCAGAGCACTCTCTTCCAGAGTTCTCTTGACTGCTTTGTGTGAGGAAGAAGCAAAAAATACTGCTGCAGGTAATTTCAGTCTGCTCTTGCAGGCCTGTCTTTAGCTGATGTGTACTTCATGTTGTCTTGTAACTGCACTGCAATCTTGTATAATACAACTCTTCTTGGACTTTTCAATTCAAATGGGATGTGTTATGACTTCTGGTTCATGTGTGGCTCCAGTTAAAATTATTAGACAAGCTGTGGTCATTACTTTTGACTTGTTTTTCTTTTATTTTTTCTTGCATGGGATCCTGAGCACAGACAGTGTATCACATGAATTACACTGCTGGTGTAAGTTACTGACCAGGCTGTGTGTGCCCAGTGGGTTATGATACGAAGTTTTGTTAATTATCTCCATAGAAGTACATTAGCATACAGTGCTGATGGGGAGCAATTGGTCTTGTCTTCTCTAATCTTAATGGCATGCAGTAGATGGAGATCATTGATAGGATCAGATTACAAATGTCTTCCAGTGTAGGATGTAGCTGTACTTTGCCTTTGGAAGCTTCCCTGTACAAGGAGTATGATGAATTGCAGGCTGTCACTGCTTATTCTCTTAAAAGGAAAGGTGGAGGTAGAGGGTGACTATTAACTTTTCCATATGGAAGGCTCACATACAGAATACCTGTAATCTAAGAAAAATTAGTGTCTTGACTGAGAATTAAATCAAAGCATCTCGAGCCTTAGCTCTAGCAGAGCTGCCATAGCACTTACATTCTCTCCTGAGAACTTAGTCTGCCTTTAGAGGTAAAAATTACAATAATCTCAAGTTACACTAGAATTATTTATTACAGTTTAACCAAATGTTTTCCTTCACATTTAACTATTATTTAGATCCAAGTCAGCCTTTGATAAAAGTTGTTGAAATGTTGCATTGGGTTCTTTTCCTAACTGGTAAAGCACAGTTGTTTTTTCCCCCTCTTTTGAAAATTCAGATAACTGAAATATTTTTAGCTACTGATGGATGTAATTTCTTCTGCCACAAGAAGAATCAAAATGTTTGGGCAGAAATTAAGAAATTTGTACAAACAGCTGGAGATCAAAATGGCAGCCTTTATGCTGATTTAAGCTGCGAATTTAGAGCTTATCTTTGATTTCTTAATTTTTGGCAGGGGAGGTAGCTGGAGAATTATTTTGAAGGCTTCTAAGTATGGTAAATATTTGTTGGATTTGCTGGTTTTTATTTGTGTTAAGGATTTATAGGTGTCTGGAATTTCAACATGTTGTGAATTAGTTTTTCCTTTCACATACTAAAATATTCTGCTATGGAACTGATGGTGTTTTCTGCATCTAGCAATGACCCAGAATGTATGGGGATTTTTTTTTTTGTGGACCTCTCAATTCAGCAGAATTTTAGTTAATCGTCCTTCAAAATTCTTGGAGCCCCTTCCTATCTAAAAAACATAATCTCTTTATTCTAACAGAGATTGGGTAGCCAAATTCAATGGTAGGGGAGAGCATGTGTTTCTACTGAGTGTAAAGCATAGTATGCCTTATTTATTAAATATATTGGTTTTGAGTATTCATTGTACTTGTGCCACTTGCATGCTTGAACTGATTTACATTTTCAAGTGTATGTTTTAGAAGCAGAGAAATTGAAATTGTTATTCAGTACTTCAGCTGATGGATCCCAGATTTCTTGGGCATATTCACAGTGGCAAACTACTTTGCTCATAACAAATAATAGTTGGAGAGCTTGTGTATGTAATGGGTGATGCATAACACATCAAAACATGTTAGTAGTATCCCGTCAACGTTGGAATTGATTTCTTGATGTTGGTTTTGAAATCCTATATTTGAAAAGGTCAGTATCAAGCGATGCTGAGTGAGGAAAGCCATTCATTTACTATGGACTTGGTGGTGTTGTAACAGAGCAACAGGCAGCTGTGGAGACTAATGTGCTGGAAGACAAGGCCTGCAAAGCTTGTTTTATTTTGAGACTTCAAACAGCCTTTGGAAACACTTCTTTGCGAAGTTCTTCTGCCTCATTACATGTGAATGGATAAATGAAGTTTGAACTTGTGAATTAAAAGGCGGGCTTTAGTGGCAATGTGGCTTTTTAGTTTGTTTTTCTGCAGCAGTTAGGTCTTGCTGATCAGTTTTCTATAGAATGTTGAAATTCTCTGGAACTTATATCAGCACTGATTTACTGCAGAGTTATTTCCTGGGAAAGTAGTGTTTTTCTTTATAAAGCTTGGCTGCTGCTTTGAATGCTTAAACAGCTGCAAACATGGACAAGAATACATCACTTCAAGTGAAGCCTTTGATTTCATGCTGAATTTGAAGACGCTCTTGTATCACTGTTTTTTGCATATGGAATATTGAAGTTTCTTCTCACCTCTGCATGCCAGCTTGAGCTGGAGCAGAGCTGCAGTTAAATCTTAAGTCATATTTAAAGAAGATGTCTTGGTACAATTATACTAGTGGTTTGGTTACAGTATCAGATTATTTAACTGAATAGTAGGAGAAGAGTATTTGCATTGCTAGACAAGCAGCTGTGCAAGCCATGTGCTTTCTATCCAGTCTCCTTTTGGCAGAAGGAACCAGGAACTAGCGTTTCAGCAGCTTCTTTTTTTTCCTCCTAGATGGAGGAGATCTTGTCTCCCTCTGCTCAGCCAGCTTGCTTCTCTTGAAGCTTTTCCTTCCAATCCTACAGGTCTTGTACATGTTCACTGTAGCAGGCATCAAGCACTGCTCATGCTCTTGTAGACCATGCTGAAATTTCAGGTATCCTTTGATACAGGGTGGGTAGCTCCACACCAGCACATAGTGAACATTAGGAGCTACACATAGTTATAGCTCAAGCTATTCTTGCTGTAAAGACAGACATTCATGTCTAGTTGCTGAATTTCTGTACTGGATTTGCACTGATAATGACAAGAGAAGCTTCCATGTTGTTGGACTAATAAGTGGTAGCCTTAAGGATTTTTATTGTCCCAAAATAGCTTCATTTGAAATACTAATGTAACATCATTGGGATTCTGATTTTTTTTCTAGAATACTTTCTGCCTTATCGGAGAAGGTGTGTGCTTTGTAAAGTGTTGTTCTGGTTGCTGTACTAACAACTCTGAGGGCCTTGGATCTGCAGCTTGCTGTCATGCTTGGTCACACAGCTGGCTGAAGCACTGTCTGTCTAGTTGGCTTGATGCTGGAGCAGGCTTAGCAATCTTCTGTAATCTCTCTGTCTTGGAGGGTGATGGCAAGATTCTGTTCAATGGGATTTAGAATTCTACTTGCAAAAACTGGAGAGAGGGAGGTGATATTTCACAGCTGGGGAAGATTTCAGAACTTCTGTTGTCTTAGCTGCTTGGAATGGACTAAATATTTTACATTATTTAGTAAATTGGTCCAGTTACTATTTCTGTGCATTATTAATGAAGGACAGAGTCAAATATTGTAGCAGACTGAACCCTCATCTTAAATCTCTGACTTTCTGCAATATGCAGAAATAAATCTTATGTAGTATATAGCCCAATCTGCATTTTTCTGTTAGCTATTTTGTCTCTTAATGTGGGACTATTGAGGCAGCAGTATTTCTGAAATAATCACCTTAACTGGATATGTAGTATGTATTACTGCTGCCTGTGACAGTGACTGCTGAAACCCCAAATTCATTGCCTTCTCTCCCTGTTTCATGCTTTAAAATGAAGCTGTTAAATGCTTTGTGTGCCACTTCCTCATTTGCATTTTCTGTTCCACTTCCTCTTGCTGCAAACTCTCGCTGATGCATTTTTTCTGAAGTCTTTTACTTCCCTTCGAAAGTCACTCCTATATCCTAGTAATCCCTGTAAAAGACAGACGTTATGATGAACTTCTGCTTTGTGTCATTTCTAGTAAAACCCACTCATGCCTTCTTTTTGAGAGTGAAATACTTGGAGATGTAAAAAAACCAAACCCCAGCAAAAACCACAACAAAAACCCTTCCCAGCTGCCACGTGCATCCCTGAAAAAATTTAAAATGGAGGGAAGTAGATGCAAGACATGAAGTGTAAATCCTTGCCAAATGTAAATCCGTCTTCTCTTAGCTGAGTGAACTGCTTACTATCAAATTTCTTTAAGCCACAGAATGTTGGTTTTGGCAGGAACATCAGAAAGAGTATTCTTTCTTTTAAACAGTTGTTGTTTGGAAAACAAGCATATGTTTGGCATCATCATAGACTTCTAAAAGAGGAAAAAGTGGTTTTATTTTCAAAACATATAGTAGAACTGTATTTTCAGCAGAATCAAATGTTAAATGCTTCTGGAAGCTTAAATGTAATAGTGTGTCCATACAGTTGGTTTTCAAGGTTGAAACAACAAGCATAGTTAGCCCCGAAGCTGCTAAATGCTAATCCAAGCTTGGCAAGTATTTTTCTCAGCCAATTGAACTGAGGAAGTTAGAGAAGCACATAGACAGCCTGTAATCAAGTTTTTAAAAGCAAACTTAAATGTTGAGGTTCAGTTATAAAAAATGCAGCCTTATTTTATAACTTTGGTGATGTTGACTGTAAGACTTGTGACTCTAAATCTGTAGTTTGACTATCCCCACTCTTATTCATCCTGGTGGAATTGTTGCTGTTAATGCTTTTGAATATGAGGCATTAGAAAGTATACTGATTAGATTTTGTGAACCTAAGGGATGATAGTCTAAATAGTGACCAGCTTTGATTTGTTGGTCAAAGGTAAGATAACTTGCTTCATGCCTCATCACAGAACAATGAATGCAGCACAGAGCAGTCTGGGTTACTCAAAGAAATTTGTGTAGGTTCACTGAGTTACGGGGATAGGCTAAGAAATGAGAAGAATTGTGTGTTTTAGCACTGGGTGGGAAACATCAGGGAGATTGAACTGTGAGGGTGAGAAGTATGGATGTTGAATCTAGAGGAATAAAACTAGTGAATTTAATTGAGGGTTACTGAGAGTTGTTATAATCTCTTGAAGATGTTTAACCTGATATTTTAGAGCTAAAATAGAGAGGAAACCTTCAAACAAAAGCTTGTCTGAAATACAAAGCTTGAAGGACAAGTGTTCTTTTGTCAGAAGTGTATTTTTGAGGCTTCTAAATCCACTTTGAACAGAATACTAAAGTAAATGTAATTCTAGGAAGATAAGACTATAGGAATAATTGAATTCTGCTGTGGATTAGTTAATTTGCATTATATTAGTAGTGTTCTCTAAAATATGCCTTCCATACTTTTTTTTTGCTCATTTCTGCACGTGTATAATGAAGTGTTCATCCTCTTTTCTTGTTCAAAGCACACAGGACTTGATGATTTAAATCAGATTCTTATTGGGTGCTATAAGAAGAACAAACTTGGCTGAAGTAGGAACCTTAAGCAGTATGGTTTTTTTTTGTAGGCTTGAAACAACTTTTGGTGATTCTGCATATAAGAGAACATGACCTATGGAACAGCTGGCCCATAAGAAGTAGTTTTGTTGCAGAACAGACTTATTTACATGTTAACTTCATAATAGGCTACTCCTAAATAAATGCCTTTCTCAAGGGCAAAATACCCCTATACTGTTGTTGTACTTGAAAATGAGGTAGTTGTGAAAACATTAGGTCTTAAAAGTGTTGGGGGCACTTACCTTTTGAAAAAAAAGTGTGATTCCTATGATAATTTGCAGCATGGTTTTCTAAAATAACAAAGTCAGTATTCATCTGCACTGTGTAGAAGGAAACACTGTATTATTTGGGATCAGATGATAGTTTTAAGTGGTACTTCATAAAGGAGGCTTTGGAAAAAAAAAACAACAAACCCCAAACATCAACAAAAACCTCCAAACAAACAAGGTTCCCTGTCTTCTTGATGATCCATTTTAGTTCATTGTGCTTGGTGCAGAATTTGCCAGAGTTTTATAACCTGTAACAACATGAATGGTCTGCTCAAATGATCGTGGTGCTTACACCTCCTGGGCACTTGTTGGTCATAGAGGTGATGTCTGAAGAGCTACTTGAGCATTTAAAACTGAGGTCAGGTGTGGTAGGAGAGGAAAGGCATCAGGTTCTGCATCTGCTGTGGCTTTGCTTGCAGCCTTGCACCCATCTGCAGTGCATGTGCTGGTGCTCTTTGAACAAAGCTTTGTGCATGGCATATCATTAGTTTTAACTAAGCCTCCCTGTTTGGCTGTATTTTATTCCTCTACTGCTCTCTGGCCAGCACCAAGCAGCTGTTAAATAAAGAGGGAAAGAGGAAACCACGTGTCACAGCTGTGCAGCTGTGGTCCTGCCCTCTGGGAAGTGGAGTTGTTACTCTTCAAAGCACTGTGTGGTTTCTGCATTTTATATGGAGATGGGAAGAGGTGGATTTGAAGCTGTGCTGGGTTTCCTGCTGTCTTTTATCTCTTCCTATCCTAGAATGAAGTGGTCAATTATATCCAGAATGTCATTGCTTCCATTTCCAGATGTAAGCTGCACATTGCTCTGGAGCTGTCAACTGCTGCCTGGGCAGGCATGGCATTGCCCTGGGACATGGCATCCCTTCTTTCCTGTGACATCCTCTGCCTCCACTCCTGCCTACATAGGGTTAAACAGAATAGCTGCTCTTCAAATGAAAAAAAATTCTTGCATGTTTACTGGCAGCCCCTGTCTTTCAGAAACCAGTTGCCACATTAATTTTTTTTTTCCCCAAAGTCAAGATATTTTACATCTTACATGATGTGAATCTGTATTTAATTACTGGAAATCTAAATTATTTATGTTTTTCAAAATGTAAATAGAGGAAGGCAAAATTGAAATGGATATTTTTTGGTTGTTGGAAGACTGAGGAAGGGATGCAGACAAGAAACCAATCCAGAATAGGATAATTTACCTGCAATCACATTATTATGGAGATGTCTGAGATGTATATATTGTACGTATTAAGTAATTTAGGTTTTCTTTGTGGTCACATCATATCTTAGTTATTGTTTCTAAATCTCTTAATGGAAATTACTTTGTGAGATGCTGCATTTGTGGCAGCTGACTGCCTCTTCTTCCTCCTCCCTAGTAGAAAGTACTAAACATGGCTGCAAATGTCATAGTGAAGTAATCTGAAGGATTGAATTTATGGGAATATTTAGTGGGAACAGGTAAAATTAGTCTCTTTATTTAGTATCAACTGTGTGGTGTTGAATCTGATGGTAAGGCAGATGACCTGGATGGTTTATGTGATTAGGATAATGAAGTCGATATTTTTCATTACCTATATTAAAAAAGTATTTTGAATTCCTTTTTATGAAAAGAGGACTTAATTAAAACCATAAAAATCCCATGGTAACAGCAGGCATGATTGCTTTAAGCCACTTCAGCCTTCTTTTCAAAAGAAAAAGTGGACTTTATTTCACATACTTCTGGATTTTTGGTGATTTGTTTGATCTTCCTAAACTGCTAAGCTCTTCTACATTGAGTGAGATTTGAGGTCACAGATCCATGCAAAACTGCTTTAGTTTAACTGGCTTATAAATAAAAATGTTTATAACAAAAAAGACCCAGAAGAAACAAACAAAACTGTTGCATCTGGCCCTTTAAAAACAGGAGGAGGAAGGGAAAAAAACCCCGTAGAGAAACTGCAATAGACCTGAACCATGTAACTAATGCTAAAGTATGCCAGTCTCTTTCAAGAACAGCTTTCCAGCTGGGATGAAATAAGAAATAATTCAATACATAAGTTTCACCTGTTAAAAAGCTTTCATTTCTGTCCCTCCCTTTTCGCCCACCTTATTTCTTTACATAATAATGTCCTTGATTGAACCCCATAGGTCAGCTGTAAGGAGTCATTAACTGTTGAATTGCACTGAGCTTTAATTTTCTAAATGGTGGCTCTTTAATGATTAATCTGTATAATACCTCTTGTTTGAAAACAATTTATATGGTTTTTGAGACTTTAAAATTGGGGGAAAACGCCACACATTTCACAAATATCTTCATAGTGATAAAACATACTGGTTTTATGTATGTAGAGAGATCTGTATCTGTAGGTGCACAAGGCTTTATAAATGAAATAATTAGAGCATTAGCTACATGCACACATGAGTATGTGCATATAAGAGAGATGTTTACAGGAACAGAGTATTTCAGTATTTCAGGAAGCATTGTCCAGTCCAGCTGCCCAACTGCTTCATGCTTCAAAGTTAAAGCATGTCCTTAGGGATGTTGTTCAAATGCCTCTTAAACACTGTCAGGAGTTGAGGCATCAAGCACCTCTCTGGAAAGCCTGTTTGAGTGTGTGACCCCTCCTTTGGTGATGAAACACTTCCTGCTGTCCAGCCTGAACCTCGCCTGGAGCAGCTTTGAACCATTCCCACGTATCCTGTCACTGGGGCCCAAGGAGCAGAGCTCAATCCTTCTCTTTTCACATCCCTTCCTTGGGGAGCTGTGGAGAGCAGTAAGGTCACCACTCAGCCTCTGCTTGTCCAAACTAGACAAACCCCAAGTCCTCAGCCACTCATTACAGGACTTTTCCTCACAGGCCCTTCTTCAGCTTTGTTGAGCCTCTCTGGACACATTCAAGCACCTTCACAGCCTTCGTAAATTGTGCACCTGAGAACAGTAGACAGTCCTTGAGGTGAGGCCACATCAACACTGAATGCAGCAGGACAATCTCCTCTTTTGCCTGGCTGGTGATGCTGTTTGATTCATCCTGGGATGGGGTTTGCCCTCTTGTCTGCCAGGGCTCACTGCTGACTCAGACTGAGCTTCTGCCCACCATGTACTCCAGATCCCTCTCCTAGTTTATATTTGTGTCTGGCATTACTTTGTCCCAGGTGCACAATTTATGAAGCTTTGGACTTGTTGAATTTCATGCTATAAATCATAGCCCAGTGTTCCAATCCATGTCGATCCCCCTACACAAAGCCCCCTGTTCCTCAGGAAAGCCAAAAGCAGCTCCCAGTTTGGTATCACCAGGAAGCTCAGTACAGGTGCACTGCCCTCCTGCATCCAGATTGTTGGGAAGTACAGGAACAGGAGTGGCCCTGGAACTGATCCCTGAGGAGCACTGCTGGGGACCAGTCACCAGCTGTACCCCCTTCACTTCACAACCCTTTGAGCTCTGCCCTTCAGCCAGTCCTTCACCCAGCACACCATGAACCCACTTGTGCTGCAGCTGGACAACTTGTCCAGAAGGATGCTGTGACAGTATCAAAAGCTTTCCTAAAAAATCCAGAAAAAGACATTTACTGCCTTGCCTTCTTTAGATCTGTGACCTTATCAGAAAAGGTTACCAAATTAGCTTATTAGTTATGACTTTCCTTTTGTGAACCCATATTTACTGTGCCTGATAATTGCATTATTCTCTAAATTCCTTTCAGTATTACCCAGTATAATCTTTTCTTCTATGATTTTTCTAAGAGCTGAGACCACTTTAATAGGGCTGTCGTTTCTTGGATCTTCCTTCATACCCTCCTTGTAAATTGGAGTAAAACTAGGTCTGGATCAGCAGGGACCTCTCTCGACTCTGAAGACTTTTGGTAGATGATAGACAGGGGTGCTGCTGAAGCATCCGCTGGCTCCTTCAGAACTCTGGGATGACTCCCATTGTTCCCCATGGAATTGGAAATATTCAGCTGATCCCTTAGAATTTCATTGTCCGTAAATGGAAACTTGCTGTTCCCACACTCACTGTCTTCCATCTTGGGAGTGGGCAGCCCCAGGTCCATCAGTATTGTGACTGAAGCCACCTGGCCAGCAGCTTGGGGGAGGTGATTTTCAACTTCTGCTTCGCTCTTGTGAGATCCCACCTGCAGTGCTGCATCCAGCTCTGAGGCCCCCAAGCTAAGAAGGATGTGGACATGTTGGAGCAAGTCCAGAGGAAGGCTGTGAAAATAATCAGAGGGCTGTACCACATCTCCTGTGAACACAGGCTCAGAGAGCTGGGGCTGTTCAGCCTGGGGAAGAGAAGGCCTTTTGTAACAGGACAAGAGGCAATGGCTCTATACTGAAAGAGAGTGGATAGGAAGGAGTTCTTCACTCTGAGGGTGGTGAGGCACCAGAACAAGTTGCCTAGAGGTGTTGTGGATTCCCCATCTGTGGAAGTGTTCAAAGCCAAGTGGCTCTGAGCAGCCAGGGATAGTGGATGGTGTCTCTGCCCATGGCAGGGGGTTTGGAACAAGATGATCATTAAAGTTACTTCCAACCTAAACCATTCTGTAATGGAAAAAACCACTGAATTACATTGTTTTTAATTCACCCCCAGCAGTCACTTAATCATCTCCCACAAGTCCAATGTTTTGTTTTAGACCCCTTGCTATTTATATACTTTAAAAAGCCATTTTAAGGGATCATAAAGCAGTTCTCAATGTAAGCAAGCTTCATATCTCAGTTCTGGTTTTTTAACAAAGGATGTGGCCTTTTAGGAGGACATAAAAACAGGGAAGGTGAATTTTTTCCATATGTCTACCCACTCTAGATCACAAAGCATTATTCTGTCTGCTAAGGTGAAGGATGTGCCTTCTGTTCTCCAAACATTAAATCTGAGTGCTCTTATGTTTTTTCATTTCTCTTTCACCACCTTGCTGTAGGGAAATTAGCCATGGAGTGATGCGAGTTCCTGCTTTCAGCTAGATCTAGATGTAACAATATGTTTTGGCCCTGAATGGGGTGTGCTAGAGAGAGCAGCTGCTTGCTTGATCCAGGCTGTGACCATCTGCATAATTGTGATTCCATGGAATTGAAGTTGGCTGTCAGCTACAGCAGTGCTGAGTTGTTTAGTAGGACCTTGGTGCTGCCTCCTTCCCTGTTGCACTTCTTTATTGGTGTGGTGTTTTTTCCGCTTTTTAAAAACCACATCAGTTCTGTTTAGTTTTTCTTCTGTTCCTGGACATTCTGAAACCTACTAGATTTTATTTCTCAATCTTGAGGTGTCTCATTTGTGGTTTGTGTGTGTATATGGTATTTTTGGCTAATGCTTTTCAGCAGGGTTCTGTGGCCTGTGCTGATTCATGCTTCCCTTACTCTCCCGCTTCTCTCTAACATTATGAAACTGTAGAGTACAACCTGCATGAGCCTCTGCTATTTCTGGAGATGTATGAGTGAAGAAAATATTAAGTCTTGTTCAACACAAGGTGAAATCTGTTATTTGATTTGAATGTTGGCTGTTCATAACCTGACAATACTTTTTGATTGATTTTTGTCACCAAATGCAGGTACTTTAATGAAGCATTTAACTTGAAAGTCACATCACCTAGCCTTGAACTAATCCCCTTAATGAACCCACAGATTTTCTGTCTGGAGTACTACTTACATAAAGCACCTGTCTTAGATGTTCATGCTTTTTAGCAGTGCCTGCTAACAACAAGAAGTGAGGTTGAATGCTCCAGAAAGCACAATGTAAGGGACTTTTCGATTTCAAGAAACATATTCTTAAATATTAGTAATTGAAAAACTGTGCTATGTAATGCTGGGTGGGTAACAACTGAAATTAGAGGTGCTGTCTGCTGAGGATGACCCATTTTTAGTGTTGTTACATGACAGTGGGCATCCACTTAAATGAAGGCATCAGAATTCCTTTTGTGAAGGATTAGGGAGACATCTCTGCAGGCTAGGAGTGGAGCTAGGAGGGAGCTCTTTGCTATTCTGTAGAGAAGTGTACTCTGACCTTCTGGAGAAGAGTGCAGGGCTGTACTGGGGGGAAGAGCAGGCTGATAGTACAGAAGACTTGTACTATGATATGAGGGTTGTTATCTGTGAAGAATTTAGGGATGGTGAATTCTGCCAGCAAACCTTTTCGAGTGTTTGAAAACATTTTGATATTGATATCCCATCTGAAATCTGCTCCTTGTCAGAGGTATTGGCCTTTTGTCTTTCCTGGTGGTGGAAGAACCCTCTCTTTTTGGATCAAAGACAAGAGAGCTGTTTCCTGTCTCTTGTGGTTGCTACTAGTAATTTGTGGTACAATCTTTGGCTTCATTTGCAGTGAAGAGTCAGTGCTGACCATAAGAAGAGAGTGTAGTCCTGGGCAGTCCTCTTGTTGAGACACCAGAGAGGTGATAGATGTAGGGATGGTCCTGCTTCCTACCAGCCAAGAATGTCTGACAAGCCATTGCTGTTACTGGCTGGTTTGTAGGCTTGATGGGCTGGCTTTTGTGGATTGCAAAATCTCTGAAGATCAAGTGTTTAACCTCAGATAAATTCCACAGGATGTTTAGGATTTTGCAAGCCTGCTGTTTAGATGGGTTTCCTCTGTCCAGTACTGAAGGACTGCTATACTCAGTCAAGTAGTGAATATTTGTACCATAATCCAGCGAGTGAAATGGAATAAAAGAGACACCAGCACTCCACACAGGTTGGATTTTTTTATTTTATCTGCCTGTGCTCTGAAGAAAAATTTCCAGAACTTGAACTTGTTTTGCTTGGACAGAATTGGTGGCAAAGGGCACACTGGGTGTGGTGACTAAGTCTGACTGTCAGAGTGGTTCTCAAGAAGATGCAGAGTGGGAAAGTATCCCTTGAGGGCTTGTCAAAGGGCAGGTTGCTCTCTGCAGTCCAAGTACAGTGTCTATCCCAAGTAATTTTGCATTTCTGGATGCTGCAGAGGCTCATGGATTAGACAACAGTGAGTGAATCTTTAATTAAAGACCACCTGGAAAACATGAGTTGCCATGTGTTTATGCTGCTCCTGTTCTGTGCTCAAACTTAAGACTGGAATCTGGAGCAATCTAGTTTAAAGATAGTCTAGTTTAAAATAAGAAACTTTTGAGTTGTCTTGATCAATCTTAGAAAAGCTGCCTAAGATGTGCTCCTAAGAGGCCCCTCAGTTTTAAGTAACTGACTGTATGGCTCTTTTACAGAAAAGCCCCCATGCCACTGTAAAAGAACATAAGATCAAGGGGGACCTAACCACTGATTGATGTGTGGTTCTACTCTTTGAAGGCTTCAGAACACGTCTGGGTTTTCCAAATGTGTGTTGCAGAGTTACAGTAGTTTCTAAGATTGAATTTCATATTTTAAGATTAAATACATGCAGAAATTTAACAAGGCAACACAGTACTGAAGTTTTAAACCACTTCCTTTTTTGTCTCTATGCATTGGTAATGCAGTTACTTGAATTCAAACTATAGTGGTAAACTTTGGGTCTCCATATATGGAAATATATTTTAAAAACCATTCCCCTACCCCAGAAAGCAGACTTCAAAATAAAATCCTTTTTTCACCATTTTCATGATGACCTGCCATTTGGATACTTTTAATCCTCAATCTGTGTAAAAGTTATGTCTTGCATTAAATCCTTTATGTTTTTTTCCTGTGGATTTCTGAAGTAATCCTCTGTGTGCCATATAGCTTGTTCTTCAAATTGCTTGCCTATAATATTCTCATTTCTCGGAGTTTGTTTAGAAAGCTTTAAAACATTGATTTTAAACAAAATTCAGCTGGATGTAAATTTCTTACCGGAAGTCAGTGTTACACATTCTGCATGTCTAAATTCTTATCCTGTTGAAACTGTTTAGTACTTTCTGTAATTTAGTCAATGAATGTGTCAAATGGGGCACTTGGCAGAGGAGTCAGTGATGTTCTTGATAATGAGTAAGAATCTTTTTATAGTGCTTTTGTTTTTTTCCCTCTTGGGGATTTCATGGGAAAGAAAGAATCCATTCAAAAGGGAACGTATGTGTTTTCACAGTTGGGCAGTAGATAGGTATTGCTGAACTGTTAGCGGTGTACCAAAACATATTTTCCTTCCTGTATCTTGTGTTTTCATCATAGCTGTGTATCTTAAATGTGGAACTCGGAGAGAGTCTAACACTTTGTCTCTGGCTTATCCTGGGCCTTTTTCAATATTCTACTTTAAAAAATATAAAAAATCTGATTGCAAAAAAAAAAAAAAATCTAGAACTGCTTGACATTGACCACATCTTCATGTTTTTATTTGGCCAGGTAAGGATTTATACTGAAATACACGTCAAGATAGTTGATTTGATTTCACTGTGAAAGCTGAGATTTGTCTTCATGGCGTGGTAGTTCTCAGCTTTCTTTCCATCCCTTTATAGGTTCTGTATTGTTGATCTGAGTGAGGAGTTCTTTCATCACAAAATGGCTTCAGGAATCCTAGTTATGTAGTGCAGCACTGCAGACAGTGTGTAAATGTAAATGATGGAAGTAAACTGCAGCATGTGGACAAAAATGTGTCACTCATGTGGGGAACTGAGAACTTCCCAAAGTGCCTTTGCTGCTGAGGGTATTGGAATGTGTAAAGACATTCTCAGACACCTTGGTAGTACTGAGGGTTTAAGATCTGTATGAAGTTCCAGTCGCCTTGCACCACAAGTGCTCTATGATGTCTGTTCCATAGTGTTGTTAATGTAGTGCTGTTTGCTCTAAAGCACATTTACTGTTTCCTGAGCCACAGGCATACTTAAGTCACTGCTGGTTGAAGTCACTTAAAGGATCACAGAAAGGCTTGGGTTGAAGGGAATCAGGAAGAATATCTAGTTCCAATGCCATTGCCATGGGCAGAGCACTTTCCAGTAGGCCAGGCTGCTCAAAGCCCTATCCAAGATGCCCTTGAACACTTCCATAATTTCTCTGGGCAACCCATTCCAGTCTCACTACCCTCACAGTGAAGAACTTCTTTCCAATATATAGCCTAAACTTACCCTCTTTCAGTTTAAAGCCGTTCCCTCTTGTCTTTTCATTCCAAGTCCTTGTGAAAAGTCCATCTCTAGCTCTCTTGTTGGTCTCCTCTTGGTACTGGAAGTTGCTGTAAGATCTCCCTGGAGCCTCCTCTTGTCCAGGATCCTGTCTTCCTAGGGCAAGGTGCTCTAGCCCCTCTAATAATCATTGTGGCCCTCCTGGAATCCCCACAGCAGGTCCACATGCTTCTTATGTTAACTTAGGCAAATAGTTTTCCCCATATTGTACATCTGTCCTGGGAATGAGAACATGAATGAATTGTATGTATGGGAGCCTTTGTAATGTGTCTCTTTAATTTTTCTCTAAGCATATAAACCCTTAAGTGAGGACCAAGACCTTGGCCAACTGGTAGATTTTGTGAGCAAGTTAACTAGAGGACAATATTTTATTTGGAATAGGTGGTTACTGCACCAGTGGTTACTGGAATCAAGGTCTGCACACCTTAAAGCTGTGGTATTTGGAGGGAGAATGAAGGAATGTGAGCAAGGCAGGTAGTGACAGTGACTGAGCAGGACGCTGCTGTCTTGCCTTTGAGAAATCTGTGTGTGACTTGAACAGTGTTTTGCTCTTCTAGATGCTTTTTCTTTCTTACGCATCATGGTTTATAATTGTGTCCTTGAGATAAAGAAGATTTTTTCCTCTTGTAAATTTTAATTGTCTAAAATATTTAGGCAAAAAAATGCATAGAGGCATTCTGGTAAAATTCTGGTAATAGTATCAGCCTCCTCTAAGCAAGTGATCTGTTTTAGAGATCATTTTTATATAGTTCTTGCCGAAAGGGCATTTATATCTTAACTGCAAAGCCCCTTAATTTATAAAAATTTCGTGTATGACTAAATGCTAATCTAAAAGTCATAGTGTTCTCTTGATGCTAGGAACTGTAATATTTTCATGAAAACATCTCATTACTTCATTTTTGCAGGAGATTCTCATTGTATTTTTTTAGTCTGTTTTAGTGGGTTTCTGTTCAGTAATATTTAATTTGATGTGAAGGATCTCAGAGGGATTTAAGACTGCTGTTTTATTGTGCATTTCTGTAGGCTGTTACATCATTTTTCCATCCCCGCAGTCTTCAAGTGAGTAAATGTTACTTTCTCTGCTGATATTTATATTTAAAAATTGATTATAAAATAACACAAGCTATTTTGTTACCTTGACAAAAATTAAGCTGTATCATGAAATATTTAGCACAAAATGGTTAAAACTGTCTGGATTCTACTCATGCATATTTTACTAAGGTTTTTTTTAGCTGATTACTGAACCGAGCCCCACTTTTAATGCATATTTTTAATTATTCTCTTACTGAAAGACTAAGTTAGATTTGTCTTTGTTTGCAGAAAAAGCCACCTGAGTGTGCCAGGAAGTTAGAGAACAGCTGTCTTCTCCAAGGCATAAACAGTACGGATATTCCACGCTCCTTTTTAAATGGTAAGTTGTTCAAGAGAGCTCTTGTTGAAATTCCTTGTCACTTACTTTGCATTTGTGTGAGTCTATTACAAATAGCTTGGGCGACTGTGATAAGTCCCTCAAACTGAACACCAGTGTTGAATTTTAGAAACTTTTCCAGAAGGTTTTGAGTTAGCCTTGGGAAGGTGGTTTATATTTTTGTGATATTGAAGATGTGCTGTATTAGGCCCTGAAACAAATGTCAAAAGCATTGCTCACCCAGGAGACTGGTAGCATTTAAATACTAATTTTATTGTGTAGAAACCGAAATAAATTTACTTTATTCATGGTTGTTCATGAGCTACTGGATTTATAAATTTGCATCTGTTAATTACTTTTACCCTGTATAATCTGTACTTTGTTGATGTATTGTCTAAGAGATTTAAACTAAATCTGCTGAAGTTGAATGTTTGCTGGCATCAAAGTGCAACGGATAATAAAAGATTTGTATTTATTGATATTAAACTAGCTGTGTGGGGAAATATTTCCCTGCCTCCAGTCTGTCTCACTGCCACACTCAACACCAGGGAAATTTAGATAAGGATTATCTGTTGGCATTGCTGGAAGAGTAGCACTTCCCTCATGTGTGACATAAGAGGTGGGACACACCTGGGGGTGCTAATGGTGGACTGCTGGCAAGGTGCAGACAATTTTGTTACGATAAGTAAAGCTGATAAATGTATGCATGTGTGTATTTACAGGGAGCTGCAGCCTGTTGGCATTTGCAGTGGGAGAGAGAAAGTTTTTGAGCAGGGGAAGAAGCTGAAGAGCAGATTTGTTGTTCTTCCTTCTGAGAGGATGAGGTTAAAAGTAGTATTAGCTACCTGTAGGAGAGGCTGTTTTCTTCCAGCATTGCACAACACAGTGCTCCTTTGGCAGAAACCACGGCCAGCCTTGCTTCAGGGTCTCTGAGAAACAGTAAAGTATGCTGCAGTGATTTAGGAGACTGTTCAGGATACTCTTCTCCTGTGTCCTAGAACTGTGTCCTATAGACTCTGTCTATAACCCTGACTATGATCCTTTGCCAAACTTTCCCCCTCAGCTGAAATTCACTTATGCTTAATTTCTGTGTTCTGAGAATATGCTTGATGATACTCGAGATGCTTTTCAGCATGCATGTTCTGAAAGAGATTGTACTTTAAGTTAGGAAAAAGAATTCTGGAAAATGTGTGCATTCACAATTTCAAGTAGGAAACTGTCTTGAGGAATGAAGGAATAAGGAAGCAATAAGGAGTGGGAGGGTTATGGTAACAGCTTTTGAAGGAGAAGGGTGAAAGAAAACCCACTCTTTCCTCCTTTTCCCCTCTTGCATTGCCCATTAAATGGAAAGGTAAATCAATGGTTATATACTGAAATTGTTTGGAAAAAAGATGTCTTGCTGTAAATGTCAAAAGTGGAGGAAGTGTGTCAAGCAAAGTAAGTAGTCTGTAAGAAAAAAAAAGGGTAAACTAAATATACATATTGAAAATTTTGTCAATTCACTACTAGATTATTAGATTAGCATATTGCTTATTATTTAATGAAGCAGTGAATGTTACAGCACTGTTATATTTCAGTTGCTTTTCATGTGCATGGAAACATCATTGCTTTTATTTATGGGGAGCTATAGAAATTAGTTACTACTAAGAACCTTGGTTTTGGAATATTTTACCTCAGTTATATTTATTAATAAGGCTTCAAAAATTATTTTGAGCTATTTGCTGTTCATTCTTAATGTAGTTTTATAAAGTATTTTGTGTTTCTTTGTGCAGTTTAAGCCCAGCTTTCATGTAGAGTTTAATTGAAGTGTCAAGTGTTTAACTAGTCTGGAATTTAATGTAACTGATGCGTGTCTAAGCACAATGCTGAACATACTTGGAAATATCAACATTTAAGTTTTTTTAAAAAATATTAAAACCTAATTCTAGTGAACAAATTCTAATTTTTGGTCGAACATTGATCATTCATGTATCACAAACATTTGGATTGGACATACAATTTGGAAACTACCTGATCAATAAAATGAGAAACTTGTATTTAAAATAATGATTGATTTCTACAGAAATGTAATACACTTTCTTTTTAAATTTCTATTCAAAGAATTTCACTTTCAAGTCAATAAAAAATTTCAACAGCTTAATTCACCTGTATGTATGTGTAGTAAGGCATTTGAATTTGAAATTGTCACTTATTTTGTCACTTGGATTATAGTTGTGCCTTGTCTTGCTTCTCTGGATTTCCTACTGTGTTTTGCCAATGTAAATGCCCCCAAAAGCTGTCAGATTGATAAAAACACTAGATTAAATATTATATTAAACCTGCAACACTACAGTACAAAAGTGTCTTCCACAAAGAAAGTTAGAGAACGTGCAGTGAGGAGTGAAATACCAGATGCAGGGCTTGAAAACAGCCTCTGATGCTTACTAGCCCCAGCTGTCAATTCAGTAGACTACCAGAGGAATTCTTTTGTCATCACATAAAGCAATTCTAAGAAATAGACCTTTACACTTATTTTGGCAGATAAAAATACAGTTTATTCAGTTATATGTTTTGAAAAAAGATGTTAGATTTGTGATTGCTATGTGGATAATACTTCAGTCTTTAGAAGTACTTCTGTTGGGAAAGCAGCTTGGATATTTTCAGTCAGGGTTAAACCAAATTTATGTGCCAAGACTTTTGCCTGTACTGTCTGACTTTTCAGTCATGTGATCTGTATCCTTTCACCTTCATGGCTGCTAATTATACAGTTATTTAGTAACTTAAATGTTTTATTTAAAACAAACTGTTAAGAATATTCCCCTGAAAGAAAGAAGCTTTTCAGAATGGGGCAGACTGAATGTGAAAAGTAGGTTGGGCAGGAGAGAAATAGTCTCTGGAGAATGGTGGAGGGTTTTTGGACTACTTGACCAGCCAAAAACTGTGGATCACCAATTGTGTAGTGTTTTCCCAGTGGTCTCCCGGGGTGGAAAAAGACCTATGAGAAAGGCAGAAGTCTTGCAGAATTCTTGCATTGCAAACAGTAAAGCAAAAATGAGGTGGAACTGGTTTTGGGAGAGACTAACTTAAAACATGGTAGAGAGGTGATCACAGCTTTCCATCTTCAGGTACTCACATTTTTGATGAGCCTTTTCTTGTTTCCTATCTGATTTTGTTGTTAGGAGAGGCTGAGTATTTGGGCTTAGCTCTTGCTTGCCTGGGGTTAAACTCTTTTCAGTATGCACTTATTTATATTTTGGACTTAACTGCATGGATTAAATTGCAGCCTGGCAAAATGGGTTTGATGTTAGCAAATTTCTTCTCTTTGTGTATTCAAACTGGTGTCTGCACTGTGAGAGCCTTAGCATGCTCATCACATATAGAAATATTCTTTATCACTGTCTGAGACTGGGAAATGTTCATTTCTGCAAATAAATGTAGTCATTGGCCTCTTCTCTGAACTTTTCTGTGATTGGCATCATAATAACTTCCCTCTGAATTATGCAGCTAGTGCACAGGGATCTGCTTGAAGATGAGGTTTAAATCTTGGTTGCCTGTGCAATGATTAAATAAATCAGCTTCTAAATTTAACTGATGTAGTTAAATTACTTCTTGAACTGTGTGTAGATTAGTCCCTAATGGCTTGATTTTTTTCTGTATGTGCTTGTAGTCTATGTAGATTACACTGATTATTTTAAAGTGTAGTTAAGAGTAATGTAAGTATTGATAGGTTTGTTGCATAATTTGGTGAGGTGTATGGAAGATCCATATAATCACAGATAACTTTAAATTACAGTCTTTGAGAGCTGGAGTCAATGTGTTTGTGCCTACAGTCACCCTGTTAGTCCATAAAAACAAACTGGTCTCCAGTCACAAAGGGTTTTGCTTGGTTTGATGTGATTCTCAACCTCAGGAAGGGTGCCAGCAACCACAGCATTGCCCCTGGAGCCTCATCACAGAGATGGCAATAGCAGTCCTTTTTCTGTTTAGCAGCCAGCTGGTCACAGCTGTAGTTAAGAAATCTATTCCTCTTGGGTTGGGGATCTCATCAGCTCAATGGGTTTTAAACTAATAATTGCATTTCACAGGAGAAGATTTTATCACCAATAGAACAGCAACTGCACTGCTGTGAGGAAGGCAAGTTTAGAGTAGGTTCACTTCAGAATTCAGCATATTTCTTTGCTTCTGTTGTATATTTAAAGAAAAACAAAAGCTTCCTGAGTATTTACATGCCAGGATTTAATTCTCCCTCCCCCCCATTGTTTTCACTTCAACATGATTAGGTTCAAAATCTACTTACTAATGTTAAGAATTAATGTCTAGGAAATCTTCTTGTTCAAAGTAATTTAATGATAGGAAATATTGAAAGTGTTTTGATCCACTATGTAAAATATTTTGAGGCAAACTCATGGCAAAGTTCATACTAACCACTGTGGAACTGGAGGGATGAAAAGCATCATTTGGGTTTTTCTTTCATTGGAAATAGGTGCCCTAATTGATTTCCAACTGCTTTCTTTAAGTTTACAAGAGACTGCTGTGATCATCAGGATCTAGATGGATGCCCTTTCTTTTTTAGATTCAGGAATAAAATTAAAGCATATTTCATCAGTACTCATTGCAGTGTTATACTTGTAAATAAAACACTAACATTAAAGCTTCATTTATTATTTGGTTTGTGCATTTCATGGAATGGGTCAGGTTGGATGGGACCACAGTGGGCATCTGGTCCAACCTCCCTTGCTCAAGCATGGTCATCCCAGATCACACGGCACAGGGTTGTGTCCAGATGGTTCTTGAACATCTCCAGTGAGGGACACTCCGCACCCTCCCTGGGCAGCCTGTTCCAGTGTGCAGTCACTGCACACTACAGAAGTTCTTCCTCGTGTTCAGGTGGAACTCCCTGTGCATCACTTTCTGCCCATTGCCTCTTGCCTTGTTGTTTGGCACCACTGAGTAGAGCCTTCAAGATAAAACAAACTGCCCTGAAATTATCTGGTTGCAACTCCAACGTAGCCTCAGCTATGCAGTAAAACAGTTGAAAATGTTAAAAAGTCTCCTTATACTTAAAAAATAGAGCACTGAACCTTTGCAGGTAGCTACCTGGTCTGTAATCTGTCATCATTTAGTAAGCCAGGTGCATTTTCCTTATTGTGTGGGAAGAAGCAGCATTTACTTCTGAGGGTTTGTGGAAAGAATTGACGTGCTATGGCGTGTGTTGGAAGAGTTTTCATGTTCAAATAAGAACACAGCCTTTGAATAGAACTGACAGTGGGAGGGGAGTTTGGAATGTCTCTGGGGAGTGGATAGCAAAGGGGGAGGAGCAGCTACCCATCTCCTTATTTTAGTTACTGGACTCTTTCTTCTGAGAATAAGAAACAGTCTTTACAATCTATCTCTGAATAGTAAACAGTTTCAATATTTAAAAAAATTAAATGTTTTGTAACAAATAGGGCAAACACTGGATTGTAAACCTGCAGGGGGGAAAGGGTAGTCAAAAGGATTAGTTTATATCTCTCCTCTTAGCTACCAATGCCTCCAACTCTTGTTGGAGCAGCTGGCAACTTCCAAAGAAACAGCGAGACATGGCATTGCAGAAGAGAGGTGTGGAGAGCACAGTCCAGGTGAGGAGAGCCAAGTGGCTGTAGGGCATGTGAAGGACACAAATCTTGGTTGCTGTGTTGGCAGCTGGAGTGGTGAATATGCACTAAGCAGCAATGCTGGATGTGAAGAGGAGATAAAGCACTAGCAGTAGGACTCCTGTAAAGGAGGAGAAAGTTGGACTGTAGCTCTAAAATATGGGCTGAGCATCTTATCAGGATAAAACTGAGTAGCTTCAGGTGTTTGGCTGTGTAATGCTGGTAGATGCAATTGGGAAATATGAGTGTGATCAGTTCAACATGCAGTCTGCCTGTTTGCATTTTATGACTAGTGATTAATGGTAAACAGCTAAAGAAATATTCTGTTCTCTATGAGTTACAATATCAATTTGGATTAAATTTGGATTTTAGATTGAAAACAGGGGCAATGGTTCCTTAATTTAATGGTTTGTCCTTGATTCTACCTCAGTCTCTTGGAAAGAAAAAAGGGACCTTCACAATTTACCAGGAGCTAAGGGCAACTACTTTTCTTGACATGTGATGGTACCTTTCATCAGATGAGTGACTTCTTGTTCCTGAGAAGAGGATACTAATTTTTGTCTTGAGTTATCCACGCTTCTGGATAACAACTGTGTACTGTGTATTTATTTTAAAAAGTATGTATTTAATATTTCATTCTTTAAAAATAAATTTGGTCTTAAATATTTATAAGTATATGCTGCTTGTTTCTTTTTATAAACAAACCACAGAAATCAATGCATACCAGGTTAGCATTCACTAAAAGCATGTTTTCCAGAAAGAGGTGGAAAGGATACAGACATAAACGACTTGTGGCTAACTTGATTAGCAGAATTTGTAATACACACATGGCATATCTGTTTTTCTTCTGTTCAGTAAATTTTTTGTTGACCTACTCAGAGTTTGCTGGGATGCCTATGTGATTTTTGGGAAATGTGTCAGTGGAAAGTTCCTGAAAATTGCAAGAGTTCCGAGCTCTTTAGTGTCATTGGTTTTTGTTCCTACTAGTAAGAGGAACTGGCACTGGAGAGAATCACTTCTGAGGAGCAGCTGAGGGTACTGTGTGTAATCTTTGGGAAGAGGGTGCCTTCTGTCTACAACTTCCTTGTGAGGGGGTGGAAAGGGAGGTGCTGATCCAGCCTGTGTCAGGTGTCCAGTGACAAGATGCAAGGGAATGACGTAAAGCTGCATCAGAAAAATTTAGACTGGATATTAGGGAAAAGTTGTTCACTGGGAGCTGTGGCACTGGAACCAGCTCTGCAGGAAAGTGGTTGTGACCCCAAACCTGTCAAGAGTTCAAGAAGCATTTGGACAACTCTTCTAAGTACCTGGATTAACTTTGGGGCTGCCCTGTATGGTCAGGAGCTGGACTGGACTATCGTCACGGGTCCTTTCCAACTCACCATATTCTATGACTCAAGTCAAATACTTTTAATGTGACAATATTGTTGCCATTTCTTGTAGGAAGCAGTTGCTAGTCTTTCAGTCTTGTTGTCTAGCCACTTGTGCTTAGCTTGCTGTTCACTTACACAACTAAACACTGTAACTGGGTATGAAATGGGAGTTCAGCTTGAATTGTGGTTTCTGGGGTTTTTTTTGTTTGTTGGTTTTTTTGTTTGTTTGTTTTTTGTTTTTTGGTTTTTTTTTGTCCTGAAGCAGATTGAGTGCTTTCACTATCACTTCCATGCTCTCAGATATAAGGGTAGTAATTCCATAAACTGCTTTGACTTCTTTCCTCTGGATTAGATTTTTGCTGACTTCCAACCTGATTCCAGCATGAGAAGCAGCTCAGCCAGGAGCAGCAGTTATAATAGCACAAATGTTGAAACAGGAATGGGAAAAGGAATCCATTTAATTAAATCAAGGAGCAGTTGGCTTACAGCTGTCTTAAAAAGCACAACTTTAAATGGAGCAGATCTTAAGGCAATGACAGGGTTTTGCTTCTGAGAAGGAACCATAACTCATCTTGTGGTTGAAACATTTGTTGCTAAGTATTGATGTGGTCTAGGTCCAATTTCTGATCCTTCTACAGGCCTTGATGATGCTGACCAGCACACAAGTAGCTGTAGTGCCTCTCAGCAGTATAAATGAGATGCTGCTTCTTGCCTTTCTCATGTTTGGAGAGTAAATTTATTGTCAGGGTGTACAGATACTGTAGGAGTGCAGGTATTGGGTAACCTTACTGTAATAGGCTTGGGGATGCTTCTTGACAGTTGCAGCCTTGCTAGATTTAGGCAGTCTGCTCCTCTTTCAGTGGGTTTTAGTTGGCTCTATTGCCAGGATTTTGCTGCATGTTTGACTGACAATAAGGAAAATGAAGTCCTTCCCAAAGGATTGGGAGGCAGAGTGCATTAATAGGGAGTGAGAGGATTGACATAACTGTGACTGCTGTACATATTTTTTTCTTATTCCTCCCTTTTCCAGGGAATATTCATTTGTAAGCATTGGAGGGAAGCATAATTAAAACATACTGTGATTTATTTTCAGCCCTAAGATGATTCTTTTTCTTTCTAACCTGTGTTTGCCTCTCTTCTTACATCTTGTCTTGACAAAATTAAAACAAAATAAAACGAGTCTTTTCCAGCCTTTATATAGCAAATTAAAGCATGCTGAAACAACATTGTAGGATGTATTATGCTGTAGGTTTGGTTTGGATCCATATTATATTTATGATGGAAATTCCCCAGATGTGAGCTATATGAACTCTTTCAGATGAGTGTAAAACCAAAACTTTGTCTGCAGGGGCATATGGGACAGTGTCAGCATCTGTTGGTCCAAGGACTGGGAGACCACTAGCTTGGAACAAATATTCCTGTTTCCCTACAAAAAAGAGTGTTTGCAGGCTGGACTCAGGATCATCACTAGCAGCTATGCAGCTCTGAAGGTGCTTATGCTCCTATTGTACCACACAACTTGCTAATGCAGTCTCTGAAGTCTTTGAACATCCCCAGAGGCTCACACGTGAAAAACCTGATGGCTCATGCTGTTCTCTATTGTGGACTCCATGTATTTTCATGGAGTATTTTTGTATTTTGTGCTTTTATTATTCTATGTAAGACTGTTTTCCTCCAAGCTCACACTTAGCATTCATCCACACTTGGCATTGACTAAAAGAAGAGAATTACAGACATAGCTATAAATCAGTGTGATGCTTTCAAGTACTCAGTGTTAGGCTCTGAAATTTCATAGTTCCTTATAAAGCTAAGTTTACATTTTCATGTCATATATATATATATATATATATATATATATATGCCTTGAAGAAAGACAGACAAAAGGTTCCACAAGGGATATTTTAATGCACTGATTTGAAATGTAGGAATAAAAGGAATGAAGTAGATTTAAAGAATTTAGTGTTGTCATTGATAACCTGTGCGTCCCCAGTAATCTTAGCTGTGATTTGATGATTTTTAGCTAGGAGAAAAAGTTGCTTAAGCCTCCTCTTAGTGATTATTTGTATGTAGTAAGAATGCTTTTTTTCATTGAAGCTGGTTTCTGGAGCACTTCTGTCCTGCCAGCTCCATGGAGATGTGTTGATACAATGCCAGATTTCATGGAACACAACTTTCTTTCCAGCCTTCAAGTGTTGAAAGGGGATTTTTACAGAAGACTAACTGCTGAATTCTGTCTGAGACTCACTATGGTTTTACAGTAGCTTGTCTCACAATGGGAGTTACTGTATGTGTAAGGAGGAAATCTCTTTAATGCAGAGAATGAGGTTTTGTCAGTGTTACTGTATCAAAGCATGTTACTTGTAGTACTGCCTGACACTGATTTTAGCTTTAACCACCCCCCCCAAGAAAATTCCAACAAAAAAAAAAAACCCCAAAACTAAAAAACCCACAAAACTCCAACACAAAATGCTACTAAAACCTCAAAACAGCAGAAAAAGAAAAAATCTGAGGCCAACGTTATAAGTTGAATTATTAAGAAGGTAATGGTGGGCAGAACCTTGACATCTAAATTTGTGATCCTAGAAGGAGAGATCTGTCACAAAAGAGCCAGAAAAACCAAGAGAGGATGTGATGCTTTGTACCTGCTTACAATCTCAGTGTGCCGTACATATCAGTAACAAATATATCAAGAGTGTTTAGATTTAAGTTTTTTACTGTGGTTTTATTTCTCTTACTATTCTGTTTCTGGTGAGAGGTACAAATGGGCATTTGCCTGTGTAAATTAGGTTTGAAAAAATGTCTTCAGTATTGATAAGGTCAGGAAAAAGGAGTACAGTCTGTCTTGGTTTCTGCTGGACCCCATGTTACTCACTTGTGATTCAGTTGTTGGGGTACAGAGAGCTCCTGTACTTCTGATAACTGGATGTTCTGCTGCCATCTGTAACTGTTACTGTTCATTTTATGAACTGAAAAATTACACATTGCTTATTTCTCATGTGTCAAGTGGGAATGGTTTCTGGGATTAATTTGAAGATGTTAACTGTGTGGAGGAGAGTGAGGAAGATTAGCTGAGAGAGGGGAGTAGCATCCTTAGTGCTCAGGTTACTGTGCACAGGCAGATCACATAGGAATGATCATATAGGAAAGACATAAAATGTGTCCCCACCCTGGGAAAGTCTCTGACCAGAGCTCAGCCTTCTTTAGGCCCCAGAGTGAAATAACCACAACACAAAAAGCTGTATTAACAGGGGACCTTGATAAAGCTGCTTGAGCTTTGTGGTGATTTTTTGGGGGGTGGTGAGTTGTTTTTTTGTGTTGTTTTTTCTTTGTTTTTTATTTTTTATTTTTACTACTGTCTTGAGTGTTGCTTTCTGTCACTCATAGTATCTTTCTTGATTTATACACCAGTCCTCGATCACATGGCACTTTGTGATAATGCTGTAGTACAGTAGCTACCAGAAGATGGACTTTGTGGGAACAGATGGCACACTTGGCTCAGGATAAAAATAGTTGGGAATTTTCAATTCACTTAGACTCAGCTGTTGGATCCAGACACAAAATATTTAGTTCAGTTTTTCCATGAAAGCACCCAAAATAAATCTGGTTTTCCCTCACATAGGTTAGTTGCCATTTCCAGGTTTCTAGTATATAGGTAAAGTCAAGAACCATTATCCTATAATTTCTTTACACTGCTTCTTGGGCTGACCGTGTGTTTCCTGACATACACGAGGAAATTGCTGCTGCTGTAGTATGGCTGTTCAGATGGATATTGAAGTTGCTTTGACTGCAAAGTATTTTAAGGATTGTGATACATAGTGTGGTAGCCTGAAAAAGCATCATTGCAGGTGTTTCCCAGTGGTAGTCTTTCCTGCCTGGTGAAAACTAGGAGTGAAGGAGGTTTGTTGGGAGGAGAGGTAGAGAAAGTATCATGGCAGTTCAACATTAATGTGAAGTGTTTTTTCTTTTGCTGTTTGACTTACATTATTGGTCTCTTCCATCATCTCTGTGTGTCATATTTATAATAAATGTGTATAAATTGTGTGTGTATATATAGAACATGAATGTACACAAAGTGTACTTGTGTGTATATACATATATGACGTCCAGAGGGTTTCTTGTACATAAAAGAACTATAAGAAAACTTGACACTTTACTGTCACATTTTAAATTTTGGATTAACTGAATTATGTGAAAATTTAACACTTCCATGTGACATTTTAGATCAACTGCTGCGTGTAAAAACAGTTTAAAAACAGATTTTTTATTTCCAGAAAAATCCTGTTTTAAAAGGTTTTTCATGGTGAATATTAGATATGGGAAATGGGGAACATTGTGTATTGCCATAAAATGGATATTATTTGACAAAAAATTCAATCCTTGATCCCTTTTTTTACTTTCCCTTCCAATTTAAGGTTAATTGGAGTTCTGAGAAACAAATTACTGAATTTGCTTCTGGTTTAGCTTGAAGTCATTGGAGGATCTGAAAGGCATGTTGTCGCTGCAGGAGGGCTCCTGAGGCCTCACCAGGTGGCCTTTATCACATGGGCTGTGACCCAGACAGTTATTTCGAGCACTTTAAATCCAGTAAGGCTCTGTTAAATGGGATCAGTGTAAGTCAGCAAGCCTAGCTGCAACTTAGGTTTTCTTTATATAATCAAGGCATTTGCTTCTGGTAACCCTTGCTATTTGTGAAGGAGGAAGGCTGGGACAAATGTACTTTAAATGGTCTGCAGGAGTTATTTGTACATTATTGTAGTCTGAAACACTAAGAAAAGGCTTGTTTACAGTTGTTTCAATATTCTATCATGAGTTCTTCCAGCATCAAATTGTCTGAAGCAGTGTAAAGAAATTATAGGACAATGGCTCTTGTCACAGAGTTTTTCCATTTCTGTAGGGTAGATAGAATGCGACTGTATATAACTAAACTCTTAAAAGAAGATGCATCAGATAACCAAAATAGGCTTAAAGTAAGCACTGCAAGGTGTTTAATGCCATCATTCAAGAGAGTATTGAAAGAGTCATACTGTAGCTTCTCAGTGGTGTATTCTAAACTGGGACATGAAAAGCTGTGCTTTGTCTTATTTTGATTGTCAGATAGCTGAAGAAGGAATCAACTTGTAATGATGCTTTTTGGACTGCAGTAGGTGGGTAGAGAACAAAGAAATTTCCTTCAGTTGGGAAATATCCTGGTATGGCTAATTGTTAATTAAGTACTAATGTTTATTCAATAGCAGTTCTCTTGGTTTTGTCATATTTAATTTTTAAAAAATTATTATCGTTGCTTTGTAGTATTACTATGCTAGAAAAATTAATGGGTACTAGACAGGTGGGAATGACTAGTGTTGCAGTACACAGCAAGTTACTTGAACCATGATTTACTTTTAAGGCTTAATTAATCTTAGCCAGTTTCATGGGAATACTTCTAAGTTTTGAGATAGTGGCCTGTAGACATTTTCTCAGCTGTCTGGGCTGCTGAGTTTTGCTGTGGAAAGTGAGAACTGTGTGGCTCTGTCTGCATAGCAAACTCTGCTCACATCTGATTAAGATCCAAGCCTGTTTCCAGATGACATCTGGAAGCATTTTGACCTGCTAGTGGAGGGCTGTTCCTGACCTAATTAGCTTGGTGGCATAACCAGCTCTCTGCTGCTTTGTGATTTTGTTCCTTTTGACTTCATCTGGTTTACACTTCTCACTGAATGTTACCGTGTAGGGTACTAAAGGTCAAAACAAAATTAGATTTTACAATCTGCTGCTCTTCCAGTCAGTGTTTCAGTGCTTCTAAATTTTCATACATGTAATCATTAGGTATTCCAAGTACAAAGAGCTGAATAATTCAGCAGCCGTATGGCTCGCACATGTCAAGATGATACAAAAGGGGAGGATGATCAATCTAAGTCTTCTTTGCTGTGCTGTAGGACAAAGCACTGCTTCCTCCTCTTTCTGTTCCGAGTTTCTCCTAGCTCTGCCTGGGTGCTTATTTTCAAGAAAAAGGTGGTATTTTAAAGGGTCAATGCCACTTGAGAGGTAGACAATATAGTGTAGTAAGGTATTTATATTTTCATTTCTTTCAGCCATGCTTAGAAAACAAAAGGCTACCACTATTTGTTTATATGCACAAGCAAAGTATTTTTTAGCTGCTGTACCAAACTGGATGAATGAAATTTAAACAAGCTCCAACAAATGCATAGTGTGCATCTTTGCTGTAAAGACAAATAATAAAACCAAAGGGAAACAAATGGTGACTCAGTTCAATTCTGTTTGCTTGAGTAGGAGAAGGAATGATAATAAATTCTTGGGGTATAATACAGAAAGGTCATATGAAAGAAAACTGTGTTTTCAGTGCAGCATAAGTACTTTGTGATTGAAACAAGTCCATTCTTAAGATAGCAAAAGCAAAACAAATGCTCTTACATGATTTGAAAAGATGTTTTTTCCTTTCTCAAGTACAATGCATAACATTTACACTGTTAGGTGTTAGTCTAGCAGTGTTAGGTTGAAATTGTAAAATTGATAGTGGCAGTAAGGTTTTTATTGGTTTTTTTAGATGTATGAATGCAGTGGAACAGATGTTCAGAGCAGCATGGAATATTCCTTGTTCCCCATCCCACCATCTCTTTCACACGGAGCCATCTGGAAGGGACTAGGAGCAGGATGAGCAGCCCTCACGCTAAGAACAAGATTAACGTGTCGGCATCTTTTGTTGAGACTTTAAACTGGTCACTGTTTGTTCAGCAGAAGGAAACAATGGGATGTCTCATGACTCCCTGTGTGCTAAGATCATTTATGTGGCTATGGAAAGAAGGCAGAATAGAAAATGTGATTTATATAGAACAATTAATAAATTTAATGGCAGTCAGGCTGGACTTAGACCCATACAGGCAGAAACCGTCTTTTTCCCCATTCAGGTGTGTTGATGTGGCTGGCCTACTTTCACCATTAAGCACAGTGTCAGGGAATAGCATTCTGTTAAAACAGATTCAAATTCACTGATTTGGGAAGAAGCTTCTGTGCATGTTTTTATCAGTTCATGCTCTTAATGAACTTTATTTTTTTTATCCTGAATTTTTCTTTTTTACAGAAACAAGTATACCATTTGTAGATGTCTTTCAGCTTACTCAGCTGAATTTCTTTAGTACCCTTTAGCCTTACATCTTTTGAGACAGAGCATGTGTGTTCTGGCTTAATGAACAAAATTTTGGTTGGAGAAAGGACAGCTTGTGGTTTAGAAGCGAGGGACTTTGCTCATGTGTGAAGGTGCCCTGGATCATCTGCATTCTGAAACAGAATGAGTGGAAAAGGGTGGGTGGATCTGATGCTGGCAGAGTGATTGGATTCAGTGCAGCGAGCTATTGTATTGTGCACTCTTTGAACTTCTGTTAGATTTCAGGTAAGCAAATCTGTTTCTGAATAGATATTTGAGTAACGCTGGGTGTCAAGGAAGACTTAAATGTGTTAGTAAAGGAGAAATTGGATTTCAAAGCTTAACACAAAGGTTCAGTGGTACCACAGTGTATTTTTTGCATAGTTTTGTGTTTCCTTCAAAGAAGGGAATTTTAAGGAATGGAAATTTGAAATCAGATTCAGGAAGGTTATTTGAAAATTTGGTGCTTAAAGTCTGGAACTACTACTGCAGTACCCATAAGCTGTTCTAAAGGGAGAAGATAATCAGAAGACAGTGACACAATCCAAGATATCAGGTTTCATATCTCCATTTTCAGGGTAAAGATAAGCATGAGAAAATAAGAGCGCGTAAAACTAGTTAAGGGATATGCATAGATGTTCTGGGGAAAGCTTATTCTGTGAAGAAATAGGGTGATGGAATTAAGTAAATGTTAGTGTTTAAAAACATACTTCAGCATGACAAATATACTATGTATATGCTTTTCCTGTATTTTTATGAAAATGATTAGACATGTTTAAAAAGTATAAAGATGTAAGTAACAGGAGTTTAAAAATCTAATGCAATTTACTGGCAAAGAGTTTTGCATATTGGACAGTGGAAAAAATGCTGTGAGTATAAACGACAAAGTCTATTAATTTGAACAGTGAGAACTTAATACAGGAGAGACATTCTGTATTCCTGTATAGGTATGTTACAGTTGGGCTTGAAAAGTTGCCTACTTGGAAATTGAGATAAACCAGTGTTAACCTTTAGCTAAGTGGCTTCATTAGCAGAGAGTGAGAAATACCTTTATTTCTTCCTTGAATAATGATGAAGCCATTTAATTGGTTGAGATGTATGTGATCCCTTATTTTTGAGCAGGAGATGAAACTTCATCATAATCTGTCTGTACTTCCTGATGATAAGCTTTTTATTTTCTTAGAAACTGCTGTGAAAAGTATTGTGAATGGGAAAAATTATTCTTGGGATTGTGGCTTTGAAATATTACTGTTCTATTGAGAGGAAAAAGTTACTGCAATAACTTTGAAGTGGTCCCTCAGTCTTCTTTTCTTCACTGGGGGACTCTTACTTGGCAGTAAACTGTAGACACAAGTATTTAAGCATAAGTTGATGAGACTTTTGACACTATCAAAGAATGGCAGGTGCCCAGAGATCATCTTGAGCTACAGTGGGCAGGTAATGCAAACATGGGGCTGTAGAACAAAGGGGAGAAGACCCCAAAATACTCATCCCGAAAGCTGTAGAGAAAATAAGTCAATTTCTGGCATCATAGTTGTTGATACTATTTTAAAGCTTTTTATATTACAGTCTATAGTGTCAAGGAAAGAACAGCTACTTAATTTTAGGGTGAATCATCCTCAGGGCCTCTTCTCCTGCATTTGTGAATGTTATCTTTTCTATGCATGTTTATAGTCAGTCTGAAATATTGAGAACTAAATGTAAAGTACCATAAATGTTCACTACTGTGAAGATCTGTTCACTTTTTTCTCTCCCAACTTTTTAATTAATGGAAATTCTTGAATTAATGCATTCACCTATTAATGGTTCTGCAAACTTTTGTGTTCCAGGCCCACTCTCTTAATTGTTGTGGTTCTTACAAGTCTTTTGGAGATATGAAGGGATGACTAGGAAAATGTACATCCATATAATTTTAGATTGCAGATAAGCAAAACTAATTACCATCCCTTCTCCTGCTGTCTTTTCTCTTGTCATTACTTAATGCCTTGATTTCCTTCATAATATCACTGGACCATAAAATCTGCCCTGAAGATCTCAGCACAGATAAAAACTCTGCCAAATAAAGAAAAGAAAACAAAACAACCGTCCAAGTTGGTGAACCTTCAGAAACAGCTCATTGCAACAGACATTGAAGAGCTCTATTAAGGAAACAAAATAGCTTTAGGAATTCCTGTGCCCTTTTCATCATTGCTAGTACTTAGATTGGTATGATGCGAGAGGAGGATGAGACGTGGTGGTCTGATACTGAGAGGAAAAACCTGCTTTCATTCCAGCCTTGACTCTCATCCCTTTCACTCAGACCTGGCAATCAGAGGGAAGATCTGTGGAAACAATGGTGGTAGAATTGGCTATATATTAACTTCTAGTGAGGAGGACATTTTCTAGGCATTTCACTTTATTGTTGAAAGATGTGGTTTGTTGTGGATAAGAAACGTTCTTGATTTTTAATTATCCCTAGGAAATAGAATTCTATTAGATTTTGTGTGTAGTTATATCAGAAGTCTGCCCTTGCATCTCCAAACTCCTATCAAAATCAAGAGAGTTGCATTAAAAATTATGTGAAATGTGAAAAAAAAAAGTATATTAACTAAAAAATACAATGTCCTTTAGATTGGGTTAGCTGTAATAAAAGTAAAGTACTTGGTACTTGAAGCATGATTGTGGTTTAGTAAAAGAATATTTTGTTTTGATACTAATTACATAGTAATGCGGCTGAGAGAGGAATTGCATACTTGATAGAATTCGAATAGCTAGAAGAGACTATTAAAAATTAGTCTTGTTTGGATACCTTTTGATAAAAAATAATTCTGTGGTATTAGAGAGCACTGTGTGACAATAACTGATGGCTAAATAATCTGTATTGTTTTGCAGTATACAAAATGTGGATTCACATTCTTGTTAGAATGAAGCCAGTTTAAAAAAAAAAGGAAAAAAGCACAAAACTTTTAACTGTACAGAAGAATGACATTAGATGAATCTTGAATTCAATAATTTCCAGAATATATGCTAGTTTTGGTTTGTTTTTAACTTGTCATTACTGTTCAAGTAGTAAATGACATTCAGACATGACAAGTAGGAAAGGTTCACAAACATCAGGTTCTCGGTCACTAAGGAAAAAGCAGAAAGGAGCATGCATTTAAGGCATATTTATTCCTTTCCTTCCATTAGGATAGGAGGAATAGCTGTGTTTATTCTTCATGTAGCCATTTTCTTTCATCTCATGAAGGATGAAGAGCCTTTGGAGGACATGGAGATCTGTGATAATTACACTTCCATGGGGGAAAAAAATGGGCATGGGAGAGCATCTCGAAAGCTGGTGCTTGGGGTCTTTCACCTTTCTGCTTTCTCTTCTATTCCACTTTAGCACATACATGAATCTTGAAGGTGGGTGATGGCAGGCAATGTAGAATTACAAACTTGAACAGGAAAATGAACAGTATTACCAAATTGGGTGTCATTTAGAGATGGAAATTGTGTGTTAATTGACTGTTAGGACATCAGATATATGGGAAAACTTAACTGTCTGTAAAGGTTTTAAATGTTGAAATGCCCTAGACATGGAGACTGTGATTAGGAGGTGGTGTAACTTGATTGTGTGGCTTGATGTGAACAATCCAACAGTATTTCTCTGGTTTTGATGAGGTGAAATGCAATTGCTGATTCAGACACTGAAATTTAGGTGAGTGCCTGTCAGAGCTTGCACATGAGGTGTTTGAGCACACCATGTCATTCTTGTATCTGTTAAGAGATGCAGGGATTTGGTTGCTCTCTGGGCTTCTGCTGAGCTCATATATATGTAGCCATACAAATTTAGGTGCTTAATTCTGAATGGAATCCCATCTGGTACATTACTCATGGCAAGCTGTGTATTCAGTCTGTCTCATTTTTCTTCTCCATAGAAAGAGAATTATGGTATGTATAGAGAGCTGGGAGATTCATCAATGGAAAGCTCCAAAGCTCTCTGGAAAGAATAGGCTATATTCAGAGAGAATTTGGAATTGATGTATAGTAAGCTCTTTTTCATGTAAAATGTTCAGCTTTGTCATATTTTACTAGAGGATATAAGAAGAAATCTCTGAAGAGTTTAAGAAATGGATTGAACAGTGTCTTTGAGAAAATGTAATAAGTAAACATTCACAAGTAGGGAGGCTGTTTAATGAATTGGAATTTGTTTTGTGGCATTAGTGAATATGTAAAGAACTTGAAATAAAGAACTATGGAATTGAGGTACATTATTCTTAGCACTCATGTAAATTGCAGTGCTTTTTGGGGATGTGAAAGGACAAAAGGCAGGTTTGGGGAACAGCTGGTACTTCAAGTTTTTGCCAGTAGCTCAAATATTTGAAAAATTCATCTTGTCTCTTGTAATAGCTGTGCTCTGCTGTTGTTTGGAAAGATTGCACATGGTGTTTGTCATCTTTCAAGTTTGTTACTGTACATCTGCTCTCTACATGATTTTTTAAGAATCTGGCTTGCCAAGGCAGTGTCAGACTTCTTGCAAGCAGTTTAGCAGCTGCTGTCCAGGGGAAGGCAGTCTGAGGTGACCTGGAGTGGTACTTCTGTGGCTGCGGGGGAAGCATGCAAAGAAAAGCAAAAATGCTTTGATTAAGTCTTTCCATAGCACACTTGCCTCTGCAGCAATGAATACTGGGATAAGTGCTTTTTAATTTTAAGACAAAAGGCAAGTTGTTATGGAGTTGTTATGCAAGTTTTTATGGGAGGGGAGGTGAGAATATGGAGGAAGCATACAAAATCTGAATTTTAAAGGGTTGATCTAAGCTAATTGAAGCTTTTGCTGTCCTGTCCTTTCAGAATGTGTGTGGAAATCGAGTTGCTGATGCCTGGAGGGTTTGCAGAGCAGTGTCCGTTTGTACTGCAGTCAGAGTTCAGTCCAGCCAGATGTCGAATCTGATCCATGTCCAGTGAGGCACGCATGGGTTTAGTGAGATGTTAAGCGACATCTCACCCTCTTAGTTTTCCTCTCTCCCCTTTTGACTCCTCTGGTTTTCCTGGTCTGACACTAATGTGTCATACATTTCCACTTCAGCCAGTTGTACATGTGCAATAGAGCATCTTTCTAGAGTCTTCCTCTCTTCTGCTTGATGCAGCTGATGGCTTAAAGGCAGCTGTCAGGCATAGGTGACCTCACAGTGGAGGTGAACCACTTTATCCAAATTATAAGTCTTTGGTTTCATTGTGTACTTACCTGGGGTAAAATGAGTAAAAAAATTACCAATTTAGGATTGGGGCCAATCTACTGCACTGACACAATTTTTGAAAATATTAGTTTATTTGCATTAGATTTTTCAGTTATTTGTGGATGGAAGGTGTTCTGTTTTTGGCTAGGGTAGAGTTATTTTTTTTCACAGGGGCTAGTAGGGAGCTGTGTTTCAGATTTGTGCTCAACCCAGGGTTGATGAATTAGAGGTGCTATTGCTGAGCAGGGCTTACACAGAGCCACAGCCTTTTCTACTTATTGTACTTTGACATTGTCAAGGAGAATACTGGGGTGCCTGGGAGATTTGGGAAGAGACACAGCTAAGACAGGCGACCCAAAATGATCGTGGGAGTATTCCAGACCATGTGACATCATGCTCAGGGTATAAAGTGAGGGGAAGAAGGAGGAAGAAGGGGGAATGTTTGGAGTGATGGTGCAGTACTTTGACTTCCCACATCACCATTATGTGTGATGGAGCCCTTCTGGAGATGGCTGAACACCTGCCTGCCTGTGGGAAGCAGTGAATTAATTCCTTGGTGTGCTTTTCTTGCGTGGGCAGCTTTTGCTTTCCCTGTTAAACTGTTTTTATCTCAACCTATGAGTTTTCCATCTTTTACTCTCTTGATTCTCTCCCTAATCCAGCTGGTGGGGAACAGAGAGCAACTCTCTGGGAGGCTTGCCTCTTGGCTAGGGTTTAAACTGCGGCAGAAGGGAAGTTATTAAACCTCTCTACTGCAAAATTAAATATGATTTCTAAATGCCGGTGTATTTAATATAGTGACATCACAGTGTATTTCTTGTCTAGGAAGAACCTGGGACTGAGTGTGACTCAAAACAGGGGGAAGATGAATATGGAAGGCAATGGAATTACCATTGCAAATTTTTGGTTTCTGCTCCTGGTAACACATTCCCTTCAGTTTGGTTGTGTCTCATGAAGACCCTGTAATTCAGAGGCCTGTTTTGTCTTGATTCCTCGTCTAACTTCTTGCTACGTAGATTTTGAAACTAATTTAGCCTCACTTCTCATGCATTTTCTTTAAAAAGGATTAAGTTCATCTGAGTTGTGTGTGGTGAGGAAAAAGGTGGTTGTGCTTTAGTAGTAAGGACACAAGCTTTTTACTTAGTAATGGGTTAATATCTAAATAGGTCTGTAGTGTTTAATTCAGTTAGGTAAAGGGTTTAAATTAGAAGAAATTTATTGCAATTGTAGAGTTCTTTTTTTTTTTCCTCTGATTAAGAGCAGGTAGTGGATTGCTTAATTTGTTGCATATATTTACTCATTGGTGTTCAGTTTATCTTTTGAAATTAAACTTCAAACTGAAATGAGATTGCTACATAATAATTTAAATCATGCATTCAAATATGAAAGTTGTTTATTTTCCCCTACCCTCAGCCCTGGTGTGTGCTTTAGCCTGCTCTTTAGAGAAATGGGAGTTCTTGTGTTGGTCTGTCACTACCCTGGTAGCTCTTGAACACACTGGACCATTTCGTCAGTAAGTGACAAGAAAACAAAAAGCTCAAACTGCAGTTGCATGTTTTCTTCAAATTAGCTTTTACAGGCAAAAAGGAACATTATGTGGAGAAGAGACTTTAATAAGAGCTCCTGGTGGAAGGCATTCTGATTGTACTCAGTGTGGTAGGTGTTTCAAGAGGTAGAGATGATTAGCTGGGCAGTGCTCAGCCAGCTTCCAGCTGTGTGGGCTCGTGAGGGAGGTGGGTGAGCTGCAAAAGGCAAGGGCAGGGGGCAGCTCTGAGAGTGCTGGACAGAAAGCCATGGGAAAAACAGGCCTCATATAATTAATTTAGCACTAATTTGTGTTCCTTTTGATTTATTTCTTACAAATTATGTTTAAATGAAATGCATTTTCACTGTAGCGTTTACATTAGAGTGGAATAATTCCTCATAATTATTCCTATTTTGTAGCTCCAATGCACTAGCCTGTTTGCAGAGTGTTGGTGCTAGATGTTGCTCTTCAGTAATAGTGAATTTCCAGTTTTGACTTATTTTTGATCAAGTTCAGAAAAATATCTGCAATGGGTATGAAGTAGTATTTTGAAATATATATGTTTGTAGAGGGATACAAAAACGTAGAACAGAAACAGGAAGGTTTTTTTAATCAAATACAGAAATTGTTCCTCTGTTACCTCTGATGTGCTGTGTAAAATTTAGCAAACTCAGCTAACCTTAAATTCTGACATATTCAAATTGTCTCATATTAAGAAAGACGTACAATATAATTCAAGACTGCTGCTTAGAAGTCATGAGTTTGTTCCTTCCTGACTTGTTATGAAATAGTCTTTCGGTTAAATAGTTTCTTTTTGTTCATTAAGGCTTTTAAGCTTTTAGAAATGTTCTCGAGAATAAAATATTTTAAATTTTCAGGCGGAAGTAATTACAAAAATTACTGTGCAACATTTGAAAGGCAAAAGGATTTTTTTAATTTTAATGTGATTTTAATTAGAGAAATTGAAAGGCTACTTTAATTGCTTTAGTACAGTAAAAAAGAAATTTTCAGCTAAGTCTTTCCCAAATGAACTGTGTCCTTGGTAATAATGTAACTTCTTATTCCAGAAAATTTCCATGCCACATGGTTTTAAACAGAATATTATTCATGAGTAGTACATGGACATTGAATTGACTATAGTTTTAAAGAAAACTGCTTTAGATGTTTTTGTTTTATATTGCTTCCCTCTTGGGTGAATTCTGTCTCACTTGGGCATCCTTGCTCTCCAAGCTGCTCTCTGCAGGACAGTGTTTTCTATGCCATTGTGCCTTTTTGTGATGCTTTCAGATCTCTTTTTGTGGTTTTTTTTCCCCATCTGTTGTGGTTTAGGAATGGTACTCCACACTTTAGTTCTCCCCCCGAGACTTTCCAAACCACACTCACCCACTTGCTCCCCTTCTCCCCCTCTTCTGCCCCTCAGCCCCCAGGGTGGCCAGACAGGAGAACTGGATGCACAAAAGGCAAAGATCACAGCCTGAGATAAGAACAATTTACTGGAAACAGCAATGAGATATGAAAACAAACTAGCAGCAACAATATTAATAAGCATATAAAAAGAGAGAATTATTCACGTGCAAAAATGCTCAAAAAATGCAGAGCCTGACTTGATAGAAGCCAGGTTGTTCCTGACTGTAGAGGAATGCACTGCTTCTTGGAAATGAGAGAGGAATCCCTTTTCCCTGCCCCTGACAATGATGTGAGATGGTATCAAATAACACAATGTGCTGGACCCTCCCCTTGGTCTGGGCTGGAACCAAGATGCCGTCCTCATTTATTTCATTTTTCCAAGAAAACCAGTTCTGACAACTTTAGTTTTCTCAGATAAATGTCTTCCTGCATCTGGCATGTTCCCAAAAGCTGTCTAGTGAATGCCCTTATCCCATTCAGAATGCCATATAGCTCCCTCTGTGGAAAACCATCTTCTTCCTCATGCAGCCTAATTCTGAGAGGCACTTGCCCTTATGTGCCAGATGAATTTATCAATTTTGCTGGAAACTGTCAGGGCTGGGGTAGGTCGGTGTCTGACGTCACTGGGGGCTGTGGTGCTTGCTCGGTCTGTTGGTGGCCAGCTTGCCAAGACAGGATGCCAGCCTGCTCCAGACAGTGACCTTTCCTGCCACTCCTGTGGGGACTGCCAGTTTTTTCTAAATGCAAATGTGCACTCAAGTCCAGTGATTCTGGAACTGCAGCACAAGTCTGTGCATACAGTAAATCTTACACCAAATCTGAGGCAAAAAGCTTACATTACCTATATTGCCTTTGCTCTCTGCTGCTCTGCATGCTCCTGTCATATTCTGGCAGGAGTGGACAACTCCAGTGCCCTGGTCCGAATTTTACAGTATCTTACAGTGGGAAGGCTGAAGCAAGGCTTTTAAAGAAGAAAGGTGAAGTACTTTTTGGAGAAAAAAAAAGCCTGATGTGTGCTACACTGATTCAGAGCTCTTAATTTCACTTTTGTAAATGTCTTATGTATTTGTTTGTAAATTCCAGATTGTGAGCCATGCCTTTGGTGAAAAGGAACATTGAACCACGGCATCTCTGCCGAGGAGCTCTGCCAGAGGGAATTACAAGTGAACTGGAATGTGTAACAAATAGCACCCTTGCTGCTATCATACGCCAGCTAAGCAGCTTAAGTAAGTATCTGTAACTTCCTGCAAGTATTTAATTCATGATGAAAAGCTTTGAGATGGATTGTTTTAAATTGCAAAAGTATGGTATGGGACAGTACCATTTGTGTATTGTAATAATATGCTATATAATAATTGTCTTTATGCTCTTCTATATTTTGAAGTGTATTAAAAACCCCAACCCTCCCTCCACCCCCAAACCCCACTCCAAAAACCAAATTATCAAAAAACCAAACAAGCAGGAAAAAAAAACCGCTACCAAGAAAAACCCCAACCAAAAGACCAGAGCATAGAGGACCAGAAAATTTTCTAAGGTGAGAGAAACAAGACCAGCACTTGAGTTCTACTGGATTGAGCCTGCAAACTCTTCTGCCTCTTGGCATCAAATGACACATTTGACTGAAATTTTAGTTTTTCGTAGTGTGCTAGAATTTCCTAAGCCTTCTCTTTTATATATATGTGTGCTCAATTCATATGAATGAAATTAGGCACATTGAAAGGATGCCATTTGCTAAGCAGGCTACTGTTGAGGCAGGCTAACATCAGCTCTGTACCAAGTAGCCTACATACCACACCTGTCAGGTGACACCGCCACTAGCAATTCTAGAAGCATGACTGGAGTGTTTGCAAGATGAACAATATTTTTGATGAAAGGGATAAGAGATGTTTTTCAGACAGTCTTTAACAATCAGCAGCTGTTGTTTGTGCTGATAACGCTGCTCCTAGAAAAGAAATTACTGCTTCATCAGTTGCTTCTCTTTGTAAATGGACGTGGTTTTCAAACTGAGAGTCTGTATGGAGCTCAGACTATGGGGCCCACTGGTGTTCAGTTCATGATGATAGGAAAAAGCCTTTGCTTAGAGAAAGAGGACAAGAGACACAGCATTTCCCCTTTGCAGTAGTCAGGGATTTAGGGATTTTTCTGAGCTGGAGGTCCATCTGAATCATCCTATGTAATGAACGTTTGTAAAACTATCATCTGTGGTATTGCTTAGATATGTTGAAATAGGGATTGCACCTTCTTCTTCACCAATGACTTTTGGCACAATGTCCCAGAATGAAAGTTGACCTGTTTCTTTTTTTTTGATACCTTCTCATTCTAGTGTGATCAAAGATAATGAAAGGTGCTTTCATCTTGTGCATTTCCATCATGATTTGTGATTTTAAGTCTTTATCCTCTTCTCCTGGTGATATCTTTCCCAGGTTGAAGTGTCCTGATCTGTAAGTGATCTTTTTGAACAGAAACCATTTTGTATTTCTGATCACTGTTATTTTTGCTTTGGATATGTAAGTTAGGGTATGTTGTGGTTTTTTTAAGGTGGAGTGTTGAGGACTTCAGATCATATTCAAAACAGACTTCTGTTTTATCATTATTGCCCTAGGAATTTGTAGAATTTTGATTGTTGCTAAGTGTTGAATTATCATTTTCAGATAAGCTTGCAAGTGATCCTCTGCTCTTTCTTGAACAGCAGCTGAGGATTTAGTGTCTAATGTTATTTAGAGTTACTTTGTGTTTTCATTGTCATTGAGTTTCATCTTCTGTTTTCTCAGTCAGTTGCTTAGTAGTGCCATCCTTAAGTTTCAGCAAGGTGAGAATGGGTAATATTCTAATTGTACTGAAGGAGACCTCATTGTCAATGATAAGACCTCATTTTAGTGTTGAGCTATGATTGTTCAAGTGTGGATAATGCACCTTTTACTTCTCTGACTTGCTAGGAATGTGTACAGCTTTCATTTATCCAGATTTGGTCTTGGGGCTAATCTGTTATACAATGTATTTAGATCCTCTTATGATTGTTGCTGAGGAACTGACTACTTATATTCATATCTGGCAGTTTTCCCTTAGCAAATTTCATCTGAAGTCTTTGTAGACAGCCCCTAAAGTTCTGGTAGTGTCAAGTTAAAGATCTGTGCAAATAAATGATGTGTCCTTAGTCTTAACAGATGAATATGTGGTATTTAACAAGGGAAATGTACCACCATTCTCATGCACAGTCTGAAATACGTCACGTTTGCAGAGGGTTTTTTCTGCAGACAGCATTTGCTTTGCCTGTCTTTTGAGCCAACTGGGAGCAAGGAAATGATCACAGAAAAATGCTGTGCTGGAGCTGAAGTAGTATGTCCTGCTGACTGCATCAGAGCTGGTTGGTGTTCTCACATCTTGAGGCATAGAGCAAGCAAGTTCAGGTCTATCTTGCAGTCACACTGGTTTTTTAATGTTGCACTGTGAGTTCAGTGTGGATTTTAAAAACTGGCAGATCTGTACTGTTGCATACAAACTTGGCGTGCTTCTGCCTCTGCTCTTTTTGAGAGACATGAACAAGTTCCTATCCAAAGGGAATGTGCTCTCAGGAGAGCCTTTTCTGTATTATGTTTTCAGATTTGGGTTCATTTCCAGCCAGCTGGCTCAGAGCACAGGCAGAGTGAGCAGCATTCTCTGTGAAACTGCACTTTTATGTAAGGCAGAATGTTGTCTAGGGGATTTACCTCCACTTGGGAAGAGAGAATCTTCTGGAGGGGAAGGACAGGGAGCTATTGCAGCCTGTACCTCTGAGTAGCATGGAGGAAGGGTGATCTGTGGAGACTTGGAAGACATTTTTTTCATGCAGAGAACAGCATTCACCAACTTGCCTCCTAGTATTTTCTTGGGTAGATTGGCCACTGGCTCAGTTTCACTAATTTTCATGCAGGCCTGAGCACACTGCATCTCTCTGTAGTACTGCTGAACCAGGCTGGGTTGGAAAGGTTGCTTTTTTGCCATTAAGTATCATGCTAGAGGTACTGTGAAAAAGGAGATGGGAATCAAGACCTAGTCAGTAACAACCTACCACTTTTGCACCTTTAAAAAAAGAGGAGGGTAAAGTATGATTCTAATGTTTCTACTTAATGCAGTTTCAAATGCGTGGGTAGAATCACTGTCTATTGTAGTTGGAGGGAACGTCAGTAGGAAAGACTGCGTAATTTCTTAGATGGATTTTTAAATTAATGTATAGGTTGGCCACGTGTTGGGCAACACCTATTGTTTTTAAATTATTGTCTTACAGTGCCAAAGTCAAGTCTCAAATTGAAAGACACATGCTTTTTTCCAGTTTGTTTCTGTTTTATTGAAGATCTAATTTAAACAATGGCAATGTAGAAAACACATGAAATATTATTTTATTTCTAAAACTTAATGCATCATGTTAATCACACCAGCATGTCCAGTACTGCTTTGCAATGTCACTGTTTTCACAGACAGGAGATTGACAATCTGTCTTTCACATGTTCTGGGCTAGCAAGTGTTGAAAAAAAATCAAGTATTAAAAGAAGTATGCTCCCACTTTGCCTTCTGAAAGATAACTGACAAATATCCATCTCCTTGACTTCTCTAGGGGTAATATGTTTAATCCTAGGATGTGGCAGTCCTCTCTCAGCAGGCTGATTTCAATATATTAACATAAACTAACGTGTTAAAATTGATTGAGCTCTTAATACTGGTGGCTGAAGAATGTAATAATTGCTTTATTTAACTGAAGAGTTGAAAAGCTTATTTTATTTTTTCCATAGCTTGGAATAACATCTTCATTTGGAGCAACTTAATCAAGTGGGGATTACAAGTAAATTTCAACTAGATGCTGGGAACACTTAGAGAACACTTTTAGTGTGCAGGCAGTTGAAACACTGGCACGGGTGGCGCGGAGGAGTTGTGGAGCCTCCATCCTTGCAAGTGTTCAAAACCCAGCTGGTCAGAGTCCTGTCTCATTGTACTCTGAGCTGGGAATTGGAGCAGATGATTGTGAACTTCTGCTGTTCTGTGGTTGTGTGTGACTTCTGTTTTGGAGGGAGAGGAGATTAGGAGCAGGTAGATAGCATACCTTTCTTATCCACCTTCCTTTATATATATAAAGCAGAGCTTGCATACACTGACATATCTTAACATTTTGGGTTAGTTATTGGTTGATGTTACACACTGTAATGAAAACTATTACTGGTAAAGTCCTTCATTCAGTGGCAATCACTTTTTTTCTTGTGATTCACAGTGTTTTCAGATAATGTTTTGGTCTACTTGTTGTTTCCTCTCCCCTCCCAGGTAAGTGACCAAGAAGAGGCCAGATTGTCCTGTTGACTACCTAAGTGTGACTATTTTTTTTACACTGAGTGTAATATATATTATCTCCAGATGTTCACAGAATGGGATCTTAGCTGAAATTTTCATTGTATTTTTACTTTTCTTTGTGAAGTATTAAGGTTGGTTATTGGACCAACTTAAAATGTCAATAATGGCTGCTTTGGAAGTCCCTGTCATTTAGGTGGTTAATTCATATTCCATATTCTTCCAACTAATTAGTTTTACTTTGCCCCCTTCCATTTCTGCTCTTCAGACTCTTCTTGATGCAGGTCGTATCAAGATGAACTTAATTCAGAAGTAGGGTTTTAAAGTTTGTTTTTGTTTGAAAAGCATGGTTAAGTGCAGGAGGCAGGACTTTTCTTTCTTCAAGGATTTCTTGAGGAGGTTGGGCTGCAGAAATTGTAGAGGGAGACATCTTAAATGAAATATCAGCATCTGGGTAGGCAGACCATCAGTTCAGTGAGTGGGAGCCATGAGTTTGGGTGGAATCTGAAATTTTTAGGGGAAGTTCTGGGGCAGGCCAGCTATTAAACTGGGGATCCGGAACCACTGATCTGGAGTGGATGAGAGTTGTGGAGTGGGGCACAAAGAGAGTCAAACTGTGGATGACTGTGCCTAGTTCTATGGGAGGACTGGGAGAGGAATGGCCATGCACAATGATCTGTGCATCAGGGAGGGATTTGGTTTATCATGTGGCACCTTGTGTCCACTGTAGCACTTTCAGGGAAGGGCCTGAGGCTGCAAAACTGTACTAGGCACTGGTGATGCCACACTTTGAGTATGGTGTCCAGTTCTGGGCCCCTCAGTTCAGGAAGGACATTGAGGTGCTGGAGTGGATTCAGGGAGGAGCAACAAAGCTTGTTAAGGGTCTGGAGCACAAGTCTGAGGAGCAGCTGAGGGAGGTGGGGGTGTTTTGCCTGGAGAAAAAGAAGCTGGGGGGACCTTATTGCTCTCTACAAGTGCCTGAAAGGAGGGTGTAGGCAGGTGGGGGTTGCCCTCTTCTCCCAGGTGACAGGATGAGAGGACAAAGTCTTAAGCTGCTTCAGGAGAGGTTTAGGTTGGACATGAGGAGGAATTTCTTCACAGAAAGTGTGATTAGAAATTGGAATGGGCTGCCCAGGAGATTATGGAGTCACCATCCCTTGGAGGTGTTAAAGGAAAGACTGGATGTTGCACTTGGTGTCATGGTCTAGTTGACGTGATAGTGTTTGAACATTGGTTGGACTCAGTGATCTCAGAGGTCTTTTCCAACCATATTGATTCTGTGATTCAGTGATCTGCACTGCGCTGTCCACTGTCACAGTGACTGAGAACATAGAGCGGGTGAAAGGGAAGCTGAAAAGGTTGTGCACCAAGTCCAGTGTGGCCGTGGCTAAATGTGGTCAGTGGCCTCTGACCCTCTCTCAAATGACTCCAGGGACAGCAATGTTTGCAGTTGGCATTTGGAGAGGTAAGTGGGCTGCTGTTTTTATTTTGATGTTGGCCTGTGCTACTAGCAATTGCAGGATTTCAAGATTTACTTCAGAAGCTTTTATTGACTGCAGTAACTTCAGGCCTTTTCATCACAGAGACAGGTTTTAATGCTCAGTTGTCTGTCAGTTGGCACTAGCTCAGCTACATAAGGATTAGAATTTGTAAGTCTCCCTGTGTTTTTAAGAAGACTGCTAACCAGGATGTCCAGAAGAATAGACTTCAGGCAGAATTTATGGTATATTTTGACTTTTTTATGCAAATCTGTTACCCTGAATTTTGCTGAATGACAAACTGCACTGTTCTAATCCTACAGCTACTGTGTTTGATTATACTTCATGATCTTGAAGCCATTTGTCTTGTGTTTTGTAAGTCACTAGCAAAGGGATTTCCTTGTCTATTTTCTTACATAGGCAAACATGCTGAAGACATATTTGGTGAATTGTTTAATGAGGCCAACAGCTTCTACATCAGAGCAAATTCCCTCCAAGACAGAATTGATCGCCTTGCTGTCAAAGTCACCCAGCTGGATTCAACAGTGGAAGAGGGTAGGTAATTGCCTGAAAGCATTGAGCCAGAAGTGATGTTGACAAGAGCACAGTATTTAATTGCACAATAACCTCTGTCTTTTCAAAGTAATCCTGTAACGATATTTCATCTTGTTGTCTCAGTAAGGCAAGCTGGGAATAATCACTTTAGCAGAGCAAGTGAAAGTATTCTTGAGTCAAGAAGCCCCTGTAGTAATGGAGCCATTAAGCTGCCTTTTTCATGAGGAAAACTTTGAGTTTGTGAGTGTAATAAATCATAAATTAATAAATATAGACCTTACTGGGGGTAAGTCAGAAAACATTTGGACTGGGTGTCCCTATCAATTTCAGAGTAGGATAATTACAAACTACATTAGTACCTTAGTCTGTTCTGTGATCATCAAAGATCTTGAAATACTCTGTATTTAAACAAGGCACTGTGTTTGGATCAACCAGGTGAAAATCTTCAGGGAGTTCTACTCACTATAAACTGTATTTCCTTTAAAAATATTTCATGCATATGAGCTTGGTCATTCACTTCATAAATATACAGTAAAAACAAAGGATTTAAGTAACATCATTACATTGTTTGAAAGCACTTTTTTGGGTAGATAAAGCATTTCTCTGTCTAGCTTTAAAGGCTATTAATGTGCATCTTGGCCTCCATGCTACATGTCTGAGCCAGCTCATGCCTGTACTTCCTGTTTAGATGATTCCTGACATTTACGAAAATGTAAAAAGCTTTTTATATCAGTACAGTAGTGTAATATTGACTCAGCAGTAGTTAATGCTACTTGTGATGCATTTCAGTGTTATTTATGTGGCTTATATATTTCATGTGCCATTCAGATTTTTGTAGCCTACATATTTATAGTGCCAATTATTAGTGCCAATATTAAATTTTAGTGTTGATATCTAATTGTATAATGGTGTAATATTTAACTTTCCTTTTTTAGCTGGTTACTGTCTGGAAATCATTATGCGTTGTTGTTTTATGGTTTTGGAACATATGAACTGTTAGGGCATCTACAGCTTCTCTGGGCAGCTGTGATAGTCTGTCTCCAAAGAGACCTGGTTAAGTGAAAGGTGTCCTTGTCCATGGTAGGGGGATTGGAATGAGATAATCTGTAAGATCCTCTCCAAACCAATCCACTCTGATTTTTTGGTACAAGCACCTGCATTTTGCTGTCTTAGGAGTCAAGAGCTATGTGGGAACATAAACTAACCTCCTATGGGATCACTATTCAGCTTAGTTTTTGAGGCATATTGTGTTGGTACTATGAGCAAACTAGATGATATTAATATATTGTTCTTTTGGAAATGGCAGTTCTCATCTTGGTTTTGCTGGTTTTGTTTTCCCCCCCCCCTTTTTTTTTTTAATGCCTCATTAATGTCTCATTAGTGCTGTGCAGTAGCACCCAGCTAGTTTTCAGAGTTTGGAGGATAATTAAAAGCAATCTTTTGGAAGGGGAAACTATAGTGTATGGACTGAGAATTTAATCAGTGTTTATTTTAAATTGACAGCAGTTGTTACTCTTGCATTGCTAATCATGCTTCATATTAATAAGCTGTATATACAAACTGCTGTCGCCTTAGTGTCAGTAGTAAATTTTATTAGCTGTTTCACTGTAGGAGTTGAAGTCTTTATAATAATTCATTGTACTGTCAGAAATAGTATGTTTCTGGATAGCTTTGGCATTTAAGCAAAATGTCAATTGCAAGGTTGTTTAAAAAAGCCCTTCAGATTTGATTGCGTCAGTGATTTCTAATATTCTTAGATATAGCTAATACAATGTATATAAAAATATTTTATATATAAAAAACTACAGTTGAAAAAACATTTAAAAATAATTGTGGTAAAGTTTTAAAAATAGATATAAATAACTTATTCCAAAAATCTCCAGAAAAATGGTGGGGCTTTTTTGATTCTTTGAATGTCTCCCATCAAACAAGAATGAAACAATTCAGATATATACATCTAAAAAATCTGTCTGAAATACCTTTTCCTTACAGGCAGATTTAAATAGAAAGTACATTTAGAAATTACATTTTGATTCAGATGATGTGAATGGGAGAACGAGTATTAGACATAAAATATTCTATTTTTAATTTTTTGCTATTTGCAAATGTTATACATTTGCACTGTATACATTTTTAATTTTTTGTTATTGTAGAAGTTCCAGAAGAAACTAAGTAATTCTTGGAGTGAGAAGCAAGACCTCAGCACAGATAACAAAAATAGTTGGGCAGAGAAGTCTGAGTGGGATTTGTTGTCCATCATGACAGACAATAACAGTGTAAAATTTCATCCCTTTGTCTTCTTTCAGGTCATCAGTATACTGCATTTTTGGCCATTACTGTTCGTTTGCCTTGTGAATTTTCTCACAGTTTGTCCTTGAGACTCAATAAATTGGATGAATGGGCAAGAAGTATTAGATGAAATATCAATGGGAATAAAAGGAGACTAAGCCAGTGTATTTTGTTTGCACAAGTCCTACAGCTTACCCTCTTATAAAACACTTGGATTGAATCCAGAAGTGGTCAGTGTCGTTGTAGACAACCTAGTGAAGACTTCAGCATCCTCTTCAACTTCATTCTAAAACCTGTATTTCAGGGTGCTGAGGGGTGGAAGATGATAGCAAGAGCTTACTGTCACTTTTAAATTGTGATTGGCCTTTAACTGGATCTTCTTTAACAATGATTGCTGCATTTCATGAAAACTTGTATTAAGAGTGAAAGAAAGCCTTGATAAGAGTGACAGGAGCAATTAAAACCAACTTCAGCCTTTCATTTGAAAAGAAAGAATGAAAAGCCTGGTGTCATTTTCCCCAGAGCTGTGTATGTGAAAAGATAAAATGAAAGTACGAGAGTGCAAGTATTTCTCTCTGTAGAGACATAAGCAAAACATAAGAGCAAGGAGTGTTTAGTTATATGGGAAGACATAGGAGTTGAAAGAGAGTAAAATAAGAGGAACTCTGTCTCTCACAGGAGGTTGTTGCAGCTATAATTTAATTATACTTAGAATGGGCTGGAATATGTGTATAGATAGCATGTACAATTATAAAACACTGTGTCAGAGGAATACCATACCTTGTTTCACTCTTGAAGCCAGTCTTTCTGCTGTTAGAACTCCAGGATAAAGCTTATAAAAAGGGGAAATGGTTGGGCATCTGCATTTGACAGCATTCTTGCATCATCTTCCAAGATACAGTCCATGGTCCCATTATTTTAAGTGAGGTTCTGGACCAAGTGAGACTTACATCTGTTTTATTATGGGAATTCTTACATGCCTTTGTGCCTAGTTATCAGGATTATCCACTGAGGAAAAACCTGTCTTTGTGTTAACATGCTGAAAATATTTCAAATCATTAGTGAAAAAAGAATGTTGTGTATCCACTTTAATTCCTTTCAGACTTGTAGTAAATGTGTTTCTGTTTCTAACAGTATCCTTACAGGACATCAACATGAAAAAAGCATTCAAGAGCTCAACAGTTCAAGACCAGCAGGTAGTTTCAAAGAACAGCATTCCTAACCCAGTGGCTGATATTTATAATCAAAGTGACAAACCACCACCTCTGAATATTCTTTCACCTTATAGGTAAGGAAATATTGATTGTTGACCCTTTATTTCCTAATTGTATGCAGAGAATAATTACAGCAGAGGGGAAAAGCTATATTGATTATTGAGATTTGATTTTTCAAGATTGACAAAACTCAATCTGCAATAAATAATTTATTTCTTTTTTGAGAATGGTATAGCACAGCATTTGCGGTGTATTTTATTTTTAAGAATAAGAAGTTTTAACTGGAATGTGAATGTGTAGGATTTATGACCAAGGGGTGTGTTTTTGCTGCTGCTGCAGACAGTGCTGGTATTTGTTCATGGACCTCCAGTTAGGAAGGGTTGTTATTGATCAGCTGGAGGCTCGGATGATCATCAAAGGTAAATTTTTTTGATTTAAAGCACACTAGTTCATGTATTTTTATCTTTTCTTCTGCTGCTTTTCCAGGGATGATAAGAAAGATGGATTGAAGTTCTATACCGATCCTTCCTATTTTTTTGATCTTTGGAAAGAAAAAATGTTACAGGATACTGAAGATAAGCGAAAAGAAAAGAGGAGACAAAAGGTAAAAACAGAAACATAATAGCACAAACAATTTGTGCATTACAATCTTATGTGCAGTTGTCCAGGCATAAAAATTCCCAGGTCATACTTAGTTTGTGTGCATGGAAAGATTGTTCCTCTTGTGTGGCTTAGATTCAGTACATTCCATTTGTATAGCTTATCCTGTCTATTTTAAGAAGGCAGCAAATTGAATTTTAGGAGTGCTGTGGTTATCTTCCAAGATGCTGTTTTGAATCCTTTGCCAATATCTGCTTATTGGTAACCAGAAAAATGGCCCTGTTATGCTCCAGAAAAAGACCCTGTAATAGGAGAGAGGAAAGGAGTTGGAATTAGAGTTTTTTCCGTTCTAGTGTCCCATTCTTTCCATTCTGATTTTAAAGGAAAAAATACAGGTGTCTTTATAAGAATTTTAAAAAATCACTTGAGCATTTCTTTATTCCTGTAGAACAATTTCTACAAAACTACTTTATATATTTATAAGTTACTTTTAGACTTCAATTTAGGCAACACATCCTGCTTATTTCCATCCATGGTATATTTTCTGTAGATTTTAATTGTCTTATTACATTCTACAAATGCAAATATGCTCAATTCCAGTCATGTAGTATTATAGCCATACATCACAGAAATACCCCTTGATAAATTCTAGCTGAAGTACTATTTGATTTGATTAAATATATGCCAAGTCCAACTAAGAAGAAAGCAGCATAGACTTGAGTTTCCATGGATAAAGTTCAGTTTTTGAAGGGAAGAAATCTCAGGTTTAGCTTTCTATAAGATGATTTTCATGCATTTCATCATCTGTGTCCTTTGGAGAGCAGGATGATTTGGGTGAGATGTGTCCCAGGCACACTTTGTTCCACAGGTTGCTGAACCAAATGTCCTTTCTCTTTTATTCTTGTCCTTATGTTAGCAGTAACCAGGAATGAATCCAGAGCATTTATTGACAATTTTATAGCGGAACTTAAATTTTCAATCTACGAAATGATAGTTCTTTGCTCAATTTGTGCTCTAAAGAAGCACAAAACTTGATAGTTGTTGAGAAACTGTGCAGGTGAAATAAATGTTTATTGTTTAACAAAGTACAAGCTAGACACCTAAATGCCATCCTACTCAGCTGACCAAATACAGCTAATTTTTAGCCTCAATTTTTTAGGTGCTCAGTGAAATCTGAGAGTAGTCCCTGCACTAGAGAATCAGTTTTTCAGTATTATTTTGATAATTTGCCCGAAGTGCTCATGCTGTTGCAGCAGGAGGTTTATGAACTGTTTAATTTTCTTCCCTCAAATATCATGCTTTTTGTTTCTGTATACAGTTTAATTGAAAATATCTGACATGCTTCCTCTGATTTGACTCTTTCAGGCAAACTTTTTCTAAAGAAAAATGTAATTTTAATTTTTTAAGTTTAAAATCTGTGTAGTCTATTTTTTTTTACTTTCTGTAGATCAGTGTCTGAGAGTTCAGTGTAGTTTTGACTTGGTACTTACCAGTAGTATTCTAAATTGAATGGCTGTAGGTAGGGCAGTTGTGATTAAACAAAGGATAAACTGTTAGAATTTCCTCTTTATTGTGCTGGCTTTTTATCTGGGAATAATTAGCTATTCAAGCAAGTAAAAATTTCTAAATTTGGAAAGCTTATATTTCAGAAATCATTCTTGATGACTTGTGTTTTGATAGGATTTTATAAATTTGTGGTGAGGAAAATACTCTAGGCTTGTGCTTCCAGTTTTTTGAAAGTATTGCAAATACTTGCTGAAGCTGCTTTTTATCACTAGCTCTTAATTCTTTATTCAGATGCTTGAAATATCATTTGCTAATTCTTGAGGCAAATATCAAACTTACAATTAACTCAACCCTGTTTGAAGGCTCTAATATGTTTTGTCTTTGCTAAAATAATTTGCTGCCAACATGAATGACTTGTTTTCTGGCCTAATCTACAGCACCCACTTGTCTACCACAGCTTCTATTACAGCTAGCTAAAGAAAAAGTAACTCCTCTTAATATTGCTTTAATTTTCTGAGAAATATTTCCAGCTGTAATTATTTAGAGAGGCTTTAGCTCCCCTACAACTCTGTCATCTTTGCCCTGGGTTGTAAAGCTAGAGCTGTCTCCATTGTCAAGGGAATGAAACTGCTACTGAAACAACTTAAAACTACTCTTAGAGGTACATGTAGCTTTGTCAGCTGCTAGTAATAGGGCTGGCTGCCCCACTGTTTTGGAAGACATTTAATGTTTTAGAGATGTATTGATATAATATTTAATAAAAATATTGCTGCCAGTAGGGTTTAGTACTGCTTGAGTAAAAAGGATTCAAGTGTATTTATTCATTAGCATGCTTACAGATGCTGATCTGGAACAACCTGGCCAGCTGAAATCTGATCCAATTAAAACCAGCTAAGCTTTGTGCTTATTTTTTGGTTTTTTATACATCCACATGTATAAACATTTTTTAAACTTTTTAAACTTTTAAAAACTTTTTATAAACTTTTGTTTTTCATTAAAAAAAAAAGCTGATCTCTTTAAATAATAAGCAGTAACTGTAAGCAGTCATGATTGTGCAGGAATTGTATCAAAATTATTGTCTTCCTAGTAGCATCAATATTGGTCAAAAGGTGAATATTTATTTTACTTAGAATCTTGCAAGAAATATATAGTTGTGACCCCTAGATGACAAATTGTTGTTCTGAAAGAAGACAAAACAAAGTATTTTCAGTGAAAATGCTTACTTGATCTTTCTTCTGAAATATAACATGACTCAGGAACGAGGATAAAAGTCAAAAATTAAAAAAACCCCAAATATTTGCAGCAAATAATTAAAAAAAAGATTAAAAGCTTTTAATAAGCATATATTCAGCCATGGTAATTAGCAAAACTATGTATATTTAAAATAATGCTTGACTAAATATGTGCCCTTTCTGCTCCAAATCCTCTGTTGGCAGAATTTGATGTGAAAAAGTGGTTATCAGACATAAAAAGGGTGTGATTTGAAAAAGTTTGTGGAGGAAAAATATTTTGGGAGAACTGATTAAGAACCAAAATGATCGTTGTTATTAAACGTAAATCAGACCAAAAATCTGTTTACTGTAGAAATAGGCAGGAGTTGTCAAAACATTTGGGTGTTGAACTTCAAGAAGTCTTTTCTGACATTCGGAATGGTAGGAGGGTCAGCAGGTCCCTCATGCAAATATGCATAAATGAGCAAGAGATCCAAAACAAGGACAAGGAAGCCATTTGTTAGGTTTTTGTTAGTTATGTAATGCCAAACACATTATTTCAGAATTATTTACTCAGTGCTGTTTGACAGTTGGAGTAAAAAACCTGTGTTCATCTGTGATGAACTTTTTGTTAAATTTGCTTTCCAACTATTATCCCTTATTTTATGGGTCTAGATTCCCCAGCAGAAGGCTTGCCTACCAGAATTTGACCAAGCTCTTCTCTTGGTATAACTCACTCACTGCATTCTCAGTATAGCAACATAATTATTTTCTGAGAAACTGTTTTTCTAGCAGCCAAAAGCCTAACACCATGTATTCGAAGATGTAGGATCTAGAGCTGATTGAAAAAAAGACCCCTATGCTCTCATAAATACTGAGAAAAGGAGTAGCAGACCCTTCTCTGTCTGAGTTGAGCGATCATATTCATATTTTGTGCAGAAGCACCAGCATTAGTTTTATATTCATACTGAGTAGTCAGAAGTAGGTGAGTACAACATTTCCAAGGTGTGAAAGCATTAGGTCCCAATATTAGGAAATCTTGCTGTCAGTGAGGTAAAGATAAATAGGTATGATAAACACTGACATTGGTTGAGCTTGATGTTTTATTTATTGAAAGATAAAAGCACCCAAGTTTGTCATGGACGTATCAAGCTGTAATATACTGCTGGCCTGAGTGTTGCTGACTCACTGCAGAGAGAATTAGTGTAATTCATTTTTATATCAATGGTGAGAAGAAACTAGGAGGAATTTTGGTAGTTAATTAGATCTAAGAAGGGAGAGGAAGTTAAAACAAACAAAAATAATTTCACATAGCCTATGGAATAGGAAAGTGTGTCCAGTTTCTCCATACTTCCCCTAGCCCAGTTCATTGTGACCATAATGAATAACCAGAATAGCCCTGAGCTTATTTTACATTCTCAGACGTTTGATTTTCAGGAGATGAAAATTACAAGTCCCTCAGGATGGTGTAAGTAAAAGACCAGAAGCGATGTCAGAACTTCTACTTTCTGGCTTTTAAAATTGGTCCCAGTTCTGTATTAGGAAAACCAGGAGATTGGCATCACAGTAGCGCATGCATCCTTACAGATCAAAAGTCCTGCTACTAATGAGGTTATTTTAGTGCAGAGAAATTTTATGAAGACTTGGCTTCATCTGTAAATCTGGTCTTATTTTCATGCACTCTAACTGCATTTTAACCAGCTTTTTTCCTTTCCTTTTTTCTCTCTCTTTGCATGCTTTATTTCTTTTATTTGGACATTAGGAGCAAAAGCGTATAGATGGCACCACCCGTGAGGTGAAAAAGGTTAGAAAAGCCAGGAACAGACGCCAGGAGTGGAATATGATGGCATATGACAAAGAGCTTAGACCTGACAACAGGTTGTCTCAAAGTGTGTACCATGGAGCATCTTCCGAGGGATCACTGTCCCCAGATACTAGGTCTGTTTACAGCAAAGCTGTTTGTTCTACCACAGTTGTATGTTCAGCAATACTGAGTAGAATTAGGTGTTTTTACAGGATGGGAATAGTTAGACAAAACATACAATGCATGTTTAAAACATTCTTTTCAAATTTACTTTTAAAGGTAAATGACATAACAGATTCTGTAATGATTTTTTTCTTCCTCAGCTTCACATGAGCACTTAATGTTATGTACTGCAGAGAAAGAAGTGTTTGCTGTATGCTTTGTATTTCATCTTCAGTAGCTGTAGTTACAAAGCATTTAAGCCTCTACTAGATAATGTCAGTAGCTCTTCCTTAGTGTCTAGTCTGTTGTTTGGTGCCCTGCTGGTAGCTTAATAAATATTTTTCTGTGATCTACTCAGTCAAGAATACTTTTGCCTTTAAGGAATACTTCGATGGGGGAAAGAGTTCAGCTTTTTGATATTGTATTAGTCAAAAAACCAAGCTACAAAACCAGATGAGATGTTACTGCTTGAAATAACAAAATATCTCTGCTTAGAGATAATACAGCAGAATTCATCTTCATTGAGACTGAGATTCCCTTTGAGCTCAGTGGGAGCTACCTGATGTGCAATGAAGTCTTAGTTTTTGCACTAAGCTGGTCTCACCAGAGGATTTTCCCACTTACTTTATTTCCTTTGTCTGTTGTGATTAAGTACAAGCAATAAGCATTGAAATAAATGGGGTCCACTGGAAAAAGTGTTTAAATTGGTGAATGGCTAGGTTGAGAAAGCAGCTACCACTGCAAGAGTGTGGAATGACACTCTTGTACCTTTAGTCCACTGTACAGTGGAGATTAATTTAAAAGAAAAAAATCTGCTCAGAACTTTGCAATGTTGTGGTCTTTGTGAAAAGTAATGAACTTGTAATTGAAACGTAGTATTTGATATTGCTATTGGTCTTTCAGTTATGTATTCAGACTCCGTCACTGCCTAAAAACTGTTGTTTGTTTAGTTTTATTTTACAGTTTCTAATGCAAAACTTTGTCTCCTGTTAGTCTTAATAAAACACTGCAGACTGACAAAGCTTTACATAGGTTGATCTAGCTAAAGCTGTGGATTTTTTCATCAGAACTTCTGTTTCACACCTTTTGAGTATTTTTTTTCAGATTTAACACCTTGCTTCCAGGATTCCTGAGTTTAAATTATCACGTTGAAGTTACTTGTTTTTTATCTCCCAGCAATGTCAACATGTATTTGGTTGTTTGCAGATATGTGGTATTTGTAATCTGTGGGATTTTTTAAAGCAGAAATTGTAGGATGCTTCTGTTTTGATGTTGTTTGTGTGACAGATACCTTGTACTTACATATGCCTTTTATATTTTATAAATTATGGACTATTTTACATTTCAGTGAATCAAATAGCTGAGATTGAATCCTGAAATCTGTTTTACATCCATGAAGCATTAATTCTGAGAATGTGAGGTGGAGAGAGGGCTTTCTATTTTTTCACCTTGGAGTAGTCTTAAGCTATAAAAAAATCCATACATATAGAAATATGTACTGGTTTGAGAGACCTTTTCATACTGCCAGCTACTGCATGAGCAGTGTCCTGTAAGTCAGATCCCAAATAAATGTATTTGGTTATACTGTCTTTTTTTTCCTAGTGATAAAGTAAAAAAAAAATTGTTACATACCTTCACATTTGGTACTTGTAAGACTTAAGCATTAAATGTTGACATCCTGGTGTTTGGTCTGTGGCAATTTACAATGTATTTGTTATACTTATTGTACTTTAGAGAGAGAAACACAAGCTGAATCCAAACAGAAACCAGCAAATTAATGTGAGAAAAGTAAGAACAAGAAAAGAAGAGTGGGAGAGAAGGAAAATGGGCATTGAGTTCATGAGTGACGCAAAGAAAATGGAACAGGCAGGAAGCATGAAAGAGGACAAAATGCCCAAAGGGTTTGTTATTTTGTTTTGCTCAAAGCCCTGGCTTTTTGTTGCTTACCTTGCTTCCAGTCTCACAGATAAGTGCATCAGTTCACTGTGTTCACTAAAAGCCAGGCTGCACCATTGTTCATTACTAAAACAAGTCTTCACAGGAATGGGATGAAAAGATCCTTTTGCTCCCTCTCTTGGGCTTATTTGACAGAACATCCTAGACTTTGTATCTTTATGAACTCTCTGCTCAACTAATACTTACATTTCCCAGTTTCTTTAAGCCTTTCCAACAAAATTAATTGTGCAAACAAAATAAAAAGCATTTTCTAACTTTCAAAATTGGTTTTCTCTGCATTGGTAAAGTATATTCTTCTGCATAATTGCAAGTGCTTGTAGTATTGCTTTTCTTTTTCTGCTGCCACTGTTAATCTGAGGCAGGCTGGTAAGTATTGCCATTTCAAACAATGGACTGTCAAAATCATTGACAAAAACCATAAGCTTCATTATGGCTACTAAAATTCTTGTGCTTTCTGTGGACTTAAAAGGGAGTGATAACTGATAAATCGGGGAATCCTCTTGCAAGACAAATAATGCTGATTGTATTCTTTTTTGCTTGTTTTGTCAGTAATTTAGGTAATGCCCTGTTGCACTCACATAATCTGTTCTTCTGCATCAATTTACTTTAATTTTAGGTCCCATGCATCCGATGTTACAGATTATTCTTATCCTGCTACTCCGAATCATTCCCTCCATCAGCAGATAGCAATGCCTTCCTATGGAGCAGGAGATGGTCCACAGTACATGGCAGCGTCCCAAAGCCACGAGCATGAGTACAGACCGCCCTCCACCACTGTAAGACATGCCACTTTAAACAGACCTCAGCAACCACCTCCACCTCCACCCCAGCCTTCAGATGGCCAGCACAGCTCAGTACCTGTGGTACCAGCAGAATATGGGTAAGTCTGATTTATTCTAGTGGATTCTTGGCAAAACCAGAGGAATGCATGTTTTCCGTAACCATCGTAACGTGTAACGTTAAAGAAAGAGACCCCAAATACATTAGTTACCTCCTTGGGGAGGACAGAAGAAAATTGGTATAATTTCTATGTACGAACTGAATTTAAGTGAAGAAATAGTGAGAGCAGAAATAACCACGTTTGTATTAAATGAAGTGTGTATTTGTGAAGTCATATGATTGTAAAATATTAAGGGTGTCTAATATAATATTGAAGAAAGGATAATTTTCCTCTGAAGTGGAAAGTAGTTACAGGATAATTTGGATAAGATTTTAAACTTCAGGAAATGTGCAGAAAGAGTATTGTTGATTGTGATTAATCTGGCAGTGTTTGTTGCATCCCTGAAATCCCTGAAAGGCCTTTTCAGAGAAGCTTGTAATGGAATTGGGAGGGGTCTCCTCAGACACAAATTCCATACTGTCACAGGAGGAATGCCACTTTTTAATTCAAGACAGAGATCTATCAAATGCCTGTGTAGATATTTTGTCTGAATGCATTCTGAAGGAAGGCTTGCTACAGAGTTCTGGTTCTCCTGTAGCAAGAAAACATCTGTTTTCTAATACATCTGTCTCTGTGTCTGTTCTTTTGTGTAAATAGCTTAAACTTTCAAGTTGTAACCCCAGGAAGTTGTAGTCATTCTTGCCTGTGTTGCCTTTTTACTATGCAAGCCAAGGTTTGTCATCCTTGCTTGATGCAGCCTGGGGTAGCCTTTGCCTGATTCATGGCTATCGTGCTGCAGATGACTCAGTTAGGAGGGACTGCTCCAGCCTGCCCTTTCTCTGTTGTTTCCAGTGTATAAGACATCACTGTGCTTCGCCCTCAGGTCCATGACCATTGTTGGGATGTCGCAGTTGTCACACACTGGCATGTGTCACTCAATGTCATCAGTCTCTTTGCTTCAGCTCCTGTCTCCTGTATCTAGTTCTTTACCTACTTCACAACTCTTATAAATTCTCTATTTTTTTCTGATCAAGATTTCTTTCAATGACATTTTAACGAAGAAATGAGCTCTTCCCTGTACTTCTTATTTAAAAAATTGATCAAATGTATCAATTTAATTAAATGGTATTTAAACTGATAAATTTGACTGAAGAAGCACATGACATACATTTACCTTTGGGTAAATCTTTCCTTCTTTCCATTGTTCTCCATGTCTGTGTCCTCTGTTACCTCTTGGCCTTCTATGGAATTGAAGGGTGTAGTCTGCAGTTTTCTTGGTCCCTTCTTCTTCAATGACTTTGCACTTTGCAGTCCCACAGAGTAGATGTTTAATAAGAAATGCAGCTTCATACTTAAATGAGCAGGAGAACTAAGATAAAGAAGCTCAATTTGTAGAGTGCTGAAAGGACATTGCTTTTAACTTCAGTATTTGTCTTAAATCTCAATATATCAGCAATATTTGACAATTCTTACATGTATAATCACTTGCATAATTAAGTCACCAGTTTAAATTGCTTTTGATTTTTGTTTTATCTGAGGTTGGATAAGTGCACTTGAAGGGGCGATAATTTTAGAAGTTCCAACTTTGAATGCATTAAATGTTTTTGTTCTGTTTTATATAGGATGCTCCCAGCTCAGATGGTGGATTATTACAACCCCACAGGTCCGCCCCCACCTCCTCCCCCTCCTATGATTCCTTCAGCACAAACTGCATTTGTTAGTCCTCTTCAGCTTCCCGTGCCACCTTCCCATTCCGGACTGGTGACTGGCTCTACATATGTAGCTGCTCATCCTCCTCCTGCTGGTGGGCTTGTTGTCACTGCTCCTCCTCCTCCCGGCCCACCTCCTCCCCCTCCAGGCCCTCCTGCTGCAGGTGCATCCCTCTCTTCCTCCCCCATGCATGCCCCTCCGGCGTCAGAGGCGAAGCAGGCCCCGATGAGCGATGCGCGGAGCGATCTGCTGGCTGCCATCAGGATGGGTAAGTGCACACTGGGTTTTAGGTATTCCTTTTTTTCAGTGGGAGCACAGGGTTTTCCACTGCAATGAGTTTATAGCTTCTTTTCCCAGCTGGGAAGATTTCATTAAGCACAGGTACCACACACCCGTTCCAACATTTGTCAGCCATGAGGTTGGATCATTTTCTAGCACTCAAAGCTGCACAGCTTTGTCAGGCATGTCCTAGTGTTGCTGTGTGGACATAATTTAATGAACACAGCACTTGTGTTCATTATGTGAAGTGCCAGTACTGTACATGGATTTTTGCTTCTGTTCCGAAGAACTGACTTACCCAACACCAGGCTTTGGCCCACTGATTTTTTTAACCAGTGACTTACAGCTCTTCCTGACCTCACTTACAATATGGAGCTGTAGGTCTAACAGTATTTCCAAATACAGATCAAAATTACCTGTACAGTCTTGAATATTTAGCTTCAGCATATTGTTGACAGTTTTAGAAGTCCAGAAGTATTCAGTCTCTGAGAATTATTTCCCAGCTGCCTTTTTGTCTTTCCCTCTTCCTTGCTCAAGGAGGCTCTCTTTTCTCAATGCTTGCTTTCTTTTTTTCCTGAGTGTTTTCTAAGACACGACAAACTCACCAACAGCAGTGTCAAATAGGAAATCTCTTGCCTGGAAAGCTTTGCCTGAGGGTGATTGTCTCTGCAGGAATTCAGCTGAAGAAGGTGCAGGAGCAGCGTGAGCAGGAGGCGAAGCGCGAGCCCGTTGGCAACGACGTGGCCACCATCCTGTCGCGGCGCATCGCCGTGGAGTACAGCGACTCCGATGACGACTCCGAGTTTGACGAGAACGACTGGTCAGACTGAACGTGGCCGCAGCCTGCTGGCAACTGCATTAAATACTTGGCTTCAGTGATTGCTTTCCTAGCAAGGTGTAAAGCAGGACGTTGACATGTATTAAGGCTAGTGAGGGAAATGCTGAAATTGAATTGGTATTATTCAGAATGCTGTAGCTTAGCAACTCTGGTAATAATGATGTGATTATGCTTATGCAGATCAGAAACTTGTCTTACTTTCAGTATTTACAGCATAATACTTAAGTGCCACTAAATGTAGCAACTCTTGTGCTGCGTGCAAAATATGATGCAGTTGTTGCACTGTTACAGAACCAGCATTTTATTTTACTTTCCTGTTCTTGAAGGGATAAAATATATTTTTTTGACTTTACATCTTATTCTTTTAATTATGTAAGCAACTTAGATACTTGTGAATTGGTCTGGTTGTTAGTCTTTGAGGGCAGCTAACTGTATGGCTGAGTGAAGTGTTGAGTTCCATAAACATGACTTTTAGCTTTTTTATTAGGTACTAATTATGCCCACCTTAGTCTATTTTTAACCACTTCTGGGCTTAAGTTTTTATGCATACAGAATTGATTTTGTACTATCTTCCTTTTTATCTTAAAAATGTAGCAGATGTTGAAATGTATACTTTGAAGAATGACCCCACATGATCCAGAAAGAACATTTGGCGAGCAGACAGATATGTCTGTAATGGTACCAGCTCTAAGTTGCTGGCTCCTTGTTGGGAAGAGTGTTGGGAGGGTCTCTACTGGGTAGCAGATGCATGTCTGTGTTATAAATGGAAATGAAAATACCTGTAGAGCTTTTCAGTCTTAATATAAGATCAACTGGATGCAGGATAGTCCTTATGGAAACCCTGTGGCTGTTGCAGTGCAGAAATGCTATTGTTATTGCTGGAGTTTGGAAGAGTCTGGATCTAGCAATCAGATACATTTCACAAGTATTAAACTTGGTCTTTATGCCTGTAGGTATAAATGTGTGTAAATAAGTTCTGTTGTTGTTGATTTGTACACGTGTAGTTGTGTAGCACATTGACTCAGAACTCTTACTTTGAATGTATTTCTTTCCCAGTACATCCCATGGATAAAACAAGGGCAGTTAGAGCAGTTTTGATGGCTGTTGAGGTACTGTGCCATATATACATATACACTCACTTTCTTGGTCCTTTCCTAGGCATAGTTGCTGCCATAAAGCCTGCTTTGACTGTCTCTGTTTTCCTTGTTTTCCATTTTTTATCAGCTGTACGGTATTAAAATGGTTTGTTTTGTTTTTGGTTTTTTTTTTTTTTCTTTCTGGACCAAGAGTCAGGCTGCTGCTCTGCCTAATGAGGCTTTTAAATTTTATTCATAGCAGGGGAAGATTTCTTTCCTTACCAGATTACAGTTTTAACCTTTGTAACACAAGTCTCTGTAATTCCAGGTCTAACATTTGGTAAACCTCCTTTGTTCTGTGAGGCACCCCCATCTGTTAAAAGAAGTATGTAAAATAAAAAGAGAAATGGAAGGTGATTATCTAACCTGTGTTTACACCATTAACAGTTTTAGTCCTAAGAATGTAACAGTCTAACATGATGTTTGCATGCAAACTGTTGGCTACTGCATTGCTGTTTAATCTGCATATGATTTTGCAATCTGTGGTGGCTGCCTTTATGGTAGAGGGATAATAGGCTGCCTCAGGGCTGGTGTTTAAATTTATCACACAAAGTATGACAAAGTATGACCAATCTCTGCGTAGGGGTGAGCAACCACAGCTCTTGTCAACCAGGGGCAGCTGAAGGTACTTGGTGATCTCTGTCCCAGTTGGAGCTGGTTTTGTCTTTGCCTTAAAATGCAGAGCTGAAGTGTGCTTTATTTTGTATCCTGGAGTCTGAGGTCTGTGTGTCCACCAGGGAGGACAGAATTTAGGCTGTAGCCTGATGGTGGCTTTCATCACCGTGTGGGACATGGCTTGTCCTTACCATCATGGTGTGCTTGCACAGTGGCCTGCAAAATGGTTCTTTGGAGAGGTAGCTGAAGGTGCAGCTGGGACCTGTGTTACATCACTGCATAGGTGGTGAGAGCACTCTCGATGTTCTTTTGATACATGCTGAAATTAAATGTCTCAGCAGAAAATTCTTTCCAATCTATTGAAATTTGATATGACAGAAGATATATTTTATGAGCACAGAAGTTGGGTGTGTTGGAAATTTTGTAATTTGAGCTTATTTTAAATAATAAGCATTAAACAAGCAATCAGTTGTGACCAGTGAAGATAGTGTAGATTTTTCAGTCATAGTAGCCAACCTGTTTTTCTGAACCTGCAATGTTGTCAGTTTTCCTTTTGGTATTTTATGGACGAAATGTGAATTGAATTTAGTGATGTAAACACTATTCTAGGCTGTTTTTATCAGTTTTATCATACTTCGGGTTGTGCATAAGTAACAAATATGAATAAAATCTCACTTTTGAGCCTGTGTTTCTTTCCTTAGATGAGTAAGATTTTGTTGCTAATCTTTATTTTAACTTGCCAATAGCAGAAGGGAAAACGTAAGATTTCTATATGCCACCTCTGATCCCAAGGCATGGTGTTCCTGGGATGAAGGATGGAGTCTACAAAACCAGATTCCCTTGAGGTACTGTTGCTCCTGCTAACATCCCTACTTGGTTCTTTTGCAGCCTTGATTCAAGCTCCAAGTTCCTGGCTGGTCTAAGCAGGTCTGAATTTCCCTACAGGTAGCTTTAGGGATTTTTTTTTCCAGTGAAATGTGTTAAATGCCGGCTTTGCTTCCAGAAGGAACAAGGCAGAAATACAAGTTATATCAGCAAATCTTCTTGCACACATTTTTAATAAGAAGTTGTCTTTGTAGGTTTGTGACACCCAGCACAATAGTTTAAAATACAAACCCAAGTAGGCCTACTAGAAAAATACTTAAAATTTAATCTTTTAATTGTAATCAGATTAAAGACAGGAGAGGCTTTTCATCCTACTGGGAAGAACTTACATAAACCAATTGTATAATTTAGTAGGTTAATTGTAAATTAAACGGATTTGTTTATGCATCTTAGACTCAATTGTTTCTTGGGAAAATAAATTAATCTTTATTCTGTTCAACTGAAAACCCCGGTCCCTTTGGCTCTCAGTTCTTACTTCTCTCAAATTTTCCACTTTTAGATTTGAACTTAATTCAAATAATTTAGACCAGAATTCTTAGACACCAATTCTACATTGAAACTGAATATGCAAGCTTGAAATTTTTTGGTTCAAAGGTTCTCTTAGTAAAGCATTTATAACTGTACAACTTCTGTTATAGCTCGGTTGGAGTTAGGACTGATGGTCACTCAGCATGCTGCTTCTACAGCTTTTGTGGTTGCCCTTTGAATTTTAAAGCATTTTCATGGAACTAAACCAAACTGGATTTTTGGGTATTTGAGATTTCTCTTTACTAAGATGAATGTAGAAGAAAAACACCTTTATTACAATAGGGGGTGCATGGTGTTGAGAACAAGCTCCAAATTGAACTCATTTGCAGTATGCAGATGGAGTTGGGAGGAAGGGAAATGTCTCCTTAGGACATTGGTACTTGATGTATTTTTCAGCTATGTTCTCTCTCTTGTGCTGGGCACTGTTTTAATAATGGAGTGTTAACATACCTAAGGGTACAGCAAAGATGTAATTTCTAAAAATGCTTAAAATCTCACTGTGAACTGAACTGAGTGTAAACCTGATAATAATGAAAACTTCATTAGAATCCTGTGGCTGGAAGCTGAAGTTGTACAAATTAAATTTTGAGCTGAGGTATTAGTTCCTAGCCAAGAAGTAAAATAAATATTAGAACAGCTTATCCAGAGACTGTTTTTACAGTGAATTTTCTTTAAGGTGATATTATATGTTTTTTCCTTCTGAAAAACCACACAGAAATTCAACCTGCTGTAGTCTGCTTTGGGGAAAAGTGCTTGCCCTGTGTGGGTGTGGATTTTTACTTCTGAGTCTGAAGCATTCCTGCTAAGAGTGAGTCCATACATACATGAACTCAAGTCCAAGGATTTTAGCATATTGAGGCAGATCTGCATTCAGGTACTTAAACACTGAGGGTGATACAAAGGGAATAAAAATAAATTACGGTCCTTGCTAGAATCCCTCAGGCCCAGGTGTCCACTCCAGAACAGTCATGAGAGATTTGAGCTTATCACTGAACATCCTTCCCAGTCTCCTTGGACTTTAAAAGAAGTTAGGCTACTCCAGAAGGACTGTGGGTTCCCAATTGCCCATCTTTGGTTAAAAACATGAAGAGAAAGAACAAGAACCCTGAGAAAAAGAAATCCTTTAGGTATAAAGCAGGGAGATGGAATTTCAAATCCTGCTTTATTTACTAACAGGCAAACAATCTCTTTTCATGTGCTGTCAAGTCTGTGTAGGTTTCTCTGGAGCAATATGTGTTCTCATCTCTGGGTGACATAGATGTGCACTCCTACAAGAGGAAAGTACTCTCAGGTTTGTGCTGGGCTGAGCTTTGCAGCTACCTAAGAAGACAAGTTGCCCCTAAGAATCTTAGCTAAATATAGTAGTCTCTTGGAGATTACTCCTACTGCTGCAGATAAATAGAGAACTTATCTGATTAGCCAAAGTAGGGTGGAGTTCTGTGCTTTTCTCTTGTCAAGGGGTTATGTGCAGAGTGATTTGGAGATTAGAGCTGAGGGCCACTGTTCTGAGATGTCTCAGCAGCTTGTCTTAAGCCGTTGCCTTTCTGAGTCACTCGCATTTCAATGGCTCTGTGCTGTGGCACCACGTGAAAACTGCTCTGTTCAGCAGTCACTTGTTGCAGTCGAGTGTAGAGGAGGGAAAAGGGGCCTGGGAATCTGCCTGAGTTAACCTAATGCCAGTTAATAGTGGACAGCCTGTCCTCTCTGTCTGGGGCAGCAACTCTAAACAGAAGCCCTATGAACTGCACTGAGGGGGGTTGCTGGACTCATCTCTTTCCTCTCTTCCTGGAAATCAGGTGCTCTTTTGCTAGCTGCCAGTGCTGATAAAATTTTTAGTCAAGTTTTCCTAAGTCATCCTGCTGTTAATTTTTGTTTGATTTCTCTACTGAGTTTAACTTTCTAGTCCCTTACCAGTCACCTTCTCTACTTTCTGAAGGGCCCATGCCCACCATGGCCTGCCACCTTCACAAACTGGATGCAGTCACCAGCCATGGTGGCAGTGCCCTTGCTCTGCTGAACTCCACAACTCAGCACAGGCTGTCGCCTGCAGCCTATCCCTCTGCCTCCTCTTCTCCTGAGTCTTGTCCTCCTGGTTTTCAGTAGATGGTTTGCACATTACCAGCCAAGGATATTCCCATTCCCTGTTTCAGCAGGACCAGGGGTTTGGTTGGTTGGCCATGGTGTCTTTCCCTTGGGTGGGTCCTTGTTGTGTGAGTGTGCTGGTACCAGTGGGTGTTAAAGGGGTGCTGCTTCAGGGCACAAGCTTTTCCTCTCCACAGAGGAGGATGATGGTAGTAGGATTGTTTATCATAGAGCCACACTTTATCACTAAGCTAAGCCTTTCTAAAGTTGCTGCTTATCCCAACCATGTGAGGCCTCACCTTAGCCTCACTTGAGACACTCTTTCATGCTTGCTTGTATTGATTTTCTCTGGTCTGGTTTTGAGGTGTTTTCAGCTGTACCTGTGGTGCCTTAGGTTTTAGCTTTTATATTTTTCAGATTCTGTACTGCTTCAGTGTGTAGTTACGAGCTTCATATTAGGGGATGGTAAGCTTTCTTCACAGAGTAGGTAGACAAAACAATTTCCTTTCCTGACTTGGGACCAAGGACAACTGATCCAAATCTCAGGCCCAAAAGCATAAACAATGTGGACTGAAGCAAGAAAAACAAGAAGGCTGGGACTTCATAACCTAAACCCAAATTTGGACAGTTTGATCATGGACCAGAACTTACAAAAGTGAGAGATCCCATGACGGGTTGTCCATTTTGTGACTGTTTTGGGTTCATCTTGGATGTAACCCTGGCTGGGCTGTTGTACTGCCCATGGTGTTTGCATTGAAGCCTTTTAATAAATACCCACTTTATTCTTTAGCTCCATCTAGCCTCAGTTCTAGGTCAGCCTTCTCGAGGCATTACCTGCAGTGCTTTGTTTTTCTGTTCTGTTTGTGTTTAATTCCAAATTTAGTATGCTTCCTAGAACTCTTCTGAGGTTGACTTCACACAGCTGGGTACACTGCTTATGGTTGCCATTATGTTGTAATCATTATTTCTGTCTTTGAGGAAGAAGGATTTTTGTTTGCTTCATATGCTCAGAATGACAACCAAAGTAATGCTTTCAAGGATGGCTGTTAAATTTCCCCACAAATTTATTTCTACATAATTTGTATTTATAGCACATTTTGCTGTAACAAAGGTTTAGAAGCTTTGCTTACAGCTGATGGTAAACTTTTTGTATTGCTGTGAAGAACTTTTGTATAGGTTCATCAGAATATTTAATCTGTGTTGAGATAGTTAAGATGAATAACCTGTGCAGTGCTGTGCTGCAATGTGAGCTTGATTAGTTATAAATGTTTGCAGTTCTTGGGACATGTGGGGTGTACCTTAAAATACCTGGATCCTGCTGGCTCACTGCTCCTCCCAGTACCAGTCACTGATTTGGCATAAGTGATGCAAAGCACCACTGTGACATTCCACAAGTGTATACAGAAAGATAAGCAAGATTGCTGCCTTGTACTGATCCCTTGGGAGGCTGACATGGAACAGAGGCTAGACAGCGTTAAAGGAATAAAGCAGGTATTTACTGAAAGGCCTTCAAAGGATTCACCTTGGGCACTACAAGAGCCTGGCCGTGGCTACAGCCACAATGGACCCAAGATGGATGACCAGTCACGAATCTTCACACTTTTGTAAGTTTTGGTCCATTTACATATTGGGGTTCGTTGTCCAATTACAGCTTCAGGCTATGAAGTCCCATCCTCTCAGACTGCTCTTCTCAATTTGCTGTTGTTTATACCTTTTGGGCCTGAAGCTGCAATGGTGTCCTTGGTTCTTGGGCTGGAAAAGGATTGTTTTGTCTAACTAAACTGTGAGGAGAACTTGCTAACATTTTATATAAGTTCAGAGTTATATACTAATGCAGGACAGAATCTGGATAGTATGAAAGCTAAAACCTGAGGCATCAGTACACAACCAACTGCCATCAGCCAAATGCTTACCTGAAAGTGTATCCCATTTTTTATCATCTGTGCTCTCTTCAAAACCCCCAGTGACTGTCATGACAACCAATGCTTTTAAAGTTTTTTAAGAAACATCTTTACAAGTTGACATGGTCTGCTTAGAAAACTGAATTTAGGTCTACCACAGGTTTTTGAGTAAAGGATGCTCCATCCCCTTCCTGTAGTGCCCCTCCTGTCCTATATAATTTGCTATGCTTCTAGAATTTATGTGAATAATTTATATGGCTTGATAGATTTACTTCATACTTTACCAAAAGACATAATAAATCCTTACTTTAGGGATTTTCAAACCTAGTTAAAATACACCAAATGGTGAGGCAGCTGCCAACAGCTAGAATTATTTGAGAAGAGATGTGGGAGTTATCTATAACATTGCTGCTTATTTACTATTTTAGCCAAGTAAAAAAGCATTTAAGCATGGATGCCTCACTTACATAGGGAGGATAACAGCACAGATCAGTGGCATTCTTCTGTCTCTTAGATGGGAGGTAGAAAATAAAGATTTTTACGACAAAGATGGGGAAGAAGAAAAAGGTCTGGAATTTTTTTCTGTTCTAAACAATAGGAGAAAGTGCTTTGGTGAAATTGATGATACTTCTCTTTGTGTTTGTTTTATCTCCATACAGAAGCCTCCAAATGGTGAGGCTACGTTTTAACCTTTTCCCTGAAGATCACCTTCCCTATTTTATTCTCTTCACCTTATCAGCTGCAGTACGCAATGACCTTTCTCTTTGATTCAGCCATCTGCCTGCCTCAGCTTTTATTTCCTTCACTGATCAGATGAGACATGAGGATACAAATGGCACTGGCAGCGCTGCTGGCCTCAGTACCTGATTAGGATGAATAGACTTAAGCTGACATTTTAAACAGTAAATGGGTCTTTTTTAAAATTCATGAATACAAAAATTTCTTAAGTAGTCTAGTGAGCTGGTAATGTGTTCTGCTCAAAAAGCAAAACATACTATACTCAGGGTGAATGTGTGGATAAAGCACAGCTCTATCCACAATAAAAAGAATGTGTGGATAAAGCACAACTCTAAAGCGCTGCTCTGTTTTAAGGCTTCCAGATGTGAGCTTTGCACAATTGTTGCAATTACCAGCCTGCTGCAGGTATTGCTTCTTTCAGGGTTTGGGCTGCAACCATTTATTATCACCCAGCTGCTTGAATGCTAACAGGGGTATCAGTGCTGTAGAAAGGATGCAGAAAAATGTTGTTGCCTTAGGAAGCATGTATGGAATGAAATGGATAGCTAGTGGGATAGAACAAAACTTCCCTCTGAGAACATCAGCGATCTTGGCAGGACAGAACTGAGGATACAGCAGACATCATTAATTTCTTAGCATGGCATTAAAGAAAATAAAGTAGAGCTTGAAAGTTCCAGGTCTCGCAAACCACAGCATAGAGACTGTCTCATCGTTTCAGTCTTAATGCCTGAAACTGCAGCCCAGACAGCCGTGATGTCAGCTGGCCAGTGAGATCGTGTCCAGGTGCCCCAGAGTGGGGCTCGCAGGGAGCCAGCCTATAGACCAGGGCACTGCAGGTGGTGGGCTTCAGTTCTGCCTCATGCAAACGAAATGCCTGGAGCTGTAGTGAGAGCAGGTCTTGTGCCTGCCTGCATCTGACAGGAATGGAATTCACATGCTGTTCCATAGTGGGAATTACAGCATAGAGAGATGGAGTGAGCAGATTTGCTTCCAAAGTGCTTCTGATCCAAGCTAAAGCGCTGGCATGGACCCAGTGCCTGTGCTCTGTGTGTGACTGCCAAACAGCCCCGTTCTCATGGCTGCTCACCCTTCCTTGCCACGCTCCCTGGCTCCTGCTCGCTGCTGTTGCCATCCTTCAACATCATCTGTTGCTCAGGCTGGGAGAGGCAAACACCCCTGTCTTTGTGCAGAATGTCTGGCAAAGTGTTGGCAGTAGCTGAGGAAGGCTTGCTAATGAGCGGGTGTTGCTGAAAGCAGCGTGGTGCAGCACCTCTCCCACGCAGCCTGAGCAGCAGCCGAAACAGCCGCCTTCTCTGGAGCTCATCCTGGCACACGAGCCAGGGAGGATTTACTAGATAGTAAAAATCTGTTGGCTGGTAATTACACTTTAGGGTTTGATTTATATACAAAGCCAGGTAATGCAGAACGCGTTGAAATGTTTCAAAATGCTCATTCATCAGTTACAAATTCCCTGCCCAACGAGATGCTTTTTTACCCAAGGGAGGAGTCTGACACTTGGCTCCTGCAAACGCTGCAGTTGTGGCGGGGGAGCTGCAGGAGGGCACTTGCAGCTTTTGGATTGAACCTACTCAATAGCAGGGAAAACACTGCGTTTGAGCTTCCTGCAATTCTTTGTGTCACTTTAAATGCGAAAGGCCATGCCAGGAGCAACCTTCCATTATGGACTGCACTAGGCTTCTCTCCTCATCTTGTACCCAAAGCCTTAAAATCCAGTGACAGGAAAATGAGGTGCTGCTGTGAGATTTCTGTGCCCTGCAGACCCACCAGGTAAGAGGGACAGTCTTTCCGTAGCAAGAGACTGACCTCCAGTGGACAAACGGGGCAACATGAGAGCTTGTTCTAGTTAAAACTTAGCTGTATGAAGACAGAGAGAAGATGAATTTCGAGTTAAGAGAGAGAGAGAGGGAGAGATGTTTCTCTCCCAGTTATCGAGTGGTAGTGTGGTAGAAGTGGATGTACAGCAAAATCTCTGTACATGTGCAACTGTGCTGACTGCTAGAGACGCAGAGTCTCAGTCATTGACAAACTTGGAACAAAGGGCTCTGAAATGTAAAACTGCCATGAAGCAAAAAACACTGAAGCGACAAGGTCTGACAGCTGAGGAACTTACTGCACCTTGGCTGAGCTCCCACCTGTAAATGTCCTGACACGTCCCCTGAGCCTGCCCTGGTTGTGAGATGATGAAGAAGAGGCCTCCAAGGAAGTTGTGAGAGGGATATAAATTGCTTAATGTTTGGTATTTTAAACTTTTCATTCCCAGAATCACAGGGGGCTTGAGATGAGGAGGAATCCCTGGAGGTCATGTGCTCCAGCCCCTTGCTGAAGCAGGGTGACCTAGAGCTGTTTGCCCAGGACCATGTCCAGATGGCTTTTGATTGTCTCTGAGGAGTAAGACTCCACAGCATCTCTGGGTAAGCTGTGCTATTGCCCAGTCAGGGTCACAGTGAAAGAGCATTTCCTGATGTTCAGAGGGAGCCTCTTGTGTGTCATTTTGTGCCCATTGCTTTCAGCTGTGTGCTTGAGCTCTACAGATGCTGCCCTCAATGCTTAATAACTGTGTTGCTGTAAATGCAATGCTTGAATTAAAAATCATGAGTCTCTCTTTTTATGAAAAAATGGAAAATTATGTGTGATTAGAAATGGATGTGCTGTTCAGCTTCTGAGTGACAAGGTACTAGAAATCACTAAAGAAAAAGTTAGTTGCACCGCAAGTTTCATCATCAATGGCTGGAGCTGAGCCTAATACAAAACTAGAAAACCTTGATTATTTTCCAGCCTTGCTTGAGTAATGTGCTCTGAATTTCACCACCCAGCAAGGTTTTCTAAAACCTATCAGCAGCCTAATGAGAAGTAATCTGAGGGCCTTGCTGGTTTTGGTAAGGTTATTTTTCAAGGAGGTGAGAGTTTTTTGGCTGTCTTTTAGAAAAGGACTGGAGGGTCAGAATGAGGTTTTGGCAGACTTAGGTTTCCCCCCATTCTGTTGTGTGCAAGCGCAGGTTTGGATGGAGAGGTGATTTGAAACCCATCCCCTAGTCAGGAAGAGAAGTATGTTCAGCAACAAGAGCTGCTGCTGTTTCCTTAAACTCCAGTGCTGCTCCTTTGTGTGGTGGAAGCCACCCTTAGTAGAAAGCCTTTCCAGTGCTCTTTCATGGGATCACAGGGTAGTCCAGGCAGGAGGATGCCTCAGGAGCTCTCCTGTGCAGCGTCCTGCCTGCAACAGGGTCAAACCAAGCTGCTCCATGCTTGATGTGGGTCCCAATGCCTACAATAACATTTGTTTTTTCCCCCCAGTGTGTGACAAGGACGTTCATGGTGGGGTTATCTTTCCCCTGATAAATGATTGAGACCACAGTCTCAATTGCTGTGAGGAGGAGAAAAGAAATCCTTCCTGCTCACTAAGGGACAGGCACATAGGAAACACCTTGCTGTGGTACACAGGGAGCTTTTGGCAGTGCTCACGTTCCCTGCTCCCCATGAGTGTGTTAGGGGAGAGGCTGGCTGGGGTGCTGGGTGGGAGACCTTACCATGTGGATGCTGCTGCTTTACTTTCCCTCTTCTGGAAGTTCTCCAAATATCTGAAGGATTTGAGTAGTTGGTAGTTGGAAGACATTGCTGTCTTCCCCTCTCCTCCTCAGGTGAATAGAAAGGGGGAAATTATTCCCTCGGGACAATGATGGTGAGTGATGCTTGTTGCAGCACTGCTGTGTATACCACTCCTCTCACAAGGAATACATCCCAAATTTTCTTTGTGATGTTTGATGATGTGCCTGTAGATGTGAGTGTTAATGGGCAAAGACCTAACCAGATTTCCCTGGGTGTTAGAAAGAAGAAAGAATTGGGTCTTCACTGGTTATTGCCTGGAACTTGCCTGTTGGTATGAGAACTGATCAACCCTTGAATGACATATTGTGAAATATATGATAGAATCTTTAATTTACATAGAGATGAAGTCTGCTTACAGGGAGTAGAAATCAATAATGGCTTTTATATCATCCTCTGGGTAGAATGTTAAGTCTGAAATTCCATAATATCTAAACTGCATCAAGAGATTACAAGTCAATAGTAATAATAGCATAAAAGGTTTTATCATTTTATCCTCTCTTAATAAATTTTATATATCTGCTGTTTCCAGATGGGGCTTTTGTTCTTTCAGAATGAGAAATGTGTTGCAGGCTTCATCATTTTATTACTGTTTGAGGTTATGGCCAGAAGCTTGCAATGCAGGTGGTGCATAACCACAGAAAGAAAAGGTGGTCCCTGCAGTCTAAACTGAAATTGAAGGGTAGTTGGTGGGCAGCCACATTATCTGAACAGGAACCTTGACTTTTTCCTGATTCAAAGCCTGCCCATTTGCTGTGGACCAAGCGGTACTCAATTTAACACTGTATTGATACCAAGCAGGGAGTGGATTCAGATTAAACCCTGAATTATTTAGATTAAGCCTTCTCCGCAAAGAACCTGTGGCCAGTGCAACATCCCTGCAGCAATGGTGTGATTGCCAGTCCAGCATCCATCTCTGCTGTGCCTTGGAAAGGCATTGCTGCCACTTGATTTTTTTGTTCTTTCCTTTGAGCTGACTGGAGCCATATAACAATCTGCTTCAGCCATTCTGAAGGCTCTATTTGCTATAATTTGCTTTGACTCTGAATAGATGGGAGAAGTGAGAGTGAAAGAAAACATTTCAGTCAGAACAATGTCTCTTTTCAAAAGCATGTCACAACAGGAAATACAATTTAAATTGACTGAATGGCCATGGTTGGTACATAAAACCTTGTGCTGTGATTCACAGTAGCAGGGCACAGTGAACATGATGTGCTGGAGTATTGATATTCCCTGTCTGTTTCTCTGCAGCTTCTCCAAGCTGTGCTAGTTTTCTTTCACCCCCTTTGCCGCCCCTGCAAATGCTCTCTCTTCTTCTGTATGATAATTACAGCCATTAGTCCAAGATTAACTTTATTCAGGTTCTTTACATCACCTCTTCTCCTCTGGTTTTAATCAGCTTGCACAACCAAGTTAGGTCTGTCTTAATTTTTCTGTGCTTACAAAGGTGCAAGGAGAACCAGCAGGTGCACAAGGACTGAAATAGAGGAGGAGGATGACAAAATTGTGGGAGTGGGAGGAAAATAGGTGGCTTTTCTGATGGGCTGATTTAATAGCTTGAAAAATTACCTTTTCCAGAGAACATGTAATGACTTCCAAGCAGTTTACTTAAAACTGTGACTTCTTTAGACGGAGGTTTTCTCAGAATTTCTTGGGGATTAGAAATTAGAGTGCTGAGCCTATTTGATTAATAACCTTCTCTAATGCAGTGCTTTTGTGTGTACAGCAAAGCCATGTACAGACAGACAATTTTTTTTCTGTAAAACTGCATCTCTATTGCAGCATTTGAAGCCTGTATCTACTATGCATTCCTTATTTCCCATGCTGTCATGAGGGATTAATTTGATTTCTTTGGTTGTGCCCTATCTAGGCAAAAAAAAAAAAATATGGAAGAAAACTTTAGATACTGCAAATTTTATTAAACATATTGATGTTTTCTAGGAAAGAGAGCAGAGAGAGCAGATTCTGAATTATTTCTTTCAAGGTAATTAACGTGGCTTATTGATAATTCTATTGAAATGCCTAGAGTTTGTGAATTGTACAGTTATCATATTTTCCTATCTCTGTAGATCTCTAGCCAAAACGAATTCCAGGGCTGGCATTTTGATTTGTGTTTGAATTTCAGCTCTGCCAGATGATTGCTGTTTCTTTAAGTGAACCAGACTAAAAAAGCCTCATGTGAACAGGTGGCAAGAAATAGAGCAGACAGGATTCTTCTCATCATTCTGTTCCTAGATTGCCTCCTCAGCAGTGAATCTCTTTTAGGATTTGATGTAGAAACATACATATTTTTTCTGGCCCACAAATATTTTTAATAATTCCAGGCCGGTTTAAGAGTGGACCTGAGGAAAAGCTTATGCACATCCAAAGTTTCAAATTTCACTTGTAAGTATTGAAGGCTGGAAGCTTCAGCCATGGAAGCACATCTGGGACAAAAACAAAGTCAAGAGCAATCTGAAATGATTCAGTGTAATCTGTACTGTTATAGCAGAGATCTGAAAAGCTCTTAGCATCCACTGAGAAGGTGACTGTTCCTGAAAGATCGGATTTATTTCATACATTATGGAAGTGTTTGTGATTATCTTCATCCGGGCAGCCATGAGAGTTGCTGTATTACTAACTTATGGTATGGGGCATGGTGTTGCAAAGATGTCTGGTCTCTGAAAGCAGATGGTTTGTTATGATACTGCTGATGCAAACTATGCAAGGAAGCCAAAAAAGTGACTCAGCACTGGATCTGAGTTGCTGCTCTTGGTAGCAGCTCTGGCACAGCTTGACAACAAAGGGGCCTGGAAACAGAACTGCTGCCTCCCTGTGGAGCCATTCCAAGAGGAGATGGGCATTCCAGAGCTATATTTGCTGTCCAGATATTCCAGGCACATGCAGAGGGCACAGATCATACAACTGCTATGAATTTCTTATCACTCTGTGTTGGAGAGGTGCTTAGGGTTCAATTTGCTCTCTGTGTGCCACCTAGTTGTGATGCTCTCTGTGTCTGCACTGACCTTAGACAGCCCAGGCCTACTGCATGTTCAGCATTTTTCCCTTTTCATTAATTTTTAACCAGTCCTGTAGGCTTCCCAGGTGCTCTTTCAGCTGTTGGCTCTGGCTGTGCCACAGCTGCTGCTGCTCAGCCTCTCAGTGTGACCCTCTGTGCTGCTCACTTCAGGCACAGGAAGAACAAGACTCAAGAATGGCCTGTGAAATGCAAATTACTCTGCCAGGTAGGAGGGCAAAAGCAAAGCAAATGAGGGTATCTTCTAATTAAATGTAATGACAAGGAGGCCAAAGAGCATCCCCTGCTAATTCCTGAACTACTTTGGCAGGAGGCAAAGAGGAGGCAGAAGGGGAGAAGAGAACATCTGCTAGAATGGGGCAGGGAAAAAAAAAACAAACCAGGACAAAAAGGGAGGTGGCACTGCAGCCTGTCCTGCACATCCCCCTGGGCTTTGGCCAGGGCCCCTCTGGCCTGCTGCTCACCCCAGGGCTGCCCTGCAGCAGCTTTGGGATCCTTCAGCTCCTGGGGCTTGGCTTCTCCTCGGCAGAGCATTACACAAGCAGTCTCTCATTGGTAGGCAAATCTTCTGCATGAGATAGCACTCTTACTAGCTGCTCTGGTTTTAACCTGCTCCTAATGCTTGCAGGAATATGCATGGGCCTAAGAAAATTTCAGTAATGTGGTTTCTGTAATTCCTTTTTATTGGTTATATAGAGCTGAGGGAAAGCCCTGCTATCCTGGGAGTTGTACTCATAAAGACAAAACTTCTTCCTTTGTTTATTTCAGTTTCTTTGTCTTTCAAGTGAGAATGTGCTCTGGTGCACCTCAGACCAGCTTTTTGGCAGGGCTCAGGCACGATTTTATGCTGTAGCAGAGGTAGGGGGCAGGTACCCTGCCTCTGCTGGGCTGTGTGAGCTCCACTCACTTCATTTTGTTGCTCAGACCCCACTTGGGAAAACACCAACGCCAAACAGGTTCCCCCAGGAACTCTCCTCAGTTGCCTCTTCTCCTGTCAGGGAGCAGAGTGGTGATGGCAAGCCTTACCTTATGGATGGGTGTAAATGTGTGACACTGTTATTTTTGGTACATCTGGAGCTTCATGATCTCTCTGTTGTTAATCTCCATTGTGGAATGCACTCCATGTGGAAGGGATTCTCCACACGCCTTCCTTTCCACAAGTGTTCAAGGAATGATGTGAGCATACGTCCCCCAAGCCTCACTTTCTTCTACACCTTCCTGAGAACTTCCCTCCTACCCAAAGCAAGGAGGTTCAGTGGCCTTTGGTGGTCAGTAGAGTAAGCCAGGCCAGAGAGCCCAGGTTTCAATGGCAAGGAGGGACATTTTTTTTTTTACCTTGTTCTGTGTGGGTATGTTTTTTTCCCCCCTATATGAAAAGTTAGGAAATAATGTTTTTCTTTTAAGGTGAAACCTGGCACAGTTTATAACTCACAATCTCCTAAAGATAAGCCTTCCCCTATCCTCCCTCATCCTCAGGCTAAGTGATGACTCTCCCTAGCAGCCTCACACCCTCCAAGGCTGAGCTGCTGAGGATTTGTAGGGCACCTTCTGCTGTTTCAGGGTGGGCTCCCTGAATGCCACTCAGGAGTTAGTACTTGGGGTTTTTAGTGACAAACTGCAAATGAACTGGGGACATGTTTCTCTCTGTGGCTGATGGAGATGGAAGCTGCCAGGTGAGCAAGTTTTGGCTGGGCAGGATGGTGGTGGGCCCATTGTAACTGCTCCAGATGGCTGATATGGAGACTTCCATCAGATATTTTTTGAGTGTGAATGTTTTCTTAAACATTCATGCAGTATAAGTCAGGAAAAAGTTCCTGTTGCAGATTCCAGACTTTCAATGAATCTTTTCAACAGGACCAAAGCCTAAAAGCATCTTGACCAGGATTCCTAGCAAGGGGTTTTTGCAGGTGGCTGGGACACTGACAAATGAGCTGTTACTTCACTTACTCAGGTGGTTTGGTCCACTGTAAAGACAGAGCAGGGAACAGATATTTCTATAAACCGTGGATGTGTAGTACTGTATTCTGTTAGAGCAGCAAGATTGTATTATATCTAGAGGATAATGCCAGACATAATCATATGGAAAATAGTATTAAGGACTAGATATTAATTTAGCAATGCACCAGCTGCCATAGAAAATGTTCATGTCATAACCATTAGTACTTGATTAGTAATGCTGGCAGAGGCAGGAGTTTTTTCCTTCCTTTTTTTTCCCCTTGTGACTTCAGCACTGGTAGTCCTGGCGACTGGAAGGCTCACTCAATCCAGAAATGGTGCAAGCTTTTCCTTGTACCTCAGCCCTATGGAGGACAGGACATCTTTAAGTTACTTTTGTGCTCTTGGATTTTTTTCCAGGCTATGAATAAGAGTCAAACATCAAAGGAATAATGGATCAGTCACCACCAACTAGACTGGCACCCTCAAATTATTTCTAGTAGATAAATAAATAATGATGAACTCATAATTGTGATTGATAGTCATATTTTTTTATTCGCATTAAACAGAGGTTATCCATGATTCTAAGGTGAGGACCAAGGTATGTTTTGCGAGGTACTCTGCAGACACAAGGTTCTGCTTTAACTCTTGCAGATGATATGACCCTGCAGACTTGAATTGTGCCTGCAACTTGGGCTGGAGTTGAGTGACTGTGAGCTGTTTGGTTTGACAAAGAACATGCTTTTAATGGTATAAGGAAATTTTTCCCACTCAGAATCCAAATGCTAATGCTACCTCATGCTGTATCTCTGATCTTTCTGTTGTTCTGGTTTATCTGTTGAGTAGACTGACACACAAGTGTTAACTTTTTCTTTTAAATACTGCCTCTGATATGACACAAACTCACTGTGGGCCAATGAAGATCTTGGTATAATTCTAATTAATTTTATTTCCAATGCTCATGCCCCAAGGCAGATTTTTGTAATGTCTGAAATTTTAAAATGTGTTACCTGCTGTGAGCACCCAATGTTATGAATAATAGGGGAAATCTTTAAAATTATGAAGGGCACAGTGTAAAAAGTGAAAAGAAAAAAAAAGGCTGGAGCCCCATTCTTTCTCTGCCCATCCCTTTTGGAAGGCACCAAAGATGTTTGTTACTGTTCAAGGCAGCAGAGGTAGAGGAGGAAGTACCAAGAGGTAGAGGAGGAAGATCCAATATGTAACTTGTGGAGGCTGTGTCAATGCCCCTGCTGTGACCACCGTCATTGATTCCTATAGTTAACTCCAGAAATGTCAACTAGATCTTTGAGCCAGACCACCAGTATTTTGTAGTCTCTTTTAATTTGTCAGTCATTTATTCTTATACTAAATCCAGTAGTTTGTGCTTGGCTCAAGCCATTTCAGTAGCTGACCTGCATGGCAGGAGATGGAGATCCCCCATTTCCTTAGGAGTATCTTCCAAGGCTTGATCTCTATCTACTTCCTTGTTATTACCTAAAAATAAGACAAGGAGTAACAGATACAAATTGAAAGATGGGAAATTTAGGCTAGATATTAGGGAGAAATTTTTCACTGTGGGGGTGGTGAGACACTGGGACAGGTTGCCCAGAGAAGCTGTGAATGTCCCAACACTGGCACTGTTCAAGGCCAGGTTGGATAAGGCCTTGAGTGACCTGGTCTGGTGGGAGGTGTCCCTGCCCATGGCAAGGGCTTGGGACGGGATCATCTTTAACGCCCATTCCAACCCTTAACATTCTACAATTCTATGATAATGCTCTGTCAAGGTCCAAGCCTTCCAGATCATGGTATGGACACTCACAGTCCTCGAGAATCACAGGATAGTTCAGGTTGGCAGGAACTTCAGGAGGTCTCTGGTACAACCTCTGTCTCAAAGCAGGGTCAGACCAGGTTGCAAAAGGTTTTATCCAGTGGAGTCTTGAAAACCTCTAAGAGATATTGCACCACCTCTCTGGCCAATCTGTTCCACTGCCTCCTGTTGGGATGGGGAAATAGTTTTTCCTTATGTCCAGTCTCGTCTTCACTGTTTCACTTGGGCCTGCAGGCTCTCAGCATGCACCATGTGAAGATCCTGGATCTGTGGCCCTGATAACATCCCCACAAGCTTTGTTGGGTGCTTGTGAAGCCAGATCTTCTCCAGGCTGAACAAGCCAGCTCCCCCAGCATCTCCTCACAGGCTTTTGTGCAACCTCTGACTTACCTTTAGGGATGTGTGTTTATAAAACAAACCTCTTAACACCCAAATGCAGCACAAGATGATTTGTTGAGAAGTCAATTTGTTGGGCAGAAGTCAATTTGTTGAGCAGTCTGACTTCTGTTATCTTGATGACAATTTAGGTATTATAAAGCCCTGTAGGTTAAAGGACAGATGTCTGTATGTTTTACATAAATGTCAGAGCTTCCCATCAGGTGATTTCATCTGCTAAATTTGATTTTATATCAAAACTCAGTCATCAACATTAAAATCCTTTCCTCCAGACTGGTCCAAGCCGCGTCCCTCTCAGCTGCCCTGCTGGCTTCCAACCTTTTTTTGTCTTGCAGTCATCTGAAATACCATTTCGCTACCTCACCAGCTACCCAGACCTATTCCTCCTGATGCTGAAACAGGGAAAGCAGAGCTATCAAAAAGTTTCTGCATTGCTTCCTGAATTCTTTTCCAATGCTCACTGTAGATAAGATGAGCTCTCACATAACACCAGCTCATTACCCCACTTATTTCTGGAACACTGTATCCCAGCTGTGATGCTGTGCACTCAGAAGCAACATCCTGCTCTTCCACTCACACATTTGCTCTGCTTTTACCATCAGTAACAAACCCATAATCTCTCCTGGGCAGGATTTTGTTTCGAGTTCTGGTTCTCACAGTCAGCTGCTACAACACAGGGGCAATTACAGTGCTTGACAACTGCTGCCAGGTGGTTTTTAGATGGAGTTTTAAGGAGTGCTTTTGACTCGGAAAGCTGCAAATGGCCTGTGACCTTTCTGCAGGAAATTGTACCTCTGCTGCAGCTGAACCAGTTGCTGGATGCTGGTTGCAAAATATCTCTAGGGCTCCAGCTTCACCAGGAAAGAAAAGCATCTGGTAAAACCCTCTTGGAAGCGAGGCTTTTAGTAACTTTTAATGGGTCAAATAAACCTTAGGCCTCATGGGTTCTAACCTGATGCACTGCCCAGAAACTCTCAGTTGCTGTCTCTCCCCTTGGGTTTTCCCTGGCTCAGACTGGAGGCATGTCTGCAGCGTGCAAGGGAGGCACAGTGCCCAAAGCTCTACAGAATCTGTGAAGCATCCCTATCTCTCCCCTGACCCATTACTGCAAGCCTTTCAAATTGCCATCTCATTTTTTACACTGCTACTTGCTTCTGCATCAGCAGAAGGCTGCTGCCAGCCTGTTTTACAGTCTAAGCCTGAAACAAGGCAATATTACATTAAGCTTTACAACTGCTGTGTGGTGGTGCACTCTTTTAGATGATATAAGCTACTGAGAGGGAGAGATACAGGTGATGTAATGTGATGTAGCCTAGTTGAGGAGTGGAAATTGCTCAGAACTTTTAAGTAAATGTTAAATTCACAGTAATAATTTCATTTATACGTTAATCCCACAAATGCACAGTGACAGAGAGCACTAGTCTTATCTGCCACATTCTCACAGCAAACACTTAGGGAAGCAAGAAGGAAGAGCAGCAGATATTTGTGTTTGCCACATGCTTGATATGACCTCTGTGCTCAAGTTGCCATCTGTTGTGAAGTACTTTGTGGGTGTTTGTCAAGCCTTCTGTATCTTTCAAAACAATATTGCTACTTTATCATAAAAGGTCTGAATTATTCTATACACGGCCACACCTTTCCAGGAACAGGGACGTCTTTACACCATACTTAGGTGCTGCTCAGGATTTTTGCTGCTGATTTCTACTATGGGGGCTGGAGCCCTGCTGACTTTTGTCTCTGAACAGCTTTCCAACAGGAAGCACTCTCCACAGTGATGTAATATTATGCAAGCTATTCACATGGGAAACTTTACCTACGGCTGCAATGCAGCTGTGTCTGATGTTAAATATGGAATCCACTGATGTTTTGACACAAGGGGAAGACCTGTGCTCAGGGAAGTCCTTTTATCATATGATTAAGCTGTCATTTAAATGGTATAAAAAATAACTTCTAAGCAGAGGAAGAAGGAACAGCATTTTTGCAAATGACTGCTGAAGGTGAGGTGATTGAAAGGGACACAGAGCAGCATTTTGTTCTGTTTTTAACTTGTCTTTAATGAAACACTGTATCATTTTGTGAAGCACAGGAAATTATGGAGATTGTGATGTTTAGATCTCTGGAGACAGATGTGTGTGATCAACGACTGCTCCCTAAAACAGCCCCTAACAGAATCAAGGAGAAGCAGAAAAACACTGAAGGGAAAGTACCGAGCTCTGAGGAATGTGTTAGCTCATCTCTGAAGAAGAATACAACATTCCTTGGTAAGGCAAGGAAATACACTGAATTGATATGGAAGCCAGCAAGCTGCTGTGGGTCTGCAGCGCACACACTCCTACAGCACAGCCTCAGTGCACGTCCACAGCGCAGGGCTGGTGCTATCAGCACCCAGCCAGCCATCTGAATCTTAGAGGGAAGGTGTACCACAGATGGCTGAGCAGCAAACATATCCTGGGCCGGTAAATGTCTGTTCCTACAGCTGCTCACAACCTGGGATCACCAGGGAAGGAAATCAGCCTCCCTGAGCACTGCCTGTTGCTCTCTGTCCCTCACACCCACCCTCCCCAGGCCCCAGGGATGTGGTGGCCACAGCAGCAGCAAACAGCACACCAAGGAACATTCTCTGGCTGCCCCTTCTGCCAGCACAAACACCTGATTTTAGCAGAGGCCAGTGGCTGCTGCTGCTGCTCCTGGGGAAGGGGGCGGCTTCTGAGCGCGATTCCACAGCTGACACGCAGCTGCTGAAGGGGAGCCAGCCTGAAGGACCCTGTGATGGCAGACACAGGGCTCTGCAGATCTAACACCAGACTCATCTATTGGTAAGGCTGACTGTGTTTTTGTACAGGCTCTGCACAAGCTCTGGCTGGATGGAAGGCAAACAAACACTTCCCAGAAGAAGTGTGATGAACAAAACGGATTGAACATTAAGAAACCCCACAATTTTTCTGTGACATCTTCCTAGGAGAGGGTAAAAACCCAAACCAAAACCAACCTCAGCACAGAGAGCTCCAGGGACACTAATATAGGCTGGTTAATTAAACAACAAAAACCAGATCTCTTTTATTACTTCCCACAAAAAGCTGAGGAGGGATTGGGAATACAGCATTGACAATAAATCCTGGAGCCCATCTGAGAAAGAAACAAAGCTGCAGAAAGATCCAAAGCATCAAGGGAGCTGCTGCCATGTGGCCCTGGCTCAGTGTAGCATATCCTACCTTGGCAGGCAGGAAATCTGCACAGCAATAGAGCCAAGGGAGTGTCTGCAGGCTGGGCAGGGACCAGCCCCTCCACCCCAACAGGCCCTGCCTCCAGGCCAGGGCCAGTGGGAAAAGCACTGAAAGCACTGGGGCTATCCGACCTGCTTGGATGTCAGGGAGTGTTTTTTTGGTTGGGCTAAACTGGCAAATAGCAAATACTTCCTTCTCCAGCCTCGTGCCCTCGCAGATTCATGGTTTGCCATGTTAACAGTAATTTACATGTAAGTCTTTGCACTGCATCACCAGGGGCACCACCGAGGAATTCCAGCCCTTGGAAAAAACAAAAGTGGAACTGGAGACTGCAGCAACTGATGCTGTGTGAAGGGGGTTAGGGGGAACAAGAACCAGTCCCCTCTTTGTCATCCCTCATGCAAAGGGGAAAGAGTAGGAATAGCCTGGAGAGTGAAGGAAATCTTGAGGTTAGTTTGAGATTTTGGAATCTTCTGCCCCATTTAGACCTGTCTAATGCCTGAAACTGGAGTTCTGAGGGCTCTCTCCCACTTCAGTTTGCCATATCCTCTGTATTCCCCTTGTAAGCTGAATGATTTGGAATGTTGTTCTGGAAATCGTGTGTTTTTGAGCTTGACAGCTCAAAATAATGATGATGGCAAACTCAATGTATCTTAGAAAATGTGTTTATATAGGCTTTCAGTCAATCACCATTTAAATGCCATACATCATGATAAAAATGAAGGTGAAAACAACTCTGCTAGGCCACTGGTGGGAAGGCAGTGTCCTGGTTACATTAAAATATCTTTTGTTGTCAGATAAAGAATGTCTGCATTGAAGGGCCACCAGCTTCACAATTAGTGCAAAATATGGGGATGAAAGGCTTTTGCAGATATGAAAGAAAATCCCAATAAAACTCACAAGCAGATTGTGCTCAGGTAACAGCTGATCTGCATGCAGCAACCAAGTGTTGCCTGTAACGTTCTGTACAGCAGTGGGGTTGCTCAGCTCACATCCACATTAGAGGAATGCAAAGTAGTACCAACCCTATGGAGCATTATTATGAGGATGACATTTCAATTAAAAAAAAAAGACTAAAAATAAAAATTAGATTTGATCTGCTAATTTTAAAAGCAATTTTAGAGAAAAAAATACTTGGATGTGTATGATTATAGATAATTTCAAAATAACTTTAAAATGGAGGATTTTTAAAATATCTGAAAATGGAGTTTTCTTTGTCATACATGCCAGACTGATGATTTCTCCTATTAGGTTTTCAGCAATAATTCATGGTAGAGGACAGTGGTGAGGCAGTAGACACTCTCTGACATCCTGCTGTAACTAAGACAATTCATAAGAATTAGTAAGAAAGTAAGATGTGTCCAAAAGTCTGTCCAACTCAGCAGCTCATCTCTGGTGTGACTTACAGACTCTTAAATGAGTCTAAGAACAGGCATGCACACCTGGAAGGATCCTTCAAGTGAAGGACACTGAAACTACACTTTTTAATTTCCACTTGTGGGCCTCATGCAATGAAACTGTTTTGCTTACTGTAACATGGAAATTATTCCATGTCCTGCCAGCTTTCAACTGTTTCATCCTTATAAGTACAGTGACCATTTATTACTAGCCACATAAGTTGCATACACATTATTCATAATGCTGTTACCTTTATCAAATATATCCTGGTCACCACTGTGCTGCAGTCCTTTGGGATATATTTTAACCTCAGAGAAACAAACTGGGTCTACTCCTGCACCATGATAGCAGTTTCTTCTTCTCTAGACAAAACAGGTGCTGCCTAATGCTGATGTAAGAGGTGGAGAAGACAGCTCTATCTGGTGGAAGTAAACACCCCCAAGATGTCCTCCTGGATATCTGTCAGTCGCTGTCCCATTTCCTTCAGAAGCCACATTTCAATGGCTATGGTGTACAACAGTCACTCCTATGGTTAGAGATGTAACTCATTCCATCAATTTATGTGCCTGGAAAATAAGATGGGTGTGCAAGAAAACCATTCAGAGGAATTAAGTTGTACATTTTATATAAAATTTAATTTGGAAAATGAAACAATCCACTTTTTTCTTTTAGCCTGTCTAAAACAGTCAAATGGGAAATACAGAACTGTGATCATGCATCTGATTTTTCAGTTACTTAATTCAAGGATCAGGACCAAACTTCTAAAAAAAAATCTAGGTTAACACAGTTTCTTACTTCCATAGTAACTTTTACCTCTCCTCTCCAGTTAATGACTGCTAACACAAATATTTAGACCCATTTAGCATGACCAAATGCAGACCCTCTTATAATCCATAGTGCATTTTGTTCCCCAAAACTGAGTGTGTACAACGACAATAAAAGGCAGCGTGTCAGAAGGGAGTGCAGTATAGACAAACTAACTTGAATAAGAAAAGTAGCCTTGGAAGGCTACTCTGGCTTCTTGGAACTCTGTGTTCAAGAACTCCTTTCAGCTCTTCTTTCTGAGTTTTTGCCTGGTATTTCCTTCTGCAGTGTTGTAAATGCAGGAGATCTACAGAAATTCAGCTCAAGTTTGCACATCTGAATTGAATCCCCCAAGTTTAGTCAGTGTCATCTGTTATCCCTTTGCACTGGAACACACTTAAATCTTCCATTTGTAGAAGGACATAATTTTGTTATTTGAAACAGAATGAGGAATTCAAAGAAATGAAACAAACAACCATTCTTTTTTTAAAAAGGAAAATTTATTTATGGCTACACACACCACATATAAAATTAACATTTAACCGAAACATGTAATTGTTTCAATCATTTATGACTAAACACAATGTTGACTACAAAACTGTACAGTTTATATTTAATAACCAATTCGTACAGCATAGTGCAATTGTAACATTTTATAAAGAAAATAATTTGTGCCTTTTTTAAATAAAGTGCATTAAATAACTATCTTGTATACAACAAGAAGCTCTGTAGTTGCAATTCAAAGCTTTAAGCTTAAGGGAAACTGAGGCAAAGATGTTTTACTTCCTTTAAAAATCACTTCATACACTGTCAAGTCATGGTTCAAACGTCAACCACAGTTAAATTAAAAAAAAAAAAACAAACAAAAAAACCAACAAAATCCTAAATTAGTATCAAAATTACCACAGGCCTTTACGTATGAAACCAGTAACTGGTTCTCATATGAAAAGCACAACATGCAGGATTTCAATCCACCTGGCTCCTAGTGGGATGTACAGCATGAGAATTATCCTCCATGCAGAGGCTTTTGCTAAAGCTTTTAGAATTCAGAATGGAACTACACTGCAGTCAGTAGTATCAGGTGTCTACCTGAAATGTACAGTGTTTCCTAGGAAAAGATCTTTCTGAGAATTTGATGATATGAACATGGTAAACTACAAGTTATTTTTAATCGCATTTGGCAACAAAAAATGAGGGGGTCTAGTTAGTAAATCTAGAAAATTACAAGTGGTTCTACTAGCCCAGGAATTCCAAATTTCATGGCCTGAAATTAAAGACAGAGTTTACAGCTTTACTTCAGAGGCACACTTATAGCACTTATCCTATGAAATTCCATTTGTAAACACATTTACAATCAACTTTTGTAGATTTTGGCTGTGACAGTAAAGCTCAGACCAAACAAAGGAGGGCTTTAGCCCTAGAGAGTAAAAAGCTATAGACATCAAAATGCACAGAGGTGTAATGTGTCTCTCTCCAGAAACAATGACAAAACCAAGAATGCCCATTTCCTTTGGTTGCCTCTGGCTGAGGCCCAACAGGAAAGTCCATATTCTTCTTCTCCATACATATATGGGACTGCTATCAGCTTCAACAAAAAATACATTTGAGCACATGCAAGTAACCCCAGAGACTGCCTGACTATTTTGCTTATGTGTAATCCAGGCAATTTACCTGCCTCTTCAGCTGCAATACTCATTCCACACTTTTGGCACAAATCACACACGCTGTTCCTGCATTCTGGAAAAGTGCATTTTCCTCCTAGAGGGACCAGCCTGAGTTCAGCACCAGATTACTGCACCTTCAGCTGCTCAGCTCTGGGAGAGCTGCTGTGTAATAAGCTGTGTGCTGGAGCGTGCTAACTCCCAGCAACCACTCTCCCTCCTCCTCCTGGACCAGGGAAAGTCTCTGCTTACACTGAGAGGGCTATACTAAAGGAAAGATTTGGCTGGAATGTGATTGAAGAAGGCTCACTGTTTTCTACCACGTCTGCAGAAAGCTCTGTGCTGAGAGCAGAGCTCCCTTCCAAACCCATCAGAAAAGCCTCAGCTCTGTGCTCTTTTCTCCTGGGCCCTCTGGGGCAGAGGCACCACAAGGTGGACTGAGTGTTGATCATATATTGAGGGACTACATGGTCAGAGGGCAACCAAAGAGTGGCAACACAAAACCCCACGGATGGGGCATAAATGCCCACACTCCATGGGGACACAACCCTTCTGTCCTTTTCTGGATGTGGGTATTTCAATTTTCGAAAGGCCAGGTCATGCTGCTTTTATTTGCATACTATAAAAATCTCTCCCCTGAAAGCAGGGGAAGCCAAATTCCTCATTATTTTGATGGGTTTAATCTTAGTGAACACTGAAGTAAGAGGAAAATTCTATGCTGACCATAAGCAGTCAATGCATTAGAATTCTATACCTTGGCTCTAAATCTTAGAGGTCCTAGGCCTTTTCCCAGAAAACCTCTGAAGCATATATGTATTTTATGTGCCCTTTAAAAATGAATGCATAAATTCTTTTAGATATTATAACATTCCCTAGGTTAACATCAGACAGTGCAAAATGTCCACCTGCGTCCCACGACTGTGTGGAACCACGATCTGTGCAGTCCTGTTACCAAAGCACCTACAGAAGACAGAAAAAGAGCAAGAGAGAAAAGGAAACAGTGTGTGGAAAAAGTTATAACTGCTTTATAGGCCCATGCAAGTACCCTTCCTGCATTCTGTACCGTCTGTGATCAGGGAAAACATTCCTGTAATCTCAAGGATGGCAGTGGGATTTGTCCAAATTAAAGACATGAGAATTTGCTTCCCTTCCAAAACCTCTTGCCTGTCTTTGTTTGCTGAAATATCAATTACTGCTGCACCTTTCAGTATTTGCAAGACTCATACAAGTTGGGCAATATTTTTCTTTGATTATAAGAAACTGCTGAGCAAAGAAGTTACACTTTAACCACATCCACAGTGAAGGTATAGAGCATGATACATGGCATGTCATACATATAGAATCTAAATTAAATAATTGTAATTATTATGTATATATATATATATATATATATATATATATATATATAAAATATTTAGGTATGAAATTATGCTATTTAAAAATGATAGCTTATCACACTTAATCAAGTTAATGGCACACTGAAATACTCTAAGAAACCATTTCTCTATTCAGCATGTAATATAAGTAGTATGTTAAATCTCAACATAGGTATTTCCTATGAGTTTACACTTAAAAGAAAAAATTAAAAAATCTATTTTGTTGGTATCTATTTCTTAAAAGGGAAAGCCCCCTCCATTTTCTAATGTAAATTGTTGCAGGATGCAGTCTTCAGCATGTGCAGTTGGTATTGGCTTATTTTTTCCTTGAGAAACTGGGACTAGGCCTGTGCTTGGGCATCATGGTAGATCATATGGTTGGGATCAAGTGGTTAGAGGAAAAAGAATATTACCAATAGCAGTACACTTGCTTTCCCTCTTCACAGGTGATTCAGACGTTTCCTATGTAAGGGAAATACTCATTGAAGTGGTTCAATGAAAAAGGGCTGCTGATATATTTGAAATGGTTATAATAAACTATTAAAAACTTCGTAAATCAGCTTTTACCTAGGAATGCACCACTGTACTTATGAGAGGCAGGTATTTAGAATCATTTAGGTTGAACAAAACCTTTAGGATCATTGAGTCCAACTGCAAACCAATGTTTGCCTTGAAGCAAAAAGACCTGTACCAGACATCTTGGGGGCTGGAGTGGTGGGGAGGTGAAGGAGAAAAAGAAAAATAACCCAACCTGTAATCCTATGGCCATCAGTTAAAATAGTAAAAAAAAATAAATCTCCCCCATCCTTTCCAAGGGGCACTGAATTAGTCTGCATCACAGCAGTGACACACTAATTAACTGCAATATGGTTTCATCTAACCTACATTCAGGTTTGGATTTTTCCCTTCTCTTCTATAAGAAGTTTGTATAACAGTGAAATGTGCAACTCTTTCTTCTTGTGGGGCTTACAAGATCACAACAATTTTGTGAATAAACCACAGCATGGACTTTTTTAGAGCAAAGGCATGCTGTTTTCAAAGAAACGTTTACTACAAAGTTACAGGCTTAGCTGCTCCTCAAAAGGAACAGAAATACATAATGACTTACTGTAAAATAATCTTCTGGTGGTCCTACTTTGAATTTTCAATATTTTTCCACAAAAACCCTCTTCTGATTTAAAGTAGGGCCACCCAAGACTGTGCCAACAAGACAAGTAATAATCAGAATAAAATATGGGGCAACATTTTCAAGGCAGGGATACCTCACTTCTGATCATATCTCCTCCTCTCTGCTCTCTGAACAGCACTCACGAGGTGCAGGCACACTGCCAGCCCCAGGGACAGGGAACTGCTGCACCACAGTCCCAGGGCCCGCCTGGGAGCTCTGTGCTCCTGGGGTAAAGCTCCAAATGGGCAGTTCAGAACAGTTCTAACCACCCTTCCTACAGGGGGTGCATTTATTCAAGCACCCTTCCCGGCCAAGCTCAAGCGCCGAGTGATTGAATCTGGCTGATTCACCAAGCTATAAAGACTTCCATCCCTCATCTTTCATCATCCACTTAATATGAAAGTAGACATCCCTGCAGCTCATTCAAATTTCTGATCCATTATAAGGAACTGCATTTTCTTGAACTGAAGAAGACAGCAGCACCCACTTTTAAGGGGTAATTTCCTCTTGTACCAAAGAAGTATTCCCAGTCATGAGACCTTTCAAGTTTATTGGGAGTACCATCATTCTCCTCCTGACAGATGAGGGAGATACATGTGCCTAATTTATCTTTCCTGACCTATTGCTTATTCATGAGATATAAATTATACCACTCCCTTACAGTTCCTTCCTTTTAGCTCTCTATAAGCAGAGATTGAGAGATCTTATTTTTTTTCCACGGAACATCTCTGGGCTATCACTAAGCCAATCTAGAACCATTCAGTACCTCAGATAAAGTGACAGGATTGCTGCTGGGTTTTTAAATAGCAACTGCTCTGTCCAATTCTTATTTTTATTTATTTATTGTACATAGCAAAAACAGACCCTACATAGAAAAAAACAGATGCTAGTTTCTCATCATAAAAGTCAGGGCCAACATTTTGGAAACATTGTTCTGAATGTTAAAGAATCACTTTTTTCTTTTCAAGTAATGAGTGTGTAGTTATGCTTCATGGGCTTGATTTGTAGCAATGCTATTTTATCCCAACTTCCAGTCACACTTGCTTTATAAGGTTGCTTATCACCTTGGGGAAATGAAGTCACATCTATTTTATTTTTAAAAGCTAAAAAATCCCTAAGAAAACAAGGCAAGAGAATAATAGCTCTTTGGGGACAGCATGAGCACTGGTCTCTGCCAAAGTTCACTGCTGTCCATGGAGGAGTTTTAGCAACTCCAAGATGCCTCAAGGCTGGTCCCTGAACACTAAAGGATGGATGCAACTGCTTATTTCACTGAGTGTCCATGGCAGGGAGATACAGAAGCAGTATCAGTCCTTAGAGCTTGCTTCCAAAGAGCCTGGCTATCGGCAGGGGTGTTCCTCACTGGTATCATAATCAAGCTGCCTTCAGAACAGGCTTGCACCACTTCTCAGTCACCCTGATGAGCATGACCAATTCAGGTATTCTCGGGATCAAGTTATAACTGGAAATCTTGAACACTATTCATTTATCCACAGAATGCTGTACAACTAAATGCCAAACAATGAAAAGAATAAAACTCCCCAATGCAGTACATAATTCTTCCAGCAAACAGCACAAATTCAGGATCCAAGAATTTAGGTAAAATGTTATTGCTCTGTAATTCTATTCAGGAATTCAACGATTATAAAACAAATCAATCAGAAATAATGTCTTACATTGGTCTGATAGTATCTGCTTAACAAAGGAAGACTTATGCTTACTAAAAGTCCTTATGCAAGTTAAATTTTTTTGTCTAAAATATATATTGCTTCCTCTCTATTGCTCTGAATTTACTCAGGAGTTTATAGTATCCACATCATGGAGGATTTTATTGCTCTTGTGCTAAAACCATATTTCTCCTTATTGCTGAAATACTACTATTGGGGGAAATGGTTAGGAAAAAAAGAAAAAAAAAAAGAAGACGATATAGAAAAATCTTCTCCTAAGCTTTGAGGATGAATGTATGAAAAAAAACTGACCTCAATACACTTTTCCCATCAGGATACAACCTGTTACTAACTTTGGGTCAAGTGTGTTAATAAATAAACATGAACTTCAATTCTTTAAACTAAATTATGTCTTAAGGAAAAACCACCTTTTGTCATTACAATGGAGCTGTGAAAGGTCCTTCACTGTACACAGAATGGTGACTCTAACCCCTCATGTCTTATGCACTGCTGTTGTTTGATGGGACAACAAAATATGAGAAACTGCAATTTGGCTGGATTTCTGCCAGTTCCAGGAGAACCTTGGATGGATACTGGCACCTCCCCACACAGCACAGGGGCCACTGTCGTTCTGAGGGGACAGCAGAGAGTTGCTTAGCTCTGCAGGGTCTGAAAGGTGGCTGCCGGTCAAGCAATTCTGTGTGAGTGAGGTAGGCAGCTGTGCACCCACAGCTCTGCCCCCAGATTTCTGATCTCACACCCAGAGCTCGTTCAGAGGTGTGTTATGCAGCACCCATCCTGGTGCTGTAGACTACAGGAAAGTTTGGCCTGACAGCTGCAGGCAAACCTATGCTCAGTAGGATTTTCCAGCCTATGCTGCAAAGCCTCAGTTTTGGAACATATTTATGGAAGAGATAAAATCCTTACTGGAGGTCACAGCAGTATCTTTGGAGGCAGAATCATGTTCCTCATCTGTTTGTGGTGGAAGGTAACCATGCACAACTCCTCAAACAAGGGCAAATCACATCCCTATGAGGCAGCTTTGTGGGATTGCTATAATTAATCCTTCTTTCCTCCGTTTGACTTGCTCTGCTCCTCAGGAGAGAAGCTTCCAATTACAAATCTCTCTGCTCTGGCACATGGAAGAGGTCAGCTCCCCCGGCACACTGGAGAGCCTCTGCAGAATTGAGCAGTCTGTGGAGTGAGGAAGATGACAAGGACACGAGGTGAAACCACATGACAAGAAGGAATGACATTATCTCCCCTGTGCTGTTTTTCTCTGGCTTCCCTACCACACAGGTGTTGCCTAGATAAAAGCAATAATGCCTATGAGCTTATCCAAGAGCATGAGAACACATCTGCATAAGGAAAACAACAGTTGCCCTCAGGATTGAATTTTGGTCACAGTTGTAGCTGCTCATCTTCATCACACTTTCAGCAATTTGATACAGAAGAACAAACATGGGAAAAAGCAGGGGGAGCAAAGTTTGTATGACTTTAACTTTTTTTTTTAAAGTGCCATCCTACATATTCAGCCTGTCTACATTATTAATCTCATGACTTTTACTGCCATTATTTCCCAATAGTTTGCATACTTGCAAAACTGCACACATATGTATCATGGATATTTATGAAGTGAGTATTTCTTATACAAAAAATTGTAAGAAAATTCAATGACTAGAGTTTCAGTAACATTCATAAGTAGGTAAAGAACACTGATACCCTACACTGAGCAGAGGTCATAGTCTAACTTGCTGAGCATCTGTAAATCACAGGGAAGCCAGGGGAGCTTCAAATTCACAGCTCTACTGGGTCATGCCATGCAATTATTATTAAACTAATCAGATTACCAAGTAAGAACCAAGTATCATGAAGATTGAACCAAATAAATAATGGAATTTAAACCCAGCATTGCAACTAAAATTAATTATTGCTCATAAAAATCTCTACAGAGCCTTGTTTACAGACAACTCACATTTGAGATTCAGCTTTGTGTATAGCATATGATTCTTAACATCACAGAAACTTTGCCACAAAAAGCTACAGTCATCCAAACGTCCACGTGGAAAGGACAGGTTCCATTTGGGAAAGTCCAGACCAGCAGCGCAGTTGTCTCTACTATCTCTACTACACAGGTATACTTTTTTATTGAACTGTAAATATTGCTATTTTTACACTTGAGTTTTGGAATTTTTTTTTTTAATGGAAGGTACTGAAGCAACAATACAATATGCTGACTTTGACATTCGAGGGAGCATAACCTCCTGCTGATGCCAGGGCATGAACACTTTGAGCTCCCATCAACACTAATGGAAGCAGTACTCTAAATCCCATGCGCTGACATGGGGGTACACTGTAAGTTTCATGAAGACAAGTGCCAGGAAGATTTTCTCTCTGACAATCAAGTAGTCTTCAAATCAGAAAACAATGCTTTATTTCTAGTGCATTTTAATGTGGCTTCAGTGGAAGGTTAGAAGCAGTTTGAAGTTTAACCATTCATGAGAGGAAGCTCTGCTTTCTAGACCAGAACTATAATGAAGTTCTATAATGAAGTGAACTGACACGTGTACAGTGCAAAGAATGAAACTGCCAGAAAAGGAGAAAGCACTGTTTCATCTTGCAGTCCTGGTTGCATACAATTATGAACCAGATATGCTTTGAGAATTTATAAATGTCAGTATTTAAAATTGCATCGGAGAACAGCGAAAACAAATGGTAATAGTATTGACTTATTAAAAATGTAGGGGAACCATTTGATGTAGTGCTAAATATGTGCTGTGAGCAGTCTATAGATTGTTTTATGAAACATTTCTCATACTGTTCTGAAAAGATAAACTTGTTTGAGAAACCTAGTTTTCAATCTATTACAAATGCATAGCTGAAAGAGGCCATATTGTTTCATCAATTTCAAAGACACCCCTGTCAGTTTTGAAATCAACAGCACAGCTCCAATGTCCCACATTCAAGTGAAAACGTATGTCTGATTTTTGAAAAGGAAATAAACGCATATCTCTTGCTTTAACATCCAGCCAGAACACGTGAGAGAACAGGTAACTCTTGAACACAATTGTCAACCTCATTCATGCTGAGATGTAAAATAAAAAGCTGCACAAGTACTTTCTCACTTCGAGCAGATTTGTTGCACTGATATTATTACAATAAATTCCATATAAATCAGTACAATTGGCCATTATTTTGAAGAGTATTCTGATGATATACAGGGGGGTAACAGGACTTGGTTTGGGGTTATTTTTTCTGTTTAAAAAAAAATTAAAGAGGAAAAAAATATCCAAACAACTGATTGTAACATGCAGTATGACTAAACTCAATCACATAAACAATTTTAAAGAAGTATGTTGTTTCAATCTAATTTTAATTAGAAAACTTAATGCAAAATCATGGCAAACATGGCAAAGTCTGGGTAATATGACAAAAAGACCCTGAGCAACATTATAAATCTGTTAAGAACACTGATTATTTTGATTTTGGAAATCTTCCTTAAACCACTCGATTGATTTCGGTCGCTGGGGTTTCCTGTTTACAAAAAGGTCAGTCCATCCTGCGGTTTTTATGTGAACCCATCACACACCATTTAATGAATGCATCTAAACCAAAGACAGAATGTCTGGAAAGTAACATGTTAAGGAGCGTCCTCGTGGCTGCCAATCAGACATCACTGGGTGATCTTGCCCTCTGAGACAGGTTAGAAGGAATACAGCCACAACAGACGAGCCAAAGTGCTTTCTGTATCTCCTGGTTTCTAAAAGCATATATTACGGGATTGATGATGGAATTGTAGGTGGCTGGCAGGAGGGTGGCATAGGTGTATATAGAAGGATAGGTGTAATCTGCTATTAAAGAATAGAGAGTAAAAGGCATCCAGCAAGCTGCAAAGGTCCCCAAAATAATGGCCAAAGTAGACACTCCTTTTCGGGTGGTCACATAGTGGGAAGTGGCCAGGAAATGGTGTTGCAAGGCAATCTGATGGGCATGGCGCATCACGATTTTACAGATCTGAATGTAGAGCTGCAGCATGAGGGCAAACATAAGCAAGAAAGAGACCGAAAGGACAGCTGCATTATTTTTAGTGAGTGGTCTGATAACACTGCAGGTGGATTCATCTCTGAGGCAGTTCCAGCCCATCACAGGCAGCAGTCCAATACAGATAGATGCTCCCCAGAGCAATATGAGCATGACATAGGTAAAAGTGACAGTCCTCTCTGAATTGTAAGTCAGAGCATAATACAGGGAGAGGTAACGATCAACAGTGATAGCCAGCAAGCTGCCAACAGATGCTGAGAAAGAGGCAACAATCAGTCCAATCGTAACCAGTTTCGTAGCTTCTGACTGCAGAAGGTAGGCAAAAACAAAATTGATGATCAATCCAATGCCTGCTAAGAGATCTGCCAGCGCCAGGCTGCCTATCAGGAGGAACATGGGGGCACGAAGACTGGGATTATGGAAAATGATCAGAACCACAATGGCATTTTCGCAGGAGATAAGGGTCCCTGAAGTACACAAGACAATGTCCCAGGGGTTTACCAAAAGCTCTGGTTCAGGGTCTACGGCAGGAACCAGGGAGGAGCCTGCAGCTGAGGCATTCTCTGTAGAGCTGGCTTCTACATGATCCTGAGGCAGCCAGCTCAAATTAACCTTCAGATCTTCATTCATTTTAACCCCTGTCTTCTTCAACAGAAAGACATTGTTTTTAATGTTCAGCCACAGCACTGGACACATCGCCCCCCCGGAGCATGCAACGCCCTAGACAGCAACACCAGCCTGATGTGCGGGTAGGCACTTGTTACATAAATGTGACAATAGAAAATAAAAACAAAAAAGCGGGGGAGGGGGGAAGCTATTTAAAACTGCCCGAGATTATCCTCCAAGGGACCGATGCACGGAGGCTGAGTGCTCCTGAGGGTAACCTGCCCAGGGAGGGCGGCACGGGAGGCAGCCCACAGAGCAGCCAAAGCCGCTCCAAGCGCCGCAATTCGGGGTGGGGGCGGCTGCGGGAGGTGCAAACCCCGCCAGCCTGCAGCCGCTGGTGCTTCCAGCGCGGGCTCTATCGGGCACGGAGGGAGCGGACAGCACGGGGAAGGAGCAGGGCAGGCGGAATACCTTTCACCGACTCCCAGTGAGGAAACCCCGCCCGGGCTGGGGGTAGAGCAGGGCGGTATCCGCCGAGAACTTACAAACTCGACGCGGACACCACACACACACACACAGAGACACACAGACAGACAGATCCCCACGCACCCCCAGCGGCGGATCACCTGTGCTGTCCCCCGGCGGCTCGGAGGAAGGATGGATGAAGGAAGGAGGAGGAGGCTCGGAGGGGTCGCCGCGGTCCCTTCCAGGCGCCAGCGGGGCCGGCGCCGCGCGCGCGGTGGGGGGGGCGGGGGGGGAGCTGAGGGCGCAGCGCAGGTGCGCGCCCCCCGCGCGCGCGCGCGCAGGGCGTGTGCGTGCGCCTGGCTGCGAGTGAGGGAGTGAGGGGGCGGGGGCGCGCCTCGTGCCCGCGCGCCTGCGCAGGTGCGCGCGTGGGAGGCGGTGAGGGGGAAAAGGGGGCGGACGCCCCCGGCCCGCTCCTCCTCCGCCTCCGAGGGACCGCCGCGCCCGGCCCTGCGGCCCCTGGCCACCCCCGGCTTTTCCCTTGCCGCAGGAGCCGCCTGAAATGATTAAAATGAAAATTATCCCCGTACTGTGGGGCTGGTCAAGTGCCGGCGGCACGCCCGGAGAGATTGTGGTGTCCCCGCCTCTGGAGGTAACTCGAAAGCTGATGACATCGCCATCCCTGGTACTGTTCGAGGCTGGGTAGGGTCCTGAGTGACTTGATCCAGTGGGTGCCATCTCTTCTCATGGCAGGACATTTGAAACTAGATGGTCTTTAAAGTTCCCACCCAAACCATTTTCGAGTTCTGTGATTCTGCGATCCTGAATGAGCTGTTCTAATCGGCAGCGCTTTGAGCAGTGGGGCTGGAGCAGACCATCACCAGAGGCACCCTGGAGCCTAACCTTGCTGTGATCTGCTCTGCAACCATATGAAAATGAATCATGGAATGCTAGAATCAATTAGGTTGGAAAAACCTCTGAGATCCTTGAGTTCAAGCCATGACCGAACACCGCCGTGTCAACCAGACCATGGCACTGAGTGCCGCAGCCAGTCTTTCCTTAAATAGCTCCAGGCAATGCCACCACCTCCCTGGGCAGCCCATTCTAATGTTAAATCACTCTTTCTCTGAAGAAATTCCTTTTCATGTCCAACCTAAGCCTCCCCTGGCACAGCTTAAGACTATGTCCTCTCATCCTTGTCACCTGGGAGAAGAGGCTGACCCCCGCCTGGCTACAACGCCCTTTCCGATATGTCCTGAATGACCTCCTCTAACTGACCCTACTTTGGGAAGTGGGGCTGGACCAGACCACCCCCAGAGGCACCCTGGGGCCTCAACCATTCTTTGATTCTGTGGTCTACAACCACATGAAAATGAAAGTATGGTTTAAAAGATTTAAAAGAGTGATGCCCAGTGTCTGGTGTAAAGCAGGAGCTTCTGCTTGTACAGGGAGCCTGTTGGGGTAGCATGGGCATGGGGATGCCTGCCATCTCTGGATGGTGACATTAGGGATACATGGGCATATTTACAAAGGTGTTAGATACTGAGAAGTGCAGGCAGGCCAGTGGGACTTGGAGTGAGTTGGAACTAAACTCGGATATAGGCCACTAGGTCAGAGGAGCCACACCAAACAGCTTTAAATGCCAGATACAGATGGTTTTGCACAGAAAATAGTCTCCCAAGGTCCTCTGCGCAGCCAGTGGAGAGAAGTGTGTCCTCCAGGGCATGTCAAAACAGTGGGATAAGTTGGTCTACAAAGGAGCCTGGGAAATTTTAGGAAAACATACTTTGTCCTCATTTACAACACTGTACACCTAAAACCCTCTGGAAAATCAGGCCCTGGGGAATCATTGGAATCTGGATGGATGATTTCCTTCTCCCTTGTTGAGTTATGGACTCAGCAAGTCTGCATGGTGCCATCATTCAGATCAACTTCAGTCACTGTGCTAAGCCTTGTGAAACTTTGCTGGATGACTCAAGATGATTCATTCATATTTCTGGTGCCCCTCCTGCTTTATAACAAGGACTAAAAATGGATATCACCTTGCTGCTGATCATTGTCTTCTAGTTTTATGCAGTGATTTCTTACGTGACAGTGTGACAAATACTTTCCTGTGATCTGGACTGAATATGTTTGGTGTGTTTCATCATCTGTCACTCTTCCATTTAGAGCAGTTGCAATAAAAATGCAAAAGCTTTTCTTCAAACGTTTTAACATTTGTTTCACAAATGGCAAAGACAAGCGTTTCAATTGAGTATTTTAATTTAGGACTTTGGAGAGCTGTGTTTATTCACTTATTTAATTTGTGAATGATTTCCATCCCAATTATAACACATTATAAACTAGCTAATGTTTGTATCCTGTATTGCAGGATATTGCCAGTTTGTCACTTTTTCCTGAGATGGTGGACTGTTGTCATTAGGGCAAATGGCATTGGCATGGATTTCACCCAGTGAAACAGAACACTTGTCACTTAGAGGAAAATCTCTCTTTAGGCAATATGAAGATTACCAGATGCAAAAATTAGTGATAGGTCATAGCTAAAGAGCTTTTGTACCACTACCTTGTTGTTTATTTCTGTCTCTCATGAAGCTGCTGATAGGGATGTTTGCTGACCCTCAAGCTGGCACAGAACAGCCTAGTGCTGGAACTGGAAGCAGAGGTCGGGCTGTGCTGGCTTTGGGCCCAGGATCCTGGGATCTGTGTCTGACGCTGTGACTGCCATGGTGACGTACAAAGGTACTCTGGCCCAGCTCAGGTAACACAACATGACTTTGCATAATAATGGCATTTTCTGAGGAATATATGTGCCTGTGTGGAATAGTGTACCTGTGGAGTCTAGTGCTCTTATCTGTCTTGGTCACAGTCTGCAAGTTTCTCACTCTTCAGGCAGGCTGTCACCTGCTGTGTCCAGGAGGTTTGGGTGTGAATTCAGGGACATGCCCTTCTTTCCTTTGGGTATCTGTGACTGGCAATGATGGCAATCTCCTCTCCAGCCATGCCCCAGCCGTGTCCTGAGGGACCAGTCTGCTTCCAGGACCCCATGTGCCATGGATGGGGAGCCTCGTCGTACAGCTGAGGGATGAAAAATGCCATCTGCTCCATGGCCTCCCCGGTCTGAACAGTAGGAGCATCAGGCTTTGGGATGCATCCTGAGTTACCAGCCAATAAATTATTGAGCTATCCACAGAAAACAAACAGTACTATTCAAATAGAAAAATCATCCCAAAATAACACATTGGCATATTTTTCATCTGGGTCTCTACCATCTAGCAGGCCTCCCTTCAGGAAATCCAACAGGGTCCCATGCCTCCCTTATTCCTTCCTAAGCATCCTCTCTCTATTTTTAATCTCTGTGTTTTGACTCCTAGTTTTTCATCCATATAATCAAAACCACCCTGAAGGAGCACCTACTCAAGTGTGAGTCCTCATTACCTGGAATTATTTTTCCTTTGGATTTTATTTTTCCCCATTTGTAGTCTTACGGTAATTTAAATAAAATTAAGAAAACGAAGTTTATATTCTGGTAACAACTCTTGCAGCTCTTGCAGATAGTGATGGTTTGCTGTACAAAAGAAGTGTGAAAACCCAAAATATATGACAGCAGCCTGTGTGCATTGTAGAAATGGCTTTTGTTAGAATTTCTTTTCAGGGGATTTCATCTTCACATTGATTTAATCTTTAGTGTTACATGAACGTCATTTGGACACTCAGACCATGTAATGAACCAAATTCTTCCCATGTGCTGAACTGTGCAGTTATTACTGATTTTTCACAATCTTTGAACCAGCATACCCTGGGCACCACATAACCCATTTAACCTTTGGTTTTTTTTATTTTAACTTTCTCCTTTTTTTCCCCTCCCAAGTGAATCAAGTGTTGAAATCTTCACTTATTTTTCTGAATTGCTAGGCAAGTTGGGGATAATTAAGAGCATAACTACAGCAGGGGTTATATAGAGAATATTTTAAGTTTATTCTAAATCAGTCTTTGCCCATTTCCAAAGGAAAGAAAGAGAATGGAGCATAAAAAAATACTTGCCAATTTATATCAATTTAAAAGAAAATAAGTCTTGTCACACAGATATTATTACAATGGGAAGACATATTTTATTCCTCCACAGATGCAACAGATTTTTGAAAGGCACTTGTCTTATCATATGCCATTATAACAGAAGTGCCAATTTTCATTAAAATTCTTGTGAAGGATATTAATACCTGTTTTCTTACAACCTCTTAAAACACCAGCTTCCAACAGAGCCTGTGCCAGACTTGCACTTACTCCATAACCCCCAGAACAGGCAAAGAATGGACATGTTATAAAGACAGGTGGGCATCATGGTAAACAAAGAAGACAGCAGAGGATTCGGGATGAGGGGAGAGCTTTTGTCACACAGCTTGTTCAGGCAATTTATTTTTTAATATATACAGCTATAAGCATAACTGTGTATCTAAAAAAAATGATTTAGTCATTCCTACTTTATTGGGTCCAAGCACGGGACAGCATTGACTGTGAAAGGAAAGTAGCTGGTTGTAGATAAGTTCCCAAAGCAGAGCTGTGACAGAGGGCTGCTGTGATAAAAGGAGAATCATGATCAGAAGCAGGAAAATAATTATTTCTTCTGGACAGGGAACTGATGAAATCAATCTTTGAAAACTTTGTACAGCCTAGGCCAGTGTGTTTTGAAAAGTACTGAGAAATGAGAGTGAATTAGTAGTAATTTCATATTTTTCCTTTTCGTGGGCCATTATAGCAAGGAGAAATTTCTTATAACTCACTGTTTGTTCTCTTCAGATGAAAGAACACAGTCCTCTGATGGTCTGAGATGTTTGCAAACAAACCCTTTTCCCTTGGGTTCTCAGTAGCCTGGGCTGCTCTGAGAACTGCTCTGAGGAGTTGTCCTATCCTGATGGGTTCTTTGCCCATGTCTGATAAATGGCTGAGTATTTACGGTCCTAAAAATTGTCTGTCTTGGGGGTATGTTTCCCTGCAAATCTATCTCATGTTTTTCTTGGTATCTAATGTCTCTTTCCTGCTCCCTTTAACACAACAAACTGTTTTTCTCCTTCTCTTATGTACTTTAAATAACTTCCTTCTCTCTTTTTTTTGGAGGGCGTGGGGGGAGGTGTGGTGATTTATCATGGGTGGATTATTCTGGAACTGAAGAAAGTGCATTTTATAAGCAGATTTTTGCTAGTTTTTTATTACAAAACCTGTTTTCATTACAGTCTTTACTCATCGAGCATAAAGAATGGGGTGAATGAGTGAGAAGCACTGAGCTTTTTTATAGCCCCACAAAGTACTTGGAGTTCTTCAAAAGACCAGAGGACATCAGGGAAGAGAAAATAAGGCAGCTTATTAAAGATATTGAAAGGTGTATGTTGTCCTGGAAAAAGTTAATGCTAAAAACCCCTATATTGACCATGCTTATGTAGAAGGGCTGGCTTGCAGCTATATTTGGTTGCTCTGTTGGCCAGCAAAGTAGTATCCCAAAGTGGAAATTTATTTGAGGCACGTTGATTATTCTGCTTATTTTATAAGGAGATAATGGGCATCATGGCTCTTAAAAGCATGGAGCGTATTTCTGGGAGTAATCTGAAAAGCATTTCCAGTTATACTAGATAGTTCTCTGAAGGGTAAGTGATTATTTGAATGTTCATGCTTGCACCTTGGTGGAAATTGTGGTAATAAGGCTTAAAGATATGTTACCAAGTTTACAAATGTCATTAAAAATTATTGAAGTCAGATGTGTTTCTGTGCATGACATGGGAAATGTTAGCTGTGTGAGGAGGCTGGATGTAGACCCCTACATGTCCAGCAACATGCACTCCTCCTGCAGAAACATTAGCTTCATTGTCCGATTGTTGCTTTGTATTACATGGGATGTTCAGTGAGACGGGCTTAGCTGTGAGCTTGGCTGGTGGCAAAATCCACTGAATGGAAGAGTTTGACTTCCTCTTCTGTGTCAAAGCAGAAAATGTCAGTAATTCTTTGTGGATCCAACATGTCTTTCATAGAATTATCACCTCCATAGACGTGATGGTTCACTCCAATCTGTGTAATCAATTAAAGTTAGAGGTTTTTTCCCCCTAGGAAAAATCCACCAAAAGAAAAGTCTTCCAGTTCCACTCTGAATAACAGCACCTTTCTGAATAGTTTATTTGTAAATACCAGTGTCAGAAATCTGAAGAATCCAAGTGTGTAGTAACGCAAGTGCAATTTAGGACAGGTCAGAGAGAAGTTTCATTATCTGTGATCATAGTTAATGATGTGGAAAAGTGGGGAGCTGGAAACCATCACTGTTAGTTTTTTACTTGAAAATAATATTCTTTTACTTACTATCAGCTTCTTAGCCAGACCTCTCAAATCTTAAATACTAACAATGAGTACCACATATGACCATGTCTATAAAGCAGCAGTAGCAGAACCGCTTCTAAGTTTTCTATCAAGACATCACAACAAAGACAAGCTAAAAATTGCTTTTTTTTTCAGCCAGTCATCTTCAGAAAAAAGAAAGTGTGTGTGTGTGTGTGTGTGTGTGTGTGTGTGTGTGCGTATTCCGTAGGGAATGCATGAGTGAAAGAAAGCATTCCAGCAGGAGCAGAAGCTATTCACCCCACTTTATTAAAAGGGAACACATCTAGTTATGTTATGATACTTCCCTAGAGTGGCATGGCTTGTCTCACCTCTTTACCTGACTTTCCTAGTGATTTCCTGCCTTGGTTAGTGGTCACCACCCTACTTATTTTCCATAGGTTATTCCCCAACTCAGCCCTGTCTCTTTGCATTCAGACTCAAGCTGTGTCTTTCAGATTATGACACTGCCTTTCTTGACCCCCTGCATGGTGATAAGTCTTGCCCAGTCCCTCATCACTGAAGCATGATTCTATCCAACCTCAACAAATGGAGCCTTCTCCAGCTGATATCCATCCAAAGTTCTCCTTGCAGAGGTCACTTACCTAGAGCAGTGCTTTTAACAATTTAATGCTCTTTTAACAATTTAATGCTCTTTTAACAACCTTCCATTGAGTGTGGCCTCTCAAACTTCAAATATTAAGTTATATTCAAATATGAAGTATGTACTTCCAATACCCTTCAGGAAACGTTAAATTTAGTATTAAGATGTGTTCACTACCTGTAATGAGCTTCTGGAGCCATCCTCTGCTACCTATTGATCACCTCCTTTGACACTTGGCATGTGTGTCCTGTAAAGCATCTTTGTCACCACCTCATTACCCCCCTTCAAACGGCTGTTTAAGCTGTTGACTGATTAATTCAAATGTAAGAATTATTAGATGTGCTCTTACAGAGGTCAGACTTATTGATTCAAAGATACACTTTGGTTCTCAGTGTTAGGAATCTCAATGATTTCTGAGTTTTATTTGATCTTTGTGCTGTGTGTGCTCTGTGTCATGTAAGTAGCTGGGTATACTTGTTACATTTTACTTCTGTGTATCATATTTCTAAAAGTGTTCTTATTTTGTATAAAACAGGTATTTAACGAGCCCTTTCTGTATTTTTCAATTAATTTATGTGCTATCTAAAGAAATAGCCTCTTCAGAATTCTTCTGCTCCTTTGACTGCTTTTGCTACTGATCTGACTATGCAGCGTCTTTCCATTTGGCTAATACAGACCAAATTTATACACAGAAAAAAAATAATATTACTGTTATTGCTGGTGCTGGGTATTAGACAGCAGACCATGATCCCAGTGACAGATAACGAAACATCAACACATGGGCTTCTTTTTGATTGCTTTCAGAATTCCCTTTTGAAACAAAGCTGTGGTAAAAATTTGAGCCTGTGTTTGCTATTGACTCATCTTACATTCACTCCCACTCTTCTGTTAAACAAATAGTGATAGAATAAAGTTACTATTGTACTTTTTAGACAATACAGCAATACTGAAATTTTCAGAGTTAGGTTTGTTTTCTTTTGGGATGCCCATCTGAAATACGAATAAACAATTTCTTCAAAAATTTTGTGATTTACAGACACATATTAACAAAATCATTGAACAGGGTGTTTAAACTATGAAAGCTGCAGAGGTCTCTAGAGCAATTTCTGTTTCAGGAGAAGAAAGGGTTTTTTAATATCTGTAGGCCTAACTATAGCCTATCAGGAATTATAAACTAGATCACAGGCTTCTAATATTTTACTATCTGGACAGTGACCCAGAACAACCTCTTTCTGTGGCCATAAAAGTGATTGATTTTCTTGGATCATTCATCCATAGAAGTACTTCCACCTAAGATGACTAGTTTCTGTAATGAGAATAATTCTGAGTTACAGATTTCTGAAGTTCACAAAGAACATATCTATTCACAAATCAATTATTTGTAACCAGTATCAGTTCCTACTATGGCATTTATATGCTGGCATGCTAATTGTAACTCACTCCTATTTTTGGTTCAGTGATCATGCTTATAATTAATTTTTTTATATTAGCAATTGTTCTAATTTAAATTTTAAAATTGGTGATTTTAAAATATGCACACTAGGGTTGAAATTAAGTCTTGGAAACTACATGCTTACTAGCATGTATTGTCTGAAAATTAGCATATAGTCATATTTGTTATAATGCTGGTGTTTCCCTAAATGTCAAATATTTTATACCTCTGACATTTAGAAACTGTGAAGGAAGGAGGAATGGTAAAATAAGTGACCACAGAGCTGATAATTGAAATGTGGCATTATAAATCCAGGTCTATAGAACTGCCACCCTGGTCATAGATGCCGGAGGTGTGTGATTAAGTATCTGAACCTGTGAAGATTTATAAGAGCAATCATTTTTCACAGCAGTCGTATGAAATAAAAAATGGTACTTGAAAGACACATTGAGGACCAGGAGGAAAAGTGTGATGGACAGAGCTGGTGGTTCATCATGATTTCATTTACATGATTGCAAATCTGTAACTGCTTGATGTCACCTGTACATATTTGGGGTCAGTGCCTGACTGGTATTTAATAATCCCACAGTCCAGGTTGGGAACCCAGGGCTGGTGCAGCGATGGTGCAAACAGTGCAGCTGTACAGCTGCTGTCCACTGGGAACACTGGGCTGCCTTGGATTGCCCTCCTGGAACAGCAAATACAGTCCCTGTAAATACAGCCACTGTTTCTGTTGCAATAAAATATAGGAGGAACTCCTGACTACAGCATCTATTCAGACATCTCTGTCCCCTTGCCTTTAAGAGGGATGAATATGCAAGGAATTCCTGAGATGAAACGGTTGCTAGAATTATGCCTGATTATGATGAAAATTCTATCCTTCAGTCTGATGGTTTGCAGTGTAATTTTATCTGCTCATTCTGCTAAAAATTGCTCACTGGGGAAATTACAACCACTAAAAGCATTTGGGGATTTCAAGCCTGGTAGAATGATTTTTCTCTCATTTTTCTCTCTCTGTCAAGGGTGGAAATACAGCATTTCTTCACAGGGTTGAGAGGAAAGGGGGGTGGGACAAAAACCATTGGAAATTATTCTCCTGGGAGCCTTCCCCGAGTAAAACACCACTTCTGAATCTAAAGTAATGCTGTTCCAGTGCCTTTGTGTAAAATTAGTGCATACTCATAGCTTAACACTGTAGCAAACTCATTCCCAGCACTGAAGAATCTAGCCTTGCTATTTGTATCTTTATTGCTTTGTTTAGCTCTGTTTTTAACAGTCTTGCCACAAAGGCTGCTGCAATCCTGCAGGTTTCAGCTGTTTCCAGGAGAACTGCTGTATGTGCCAATAACCACTGCAGAAATGGCCTGACCAGAAGCTATAACAATACTCTGTCCTCATTTATGGGTGCAGTTACTGGTACATTTCTTCTTTCCATCTTTCTTCCTAAAGCTCTGTGACACAGGGATGGTTTATAGCACATGGAACAGGACAGAAGCTAGCTAAGTGGCCAGAAGAAGGAGTAAAATGCTGACCAACTGTAACATGAGAAGTTTCTGAACTCCTGTGTGGTGGCTATTGTATGGAAAAAGTAAATATACCTGTGCTTACATCCTTGCAGCTGGAAAGTTCCTGTGGCAGAAATGCTCCAAGCCATGAACTGTAAGCATTCTAGCTTAAATATTTCTTCTTCTTCTTAGATGTTTTTGATTAATTCTATGGCTATTCATTGTCAGCTTGATATTAGCTTGTCGTTGCATTATTACTTGTGTGCTGAGCAGGACAAGCTGTGAGTACAAAAGCTGTGATACTCTGAGCTGCAGATGTGTTAGATCCTGAGTGCTGCATCCAATGACAGGACCTTGAAATTGTTATTGCCCTTAATTGTCACAGCACTCTTAAAATTCAGGCAAGGTGCAGAAGATTACACCTTCTGGGGGTTAGAATCTTTGTAATATTTTGTTAAAAGTCTTTTAGTATCAGAGCATCTCTTGAGGAAATTCAGTATGAAACAGGTTAAGCAGAACTACCTTCTATAGATGTAGGCCAAGTCAGTTTTCAGTGACATACTGATGCAACATTGGATCTAAAACAGGTTTCCAAAATGTTGGGCTGTGGTTATATCTGTTTGCTGAGTACACACAAGACAGGGAGATCTGGATCCACCATCTGGCAAACACGAGGCATGTAGGCTGGTCTGAAAGTGCCCCAATTATGACTGTAATTAGCTGCTTGAAATGGGTGCTTGGAAATGTGACAAGTGTAGTAAGTGAGACAAGAAGATATAGCAAGTGCATTATTAAGCAAAGCAGTGAGTTAGAGAGCACATGGTCATCCCTGATAGTAGCTGGTGGATAATGAATACGAAAATGTGTGATGTGATGTAAAGAAAAAATAAATACATATTATAATAGAAGCTGGAATGCACAGTTGTTGGTCTCAGGAGGGTTTCATGTCTCTGTCTGTATTTTGATTTCTAATTTGCCATGATTTTGTGTACCCTTCTATAAATGATTAATCTTATAGTCCTAATTTTAGTCTATATTTCAGAATTCAAACCTGTGCAAATGAAAGAGGAAAATTCTGGACTACTCAGTAGCTAGACAATAGCAGGTAAGAGACTTATTTATGAGAGAAAATTATCTAGCAACCAGTAACTGACTCAGTATATTTTCATTTATGCCTGGAATGTGTTTCCTTGATTTTTATTTTCCTGTTTGTTTTTTTATTTTTTTCTCTTTTTGTTTCCTTTGGCTTTTTTTGGTTGATTGTTTTTGTTGTATGTTTGGTTATTGTTTTGTTTGTTTTTTTTTGCTAGGTGCATCCTTCTGGATATGGATATAAAAAAAAAAAAAAAAAAAAGAGTAACACTGTATAAATCACTAAATCACCAGGGCTCTTGTGTTATTGTTTAACCCCAGCTGGCAACTAAGCGCCACACAGCTGGTCTCTCAATCCCCACCCTTGCCAGAAGGATGGTGGGGAGGAGACTTGAAAAGTGAGAAAACGACTAGACTGAGATAAGAATGGTTTAATAATTGAAATGAAATAAAATAATAATATTAATATTGATAACTTGTAATGAAAAGGAAGATAATAAAAAAAGAGATTAATAAAACCCTAGAGAGATAAGTGATGCAAATAAAAAACAATGACCAGTGCCCAGTCAGTCCCTGAGCAGCAGCCTCCAGCTCACTTTCCCTCTAGTGTCTGGGATATCCCCTTGGTCAGCTGGGGTCAGCTGTCCCTGCTGTGTCCCCTCCCAGCTTCATGTGCATCCCCAGCCCAGTCACTGGTGGGGTGGGGTGAGAGGCAGAAAGGGCCTCGACCCTGTGTAAGCCCTGCTCAGCAGCAACCAAAACATCCCCATGTTATTACAGCACAAATCCAAAACACAGCCCAGCACCAGCTACTGTGCTGGTGAAGAAAATTACCTCTACCCCAGCCAAAACCAGCACATCTTGATACAAAAGGTCAAAGTACACTTGCATCCGTTTTCAAGATACAAATGTTGTCCACTAAACTGAAACCTCCAAGGACACACCCACTGCTTTGTACTATTTCTGAGATATGTATTATTTATTTGACCTAAATATTCATGTGTGCCTTTCCATCACGTAGAAAGAGTGCAAGAGATATTACAGCCAGTATATTGACAAGCTGCCTGGAACAACTTGTCTAAACCATAGGAACACTCTGCAATGCCTTTTTTTTTTTTGATTCTGTAGCTGCTATGGTGTAGTTGTGTATCCGTTCTACAGACTGACTTCTTTGGTCTTTTATTTCAGTGCTTTGACATTTCCTTGCCTGTGCACTATATAAACCCTGGTTACCAGAGTAAGGAAGGTTTGGAATACATTTATTTTAAAGAATTTTGGTTCCTCTTTAAAACTGTAGACATAGGAACAGGCTCATTAGAAGTGAGTCGATCTGAATTGATTTCAGAATAAATACAAATGTTGAAAACCAGCCAGGTTTGGTAAAGAAAAAGACGGAGTATTCCTCATTGTGTTTCTCAGCTGTACCACAGCATACAAAAACAAGTCCAGCAGAAACCAGAACTTTGCCTGAAATTCATAATTGATTACCTTGGTTATTGTCAAATCATTGTAGAAGTGAAATAAATAGAATCACTCACTATGTAAAAACCAAAACACTTTGGCTGTGGCTCAGCTTCCAAAATGTGGAATACATTTAATACTAGTTTGAATAGACCTATGGTTTGGCCACCCTTCTTCTGTCTCCTCTAAACACCTGTTTTCATTTAGCTATACAAGATGGACCACAATTCTGCACTTAGCTTTAGACTCTGAACAGCTCTGCTGAAATCAGTGATAGCAGTTGACTTTGAACACAACCCACAGTATCACACTTCATTTCTTCTGGAAAAGAAATCTTGGGGAAAAACTACAGTGCAACTAGCCAAACTGATGAGTATTTTATAAGGTGACTGTAACACACTTAAAACTCAACTATGCTCTTGTGGCTTCATTCTCCTTTCTCTTTCAATGCTAGCTCATTTCTCCTGCCCTTGTATTACTTGAAAGCTGACATATTTCAATGCTGAAGTTCCAGGAAAAATTTGTGACAGGGGAATATTTCAAGGAAATAGAAACAAAGTAAAGAAAAACAAATAAAATCATGTTTGACAAATGAACAACATGGTTCCTTAAATCCACATTTTTAGTTGATTTGTTGGTACATTTTAGTCCAGAAATCCAGACTGGTTTTTGACTTCACTGCTTAATTTCCTGTTCTAGTGGATTCAAAAGAAAAAACAACTGCGTGATCCATCTATGTGTTTGATGACTTGCTGCATGCAATTTTGAGTGGTTTGTGGTATTCAGCCCTGTCACTAGATTACCATTCTCATATGTAATAATATTTTCATACATCATTGTACCTATAAAGCATTTTCAAACAAGCTACTTTGGTCTGCATCTGTAATAGCTGTGCTATGTAATTATTGTTAGGTTAAACTAATCTTGTAATTTCCTTATTGCATCAAATCCATCAAAGAAGAATTTTAGCAAATGCTTATTTTATTGTCTTGCCCACTATTTTATGTTACTCAATAGTTAAGATGTGGGCTTGACTTTTGAGAAATATGAAGTCAAAATAATGTTTTGTTGCATAATTTCTTTGTTAACAAAGGCCCTATGCACAGGAACAAAATTAGTGTCTTATATCCTTTAGCCCTCCAGTTTCTCCATGTATCTAGTTGAGGGTGAGAAAATGTCTGAGTGTAATTTCAATTGGCTTACTTTAGGAAGGACCAGTCACTCTGAAAGTGATTGCTCTCTTTTGCTTTGTGATGAGAGGAACTCAGGTTAATAACTGAGATTAAGAAACTCAAAGTTCTCTGAGATGAACCTCAGTGTTTCAGCTCCTACTCTCTGAAACAGACATGGCAGCATTACTGTGCCTTAGGAAGCTGCCACAAGGATGCAAAAAAATCTGAGATGTTTATGAATCATAATAGAAGCTTATATGAATATAAATATTTATCTCATGCAAAAAGGAGAGCTTCTGTCTCCATCTAATTGAGACATCCTTGTAATTTTGCATTTACCAAATATATTTTTGCTACCATTTGATATTAGAAAGACTTTGCATATAAAATGTGGGAAATCTGAATTTTTGCATATTTTTACAGCTTATTTAAAAGCAAAAATGTAATGGTATGTATATTACCAAGACTTCTAAAGAATGGACAGATTCTTAAACTGTCTTATTGCACCTTCAAAAATAAGCAGCAATCCATTTTGCAATCCATTTTGCCTGGGAAAAGTTCCTCTATGAAGGGCCACAGCAAAGAGGGATTTGAGACTTGCTAAATATGGTGCAGAAGTTTTTTCTTTGACTGTGGAATTTGAAGGGCATCTGCATTCTGGAGTGCCATTTCCAGCAGTAAATGTAGTGAAACATGGACAACTTGAATGAATCATGATGATCTCATGTCACCTCACAGAAACAATAGGAAGCCACATAATCAAAAAGCGTGTTAAGTTGGAGAGAGGCACTTCAGAAAACTTTCCCAAGTTAGTCTGACTTTTCTTTTTTTTTTTTTTTTTTTGTGGTAACAGGCTGCATGGAAGGTGACTCAATGAAATGTCCCAGTGTGAGTCATTATAGGCAAAGAAAGAAAATAAGGCATGAAGTGACACATTGGATGGTGACCTCCCAAGTCTCTCTGATGGGCTGTGTTGCTGGTCCACGTAACTATCTCTCTGTGTATGTAGGACTGGATCTCTGGTGGAACTGGTTCCTTCTCCAAGTGGATAGTACAGGCTGTGTGTAGGGGCTGAATATTGGTGTGGTGTGCTTCATGGGTAAGTACACTCCTGCATTTGCTACAGCATTTCTGGTGCTATGCCACTTAGTGTTATGTCACTCATCACTCTTTTTTTTTGTTCTTACTGCAGCTCAGCAACTGGTAAGTTCAGAATTAATGTGCAGCATAACTCCCCACAGAGCAGATATTTAAGGCCAGTATTTCAATATCAGAATCCCATAGGCACAAATTAAAACCACTCTCCTTGCAAGATTTACAGCTCTCCTTCTGATTAGCAAGAGCCAGACATTGTTTCCCGAAATGTCAGTTTTGCTGCAGCTCAGTAATGGATGTGACGCTAATTAAAGAAAGCAGAGGAGACAAAAGCATTGCTGTTGTGACTCTGGCAAAGCTGCAGGCTGATATGTGTTTGACTCTAGTGTTGCACTTTGGATACCTGCACAGAGTAATACTTGCATCTGTGCCAGCAGTTTGTAGAGTAGGTTACTTCTCTTTTGCATACTTTGCTTTGTATTAGGCACCTATTGGCAGTGTAGAGACATTTAGCTTTTTTTCCCATGAAGCAGGCTGTGTGCTTCAGGGAAAGCACATTTTATTTTTCACATGCATTTTCCTACGGAGAAATCTGCTCTTCTGTCTTTACACTGAGAATTAAAGAAGTCTGAAAAGCTTGAGTGAGAGCCCTGTGAAAAGTAACAGAAATCTCTGATACAAACAGGATGGAATATACGAGAAAGAAAGCGTCAAAAGTCTGTATGTCGTCACTAATTAAGAGAAAATGATCTGTACTGCTGTACTTCATGAAGGGAGCATTCTATTTCTGTATAACTGGCTACAGACTTTTTGAAACAACCAAGACTTGGAGAGAAGGCCCTGACCCTCTCAAATTCTCTTGGTCTGTAGCACCGACCTGACAGCTGGAGCTGTCAAGATATAAACTGAACTTCCAAAAGTGCCAGTAGCTCTGTATGAAAAATGTAAACATGGATCACAAATTTGCTGTAAGGGAGAATTCAACCAGTCTTTGGAGTCTGGAGGCCCTTTGTTTTATTCCCTCTGTTTATATAATTTTGAGCAGGCTCCTGATGAAGAAGCCTTAGACATCAAACCCAGAAATCAAGAAGTAGTTTTTTAACTTTAAGGTTCTTGGGATTCAGTGCCTTGGATAAGTATGTACAAAGTGTATGTATGGGGAGATTAAACATAGCAGTTTGTTATTTTCCTGATTATACATCTTTTGTAGGATACATTCTTGAGCTGGTAAGGGAGTAGGTAACTGGGATTTACTTGGCTGTGGCAACGGCCAGTGCTGAGTGAAATGTTTGGATGGACACAGGTTCTAGAAAGCTCCTGTGTTTTCCTTGTTAGCCTTTTTGAACCCCTGTTCAAACAGTCAGATTTCTTTAGAATTAAGGTCAAAGTTAAGAGAAATTGTTAGTTCCTTCATAAATCAAGATGTCCAGACACAGGGAAGGAGAAATTCCTCCCTGCAAATGTAGCATAGAAATAAAACAAAGAAAATATGCATAGCTTAAGCATTTTTAGGTAAAAGAGGAGGGTTACAAATACTCCACTTGCTTACTTGGCACCTTGGCTGTGTGATGAACACACATTCTCCATCTCTCTTGACTGGGAGAGATGGAGAAAGGCAGGTTTCTTTATGCATACATATTTTAATACATACCTGTGCAAGCATACATCATGTGTGGCATGCAAGGGACAGTCTTCTGCTTTCTAGGTGGAACCAAAACCTCCAGTCTTTACACACAATGCTTTGCACACCAAGTGGTCACTGTCCAAATCCAGCCCTTTGCTGCTGCACAGGCTCCTGCCCTCAGCAAGCAGCTGATCTGGGTTCAATGCCAGGTTTTCTGTAAAGAAATTGCAGAGTTAAATATTTTGTTCACTTCAACAATACTGCAGTATGTTTCAGATGTCTTCTGGCTGGTGTCATTACTGGTTGTCACAGCATACTTATTGCAGCATTGCAGGGAGCTGTTGCCACTACAGAGCAAAAGCAAGCCTGTCTGCTGTTCCCTACCAAGATGTCAGTGCTTTACTGCTCAGTGCAAGAAAAACAGACTGCTGTTGAAATAAAACTGTCCAGCACTGTCTGTTATGGTAGAAATGGTTAATTGTGCTGTGAATAAAAATTGTCAATACATAAAATGCTGGAAGAGAGGCCTTTGTTTCCTTTAGGTAAACGTGTTCAGCTGGTTCAGGTGAAAATTGTACTGAGCCAGGGTCATGTTATTATCCCACTACTGCTAACTTAATTAATAGCTCAGTGCTGGCAAGTATGATTTTGTGCTGCTTACTATACAATGATGCTGCACAGGGCTTACCAGTGAAGACAGTGGAAGGCATAACAGATGGATGGGGGAAAAAACACTCCAAACCAGATGAGCTGGAGAACAGGTGGTACGTGTGAGAAGGGAGGAGATGACAGTGCAGCAGGTTTTTATAAACCTGATCATTAGTTTGGCTCATGTATCTGTTTACTAGGTATGCTCAGCTACAATACATAATAGAGCTCAGTCTGGAGGCATTTAAGGCCACAGTGGCTTGGTGAGGGAGGAACTAGTTCACATATGAAAGGCAGAATCTGAGAAAGTTCTGACAGGAGGGGGAATTAAGCTTTTGAGCAGATTTTATCCTGCAAATTCTTGAGATGCATTAGGGTAGCAGTGAAAGTTATCTCTGGTTTAGCTGAACAGAGAAGCTGCCCTCAATCACTGAGTTGGTGAGTTGCCCTCTTGAATCTTTTTTTATTGTTTTATTGGTTTTTTATTGTTACTCGATGACCCAGCTGGCAGCTTTTAGTCTTCTCTTTCAATGTTTAATTAATTACATATGTTTCCCATGGAGATTCATTACACAGCTTGACTCTGAGTTGCTTTTCTTCAGTCCTCTCTTCCACACAGTTAGTGTTTATGTGGCTTTTCCTCATAGTAATGTATTCTGCAGCAAAGTATATCTGTCATCTCTTATCTAAATAGCAGCCCACAAGACAGAGTGGTACATAGCAAAGGTAAAAAGAGAAAAGTGATGAGAAAAGGGGTTTATGAAAAAATATAATATTCTTCTCCTATATCCAGAAGAATTTTCCTCTTTTGTTTAAGCAACCAAGTGAAACTTCCTGAGGGGTAAAAAACAAACGATTCCCTCCATAAATAAACTGTGAATTATTTTTCCAAATAATTTTTTTATCTAAGCCCTCTCTGATTCTCTGGCTGGTGGGAGCAGAATGTAAGAGCCTGTAAACCAGAAACCAACCAGTTCAATTGAGTGTTTATAGTTTGTTTTTTTTTTTTTGGATTACACTTGTGGTTTGTTTAGCCATTCTCTAACAGTAAAAGTAAAAGGTGAGAATTTTGCTGATTCATACTTCCAAATCTGCAGATTTTAAGAATACAGCTCTTGACATATTGCAGAATAACATAAAGCTGTGCTACTGATGAGACTGCTACTCTACTCACAGGCAGCAGTAAAAAATGCTGGGGCAAAGCCTGCAACCTCAATTATTTGAAATCATGACTTGTACATCTAAAGTTTGTGAGAAAAGCCTTTATAGTACAAGATACTTTCTAGTTTTATTTAGGAATAAATGGTGATTGTCTTGTTTTTCCACTTTCAGCCTTTAGGATTCCCACAAACATGCAGCCCACATTTGTAACTAGTGCTCTGTGTTTTCCACATACAACAGAGAAGCTAGAAGTGCTGAAATTATGTCTGCATTGAAGTCTGTATAAGTGTCTAGCTGCTTAAATATTTCACTATCACTTTTTTCCATGGTAGACACATGACCAAGAATTCCGAGCACAAATGCCATTCTTTTAAAGGTGATGAACACCAAAGGCTGAGAGATTGAGACCATGCTGCTCTTCCTTTTTCTTATTAACTACTGTTGTCTCTGTAAGCTGTGTGATGCAGAGGACTGTCTTCATCTATACTGCACTGTGTATAGTACAATGCCACTGGGATATAAATAGTAAACAATGATGATAAACAAATTCAGATGACTAAATAGCTGCCTCTACCTTTGTTGCTTTGAGAATTTGAGATCTTGTCTTTAGTAGGGGAATAAGGCAAATGTGTACAAATTGAAGCCTTTTTTCTTCTTTTTTTGAAATTAAGCTTTGTACCTTATGTTTGAAAGATATTGTGGTTATTAAGACCCCAAGAGAAATTAAATAGTGCATGGTTTAATTTGAAAAGTTGCTTCCTTATGGATCCAGAATGCTAGTGCCAATTCCAGAAATTTTGTTGGTGTTTGGGGAGGGAATGCAAACAAGCAGAAATATCCAATTTATATTTTAAGAAACCCAGGAGATAAAATGAGGGAAAAAAAAGGTAACAACATGGATCTCAGGTATACAGAGGACCCATGAGCTGCTACAGAAACCACCTATTAAAAGTCATCATAATTTATAAATAATCCAGCAAATTCTGGAGTGTGTGTTTCCCTGTCTATTGTTCCCATGGGACTTTGCTTGGTTTGATCTATGCTGTTTTGAATAATCAGCTTGAGCAAGAAAAGAGTGCCAGTTTTTCTGTTGAAATACATGTGACCTGCCAGCAATCAAACCCCAGCATTTTTAAGAAAAAAGGGACATTTTAATTTGTGAAAGGCATGTCTCAATCACTGAAAAGGTGACAGTGAAAAGACTCCAACACTTTAATCACAAAAGCTAAATAATAAAGGCAAAATGCTGGACCTTGAGCTGGATGTCATTTGGTGCAGATTTGTTGAACCCTTATGCTGGTTGCCAGGATAGAGATGTGATGCATGTTTCTGTTTATGTCTCTGGTTTTATTTGGATCTCTTGATTTTTTTCCTCTGGGGAAGTTGTTCTTTGACCCAATCATTTTTACAATGCAAGCAAATATCTGCAGTAGCTATTTTCTCGCTGAAACAATTTATTTTCTTATTATTGCAAACATTAACTAGGCTCAAATGGGAGCTGTAACAAGGTAATACTGTAAGCTATGAAATAAGCTGATTTGAAATGCTGAGTAGTTGTAGGATGCCTTTGGTGTAAAAAAGGTATAGCAGTAAAATAGTTTTGAACTTCAGTCTTGAAGTTAATTCACAGGTTGCTCTCAGAGAAGGCATTTTGCTGAAATCTTTTTTCAGTGTACTTCTAAATTTCCTATTGTACTGTACCAGCCTTCAGAGAAAAAGAAGAAAACAGAACAGAACAAGCAGGTTTTGTTTCTCTCTTCCCAATATCTTTATGCTTTTGTAGGGAGTGAGGCAAGGGTCTTGCTTGACATGATACCTTTTTCCTTTGTTTTGAGTCAATGCCCTCAGAACCACAATCACACTGTCAGCTATTATCTTCCATCCTCTATGAACCCTCGTTGTCCTCACTCCATGGAGAAATATCTGCATAATTTTTCTCTCTATGCCTTCTTCCCTACCTCTGCCCAACCACTAGTTCATAGCCAATGTTTTCTTCCCACTCCATGGGTGCTTCCCTGGGCCCTCTGCCAGACCCACGCCTGTGTATACACCCTGCCAGGCTGTCCTTCAAACAGGAGCAAAGTGGGAAATTATAGAAACAAGCTTCCAGCCATCCGCAGCCTGTGTCTGCACAGGCCTGTCAAATCAGCCAGCAAAATACTACAGGCAGCACAGGCAGGATGAAAGTGGAAAAGAAGTGACCTCCTATCAGCTGATGTGCTGCAACTGTGCACAGTCTGTGGCAGAAGCAAATCACAGCCACAAGTCTTTCCTTGCAGACATTGAACAGCATCAGTGCAGATAGCCACTGCAGGGTAGCTGACACACAGCGACTTGTCACTGCCTGGTAACTTGTCTGTATGCCTGAGGCTTCTCATTTTTGGCCATGTTGCTAAGGTACATTTGAGTTAACCATGTAGGAGACAAATGTTTGTATCTAAAAACATGTCCTGAAAACACAGTGTCTCAGAGAACTGCAGCTAGAAACCCACTGCATAAATGTGCTGGTCTGATCCTGCTGCACAGGGAATATGTAGGGTATTGGTCCTGGTACAGGAAACTGTACAGGACAAGGCAGACAAGAGGGACTGATGTGATATTGCTCTGTGTGTAACCTGCTCTGTCTTTTTTACTCTATGTGCCACCTGTTTGGACATGGACTAGTCTTTGCTAAGCCAGGAAAATAATTCTTAGAGGCAACCAAATGACAAAACCCCAAAACGTTTATAACTCTCTTTGTGTCTAGATTGTACCTGCACAAAACAACCATTCGGGCAGTTGGAATGCTTCAGTGCCAAAACAGAAACAGCAAAACAGCAGGAAACAGATGAGGACCAAGAAGATTGTAGGGCCTACTGTTACTAGAGAAGATTCTGTTCTGTATTGCCGATTTCACTTTTGGAATTCAAAGTTCAAACCAGGTCACTCATGGTTTTTTGCACCTTTGGTCTTCACTGTGTTTGTATCCTTCGGCCAAAGATTTCAGTCCTTCAAGTTCTGCTGCATTTTGTAGTGAGAAAGTGAGCCCTTGCAGTGGTTTCCTCAGTTTTCCTAATATTTTGTGTGCCTGTGTACTTCAATCTCACACTCTTGTCTCCATCCTCATTTTTTGAAATTTTTCACCTGAGATAATTTATGAGACTTTCAGTCTCTGTACAAAACTTGAAGGGGATTGATTTCTTTTTCTAGTTTCAAAGATATTGCTGAAATCTTCTGTGCCTACCTTGGCACTCAGAACTCAACAGCAGCTCGCTACAGTAAAACACCTGAAGCCCTAATCTTTCCCTCTGAGTATTGAACTTACATTAGAAATTCCAAAGAGCCTTAGTAAACCTGTTTTCAAGTCCTGCCAGAAGCATTAACTTGCTGCTCAGCTTCTGAACCCAGCAGAGCAGGCTGGTGCCCGCAGGCAATATGCCAGTGATATTTTAGTGCAAAGTAAGTGTGCATTAGCAGCAATTGCCCCCTTAGCATGCTTTGGTTCACATCAAAAATTGGTCTTGGAGCACACAGATTGAATTCCCTTCAAATTTAACCAAACCAAAGATGCCTTTCAGGAGCACCCTGTGCACTGCTGCTGCTTGTGGGGTGTAGGTGGCTTGTGCAGATGGGCATGGAGCTGTTTCACTCAGTGAAGGCATTCCTTTTGCTCCTCAGTATGCCAACTGTAGGTATCACTTTATTGTCTCATAGCCACTAAAAAACCTTTCTAGACATTTGGAACATAATTTCCTTTCAAGTTACAACCACAAAAACAAAGGTTTAGGGAAGTACCTTAGCTGATAAAGTCTTAACTGAGAATTCTACTTCATAATTTTTAGTGCAAGTATCCCATTCACTGCCACCTTAGGAGATGAGGAAATACAAATAGCTCTATTAGTTTTGGAGGAGCTTTGTCATTGGTACTGCTAAGGTACCATAGTTTTTTTTCAGGCTCTGCTCTGAGTGCAGCTCTTTAGAGGCTTAAGTAGTTGATTCAGAGCTCATGATAAAAGAATCTGTAGCATCAGAGGTGGGGACCTGTGGAAAAAAATCAAGGAAATAAAGGATGTTCTTTAAGATATAGAGTAGATAATGGTCTACCTGAAGATATCCCAAAATCAGCTCTGTTGTATAGATTCTATGAAGTACACCTTCAAGCTGTATTATTCAGTCTTGTTAGTTTTAGTTAGTTCCCTTACTCATACTTAGTGAGCTAATTTGTTCTTTTCCTAGTATCCCAATTAATTTTTTTCAGTCACCTGGATACTCTGCAGTTATTTCCAAAAGCTGGCAATAATGTTTGTTGCATTTAATCTTTCACCTTCTTAGTGCCTATATTGATATTACTTTGACATCTTTCTTGTTGTACAACTTACTTTGATGTGCTTTGACAAAATTTTGTGTTTTCCTGAAAGTATCAGGTGCTTCCCATGGATTCCAATTATTGTTGTTTTGAAGTTGAGTTTATGACATTACACAGCTGTTGTGACAATACTGGCTTCTCAAAAGGCAGGTAAAGGAAGGTGGCTTCAGCTAAACAAACATCCACAGCTGCTGTAGTCTCCATTTAAAAGCCAGTCTTTGTTCAGTATGTACCACAGACAGCAACTATTTCTTGATATATGCTGCAGAAATGAGCATCATTTTGTGATTACTGATAGCAAAATCCAAGATTTTCAAGCCTGAGTGTCACGTACCAGGTTTGATTTTTTAAAATGGGATATCACCATGCTCACAGAGAAGTTGAAATCAGCTGGGTGTGATATATAGACACCATAATGTTTTCAGACCTGCCTTGAAGACATTTTGCTGCAGTGCAGCTATTCGAGTCTGGAGTCTTAGTTCACACTGAAGCTCACCTGGTGCTGTTTTATAGATGTATTCAGTCAGCTTTTGCAAGATTTATTCTAGCAAGCTCTTGCATGCAGGTTCTGTTGCAAGCCCAGGAGTGATCCCACAGACACCTACAAGGCAATTCACGGGTTTAAAGCTATTCAGTCTTAAGTGCCTTTGTGGAATGAAGCCTGAAATCACTTTGATAACATCTAACATCTATCATTTATTATAAATGTAATCTGCCTATAACTACTGGTGATTTATATACCAAGGAAATATCATTTTAGAAATCATTTTTAAGGGCAAAAGATTATCTCATTCATAGTTTTCTCCTCAGAGATCCCCAACTGCACTAAGTTTGGGAGAATAACTTCTTCTTTGCTAGGAGTCACTGGATAAAATGATACACCTAATACATGCAGTGGTTATGCAAGAGTTAATACAGGCTAGATGATGCCAGAAGTCCCTTCGGGCTCTAAAATCTATTAACCTATAGGATAATTTACAAGTGGAACAATTTATGGAGTGAGAATCTGTCTACTGTGCTTGAGGAATGAAACTGCATCATTCATTCTGATAGAGCTCCTGTTTACACAGTGTCTGCATGCGTATTACAAGGGAGCAAGAATAAATTAGTGAAGACTGATGAGTGTTAATGTAGTATTACAGGCTATCTGTAATCAAAAGTCTTCTCTAAATTTCATGTTGTTTTTTAATAAATTCCTTCTGCAACAAATGCAGCATTGTGGAATATTCAAATACAAAGGCAATGATAACAACATATCGTGGATTGGAGAGGATGGGCCATTGACAAACAGGAGTAATTTGCGCCAGCAGTAAAGATTTAGGCAACTGCAGTAGCACTGCAGGTTGGGTTCCTTGTAACAAGCCATTTTTGCAGCTGTTCTCAAGGCTCTGCTTACAGTGAGAGACTTTTAAATTTTAAAAAAGGAGGGCAAGACACATTATGAATAGGTATGATTTCATCCCATTAGTTTTAATGAAATCTGATAAAGCTGGAGTCCTTGAACATTGACAGCCAAGCTACTGCCAGGGTCCTGAGTGCACTAACAGGCCCTGATGGCCTTGCCTGACCTCCTCTAGGACCTCCCCCCATCCTGCCCATGGGCCAGGGCACCATTCCAGCCCCTGCCCTGGTCATGCAGCAGCAGTGCAGGTCTCCAGCTCTCCACAGCCTTGGCTATCCCAGGGCAGTTCTGATCCTGGGTGCCTCTGTGGAGCATGGTCCTGTCCTGCAGGACCTGCCCCATCATGACAAACCTGCTGGATAACCTGGGTGCTTGGTTGACCCTGCTGCCCTCCAAAGTTTTCCCTGTTTCCCTGCATGAGCAACTGCCCACATCAACTATTTCCAACACCACAGAACTAGATGATTAAAAGGAAAAATGATCCTATTGGTTTCATCTGCTCAGTCTCGTGTTACCTGATCAGCCAGTCCATTTCACAAGATCCATTTCCAGGTCTCCTCTAAACACAGGTCTGTATTAGGCAAAATTTGGTTTCCACCGTGAGGGAAGGAGGCAGGTACTTTGTGAGAAGGCTCAACCCAGTCTAGGATGCCTTTGGAGCTCTCTTTCCTTCTCCTTGGACTGTAGGTTTTCAGCCTCTTCCTTTAAGTATCGACAGCTGGATCTGGGGAATACATCTCTGGCATTAGCCTCAATGTAGATCCACCGCAGTTTCTGTGCACTGATTCACTATAAAAGGCCTCACTGGCATTTTATGCCTAGGATTTTGGTCACCTTTCTATAAAAGGGCAGTTTCTAAATTGATGCCAAATAAACAGCATTAAATACTTCCTTAAGAATTAATTTCAAAGTTGCTGCTGTGACTATAGAGACAGCTTTTGTTATCCCAAAGAGGGAGAAGGATCCACACAAATGTGAATTGGGAAGGAACTGGGAGGGAGAAAGAGACTTTTCTTTCTATTGTCTATGCTATGAAATGTGCTTGATGCATGGATCTGAACTGTATTAGTTCAGATTTAGAGGTAAAATAAGTGCCCATGTAAACTATTTGTGAATAAAAGAGATTTGCAAGGAGGGGGTTACAGAGAGAAATCCGTGAGAAGTTATCTATGTATCATCCTGTATGAATTTGGTTTATTCTACTTTACCACTGTTGACTGGTTGCTCCTTCTGTTAAAATTTTCCTCTCCTGCCAAAATATCTCCCTTCTGCTCATCAGCTCATCATTCATTGGGAATCATTTACTTGGAGTCTTCCAGTTAGATTATCTCTGTAATTGTCCCACTGTAGTGCTGATCCAGACTCCATCTGGGTCAATGGGAATGTTGCCACTAAGTTCTGGAGGTTTGAGTCAGGCCCAGGTATCTCCCTGTCAGCATGGACCACAGGCTGGCTGCTGTGCTGCTCTTGGGGCTGGTGCAGTGCTCCAGGTGTGGGCCAGAACTGTGGATTTATTCCCACCCAGAGCCTTACACACCCGCAAATGTGGTGAGAAATTAGGTTCCTAGGTGTTGCAAACCTTACCTATATCTTGACAGCCCTTTAGCAGGTGGTCAGGTCCTGATCTGAAGGATCAGGAAAGAAAAGTCAGGAAAGGTTTTTGGTGGAAAGGCAAGGACTTGCAAGGCCTCAGTTGTTCCGTGGTGGAAAATTATGAGAATGGAATAAAGAAAGATATGAGGGGTAAAAAAGTTAGCTTGATCTCTTCAAAATTGTCTCATGCCATTTTAAGTATGTTGAGAAAAATTTCATTAATTTGGCTGTTTAAATGCTAGACTAAATTTTCTTTTCTCTTCTTGCTTTCTTGCTGTTGCCCCTGGACTGTCACTGTCTCTTCCTCTGAGTGGATAGCAAGCAGCTCTAGGTGGCACCTGAGACATGGGAAGTGGCAGTGTGGGGGACTTGCCAAATGGCAGAAGCCCTCTGCAATGTGAATGCCAAAGCACATCTCAGAGCTCTCTGTGTGTGGGCCTTTATTTACTCTAGAGAACTTCCTAGACTATTTTTTCTTTCGTGAAATGAGTATCTGCCACTTTGACTTCCTTGGGTTGCGCTCAAAAGATTTTGGCATCATTCAAACTGAAATTGGAAAGTAGACAGATCCTGCTTAGCATTCAGCCCAGAAATAAATGTATGTAAGGAAATCTGACATAAGGGTTCCAGTGGCTTTCATTTGCTAATGCCTTCACCCAGTGCCTTCCATGCTAAGCTGCTTCTCTTCCATCTCCCACACTATCGTAAATTAGGTGATGCAGTCTTGATTTTGCTGTCAGATATTGCTACCACAAGCCTTTGAAGTCTGGTGGGTCTCTGGTGACTCTGGAAGTCTGCCGGCGCTGGATGCACCCAGTCCCTGGAGCAATGAGCAAACATAAAAACCTGTTCTGTAAAGTGAATGTAAATCAGCGATCCTCACTGAAGGAGCCTTTATCCCTGGTGCCATGAGGCTTTGAACAACATTTGGGAGGTTGGCAGAGGGGTGACAGGTAATCACAAGGAGCCCACACTAAGCAAATATAACTAGAAATCATCTGAATGTAGCCTCGGTGCTGAGGAAGGTGGCTCCAAACTGTGGGGCCATTCCCCTGTGCTTGGATCCATTTGCCACTTCCCTGAAGTCCCTGCAGCAACGTTAGAGTTTCTTTGCCTGTTACAGGGGACAGTGATATAAAGTATTAGAGGCACCCAGCATTGAAATTGTTCTCCTGGGCTATTATTAAGAACAATCATTTTGGAAAAGCTGCCTACCACTGAAATGGCTGCTGAGGGAAGAAAAGTGACATGAGAGCTGAAAGTTTTTGTGTGTGCCTCTCTCTCTCTTGTACCATCAGGTACTGGGAGAGACAAGGAGAGGAATTGTTCCCATGGGGACTGTTCAGATGACATGAAAAGGGGAACTCAAGAGCAGCATTATTTTTTTCTTTTCCATGACAGTCTTGGGTGAGGTGATCTGGCCTTATGAAAGTTCATACAGCATTTTTGTGGATTTTCTGGTACTGTGATTCTTTTACTGGGCAGATAATTATCTTCTGTCCCAGAGAAAGCTATTGAGGACATACCTGCCATGAGAACAAGCTATTGCTACAGGAACCCAGCCATCCCTGTGGGCTGGTGCCAGCATAGTAACAAAGCTGTGTGTTTAAATTATACAGAGGTGGTTAATGAGTTTTCACCTTGTCAGAAGAGCAGTCCAAGGTTAACAAATGATGTGTCCCAAAAATGAGAGTGAGAAAAGCTGAGTTTTGAAAATATACAACCTGCAGGGTGAGCCAGTATTTTAAAACAAAACTATGATAGTATCTTTCTTATTATGGAAGCAAGGCTCAGCATTACAAAAAGCAGTAAAGAGGCACTCTGATTCTCAGTACAGTGTGGCAGCTAGAATATGCTTAGCATGTTATTATTCTATCAGTGGAAGTGTTTAATGAGATTTACTAGATGTTCCCAAAGCTGTCCTGTCATGTTTATGTATTCAGACAGGGACTCAATGAAGTGGTCTGTGATTTATTTGGCTGGCAAGCCAGGGCAATGGGGGATTTCAATGTTTCATGCTGCATCTCGTCGGGCAAATCTGCTTTCATTTTTGCTGAGATTATAAATGTTGCATATGAAAGAAGCAGAGCACGTGCATTTTCTTTAAATTTTGAGAGGCATTTGTATCTGCCACTTGATGTTTGGATTGCAAATGTACCCTTACATTATCAAGAATATATACATTTAACAGATTAGTGTCCAGCTAATTGGTGGAAGCTAAAAAGAATCATATTTATTAAAAAAAAATAAGGAAGGGAGAAAGACTTATAAATATTTATGAGAAAAAGCTTTTAGATTTGAATACTAGGAGGTCCCACCCCTGCTGTGCCACATCCTCAAAGCGGTGCTTCCCCATCCTTTAAATGCTTGGATATGAAGTTCCATTCTCTTTTCTCACCCCATGTCCACAGACCAGAATCCCAAATCAATCCCACCATTCTAATTACTCTCTTTTCCTATTCCTGATAATCTCAGGTTGGCACTCCCTTGTGTCCACAGCCCTGACTGCTTCTGGCTCACATTTGTAAAGAGTCCCTGCAGAGCAGAGCCTGTGATGGGTGGGGGGGCTGGGAGTGCCTGCCTCACACTGACACAAACTTCTGATGTCTGTTAATTGGCACTCACTGGATGTGTAAAAGCTCTCACTCCCACCCTGTTCACACTCCTGCTCACTTTATTTTGATACATCTCAAACCCAGTCCATTCTTGTTTTGTGACAGCCATACTTAAAGACAGATTCTGCAGCACACAGCTCTGAATTGCTCATAGAAAGCAAGACATGAGTAGCATATAAGATATATTTTTGTAGCAATATTCTAAGAGCACCTGGAATTGTCTTGAATTTGTGTAAGTCTAGAAGCTTGTCATAGGAAGTCATTGCCAGATTAAAGTGTGTCTCATGAAAGTCTTCAAGGCTCCATACAAATACCAGCACTACTCAATATTTTTGGTACTGAACTCAAAGCCAGAAGAAAACTTACACAAGGACTGTAGAAAGACCTGCAGAGATAAGGAGGCAGACCTACAGAGAAGTCTGGAGTGCTGGATAAGTAGGCCTTGTTACATGAAGTTTTTATTTCAGTGTAATCAAACCAATGCTTTTCATAGAAAAACAGTGGTGCTGATTAAAGCTTAAGAATTCCAGTGAGTGTGTACCTGAATACGAAATTCTAGTTTGGTGCTACAGCAAAAAATGCTTGTAAGATATGTAGCTGAAATATTTCTGAGTCAAAAGCAAGCTAAATTCTGTACTTAGCATTGAGAGGATTAGTACTCAAAGGCTGCACCCAGTTTATACATTAAAAAAAAAATTCGCACAAGTTATGAAAAGGTCACATACTTTTTCTGAAGGTAATGCTTTAGAATGAGAAATATAAAGGGCATTTTTAGTCCTGGATGCTCACTTGATGTTGATCTTTATCACTTGTTTGTTTATGCTTTGCCTGGTCCAGGAGGTCCCAGAGCCACAACCTGAACACAACCAGGGGCATAGGCAGGGCAGGTGCTGATGGGTGCTTGCCCTGTTGTCAAACACTGGCCCTGGGCACCTGCATTTGATCCAGACAAGGAAGGGGGATGGAGTACAGGACTGGATGGACCATTGCTCTGCCATGCATGGCTGTTTTAATGTCACTGACAGTTTGTCTGGGTCCTAATATTTCTTTAAAACAAAATTAAACTTTGGGCTAATTGCAGGGGTAATCATGGGGAAAAAACCCCTAGAACTTATGATAAACAAGGTAATGCACATCTGAGTATCTAACAGTTCCTTTTGTCCTAAAATGTGCTCCTATTTGCAATATTAAAGTCTTGAGGAAAATGTTGAAGGACAATACTAAGTACCTGTTTAAAGGCATGAGTCTAGCTGCATGGTCAAGGAACAACTTGCTTTTACTCCATAAAGATCACTTCTCCTCCTAAAACATGACAATACCATCTTCAAATGACACACAAGATGACATGACTACACCACTCTTGCTTTGTTCCCAGGTTGGTGGATCTGTCAAAACATTGCTCTCTACAGCTCCCTAAAAGGCTGCCCATCTTTGCAGCTTACTGTTATGGAGATCTCTTGCTATTTCTCTTCAGTGTGTATCCATCATCACCTTCAGGGGAGCATGGGGGTGCCTCTCTGCTGCCGTAGAAGGATGGCAGGATTTGAATAGGTTGCTAGTCCTTGCCCTGTGCAGTTCCCTGCTGCCTTGGGTGCCCCCCAGCATGAAGTATCCAAGTGATCAGGCCACCAAAGGTCCATATTCCATCAGGAGAACAAGGATGCTGAAAGCTGGGCACTGCAATGGCACATAACAGTAAATTATTGTCAGTGTCCTTTCCCAGGATCTAAGCATTAGCCTCTTTGTGCTGTAATTCCTCATATGAATAATGTTCTGTGAAACAGTGGGGGTAATATGAGGTTAAACATGTTCAAATTGTTAGAAGATGTTAATTCATGAGACATTTGGATAATCCCATTTAGTGATGGGGACCTTGCCAGTGCCTTGGACAAACATATCCTCAGATTTTTGTGGTGTCTTCAGCTGTGAGTCAGTGACAAGTGGAAAAAATCCTACTAGAATCACACTGAGAACTTTGCATTTCTCTTTGGAAAACTTTCTAAAAGATTCCCTGAATCCAGTAGAATCGCAAAGGTTTGTAGAAGTGCTTGGTAGCAATAAAGCTTAGATGTAAAACTTCTGGTGGAGGGCATGGATAGTCTTGGTGTCTCCTCCCTGAATCATAATTAGTGTATCTGAGCCACTGTGAACAACATTCATGGTCAGACATGGGAGAAATCGTGTATGTCACTACTTCTTAATTATATCAGATACACGTTTACTGGCAGTGTCTTGACACTTATGTCCTCCAGAACAGTATTTACATCCAAATCAGAGGGAAAGAACAGCTGTTAAAACACAGACTTTCCTCTCTTGATTCATCTCTGAATTCAGATTCTGTATTTTAGTGTACATTCAGTTTTTCAAAATTTGTTGTTTTGCAACATCTTTAATGAATATGGTGGTGCCTTAAGAAATAGTTTTGACAGCAGAGCTGTTGTAACCATTATTTTTGTCAGTACTGTAATTGTTTAGTAAAGGCAATCATGTGTTGCTTTTAGAATTAACTTTTACTGCTCAGATCACATTTGCACTAGTTTATTTCATCACTACGCATCTTTTCCAGCAAGGCTTATGCAATTTGTCAAGTTATGCTCAGAGATATAATAATGAATGTTTACTTTAGTGTCTGAAAGGCTAGTGAGAGGCATGATTTCTTCTTAATTTCCATTAATAACATAAACATGTTGGATTTGCCAGGGAGTGCTTTTTTCCTAATGAGGAAGTTCAGAAAGATTTTTCCTATGTCTTCAGAGAAAACTGTGTGACAGAACTGCATGATTTGCCCTATGTCCATAAGTGGAGAAACACAACTGAAGCATCAGAGATTTCTGGGGTCCACTGGCATCTTGCTGCAATTTTGGCTAGAGACATGACAGTGCAAGTTAGACTACCACACATAAGAAATCTGTAAGAAATCTGATGATTCTTGAAAGTACATCCTGCAACCAGTAAAACTATTCATATTTTTAAAATAGCCATTTGAAATGCAGCAAGCACCAGCAAACCTCTTCCTATATTTTGTGCATCTTTGCCATGTTCTTTCTGTCTTGCAGATGCTGGTATCTGATTGGCACAAAAAAGTCTTTCTGTGTTGTCTGTTTGGAGGATGAGAAGCAGCCACAGGTGTACTAAGTCTCTAAACACAATGCAGTTAAGAATGACACATGAATTTTCACGGCTGCACATTTTTTAGTCTTATGTTGTGTGCATATTAGTAGGAGTGAATCTGGAGGCTGAGTTTGTATTTTGCAGTATTTCATGTTGGGTTGGAATAATAATGTTAGAGTTTTGTGTTTGCCTTGCAGATGGCTCCTCAGCAATAAGCTTACACGTGTGGCAGCCCTTCGGTTTCTAAATCTCTGGAGTCAAAAGCAATTTGTCATTTGGCATTTATTTCATATGAAAAAATCCTGGAGGTTCTCTGGTAGATAAATAGTCACAAGACTTGAACTTGACTAGTAGGTGCAAAGCAAATAACATTTCTAACACACCAAATTCCATGCTTATTTACAGGTGAGGCAGGCTGTTTAATCATCTGTTATTTCTAAAGGGTATGCTTTCTATGGCAGTCAGCATAATTTGAACAGATGAAGGGAGATTGGAAAGTGGTTTGCTTTTGAATTTGTAGGAAGATTTCTACTTTACTTACTATGAAGCTTGGATTAATGAAATATGAGTGAATTTAAAATATGTTTTGTGCTTACTGATTTGTAATACTAGGGCTTAGAATGCATACAGGCCTTTCAGTATTCCAATTTCAAATTATTTGCATTAGGCATTGAAAACTAAAGCTTAAAGCTCAGTTGGGCTGGAAAAAAAGGACTCTATCCCATGAAGAGATGTTTCAGTTCCAAAATTCATTTTTATTTCGTGTCAAAATGAAGCTGCAAACTTTTCAAAATACATTCACTAAGGATGATGAGAGGTGTAAAGATGAGGGTGCTCTGTTGGGATGCCACGTGTAGAGGTGTCACTGCTTCCCTGACTCAGCAACAAGCAGGGCTGGAACTCAGCCTTTGCATCGACCACAATGGGTACTGGCTATTCTGGGCTGAAAACTGAGTTCTCTCTGGCACGGCATCCACAGGCCATTTCAGTTTTGGCATTCAGGATGCACAAGCAGCACTCAGATTTTGCAGGTCAGATGAGGTCTTTCTCTCTCTGCTTTTAGTAAAAACAGCCCTACTTGGACTTCTTCCAGGTTTCTTGAAATAAATACAACTCTGAAAAATCCCTTGGTCTTGCCAAAGTTGAGTTTGATTTTGTTCCATGAATGTCTGACAGCTTGGATAAACCACTTCTGCAAATAACTTTACATTTTCTCCTCTGGCTTAAGAGAAGGTGTGAGAGAACTTGTGAACTTATCCATGGAAGTTTACTTGCTGAATGTCTCCCTAAGTGTGTGGAGGAACTCCAGATAAATAGTGGCAAAGTTCCCCCACTGCTTGCATTCTGATTCCCCAGTAAAATCTTCCCTGCTGGGGCATTAAAAAAAAAAATCAGTGCTGCTTGTTTCACTCTGCTCTTTCCTTCTGTCCAGCTGTACCTCCCTCTTGTGTCTCATATGCACATCACAGGGCAGGGGCTATACCAATTTTAACAGGCTAGTTTAGGACTTCTACATGCTAATAATGACTCTCACAGTAAAATTAAACATATTTGGGAGTCTCAGCTTAGTCACACTGTCAAGTTTCCTTAGTTTAAGCAAATAGAGAGCAGCTTTCCTACGGTAAAATGGATCTACATGCCTGATTCACATTATGGACAAAATACTTGTGCTAAAAAATCCTACCATGCAGCAGGGCTGAAATGGAGATAGACATAGCCCCCTGGATCCAGGAGGTCAGGAGGTTTAAGACCAGGAAGGAGTTTATCTTCAGGTCAAACTAGCAAGCACCATCAATTTTTCTTTTTACGGCTTACTCTGTTCTGTAGTAGACTTTCTGTTTCTACAGAAGCATGAGGAAAATTATTCTTTTCATTTCTTCTGTGTTTTTGGGTGGAGTGTTTTGGTTTTTGTTTGACTTTTTTTATGTGCATGCACATTGTCATATCTGAGGTCTTTAGTGTTTTAGATGAAAGATCTTAAATTAGTTGGAGCATGTTATAACTTACTGTTATGTTCCTGCAACTTTCCTTCCTAGATTCAAACAAAAAACCCAGTTTCATCTGGTCTTTGGTGTCTTGTGATAGCAATAGGAAAATTGTATCTTAGTACATTGGGAAGAGATATTACAAGAGCTCTAATGTTTTGGGGCAACAAGGAGTGATGGAAACTGAAGAGGGAGTAATAAATAGGACCCTCCATCATTCTGGAGAGAGTGCTGTGATTTATATAATAACCTGAAAAAAGCACTAAGATATCATTATCTTGTTATGTATTTCAAATTAATCCACTGAAAACCTTGCCAAAATGTAGATTTGAGGTCTTAATTATTGCCTCACTGCCTGAAAATCCATGAAAAAGGATAATGGATTTTGTGGGATCTCCTCCCCTGCCACATGCCGTAAGAAATGCAGGAAAACATGAGGAATGTCAGCTAGATAAAAAGCCCCAAACTGCTTTGTTTCATGTGGCAATATTTATAACCAGCTGTGTATAAATGCAATAGATAAAGAGGCCCAGGAAGTGTGAGTAATACAGAAGCAAAGATGAGTCCAGAGCTCCTGCCCTTGTTCTTGGTACAACAATATGCTCTGGAGAGGGGGAATCTAACTCCTTCCTATGTGGGTGCCTTGACTCCTGGGCACAGGCTCATGCTCAGTCTTTAATGTGGCTGCTCTTCTTTCAGGCACCATTGAATTTGCTACCATTTGCTACCCTGCGGAGCAGGAAAAAAAAATGGTGTGAAGGTCAATAAGAGCAGCCCTTTTTGTGTGAGGTGAGAAAATGAGAAGGTCAGAAATAGAAAAGAAGGGCTCTGGGCAGCAGTAGGTGACACTGGTGCATAGTGAGTCCCTGATCCCTCAGTGACACAGGGGCTCTTGGATGGCAATACCTGATCACCTCAGTGGTGTGGGGCCTCAGCAGAGAGCAGCAGGGTTGGGCTGGGGCAGTGCCCTTCTTGCTGTCAGCCTGAGCTCTGCAGCTGCTTTCTGACTCGCTTGTGCGGCTAGAGCTGAGCCAGGGATAAAAATGCTGCTATCGGTAGCTTGTAAATAAGAATTCACACGTGGTGCTAAGCCAATTTGGTGGAGTTATTTTCTTGTTCCTGTTGTTGCTAAAACTGCACTCGCAGCAAAAAGCTAAAGGAATTGAGAGTGTCAGAAGTATAAGAAAGCTTTAGACTTTGAAGTGGGCATTTGAAGGGCTTTCTTCTTATGCTTTGGTCATAAAGCTGCTTTCATTTCTACACAAGCACTGATGGACTCAGGATTTATTTTAGGGCTGGTGAAATGAGTTGGAACTTGCCTGCTCAGTGGCTGCTTCTGCATCTGATGTGTGCAGTATAGTCCTATTGTCTTTGACAAGGATATTACCTGAGAAGGGTAATGGTCATTGACACAATGTCTTGCTGCCTGCCAGCTACTTGCAGTGCGTTTTTCTTAACAGATTCCTGCATGCTTGAGATACAGCCTTTCTGGGTAAATTCATCATGTCAAGAAACTAAACATCAGTGTTCAAACTTTGCAAAGGCATTTTCATGCTTCTCTGTTCCAGTTTGTTTTGTTTCTCCTTGGAGGAACCAGCTGGGATTGGAAGCACATGATTTGAGATTTGACTGGACAACATAAACTCTACTGGCCTGCCGCTGCTTTTTCTGGCTGCCCAGTTATCAGAGAGGCAAGGAGGAGGTGAACATCCAGGGGCAACGCAGGGGAAGTGCTGGGTGATGAGCAGGACAGCAAAGATGTAGGTGAAACATTAGCAGAAGGGGTGATGTGTAAGGGAAAGTTTTTCTCTAGGGAGGCTCCTCCTCAGGAGTAATGACCTTGTGCATGTCTGAGGGTTAGCTGAGAGGAGCAGTGGGAGAACATGGAAGAAGGAGTGATGGATTGGAAATGGTGGGAGGCATGAGCCAGATCCTGATATCAGAGGTGTTTTGATAACTGCTGTGATTGTAAACACCTGCCCAGGTCCTGATAGCTCCCACAGCGTGGGCTGTGGATGGATAAGTTGGGCCATGAAGAAAGAGAGCTGGAGAAGCAACAAGAAGTTTAGGAATGTGATTTTACAACCAATTTATCTTTGGAAATATCAATCCCATCACAATCCTCTCCTGCCCACAATGTCAGTTTCCACAGCACTGCATGAAGAATTTGGAAGTTCAAAAATACAACAATTTCTATTTATTTCCTCAGGAGCAATCAAGATTCCCAGTTCACTGTTCAGTAAACAGGCTGAAACTGAAGTAAACAAGCCTCTAACCTCTAGACATGGTGACACACAGACTCTCACTCCCTCAATGGCTCTGCTGATCCATCCCTCTCCCTTTTCTAATTTGGCAGCAGCTTCAGGAGACCTATGACATCTAAGGATTTGTTGAAGCTGTGGTAATTGGTGAAATTATATAATTGACAAGCTGACAACAACATTTTAACCTTCTTAAAATACTCATACACTTTCAAGGTACTCAAGGTTGGCATGCCACAGAAAGTGTGCTCAGTGATAGCTTTGGATATATAGCCAGGTTGTTTGCCTGCCAAGAAGTGTGGTCTGAACTGCTGCCAATATTGAGTTATTCAGGTGGTTGAAGGGCATTCTAACAAGACAACATCATATTGACACATTTATGCTTGTAAAGTAGCAGAAAGTTATTTTCAAAAAGCTTTCAAAACCAGGGGTATTTTAGCTGAAGTAAGATACTATATGGAACTTCAAAATTTGTTAAAAAATAGATCTTATGCAGTAACAAAATAGGTTGTTTGAGAAAAAAATAGGTTATTTTCTCTTTTCACATCACCTGAAGAACTTTTTAACTTCAATTTCATATAACTTGCCCTGAAAATTATATAAATTTATGGATTTTGGCAGCAAACCTTTTGGTTTTATTACAGCTATTTGTATGGCTGTGCAAAGTGCAACTCCTTGCTTGGAGATGGCTTTACATATTCAAACGTGTGGATGTACTTTTTTTGCACTTGAGCTGGTTTTCCAGACCCCACTTAAAGCAAAGGAGGCAGCACTCTCAGGTTGTAGTTCACCTTGCAGTAGATGAAACCCATCAGGGAATCTAATGGTTCTCTGAAGTGATGCTGCTGCTTTTGGCTTTGAAGTTTTAAAAGAGCATCCCATTGGCTTGGGCTGGTTCCAAAGGGTCTCCTCCTGCTCAGCTTCACCCTTGGGGGCTCTCAGCCACCAGTCAGGCCTTCGCCCTCGGATGTCCGGCCATTTCAGATACCCCTGGAGTAGGTCACTGGGTGCTTTGATGATACAAAACTGCTTTGTGAGCCTTTCTAGAGTGCAAAGTGCAGCTTGGGCACTCCTGTCTTAGCACACAGTGGCACTGTGGGATGCTCTTGAGTTCTCCACGAGGCTGGGGTGGTGAGCCCAGGCACAGTTTAATGCTGACAACCCCACAGGAGGTGATGAGTTACATTTAGCTCAGACCATATTGCTGCCTCCTGGTGTGGGACACAGCCTCTTAACAACTCAGGCAGAGAAGGAGAGCAGTCTTATCAAACTTTGCTAAGTACTGAAATAGCTCTTCTGGAAATCAATGCTATTCATGCTCTGCTTGTCCTTTGAATGGTATCATTTACTCAGAATATAACATTGCACCTAGTGCTGCATCTTGCTGTCATTGAAACATTCCCCTTTTATTTCTCAGTGCAAAGCTAATAGCTTCTATGGAAAAGGAATCCGAGACCTAAAAGCAGAAGGAAAAAAGAAAAAGGTGACAATCTTAGAAAACCTGCTGGCTCAAAGGTATATTTAAAATATATTATAATAAAAGAACTGTTGAACTGAAAAAGAGAATTTTTTTTTCCTTTCTATGGCCATGGTTTTTGGAAGTGAGAATACAGCAGGACATTTTAGCTTCATCTAAGCTCCAAAATTAAACAGGTTGTAGATGGTTCTCTGGAACTTAAATCAACTTGGAAATTATCCCAATAAATTCTTTCAGCTTCCAAAACAGGATGGTTACATGAAAACTCTCTATGGGGATTGCTTGTGGCATGAAGAAAACTAGTCATTTAAAGCCTGCCCTTTAGATCTCTGAGTCAAGTGCCTGAGGTTATTGTTGAGCAATGGTGAGCTGAAAACCTTTCTGTGCCTGAGTTCCAGTTACAGGCCAGCCACTGAGAGGTTTTCTTCCTGTGCACAATTCCCAGGACAGGGGCTGAGCTCCATGTGTCTGTCAGGGATGTGTGGGTCAGGCTTGGCTGAGCTGGGATTGTGAGCTGGGGTGGAGTGGGTGTTGCCCAGCCTTGGCTAGACTGCATCTTTCCCATCTTCTCCATATAACGTTGAGCGGGCAATAAGCAAACCCTCTTTGTCAAGCACTGACACCATCTGTGCACTCTGCAACCCCAACTCTGATCTTTGGCAAGCTCAGGAGAAGCTACTGCAGTGGGCATAGTGAATGGACTTATAGCCACTGATTCTGAAGGGATGATGAAACAATTTTCTAGGGACAGTCTTGTATCTGAGAGATTGCTGGGGTGGATGAACTCATTTTTCCTTCACTGCTATCTGATCTTTGAGTGTCATCCCTTCCTTCTGCCACTAATAACAATCACTATTATTTCTATTGGCATAATAGTTCTTCAAAAGCCCATAAATGGAGCCCTGTGATGGGTACTGTGCAAAACAGAACCTAAGTAAGCATTCATGATATGCAAAACCTTCCTGAGATTATGAGTGTCATTGATTATAAATGACATTATTATAAATGAATAACCAGACATTTCAGGTGACTGGGAATACTTACCTGTGCTGCACACCTGCTCTTCCTTGCAATGTTCTCAACTGCTGAAAAATACATATACAGTATACACCTTTTCTCATCTATTTTTGAGGTCCTTCTCCATCTAGCAAGGCTTGAAAGCAGGCAGTAGTTTCTTTTTGCAGTAAACACTGTACCATGAAAAATAGATTAATTGCCAAATGATAAAATTAGAAATATTGAAATGGTCTAGCTTGGTAGATTCTAGTTAATTATGAACACCAGTGCTGTAATCAGAGATTGTTCATTGCAGAATGGAGGCACTTGGCTTCAGCTGGATAATCTTTCCCCCTTCTGGCTTCACCCGTGCAATTTCAATAGGCTGGACTGGGGTGACATAACTCGGAATCAGGAACAACTTTTTCGCTCTGTTGCAACCAAGCTCCCCTTTATGAAATCACATGATGAAAAGTGATCATTTTGTGCATACAGCTTGTGTGATTCATCCATCTCCATGACTCAATTACATATTAGCATGATCTTCTGAGGACTTAATTCTTACAGAGCTTCATCCTGAGAGGAGGTGGACACCTGCAAAGAGGTGCCATGTCCTGTTGGATGGGATGCATATATCTGGGGCTTACTAGCTGGTTGAAGTAGCAAGATTTATATTCCACAAAGGAAGCACTGAAACAAAGGGCAGGAAAAACACTTCCCCAGGGATGGAAAGTAAATTCCAAGTCCCAGAGTATTTCCTGGTCTTTGGCTGTTCTATTTTGTGTGTGCTCATTTAAAGGCAGAATTTAGTAAGTAGCACCAAGGAGGCTTTCACAGCTTGAGCATCCAGGTGACATAGAGAAGACAGGTTCCACCAAAAACACTGGTGCAAGCCCAGGTCACCTTCTTCATGGCTTCCATGTGTGCTGTTCCACTGTCAGAAAAGTTCTTTGATGCAGTTTTGTACTACCTGAGTGTGCGTACCTTGCCAAGTAGTGAAGCTGTATTATAATACAATTAATTTTTTCTCAAATGTGACAAATATTTGAGTTAAATGCATTTTTATTCAAATCAAAGCCCTCTGCTCTCTCATCTTGGTTCAGCCTCCCTCTGAATGTTCTGGTTTTGCTTGAGCCAGTGATTGCAGAGATTCAGATTATCTCCTTTTCTAAGAATATTTTCAGTTCAGCTAAACCCAAAGGGTAGTAAAAATCTGGTCAAAAGCCAAGACTCGTGATCCTCTCAAGCCAAAAATGGTTTTGACAAGTTCATTTCCTGAGTGAGAGGCTGTTCTCCTGCAACCACCTAAAATCAGAGATAACATTTTTTAGTGAGTGAAAGTGACAGGAGATTCACTACCTTGTAGCACTTAAATTTGACCTGACCTTCTAGTTCATACTCAGCTGAGCAGGATTTTGGGTTTTTTCCCTGCAAAAAGTCTCAGCACTCTGAGGAATGGTAGAGAATTAAAAACTGGTATCTATTTTTCTCTGCACATAGCTGGGTTATAAAGGTTATAATAGTAATTTTTACTCACTAATTAAATAAACATTTTATGTTTATTTTTCTATATTATGTTATTTTGATAAACCCAAGAAGTAAATAGTGCCTTTGCCATGGGATGGTGATGTGCACCTTTCTGACTCCAAACTTGGCCTTTCTGTGCCTTTTGTAGGAACGTGTGATTAACCCAATTTCCCTGTGGTATGTTATCAAGGATTCCTAGAATACTCAATGAAGTACTGAAATAAAATTTTACTCTGAAATGTGTAAAAACACATTCAATTAATATCAACTGGAGGTCTGTGGCCATCTTCCAAAGTATGAATTTCTTTTTCATTTGTTATGGACAGGCAATTAACTTTACTGATTTAAATGAAACGAAAATGAAAGTTTTCAATAGCCACTTAGGTTCCCTGCCTTGGAAGGTGCAATTATTTGCATTATTGCAAAATTATTGCACAGCCAGGTATTTGACATATCTTTCTGATATCAGACACAATTCCCAGGGAGGTCATTACAAATGCAGCATATATAGTAAACCAAACCTTTCAGAAAAATCCTGAATACTTAATGTTATGCCAGGAGACAGATTCTTAGGGGAATATCTAGCCTTTGCCGATAAGGCATCTTCTTGGCTCAGCGGAGCACTTCTACAGAGCTTGCCTGGATGAGGCAAGATGGTCTGTGCTCATTTGTGCTGAACCTGTGTGTGACACAGGGAGGTTCACAGCTATGGCAGTGTCTTCACATGGAGACATTTTTAATTGCATCTCACCATTTAGCAATGAAATTGAAATTGAAGACAGGAAAGCAAATAGTGCACCCTTCCCTCCCAGCCTCAGGTGACTGAAATACCCAGAGCTCCAGAGGGGAGAGCTTTAAAGCCATTTTGAAGCAAATGTCCTCTTTTAAAAATCAGATGAGCTAAACATAATGAACGATATTTAGTGCCATTTTCTCTTCCAGGCATCTGAAATAGACAGCTCCGTGCAGAGAAATTACCCAGTTCCCCCATGAATGATCTTTATTTGAAATGTAACAGTGCCACTGCAGCCTTCTGTGCTCAGAGTTGGAATGATTGACACGGTGTTACAGCAGCTATGCCACGAACTGTGGGGGCTGCCTCAAAGGTTTGCTTCATATTCACAGCACCAGGGCTCTAAAACCCATCCATTACATAATTAAGAAAAGCAAACCACAGAGATGAAAATTTAAACCATGTCAGACTGCATTTTCTGGTGTTCTCCAGGCTGTAGGGAGCAGGAAGTTGGGGGGCATCTGTACCACATGTGGAAGGCAAGCTGGAGGACCTGCAAAAAATCAGACTCCAGATGTTGAGAGAGCTGTACAAATGTGCTATGCACCGTGAGATGCACACTCAGTCTGGCACCAAGAGCACACATTTCCTGAGAGACAATTGAACCAATATCTCATCTCTGAGTGTTATGTTTCTCAATCAAATAGCAGGCAGTTCAATAAAACAGGTTTTTGCTTTTTCTCAGATCTGGTTTTGAATAACAAAACCAGCAGATGTGTTCTTGGGTATTAAGGATCTAGAAAGCAGTGTGGAAAATACAGCAGTGCAGACCAGAAAAGAGTAAGGAGTTGTAATACAAGGAGGGGGCTGTTCCTCATCACACATCCCTTGGCAGCAGGGCAGTTAGGGGCCTCCTGCACCTGGAGGAATTTCAGCTCTCCAGGGTGGTCTGGTTGCCTTGTTTTTGGCTTCTATGGCTTGGAAAGATACATGAAAAGAAGCTTTTTAAAGAAAACTGTTTGTTTCTTTTGACAGAAAGAAATTTTGTCTTTGCACATGTTTTGGTCAGCCAGGTGACTTCACAGATCTTGTTTGACCAGTGCAGCTGAGTCTGTGGTTCAAGGATACTGATTTTGTGCCAGCCTGAAGCTTTGCTTATCTGTCAGAGGCTGATAGTGTGGAACCAGATGCTGCAAGTCATCTTCTCTAACATCTCTTATCTCCTTTGGAGCCTAGAGCTCTGAGACACAGCCATGACTGTGTAATCACCAAACCAGAGGTGTGGTCATGTGGATAGCAGGAGTCAGACCTGCATTGACTTCTTGAGCCAGGAGTGATGCCTTTGTATTTACTAATCCTTGAAGAAATGTCTCTTTGGCTTTGATCTTCCTTAGAGCTGTGAAAAATCTCACTGCCTGTGATGCCTTGAGAATGCTGACCTAGAACAGAGGCTAGACAGAGTTAAAGAATAAAGTAGATATTTATAAAAAGGCCTCAGTTTATACAACTTAGGAAGTACAAGAGCCCAGCCAGGGCTACACCAAAGATGGAATCCAAAATGGTCACAAAAATGGACAAACCAGTCACGAGGTCTCACTTTTATAAGTTTTGGTCCATTTGCATATTGGAGTTGATTGTCCAGTTACAGTTTCAGATGATTGAATCCCATTCTTCTTGTTTTTCTCTTTTCAGCCCACCATTTTTTATGCTCTTGGGCCTGAGATTTGGATCAGTTGTTCTCGGTCCCAAGCTAGAAGAGGAATTGTTTTGTCTACCTACTCTGTCAAGAGAGCTTACCAACGCTTAATATGAAGTTCAGAACTACACACTAAAGCAACACAGAATCTGAAAAATATAAAAGTTAAAACTTAAGGCATCACGTGGAGTGTTCTGCAGCAAGTACCTTCACAGCTTATCATGCACTGCATGAAGGAACCTCCCCTCATGGTTTTGAGTCTGCCACCTGGTAAACTTACTAGGTGTTTTGTAATTTCTGTATCAGTGAGGCAGTGAACATAATTTCCTGTCTAAGTTCCCACACCTTTCATGATTTTGAGGAGCTCTCTCATCTGCTTTCTCAGCAATACCTTCTTCCAACTAAAGGGTCCTGGTCTGCTCAGTTTCTCTTTGCACAGAAGCCTTTGGCCATCCTCCTCACTTATTTTTGTCTCTTTCTCAGTTCCTGTTCATTTCTGAAATGAAGAGAACTGTACCATGCAGGGTATGCTGACAGCCAGCACAATGTTTGTTGTTGTGCCTTTCCCAGCTACATTTCCCATTTGACCTCTCCTGAGCACTGTGCTGTCATTTTCAAAAACTATCTTGCTCCATAACCTTTCCTGAACAGCCAGTTCAGAGTTTTCACTCTGTCTGAAACAGAAACACTTTCCCCCCATGTGCATTACTTTCTGCTTATCTACATCAATTTGCATCTTCCATTTTATTATCCTTCACCATTTACTACATCAAAGATCACTGGGAAATCTCAGCCCCTTTTCTGAATAGTTTAGGAAACCTCCTCCCTGTAAACTTTCTGGGAATGCCTCAGCTAGGAAGCATTGACTTTGTCTAAGTCAGACAACAGGGGAAATGCTGAGGACTGACAGATGTTTTAAACCTCACCCCTCTAGGGTTTGGGTTATGAGAGTTCTCTCTTCTCTCAGGATGCAAAGTCAGAAAACTGATGAAGTATTTGAGTCCATGCTTGAGTAGAAGGTGGATCAGAGGACCTCCACAAGCCCTATCAACCTAAATGATTCCTCAGTTTAGAAAATTGTCATGTGTGTGTTTGGAGGAGGTGGCACTTTTTCATTTATACCTTACCTGTCAAGTTAAACAGATTTACTGCATTCATTACTATGCTGTTGAGCAATAACCCAAAAAGCCTAGCTGGGGAAAAAGGAGCAGAGTGAATTGACAGTCCCTGTGTTTTTCAATTTTATCTGTCACATTACTGAAAAAAATATATACTTTCCAGTAAATACCAAGAGGTACCTGCACAGATATCTAATTTAAATCACTGGGAAACAGGGGATTTTCCATTAAGGATGTTTCTAATACTGTCTTTTCTACTGCATATAGTTTTCTTGGCATGTTATGAGATAAGACCCTAGAAAGTCCATTTTTTGGTCACATAACTTATACTAGTCACAGCAGAAGCCAGTGACCATGTTCACTCAGCAGCTACCCTGCAAAATTTGTCAGCAAGCTGAAGCACAAACTCCCCCCCAGCACTGATTGCTGTCCTCTAAGCTGTGTTCACCAGCTCTATCTGAGAAGTACCTGACCTTCAGTTCACACCAAGGTTCTAATTTGGGATTATTTATGGGGATTTCTTTGTAACAACATTAGGATTTACTTTTAATGTTGTGTTGGTTTCCCATATACTATGGGTTTGTACCTTCTCAAGAAATACTGCAGAGGCTGAGCTTCTCAGCTTCTCCTTCTAATATTGGTCTGGCATCTGCCTCAATAATAAGCCTTGAGGGGTCACTATACAGAGAATTCCGTGTCATAAATGGTTTATGATATCCTGGTGTGGCATGCAGCCACATCCTCCCAGGGCTGAGAGCCCTCTGCCACCTCCACTCCTTTGCTCCCTGACACCTCTGTGTCTCAGATCGGTGGCATTCTGCAAAGCACTCCTTGGCACATCCTCAGTCCTGGACCCTTCTCCATCTTTCCTGGTTGTTTCTGATGCATTCAGTGCATATTAGTTTTCGATGCCAAGTTGGCTCTGCTATAGGATCACATTTCCCACATCTCCACCAGGGATTTCCTTGGCTCCTGCCCACTGTGTTGCCTGTCCCTGCTTCAGAAAAGAGACTTCTCACTTCTCACCTTTGGCTTTTGTTTCTGCCAATACTCATGATTACTGATACAGGCTCATGTTTGGTTTTTTTTCTGTTGGAGCAGCCTGGAATAAGGGAAAATAAGATTATTTTCACAGCTTGGGTGTTGGCCACATACTTAAGAGATCTAAAGTGAATTTTTTTCATGTGATTTTCTGCACAGCAGGTGGATATGGTGGGTGGAAACAGCGTTTTTATATTCCTGGATTGGAAACTTGCAGCTTGAATTATGTGTGAGTGGCAGGTCTGAAGCAAAGACCTGCCTTGTTCAGCTGTTGCTCATGAGGTGGGCTGCATTTTCTTGCTACTAGTACTGAAAAAGAGAAGGCAAAAGAAATAGTTTCCACAGGAGAGGGTGTGGAATTTGAAAACACTTTATTTTCCTGCCACAAAAACTTACACACAAATACAACTATACTTATATATTTAAAAGGACCTTGGCAGGAGAGACGGGTGGGTTGCTTATGTGTGTCTTTTTAGAACTGCCAGTTTTTAAGGTAATTTGGGGCTGTTTGGATGCTGCCCCTATGGTTCATGCTATGCTGCCTCCCTCCGTGCTGTCCCACACGATGGAGGGGCACAGCCAGGAGGGTTTGTGTGTGAGCAGTCAGCCCCATCAGCAGCAGCTGAACAAGCTGGATTGGAACAGTCCCCACTCTCAGGCTTGCTTATAGCATTATGCCTACAAAAAGAGGGCATTCTGAAATGCTTGAAGCAACCCTGTTCTCGTTGGATGAAGCATGAGGGATTTTTCAGGTGGATTCAATGCAAATAAGTGCTGACTTATTTGTGCTGACAATTGCCAGGAGACCTCTCTTCCTGCACAAGAGGTCTGCTCAGAGACAGCTGCAATGGACATTGTGAAAAGCAGCTCCTGGAAAGGGAGGGAAGCAGCCAGAGCATCTCCTGCCTGAGCTGCTGAGGGCAAGGAGAGGGAGCACGTGGGAAAGCCCCGTCATGGAGGGATAAGGCAAATGGTGGCAGGAAGAGGAGGTGGCTCTTAAAACACTTCCTTGGACAAGGATGGGGGGATTCTGATGTTTGGCATAAATCCTCTCTTCAAAATAAATAACAACAACAACAACAACAGGAGTTTCTCAATCCATCATGCTAATTCTGTTGGCAGATTGGATAGAGTTGAAAATGTGTTCTACATGGATCACCAAAGACATAGAAAAAAGTGTATTTGACTCCTTCAGGAGACACAGATTTCATGTTAGTGCCAACTCTCCATCACCTCTCTCATGACCTACCTCCCTTCCTTATGGGTCCCCTTCAACTCAGCTTATTCTGTGTTCTATGATGGAGAACAGAGAGGGGCTCCTCATCAGCAGCAAGACCAGGAAAGAAAAACTGCTGGGAGCCCCTTGCTCCCCTCTCCATCTCGCTGTGCTGATGTTGTCTGACCCACAGACTACCTGCAGACCAAAGAGGCAGCAGAATTTCCCTGCCTGTGCACATTGAATGGAGTAACTTCCTCTTGTGTCTCCTTTAATATTTTCTGTCAGTGGGAACAGCTGAAGCATGTTGTGGCAATGGCACTTAATTGCATCCAGGCTCCAATCCCTCATGCAGCAGTGTCAGGATCTCCATCTTTTTGCAAGACTAACAGATGGCTTTGCAGAAGACCCAGGCACTGGGGTAAGGAATGATCTGCAGAGGTTGCTGCTGGAGGGAAAATAATGTTTTATACATGTCAGGCTGGGGCTGTGGACAAGGCAGACTTGAATTTTATCCTGGTGCTTTATCAGACACAGCAGATGCTGAATGCCAAATTACAGTGCCTGAGAAAAACAGCAAAAAGTCCCACAAAAAACAATTGGGAAAAAGGTTTGCATTATGTTTGCTGGTCCCTAAAAAAATTAGTAGTTCTAGGAATGGTGTCAAAAATGCAGAAGTTTGGAGCAAGAGGTAATGTCTTTCATAAAAGAGAAACAGATATCACTAGAAAAAATAGCCAAGATTTTCTGACAGCTACTTTGCTGCTGTAAGATTCAGTTATTAATAAATATAGTCTTAAAATTTGAAGGAGATCTGCTCAATGACATCTGGAAATTTATTTGAAATGTGCCATCACTTGTCATGATGGTTGTTGCTTATAAATACAATCAGGAATGAGATTAGCCCTGCTCTTTAATTGTGGACTGACTTCTTCCAGTAGAAAAGTGTTTCATGGCTGATTATACATGTTCCTTTGCACCAAATGACACCTGCTGTCATAATAGCTTCCATTTTTATTGCAATATAATACAAATTATCTCAAAAGGCTTCATAAATTACTGAAAGATTTACAGGAGGAACAAGGTGTTTTAAAAATCTTATGTAGGAAGCCTGTTTTTGTGACTTATTTTAGAAAGCACTTTTTAATTCTTTCATTACTGTTCTTGAAATTATGGGGAATATCAAAACTTTTTGTTTCTTTGTTTATTGCAAGGAACTAATGAATAGTGAACTAATGAATATTGGCTGTCATCTTACCTTCCCAGCAATGGGAAAGATGCAATCCTAAATACTTAGGAGAAAAGACAGAGCCCACCTTCTCTTCACTCTGCAAGTACAAATTTCAAAGAAGTTAAAAAATAAATTAGCTTGGTAAGAAATTAACACTTAGCCTGACCACTTTTCACTTTCCCGCTCCCTTCTTTTTCTCACTTGTTCATGGAGCTTTCCAGATTTTACAAGATTTTGATCCTAGAAAAAGTGAGCAAAAGCATTTTGCCTCCCATATGACTTTTAAAATAAATCTGTCATGCTCTGCCCGATACATCATAAAGAAATTACCAAAAAAAAAAAAATTACAAGCAGTTCAGCAGATATTGGCAGTGCTGGCATGAATCCAATTTCCCCATGTCTGGAAAACTGAGTCACATAAAAGCAGGGTTTATATATGCTCCTGACAATAGCTGAAGGCTCTCCTGGCTCAGCCTGAAGGTTCATGACCCATAAATATTTCTCTCCTGGCAATTGCAAGTCTGGCCTCCTGCTACAGTAGAACTTGTAAAAGCTATAGACAGCCTGTGGCTCTCCTGGGACCTACAGACTCCCCCTGCAGATTTTATGAGCATCAATCACAGGCATTATCCCATAAGACTCACAGGTTACCAGCTTGTCTGGTGTGTAAAAGTGTAGCTTGCAGTGCTGGAGACTGTAAATGCCATGAATTTTAGCAATTTCTGTTAAGAGATATGAAAGAAAATTATATTTTCATTCTTTAGAGCTCAAAAGCTTCTGTTAGCATGGCAAAGATCTATTCTAAGTATTACCAGGAACATGTAAAAACCAGATTTTACCTACACAACAGCTGTTTTCACAATGTTTTGTACCTTTTCTAAAGGCTGCTAGTAGAGCTGGCAGTGTTCTCATGACTCTGGGAGGTAATCAGACAGGCTCCTGGCAAGACATGTCTTCCTTTAGTAGTACAGGCACCAACACCCTGGCTTAATGGGAAAACAGAATGTGTAGAGAATATGGCTTTTTAATAGATCAGGCAGTTTGTTTAGGATTGGTTGATACAACTTTTTAAACACCCAGCTATCAGAAAGGGAGCAAACTCTTCAATACAGGGAGGTGACTATTCCACATTTCTTGGTGTCTTTGGGGCCTGTTCCTTGCATTTGGTCCTGGCAGATTGAGATTGCAGAGACATCTGTGACTTCAGTGTATTTATACATAGGAAATAAAAACCTAAGAGCTCAATTTCTCCATATGCCTCTTACAGCTTTCTATTATTAGAAGGCAAACATCTTGGATGTGTTGCCAGCTAGCTATATGCAGGGCTGCCAATTGTCTCCATTTCGTATTCTAGGTTGCTGATATTTTCAGGCTTGGCTTTGGGTATCTTTAGAATCTGCCTTGTGAAAAAGAAAAGGCATTATTTCACTACTAGCTTATAAGAATGAGTCATTAAATAAAATACAACAGATGGAGATTTTTTTCTCAGTAGGTCTCAGATTCATGTCTTGTCCTAGATCCTTTCAGAGGAGGACTGAGGACATTTCCATGTTCTTCACCTTAGAAAATGTGGCTGTTTCCTCTTTTTGACAGGAAAAGAAGAGAGATGCTGATGTATCCCTCACCCTGCACCCACAAAAGTAATGTTCTTCCCCTCTTGTGAAAAAAAAAAGAAGATGAAAGTTAGGGTGGGGGAATCTGCCACCTGGGGAGACTTTCACAGTTGATGCCTTCCGTTCTTCTCCAAACCCAGCCTGCTCCTCTCATTCCCTCTCAGAAGAGAAGGCACCCTGCAGCCATAGGAACAACACAACTCAAAAGGAAAAGCAACCAAATATCAATAATCTAAACTATACATATATATAAAAACTCTATGGAAAAAAATAAAGTCAAGCATGTCTGCTACCTCATCAGCAAGACCACAGAGATTTTCTTGGAGAGTGAGGGCACTGTTCCAGCTCTTGCCCTGATCTCTGCACTCTCAAAAAACTGAATTCACCCAGGAGAGCATGATGAAGGACATATCACTTGAATATTCCTCAGATCAAGGACCATCAGTCTTGTGACACAAGCAGTAGCTGGAATGAGTGTGCCATGTGCTGAAGGTACAGGAATGTCACCTAGCTTGTGCACAAGAGTGGTGAGACCCTTTTGTTGAAATTACTCTTAAAAGCAGGCAGTGTTTCAAAGCTCCTCTGTATCTGGCTTAGATTCAGCTCACATGCAGGAAGCTGAGCTCTCAGGGTGCCCTGGGCTGGCACTCCCTGTGCTGCAGCACAGCACAGCCTGGCACCATCGGGGGCACACAATACAGCCTGGCACTGCACAGCCCCAGGTGTGAGGATGCTGCAGACCACCACTCTCTTCCCCATGCTGACCAGAGGCATCTGGCAGGGCTTGGGGGAGGGTTAAATGAGCTTCTCCCCCAGAGAAAGCATCTCCTTGCTGAGGCAGTAAATCACTGTCTTGCAGTGACAGTAATGCATGGAAAATGAACTGCTTGTGGATCTAGTTGGTAAATAGTGATTTTGTGAAAACTGTGCTACATGAATGCTTAAAGGAGCAATTTGAGATGTGCAATGTCACTGTGGCAGCTGCTGTGGCACCTCACCATACCCCCAGGGCTCTTGGTGTAAAAGGGGCAGCAAAGGGGGAGCAATATCTTTTCCATTCTAGCAGTAATTCTAGTGCGCTGCCTTGCCCAGGGTCACCTGAGAAATCAGAGCATTGATGGATTAAAAAAAGGTAACAAGCTAATTTTGTGACAAAAATGTTTGCTCTCTGGAGCTAGATGCCACTGAGACCTTCCAACCTTCAGTGCTGATGTGTGCTCCGGGTTTGTTGCCTCTATCTCCAGATTGGAGTCTGCATTTTAAAACATTGACATTAAAACTCTCTCATTATAAAACATTGGCTGATCCACTCCTGGATAAATCTGATGGGAAATTATGCATCAAGCTTGTTAGAAGCATTCTGCTTTCCCCCAGGACAGCCAGGAGGTGCCCTAGCAGGAGCAGAGTGTTTTCTGCAGAGATGCATGGGCAGGGTGGGCAGGGGGAGTAATTGCCAGGAAAGAGCATCTGTAAAATAAACAGAAAGTTAAACCAAGTGCTGCACTGGATGTGGCTCTTCAGAGAAGGAGGTTGTGAAATGGGTGCACGTGGTTCGGGCACTCTGGACCTCTTTGCTGGGGTGCTGAAAACAGCTCCCATCCAGCACTATTATGCATCCCCAGGGCTACTGGCAGTGTGAAGTGCAGAGCTATGGGGCACTGGCCCCAGGCTGCTTCTGAAACATGAGATGCTGTGCACTGCCTAAGGCAGCTCACTGACTTCTCTTGAAAATTGCTGAAGAATTGATTGGTTAAAAAAAAAAACAACAACAAAAAAAAAGAAACAAAACCAAAAACAAACAAACAAAAAACCAAAACAAAAAACAAAACAAACAAAAAACCCCAAACCAACAAAAAAACCAAACCAACAGCTCCTGAAATCTTTAGATTTTGAATCTGAGCCCCTGCAAACATTGCCAGTGGCTCCTGACCTTTTGAGAGTGTTTATGCTCTGCCTTGTGCCCAGGGCCACTGTTTGGATGTGATGTTTCCTTTCCTTTGCAGTGCTATGTCCACACCCTTTTGCATTTCTTAATGTAAATATGGATGTAACAACGAGTTGCCCAAGGCTTTGTTTAGGCTGTTTCTCTTTAGCCTTGGCATACAAGCAAGCAATTAATCTGTTAGCTAAGATGGAACTGATATAGTAGGAGCTCTTTCACAATATTGTCACATCTGCTGAGCCCCAGGCAATGAAAGGGGTGGTGGACCCTGGTGGTCTGCAGAAGAGCATATGTCCCTGGTTTCTTGTGTGAGGGGTCTGCCATCAGTGAAGTGATGCTGAGCTTTCCCTGAATGTCTTTCAAGTCTAGGGTTGTGCCAGGAATATTCTGCTCCTCTCAGTCCTTCTGCATGTGCTTTGGGCTGTTAACTTTTGTGTGGAACTGAGGATGTTGTGATGAGTGCACTGAGGATAGGTGCACTGAGGGAGAGCCAGGTTTATCAGCCTGGAATGCTGTAGGTGACAGAACAGGTATCCAAGGGACAACTGGCTTTTTGGGTTCTGCTGTGTGAGGAAGAGCTGAAAAGTCCGATACACCTGCAAAGCCTGCACAGATTACAATGACAACACAGATAATTAGTGCAAGTCCTTACTTCTAGTGGTGCCTAATAATGAGAATGTGTCACTGTGTACTAATAAATTAATAACAGAGGGGACTTTAATAGTAGACTATGGACATCTGATTTATAATCTAAAAATAGCTTATACCCTGTTTCTGTGGAACATCTACTGTCCACACATGTCAGAGGCTGAGTGGAATATATAATTTTTTTAGCTCTTTATCCTTGCTGGAGGCATGAGCAAACACAGTTAGTCTCCTAATGCATTCAGCAGCAGACATGTGGCATAACTGACCAAGGACATGTATCCTGTAAAGCAGAACAACTTTAATGAAAAAAGGGTGGGAAAACACCAGCCAAACATAGAAAAATGTCATATTTTGGTGTACTGAGGAGGGATGTGTGCCTGAAAAGGATTATTGGGCTTTTCTCTTTGAAGTCACAATCTCTGTGTTTGTTCTTCACTTCCCATCCTTCAGAGATGCAGATGCACCTGGCTGCAAAAGAAGTCACATCTCCTGAGCATTGTTTTTGACATTGCTTCAGCAGTGCAAGAGGCAAAGATGCTTCATCTGGTGTGGCACTGAAAGGTCCCTGGCTCTGCACAGTTCTGGGAATACCTTCCTACTCCTCAAATCCTCTATCTATTTCTAGGGTAAAAAAGGGCTCCACAGCTCTGGCCTGCCTCTGTGCCCCCATCCTTTCTATGGAAACCATGGTGGGAGTGGTGGATTGAATTGCCCAGGTAGGGGTCAGATTATAATGAAGGGTGTGCTAAGACCTGGCAGACTGAAAACATTTCTAATCTCCCATTTTGGAAACAGCACAGTGATGCCCAGCACTTTCTCCCCTAGTTTAGGAAATAGATCTTGGTTAAACATGCAGCTGATGTGATTTTGAGATGGTGCAGCTCCAGCTGGAGCTGAGGTGAAAGCCTGTTCTGCATCTCTTCAGAGACTGGCACCAGCCTTCTGGAAGACTTTGCTGTGTGCAGATCTGCTCTCTGCTGCTGCTGCTGCTGGCCACCCTCAGGGGCAATTCCCAAAACCAGTGCCACAGCAGTACTGCCTGCCCTACACATGATGACAAGTCCATTGCTCTCAGGACAGACTTTGAAATAATCCAACCTTGCCCACTTTTCCCTAGCCATCTTCACCACAGGTCCAAAGGTCTCCTGTTCTGCAGCTTGACCCCAAAGTTAACCTCCTGCAGTGGTGTAACCTGGAGCAGCCAGGCAGAACCAGCCAGCAGCAGTCCAGCTCCTGCCTCAAGCTGATGCTTTGGGTTCATTTTGCTTTTTAAACCTTTCTGTAGCTGCAGCCATTGCTTTACGTGAATTATCATGTGGGCAATGAACTATTTCCCAGGTATGACATGTCACTATTATACAATCTGTAATATTCAGTAATTGTGACTAATGCCTTGTTGACAGAAGGTAGGTTCAAGATTTTCCACTTTCCTTCCGGAGAGAGAGCCTTCTTAAGCCAGTTTTTATTTAGTATTATTGAATTTTTAAGGTGGAAGATACCTAGAAGATCATCAAGTGCAACCTTCAGTCTTCTGGACTTGTAATAGGCTGCAAAAAAAAAGGATCTTGCCTTGCAGGGTGTGGGAACAGTACAGGAATATATGTTATAATGATCTCAAGAGAAAACAGTGGCTTCTCCCTGTTAAATCAGGCAGTACAGTAACATACCAGCAATAATCAAGGGACTAATTCTCCAACTGAAGACATGAAAATATAATATCATGTTGTGATTGTTTGCAATTAGTCACAGATGCTAATCTGTGATCACTTGCTAAGATCCCTTGCTCTGCCATTATTTTTCCATGAATAAACTAAGAAATGCATTTTAAAGTAAAATGAGCCAGAGGCCTAGAATTTAAGGTCAGATTTGATACAACTTCTGCTTTCATATGTTTTATCAAGAACTATTCACTAAGGGAAATCATTACGAAATTCTTGAGTATAATACACACTTTGCATATGCATATTATATAGCTTATACCCTGCCAAATGCAGATATCCTCAGTTTAGCTTTAGGCTTCCTTTGTAGTCAGCAGGGAGAAGTAGAAAACTTGCCTCAGCATCCTCAGATGTCTGGCTTGGGGTAAGATCAGTCCCATAAAAACAAGATTTCACACTTTCTCTTCATTTCTCTGTAGGAAGCTTGGTGAGCCTATCTGAGATAGAGAGATGTATGTTGCATACAGCTAAATAAAAGTGAGATTAATCTAAGGAGGTACATGACCATCATAGTTTGAATTTTTTAGAATGCCCAGTCCTGATTTACACAACTGGGGAAATCTCTGGCAGTTATATTTTATGGGGAGCCTACAAGAAAAAGCACAACAGGATATGGTTTCCTACAGAACCTGGCACTTAGCCTGACCTGCTCCTGTGGCCACCAAGGCAGGACAGCAAGGCTGTAACAAAGCACACTGCTAGGAACAGTCACCTATGAGGAGCAAACATTTGCACCCAACGCAGAGTCTAAATGTTCATTGCCTAAGTCTAATCTGGTCCCACCAATGAATTCCTAAAGCCAATGAAAGGAATGCAATTCCAGCAGGGACTGCTTCCCTTCAGCTCATGATGAACATGATTTCTGTAGGGCAGCGGGCACATTACTCTTTATTCTTAAGAATATGATATTGTTATGGATAAAGTAGTTCACTGTATAGTTTTCTGACTGATAAAATGTCACCCCTAAGATAAAGATCACACGTCCCTGCTGCATTGGCACAGAAAGTCAATACTGACAAACGTAACATTAGATCATTGTTTCAGGGGATGAAACCCTCCATCTGGATGGGAAAGACTGGAAGGTCTCAGTGGGTTTTAAAAAACTAATTTTAAATTGATTACCAGTGTCTCTAGGCAATGGTTTGTTATCATTGTTTAACATTATAGAAAGAACTGCCTGTATTTGCCTTTAGGTGCTCTGGTTTAAAGGACAAGTAAATAGGTATGTGAGGGGATAAAGTAGGATTCATAGCTGCTATATATCCTACACATGAATCAAAGGTACTGTTTTGTCCCTCCATCCTGTCCCGTCCCTCCCACTCCCCCCTACCCCCATTAGTCTGGAAAGTCTGGCAGAGAATATCCATCTTTAGATTAAAAAGAGGAAAAAAAATTAAAAAAAACAAACACCTTTTCCTTGATTTCCTGCATTTTTACATTAAGAACTGCTCATCTGTACTTCATTTAGGATAAGTTATTTATGTTCGCTGGGATTCCATCAAGTTGTTCATATGACATTTTACCTGAACAAAATGTAGCTCTTCTAACATTATTGTGATGGGCAACCTTGGGGAGAAACTTCATTATCCCCTGTGTACCAGCTGGATGGACATTTTTCTCTCGGTTTGACTGCTCTGATATTTTTCAATAGTAGTTTCCTAAATTAATGGCAGTGTCTTGGATGCAGAGGGACTGCTGGAGCAGGGTTATATTAGTGAATTATATCATAGGCAGGGCTTAAAAGCCTTCAGGATACAAATTGTTGGTAGCAACCAGAACAGATTGTGTGTCCTGAAGAATAACATTCCTGTGGGCTCTGACTGTTGGTCTGAGGAAATAGCTTGAGAGAGCAGTGATGAAGCAAGTATCTTGCCTCTGGTCATGTTTCCTTCAGGCAGGAAGTATCAGAGCATGGTGTTAATGCAACATTTCTGCTCCTGGCACCTCAACTAATTTGAGCAGGATCAACACCAGCATCTCCTCACTTCACCCCACTTTGCAGGACCATGTGACCACAGACCTGTACTCACTCCCCAGCAGCATCAGAGGTTTTAGGTGTAGCGCCTGGTTAGGAAGCTGTGCCATGGCCACCTGTCAGATATGCCAGTGGCCACCTCTCATCTGGAGGATTTCACACACCAGCCTCTGCTAGTCCAAGAAAGTGCAAATATTTTCATGATTGCTAAGAATTACGACTTGCATGTTTGCAAAAATATTTGTTACCAAACTTGCATGATTGCAAACAGTTTGAAAAACTGCTTTGCAGATTGGCTTTACCCCACTCATGTCAACCTTGCATGACCTGTTGGTCACAGTCTGTGGTCAAAATGTGGGTCACTCATCAGGCTAGTGAGTCTCCATTTGCCAGTCTAATGAGATGTATGAAGTGATGGTTCCAGTGATGGCTTGTTTGAGCTGTGAGCTTTTGGGACAGACAATGACCTGCTCTGGGCGCAGTCTGTGGGGCAGCAGAGAAAGGCTACAGCAAGGGAAGGGAGTAGGGGAAAAGAGAAAGGGGAAAATACAGCAAAGTGGAGCAAGACAAAAAGCAGAGGGATATCTGGGGGAAACCACAGAAGGAAAAGGGCAGAAAGAGAAAATTGTTCGGAGGAAGCCACAGAGAGGAGACAGAGGTAGATATGAGATTTGTGCAAGGCAATTAACCAAGAACAATACTGTTAAATCTGAGTCTTCAGTGCCTTCAGTACTTCTGTGTGCTGGGCATCACTGCTGGACTCTGGGGATGATACTGGTGGTGTTTTATTGTCCCAGAGGCCATTTTACTTTCTGACTTTCTCTCTTCTCCCTCCAGATTTTTAATAGGCCATTATCACTGTTGATAAATGGACAGGATGGAAGGTGGAGGACCTTTATAGGTTACTACCCATAACAACAGCAATAACTAAGTGATAAGCTCATGCATGTTCTTTTGCAGAACAGAGAGCCTGAAATCTGCCTGGCACTTCACATGTGGCAGAGATGAATTTGTGAGCAGAATCAACATGAAATAGCTCCAGCCAGCTGGGTCAGGAGTAAATCTGCACACTGCACCCTCCCTTACAGCTTCACTAGCCTGAACACTGACTGGCTGGAGGAGGAAAAATGAATCGGAGACACTGCTAGTTACATAAGGGGAAATTGCCCCTGGTTGGTTAAAACTCTTTGCTAAAAATGCCACCCATTTGCAATTCATACAGACATCCTAGTCTGAGGTATATTAATAGAAACATCCATGTCCTATTCCACTTTACTGCAAGGGCTCCTTACCTAATGAGGGTCAAACAGTTGTAGGGTTTGGCATCATTTTAATAATGCACAAAGTCGTTCTGTTTCTATTTGTTTGCATGAATTAACAGGTTTTGAAGGTCTTGCATTTCTGGCAAGAATTGGGATGTGTCATTAGTATGTAAATAAAACCCTGATAAAATCAGACTTCATTACATATGTGCTTCTAGGAGCTTTGCTGGATTATTTGACATATATAAGGGCAGTTTTTGCTTTTGTATTTACACAGTTCTTACTGCCATCAAAGAAATTATTTTTTTCTCCTACTGAAGACAATCTAATTTACTCTGTAGGAAGCAGGAAAACATGAATATTCCCAAATTTTAATTAGGAATTTGACATGGGAAGAATAAGCAATAGTGTGGCTGGACATTAGAGCTCTTTCTCTACAAGGCACTTTTTGGTGTTGCAGTGGGTTTGTAAACCATGACCATATAAACAACAGGGTAACCCAGACCCTGCCAGGGAAGGGTTGGGGTCCTGCATCACATTTCTCCCTCAAGGGCCAGGCTGCATCCTGTGCCTACACCCCAGACATCCCAGTCCTGGTGCCTTTCTCAAACCACTGAACCCCCTTTCCAGCTTCCAGACTTACAGGGTCTGTGGCGAAAGCCTGCCCCCTCCCTCACAGGTACAGGTGTATAGTCATCAGTCTTCTCTGAAGGGCTGTGCTTCTGCAAGGAAATTTTGATTAATTTCCAGGGTTATGAGAGATGATGAGCAGTATAATCCACATTAGATCCTGCAGATGAAGCGCTTTCTACTATATGGAATTAAATAACCTTAATCTAAGTAATTAAATTAATATCTTATAGCACCTTGTGAACTTTCTTTCCAATTCACATTGTGACACATGGAAGGCATGACATGCTTCCTATGCAGAGATCATCTTAAAACTGGTGAGAAATCAGAGTAGTTGTGAAAATGGCACAAAGAAAATCATCCCTGTTATACACTTGTTCATCTGGTCCCCTTGAGAGACTGTAATGTGGCTGACATGTCCCAGGCACAGGTTGTTCTGACCTCCCTTGTAAATCTTGTAGCCTCTGTTCTCTTCAAGGTGCTTGCACGAGCTGGATGTGCCATGCTCTGTCAGTACAGGAGCTGCTTCCCTGCACCGTGGCCATCTGTTTCCTAATGATTATGTCCAGCCTGGATTAGTCTGCTCTCTCATGACACAGAGTCTGCATGCTTCCCAAAGATAGTTTTTTGGCTACTGTAGCTGATGGCCAAACCCCTGGAATCTAGGCTAGCTGCCTGCTGGGAGACCTTGAGAGCTGGGTTTGGAACACCTTTTACACACTGTGCTGCAGGGACCTGCACTACTTGAGTTGTGTTAAGAGAGAAAATTTTGCTTTCTTCTCTGTTCTTTCTCATTCTGCAGTCCAGACCTTACAGTGCTTGGAAACAAGACACTCCCCTACTTCTGAGTTTAGGGAAAAAATTACATCTAGGTGCCAATTTTGCTTTTACTTCAAAGTCCTTATTTGCCATGCTTTTTAGCACCTGTTAATAAATCATGATGGGCTGGAGACATACACTGTCAGTCCCCTGCTCAGGTGATGGCATCTCCCCATGGGATAGATAGCATGGCTAAGAGTCAGACTTTATCCTCATGTTTTCTTGAGTGATTGTCTTTAAAACCACCCATTTTACAAGCAGAGAGAGAAGCAGCTTGTCCCCTCCCTGTGACCTGCATGGCACCAGGTGAGCAAGGTGAGCAGGGACTACAGAGTCATGCATAATTAAGATGATTTGCTTTCAATTAAAATCTCACCAAACTGGAGTGCATGAATTAGGGCAAGTTCTTTTAAGCTCCAGATATAATTTGCTCTTGGGTAAATCTAGCATAAGAAAAAATGAAGGTGAACTGGCCAAGCCTTGGGCAGAACCAGGTCAACATGTGCAGGTAAAGAGCAAAGATCGACCATCTTCTTTTGTTTTCTTCTTCTTCCAACCTGCAGATGAACTTCTCAGCCCAGGCTCTTTCCATGGCTGAGTGAGGAGAAATGGCCATTTTTAGCATGTGGTTTGTCAGGTCAGTGTGGATATTTGTCCTGGGAGAGGATGAATCAGCCTCCACCTGTGTGCCTGTGAAAGCACCTTTGGGTGAACAGCTCGGATGTGCACATCCCATGGGACTGAAGGAAACCTACCCACTGTGCACCAGACCTGTCTGGTACAGACAGTTTCTGGAACTGCCTGAACTCCTAGGTTTGTTTTAAATTTCATGGTAAGCTCTGTTGAGTTCTGCTCTTCCTTTGGCAACTACGCCAAAAAAAAAGTTTGGTTTGGGGTTTTTTACTGCTTTTTTATTATTATTGTTTTTTAAATTATCTTCATTCTCTCATAAATGCTTGGTGAAGCTTTGGATTCAGATATTGCAAAGCCTCATGCAACCGTCTCCTTAATTGTACTCTTAACTTATGGTGCTTTATTTTTCCAGATATCTTATTTTTGACACTGCAAATGCCTAAACATCTTTTTTAGCAGGAGAAAAAATACTTTGACATTTAGGGGGTTTTATCCCCCCACCAATCCATTCTGTTTATGCTCTGAGTTTAATCCTCTAAGTAAATGAAACAAACCACATTATTTTATTTGTGGTTTATTGCATCTGGTTCTTGCATTTTGGGGATCGAAAATACTTGCTTCTGAATTATAGTGTAATTCAGTGCAAAAATATAGTGCAAAAAGAAGAAAAGAAACACAGGAGCAATACATCCTGCATTTCCTGATTGCCCTGGCATTTCAGCTACCTACCCCTGTGGATGCTGAATTCCCCTTTGCTAACTCCCATTTGCACGTTTAATAAAACACTTAGGATTGCTCCAAAGAAGGCTGAGCAGAATTTGGTGTGCAGAGAGCTTTCCAAGCATGATAATCCAATCTCATTCACATCTGTGTTTTCCACTGGAGAGACCTTTTGTGCCCTACATGATGCTACTTGCCATAAATGCTATTTCTTCTGGACATTTTTGCTCCTGATTTAAGGTCATCCTTATATTACTTGTTGAGCTTTAGTCCAATTCTCCCCTTTGAAAAAGAAATACAGCAGAGCATCCGAGGCAACTTTTAAGAGAGCTTTTGCTACATCTAGTGGCAGAGCCTTTGAAGTGCCTGAAAAAAAGGCAGCTTAGGAAAAAAAAGCCAATTTCCATTTAGAACCCTTATTAATTTGTTCATCACAGAATATTCTGGGTTGGAAGGGACCCACAAGGATCATCGAGTCCAACTGTTAAGTGAATGGCCCATTGTAATGGAACCTGATGTGCTTTCATATTGTGTTCTGTTTACCTTTGTCTTTTATAGCAAAGCTCTTATATTACTGTCTGGCATGTCTTTTCTCAGTTCTGGCTGCTGTCTGAGACAGAGCTGGTCTGCACTTTGCTGTGATTTTGATTCAGACTGAATTGTTATGGGATAAAAAAGATAGATTGGGGGGTGTGTGTGTGTGTGTGTGTGATCCCAGACCCCTGCAGCTGTCACACTCCCCAGCACAGTCCTTGTATCACCCAGGAGCACTGTGAGTTAACCCCAGCGAAGGAAGTTTTCCACCAACCCTGCCCAGCACTTGGGCCTCCAGACCACCATGGACAATGGTGTGTCCCCCAGGGGGAATGGGGCAAGAACAGAAGCATGACTGCCTGCTTACATCAAGGATGCTCAGACATAAATACCTGGATTGCTGTTGTTTCAATCCTTTGTGTAAGGTGAGGAACACACACAAGGAGACTGAGAACCACCTGGGATTCGCTGGAGAAATGAAAATGTAGAGTGAAAACCCACAAGGCTGGGGTGTAGATAGGTCCTTGCCAAATGCTTGCAGAAGAGGAGTTCCTGCAGTAGTTCCTGCAGCAGATGTTCTTGCCAACTCCAGAGTAGTCTATTTTCTGAGGGACTGTCTAACCTGCTTTGCATAATTCCAGTGGGAACTGGATGGATCCTAGGCAGAACACGACATCCTCCTGGTTGCAAACCAGCTGGGAGCAGGTTAGATTGCTACTGCCCAAGTAGCAATAACTCCAAACAAGTAGGTTGGGATCATGATGGTGATATTGACAAATTAATGCAAACCAGAGCTGATTGCAAACATACTAAAAAAATCAGCACTGATGTTTTAAAAGTGGTTGATCCAGGTTTAAAAATTTGGATGAAAGTCACACGTTTTGAAGAGAAATGGTTGTGTAAAAAACTTATTATCAAACTTTATCAACCTGCTTTATCCAGGCGAGGGGTGCCTTACACTGGGAACTGGGTCTTTCTGGTGGGAAAATGAGGAGGACCTGCTTACCCAGCTTTATTCCAGAGCCATGGCAGGACAGGGTGGCTGGCAGCCTGGCTGCTTTTGCTCTGGTATGTAGTTTTCTTCTCCTGCCTGGAACTTACTTTGTGTGGCTTCATTAAGGTTCCTTTGGCTTTGTATGCTGCAGGACCTCACCCTCCTCAGGGAATAGCCAGGGAAGACAGATAGACTTGGAGCAAATTAGGGAGGGTGAGATACTCATGAAAATAAGGATAAGGCAGCATCAAACATGGAGTTGGAGTGTGCAGATAGGTTTCCCTAGGTGTCTTGGTGGTGGGTGATCCCCATGTGCAGCAGAGCAGTGATTTCTTGGTGCTGTAAAGAGGCTCCTTTCATAGTTACAGAAAGAAACTGGCACTGTTAGACCACAGCATCCAGCAGAAGGGCAAAAAAAGGGCACCCCCTCTGAAGGAAGTTCAGAGTGACAACTCAGCCACTGTCAGAGGCTGAAGACCAGCAAGACAACTTTCACCCCAACTGCATTGCAGTAAGGGGAGCTCCCATTCTGCCAGCAGCAGCCAGCTGCACAAGCAAAATTACCTCATGGGCTTATTTTGGACACATGGGGCTGAACCTGGTGGCTACAGAGGTTGCAATATCAGTCTGAGAGGTGTACACACAATGAGGGAGGAAAAATCTAAGACCTTGGAGGACAGTTTAGACTAAAATATTGAAAGTAAGAACTTCTACAGGAGCATATGCAAGAAATTTAGAAGATGCTCAAGGAAAATGAGTTGTGCATTATCACAGAATCACAGAATCAGAATGCTTTGAGTTGAAAGGGACCTTAAGGTCATCTAGTTCCAGCTCTTCTGCCATGGGCAGGAACACCTTTCATCTGAAGGTTCATTAACATCCCAGCATGAGCTGGGGTATGGTACAGATGGGGAGGTATTTCCATCTCAAGGTGTTTCTTGCTCTCATGAAATAACAGGAAAATGAAGAACTATTTCAATTTCAACAGTTTATTATTGAACTTGTTTCAGTTCAAAAAAATCCTTGATGGAAGGAATATCCATCTCTGTTATTTACCACTGTTGTGAAACCACAGGAGCAAGAAAAGATCTGTAGCTTTCTTGAGCTACAGGTGATGATTTGAGAAGATAAGGTTTCTAGTATCAGGAATTGTTTGTATGTGGCAAGCTTGATCTGTTTCCATAATATATGGTGGGAATCACTCCATCACTCTTGGAGCTGTTCAATCAGCCCCACGCTGGGCAGCCTCTCTGATGCCTGGAGCTCAGTCCAATGCAGAGAGATTGGCCAGAGATAACATGCTGTCAGAGTACTCTGAGCAGCTTTACAATTTTATTTTTTTTAAAAGCAGACAGGAAAGAGTTCAATAGCTCTCACAAGCAAAAAGGAAAACAAACAAAACAGGGAACTAAAAAACATGAGGATTTTTTCCCCTCTATTTTGAGTTAGCCTCTTTCAAGTACATGAAAATTAGCAGAAGCTGCATTTTTTAATGATAGTTTGTGTTTCATTTCTGTACATGAAAGACAAGGAGCAGACAGGTCTCCTCTGGAAACAAGACCTACTTTGACTTGTCAAATACCAATCACTATTTAAAAAATGTCACTCTATTTCCTGCCTCTGCCCTTGGCTATGGCAGATGGCCACAGGTGAAAAAAAGATAACTAATTTCTCAAGCGTCCCAATAAGTGCAGGAGACTGAACACATCTGGCTTAAAAAGGGTTCCCAGCTCCTTCCCTGAGCAGCAGCAGCAGTTTCATCACTGCCTTGCAATACCTTCTCTCTCTGCACAGCTGCTGCCCAGGCAGGAGCTGCAGTGCAGCAGCAGGCAGCACTTCTCACCTCCACGGGCTCCAAACCTCAAAACAAGCCTGGGCAAGGAGGCTGCAAAAACACAGCTGGCTGAGCAGGAAGAAAGGAGGCATTTCATGGCAAAGATAAACCCTTTTGTTCACTCCTTCCTAAGTTCAGAGGCTGCAAATTCTTGGCTGACTGGGCACTAGGACTTTTCTGTGCTAGACAAAGTGTTTACCAGGTATGCAGGGGGTAATTTGGAAAACACTTGTTTTTACTTAAAACTTTGTTCACTTGCTTCAGTGGCCATTTGAATGTGATAGAAAACTTTATCAGGCATAATCATAGGAAAAATAAAGATAGTAGCAGCTTGTGGGGTGGCAAGAGGTGAAGTTATTCTGATTTACTTCCTAAAAGTTAGGAAGCTACAAATAGAAAATAAGAGAACATGAGGTTATGTACTTGGAATACAGAGTGCATGTACTTTTCAGTTACTCTGAGTCCTGTAAAAAGCCAAACATCGCTTTTTTAGGATGCAGTAGAGGGACAGTGTCCATCCATTGCATCTCTTCAGAGATTTTTTGCTGGAGGCAAGTTCATCTATTATTTAAGACATAGTATAGAATATTAAGATGATGAACTTTAAGATTAAAATATAAACTTCGATAATTCTTAAATTCCCTTTGGCCTTTAAAATGCCTTAAAACTCTGAAACACAACAGGACCATATCAGATCCAGTCCTTCATACAGAGAATCACTTTTTGTCCAGATGTGCCATTCTAGGGGCAGACTGACATCTTTTCATCAGTCTGGCTTCTGGCATTTCCTAATTTCTGGGCACTTGAACATATCAACCTTAGCTGTCCTTCTGGCATAAATGTTCTTACACATAAAATGCCATAACTTTTTATGAATGTGGTGACTCTCCAAAGACATCTATAAGACTTACCACTATGTAGGCACACAAGAGACCACAGGAACTGACTTGGCAGAAGTCCAGGGGGAGGCTGGCTCATGTTCAAGCTAAGGACAAGCATTTTCCTGTCCCTTAACACATTCAGTCACACGTGTTCTTCATGTGCTCTAGGCAATAAAACAAGACAAAGTAACCTGAAGTTACATGAGCGGAGGTTTAGATTGGGCATTAGAAAAGATTTCTGCCCTGAAAGAGTTGTCAAGTATTGGAACAAGCTGTCCAGGAAAGTTATGAGTCACCATCCTAGCAGGTATTTAAAAGCTGTGCATTTAGGTCATGGTTTAGTGGTGGACTTGGCAGTGCTGGGTTATTGATTGGACTCAATGATCTTAGAGGTCTTTTCCAGCCTAAATGTCTCCCTGGTTCTATGATTCATGCCCACAAGGCAGACCATCACCTCATGTCCCAGGCAGCTGGCATTTTGCCTATGAGTTTGCATGTAGCACTGGAGACACGTGGCCTGGTCCAGCCATCCTCTGGGCAGTGTCCTCATCTGGAGACTGTTCTTGAGGCAGACTGTGAATGAAGATGAATGCTGCAAGGAAATCAGAAGAAACTGGTCTCCCTGGGGAACAGGCTAAGAAAGAAATTTGCATAACTCATTTGGTTTATCTGTCTTTTTCAATATTAAGGGATTTTTTAAAATTATGCCTGCTGATGTTTTTGCCTTATTAACAATGTTACTTAACTCAGAGCTCAGGTTATTATTAGTGATTTTATATTCTGCAGTTGGCAGCTTTCTTGACTGTTATTATTAGTATTTTAATTTCAAAATCCTTGGAGATAATCTGAGATGCAGGGAAAGGCATCCGGAATTTTCTTATATCCCTTGAGGAAGGTTCTGGATTGCTCATTTATGTTTTAATTGCTATTTTAGAGCAGTATATTTCTAGATGTCTTCTTACAGGCTTATTCCCATGTCACGAAGTCATTTTTATAGACAATCCAGACACAGTGATCCAGCACAAACCAGGTCTGCTCAAGTACTCAGTACTGTGATTAAGAGATGGAGAAACAGCACAGGCATTTATCCATATGCAAAGCCTTAATATCTGAACAGGCTTTTCCAGGAGCAGTGACACTAAGAAGGGCTGGTTTCCCTGGAGGAAGCTCCTTCACAGTCAATTCAGTGGAGTGACTCCTAGAGGAATGACATGAATTTCCACCAAGCTCTTCCTACATGTACCTGATTGCATGTCTGGGAACACAAGGAATTTGTGTGCATGAAGAAATGTCTTACAGCGTTAGTGCTTGGATCATAAAATGGGCCAGATGATGGGATAAAGATCTGACATACCAGTTTGTTACTAATTATTTCTCAAGGTATCATTTTGAATCACCACCAAAGGTTTTCAGATGGTATTTCAGGTATTTTAGATCCATCTATTCACAGGAATTTTATCTGTGCATTGAGCCTCCATTTTTTCATACAACTACTGATTTTTTCCTTCTGAGGCAGACTCTCTTCCTTCCCAGCTGTCTTTCTGACAGTGAAGCAAATACCAAAAGAAATCCTGATGGTTTTTTTGTCAATGTCCAGACCACTGAAAACAAGTCAAACACTTTCTATGCACTTAATTTAATCTCTCAATTTAATTAATTTTCACCCCTGCTCCTTTGATGATCTCTGTTGGTTCTGCTGGCTGCAAAGAATCAGTGAGAAGGGAAGCCATGTGGCAGCCCCAGTGTACTTCAGTGAAACTGTGAAATGGCTTCAGGACTGAAATAGCAGCAGCTGTTTCAGATCAGGAGCTTTATAGCTGAGGAAGTCAGGGGATTTATTTTGTGCCTTCACAGAAGCTCCAACAAGTTTGGTTTTCCAGTCTATGACTCTTCAGAGTCAATGGAACAACTAAACCCCAACTCTGCAACATCTTTATCCATCAGCAAAAATTCCAGACTGTGATCATGTAGAAACATTTCTTAGGTGCTAGAAACACTGTCAGGAGAAATATATGTCTGAAAGGTGTGTTTGGCATCAATGAACTGAACTTGATCGTTTTGATACCCAAAACTGAAGCATTTGTCCAGAAAGGTGATAGTACCTTTATTTGTCAGCTAGATATAAAAGCCCAAAGATGTGCCATTTTGTATGTGTGGATAATTCTGAATGGTGGGGATGCTGAACAGGATTATTATTTTTTGAATGACAAAGTGGAAGGTTAAATTATTGGAGTTTCTAAATAAGAAGGCAAAAGGATTTATGACACAATGTATCTTTTGTAAAATAATAGCAAATGCTAGACAAAATTAAAGCTTAATCTATCAACCATATTAGTTTAGAATGCTTGGAAATGAGTATAAAATGGGCAGAGAACAGGACCTAAAAGATGTGATGAGGTCCAAGAGCAATTTGTTGAACCTGTCCCCTAGGTGATGTTCCTGGGTGCTCTGCCAGCTGCTTCCTGACAGGCACCTGCAAGATGACAGAACTGCTCTGGATTGAGTACCCAGAAGGATCCATCCCTTGGTCCTTGAGTAGCTGCCCCTGCAGGGAGATCAGCATGAGAGGAGATGCAGGTATCTGCAGGTATGTGGTGGCACTATCCTTTTGCTTCCAGGGCTTCCAAGGCAGAGGTTTGGGACTGGCAGACACAGGACAGGACTTACAGACACCTCTGCTCTTGGGGAATGGTGGCTGCAGGGCTGGTGGGTCTCCACATACCAGCTGAGCCCTGGAGACACCCCAGACTGTCATAGGAGCTCAGAGAACAGGTCAGCTGGAGATGCTTGCCTACATGCTGAACCACTTAGCTGACTCCCTGTGCCGAGCTTGGCTGAGACAGATAATTTCCTCCACAGCAGCCCAGACAGTGCTGAGTTTTGGATTTGTGACTAGGACAGTGCTGATAACACACCAGTGTTTTGGCTGTTGCTGAGCAGCACTTGTGCAGCATTGCATTTTTATTTTTCCCACTCTGCCCCACCAGCAAGTAGGCTGGAGGTTGGCAAGAAGCTGGGAAGGAGCACAGCTGGAACAACTGAGCCAGGCTGGCCAGAGGGTTATTCCCTGCCTTACAGCAACACATGCTGCAGTAACAGCTCAGGGGAAGGAGGACAAAGAGGTGACATTGGTGGTTATGGCATGTGTCTCCTCAACTAACCTTTGCATGTGATGAAGCCCTGGTTTCCAGGAGGTGGAAAAACATCAGTTGCTGAAGGGATAAAGTGAACAAATTCCTCTTTTTGCTTTGCTTGAGTGTGCAGTTTTTGCTTAACCTACCGAACCACCTTTAACTGGATGCCTTCCTTCCATCTTCCCATCCTGCAGCAGAGGGGAGGCCCAGCAGATGTGTAGGTGTTTGGCTGCTGGTTAAGGTCGACTCACCATAACCCCACTCCCTGGCCTTGGGGACAATTTCATTGAGGATGGTCGGGAACTGAGTCTCTTAAAAGCAAAATTTGGGCAACAGATAATTGCTGCATTATTTCACCAGCACTAGCAACCTTTTCTTGGAAGTTGTCCTCAAGGGAAACACAGATGATGCTGAAGTTGAACTGCTACATGATTCTGTTGTTCTTCTTTCTTCTTTTCTTTATAGTTGCATTTTCAAAATAAAAGATAACTGACCAGAACTCTTCTTGCCTTCTAAGAAGGCCATTCCCAGCTGCTCCAGAGCTGTAAGAGACGGGGCACTGTTGAAGGCACCTGAGGTACACATGCTGCAGCATGGTCTGGAGACAAGATTTGTCACACCACACCATAATTTCATTGCCCAATCATCATACCAGCAATGTGTGAACCTGTTTGGTACAAGAACTACCTGCATGTCGTGCACATGCCTAATGTTCAGCTCAAGAAAGGTGCTGAATAATCTGTGTATTCAAAGAAAATGCCACAAGAAGTAAGCAATCACAGCAAGAAAACCCAAACAGTTATTGCCTTAGGCACTGTGGAATAGGTTAGATAGAAAACAAAAGAAGGTGGTCTGACATCCAAGCAGGTTTTTAAATTCTGTCCAGTGAATGATACCCCGGAGTGCCTATTTCTTGCCTTTAGTTATAAAGGTGTCAGACAAATCCTCAAAAACAAACACCATGTTGCAATCTCCTAAATTCAGATGAGATGCCTGACCACTGATATGAAGACTATCACTCAAGGGGGTTCAGGAAGGTTGTCAGCATCTGGAAGACTTTCTTTTAAATCTGTGTTCACTCTATGTTTGGTCACATCATCTGAGCAGCTAGGTGTCCTCCTGAGCTCAATGATCTGGAAGAGAATGGGCTGTTCCAGTCATTTTAACACATTCAATTACTTATGAACTTTGCTGTCAGAGGAAACATGGAAACCTAGAAGGGTACAGAAGAGAAAGAGCTCATCTTAAGTTACAGAAAAGATGCAATTTAAAGTGGAAGAAAAAGGGGAAAAGGTGGAAAATAAAAAAAGAAGAAAAAAAAACCTTAAATGAAACGGGGAGGCAAAAAAGATGGTTAGAAAGTTTAATTAATTCAGGTTCAAAAGTGAAGAAGAAATGAAAAATGAAACAAAGAGAAGAACTGGCACTTGAGATGGAGGGAGAGAGAGAAGAAAGATTCTGGGGAGAAAAGAAGCTCAGTAAATTAACCAATATATGCTGCAGAGAAATCTTTTCAGCAGGCTCAGAGGATATGTCTCCATTAAAGTTTCATAGCGAAGGCTCAGAGGGATTTTCAATATTTAAAAAGTGTTTTTGAAGGTAGCCAAGGGGAGATGCACTGGTAACTCTTGAAAGGCTAATGCATTAAATTTTATTGTGTCTTCAAATAGCATGGGACAATGTCTATCTCTTGGTTACTTTAAAAGAGCACTCATGCCTTGCTGTGCTCCCACCTCTCATTAAAATGTCCCTGTTTGGGGTGTTTTGCATTCTCTGCCTTTCTCTTTGGTGATTGCAGCTGAAGATGAGATGGGTGCCAGGAGGGTTGAAGGCAGAATCTGGGAATTGTGGGGCTGCAAAGAGGCAGCAGTGGAAGGACAAGGTCAAGACAAAGGGTTTCACCATGAGGCCCCTGACTCAAAGAAGGAACACTGGTTTCGTTTGGGCAGATAGGATTGATAGGTGCCATCCTGGGGACTGGGAGGTGGCAGCTTCCACTGCCCTGGCCAGGGACATGAAGTCCCCAGGCAGGGGCGGCTTGTCCTTCCTTGAACTCCCGTCTGACGAAGGGCAATGAAAGCCCAAAGGCAAAATAACTCATGGATACGGAAGCCCAGCGGGTGGCAGCACCAAACCGCGGCCAGGCAGCGCGGCATGCTGCAGGAGGCGATCCCTTCCCTGCCCCGGGCTTCCCCGGATAGCGCTTGCGCTGCCTTCATGCCGCCCTCAACAGCAGCGACTGAACAGCCGACTAGAAATAACCCTGCATGTGTCTGAACAGCGCATCTCCCTCCTGCTGCCTCACATCAGGAACTGCTGCTTTGCAAAGCATTCGGTACCAGCAGCAGGCTCCAGAAGTTTGTTGGTTTTTTTAAATTTATTATTCACTTGCATGAATTATACCCTTTTTTTTTTTTTTTTTTTTTTTTTTTTTTTGTATGAAAGAATTCAGTCCAAGGTCAAGACAGACGTGTTCAGACAGCCATTTGCACACTGAGTGTGCAGCACATGAGAGATCACCAGAGATCCTGTGAGCGCAGCCTGCTGTGCTCGGATATTCCTGGGACTAGCCAGGCAGCCCTGGGGTTGGCAGCACTGCTCCCCTGAGCACAGCACTGCCTCTAAGGGGAGCCTAGAGACTGGGCTTACAGCAGAGAGGCAGGCTGATAAATCTGGGGAGTTTCATTGAAAATTGAACTGCTCCTCCATGTAGCTCCTTTGGGACAAAGTTATCTCATCGTCTCACATCCCGGCAGGACAGGGATGTAACAAAGGACGTTCTCACCAAGTTGGCATCAAACTAGAGGTGGGCATTACTCAGCTGCTTTCTCAATAAATTTAGGAAATAAATGGTAATTTGGATTCAGCACCAAACTCCACCTGTCTCCTGCTCCAGAAGACATTGTTAGTGGTGGATGAAGGGGAAAGACTAAGGACAGACAAATGTCTGCAGTACTTTCTCAGAATATATGATCCAGTGCTTGGATTTTGAAAATGAAAAATTCTGAAATGAAAAAAAAAATTAGACAAAACTTGAACTAAGACAACAAAGTACACTGAATGTATTTCAAACCTTTTTTTATCATAAGCCTTCTGCTGAATCAGTGATCAAACCTGAAACCTGTTCTCCTCTGCACGACTTTTTTGATGTGCAATTCTTTCCTTTTGATACATGTGAAAGCAGTTTTGGGGTATTTTAGATCCCTTCCCCTACCAAAGAAGCAAGCAGTGACAGTCATTGTTCCAAACCAAGTGACACATAGGAAGGTTCTGCTGAGAGAAGATTGTCTTCCTCTGTGTTTCCTAATCCATGTATGGATGCCAGGGACACAGACACAGAATTAAATGATCCAAGAAACTGGTCATTATGGGGAAAGGACAGACTGCCATGCTCTCTTCCAGTTCCTCTTCTTATCCATGGCTGAGTCTCCCCTCTGCTGTCCCCATGGGGATGTGGCACATTTGGCTTATAGATGGCAAAAGCAATGGGGCATTTGGGGTCTCTCCTGCAAAACTCAGCAGAGACACAATGAAACCTCAGCCAAAGTCTGAGAGCTTCAGTTTCCAAATAACTAATGATCCTTCAAAGTAGAAGCCAAGAAAGGACAACACAAAATTATTTGTTGTCTGCCCCAATAGCAGGGCAGGGCTATCTTTTCTCTCTGATAAGCTAAATGATTTTGACCCACATTGTAACCTCTGGTTTGAATTTAGAGATAAGTATTGTCATATCAGCCTTGTGCCAAGGTTCAGAAGAGCCTTGTGGCAGCAAGCTAGCAGTGTTTCACAGGGCTGCATGGGCCAGAGGAGGCTGCAGGGTCTGGACAGCATGGTCAGACAGATACTCCCCTCCTTTCCATGTTTGGAGGGTCCCCACATGAAGGGACAGTACAAATTCTAATGAAGCTGCATTGCCAGTGGCAGGAATAGAGCTAATTCCAGATACTCTGGAGTTTACAGCTCAAGAGTGGATTTAATTATCACTTTACTGGCTTTAAGTGAGCTGTAAGACTAATCTAAATTTAACAGGGTCGGCAGTTGCTTTACAAGCTTCCTCAACAGGCAAGTGCCAAATTAGGGCTATACCAATAGATAAAGGGAGAAAACTAAAGCCATTGATGGCCATAGATTTCCCAGCTGATATCTTTATACTCTGCTATAAAAACCTATCACCCTTCATTTAAAGAAAGTGAAAATTGTTGACATCTCTTTCAAATGCTAAGCGTTAGGAAGCAACTTGAACTAAATATAATTAGAACCAAATCATGTGCATCTTTCACTGAGGAGTAACAACACACAGTATCTTCTGCTATTTCTGTTTCCAGATAATCTGTGCCATTAGTTTGGGATCAAATGTTGGAGCCCCTCCAGCTGCTGCACCACTGTGACACTGAGCATTGACAGTGCCATTTGGCAGACCCAGGGATGCATCTGGGAGCTTGTTTAATAGCAGGTTTTGAAAAACACTATGTTTTGCTTGGGCACACATGCTCCACCTGGAGCTAGGACAGCCCAGGCCTTGCTCTTGGGTGCAGCGGAGCCGCCCAGCTGTGGTGGCAGAACTTTGTGTGCCATAAAGGAGTGAACTTTGGCAAAACTCTGCCCTTGGACTCTTAAGCACCTGCACCTGCTGACCTGCCTAAGAGAGTTTTCCAGGTCATGGTGCCCTGGAAGAAGCCAAGCATGGTGCCCTGCTAGAGGGTGTCTCCAGACTTTGGGGGACAGCTCTGACCAGTGAGAGGCCACTCCAGCTTGGAAAAACCCTTCTCCTGCCCTGCTGACCTGCCCCCACATGATGGCCCTTCCCATCCTGCCCTAGGAAACAGGAGTCAAGGTCTCTCTCTGTGACCAAATCCCTGGCAGGCAGCAGGAAGCAGTGAGCTGCCCACACCAAACCTGGGACTTGTGCACAGTCACCCTTCTGTTTTGCTCACACAGATTTCTCTTTTCTGATAGTTTCTCTGCAGGACAGGACTCACTCTGTGTTACCCGTAGGGCCCATCAGAATCATTGAGTCCAACTCCTGGCTATATACAGGACACCCCAAGAGCATTGTCTAAATGGTTCTTGAGCTCTGTCAGGTTGGTGCTTGCGAAAACTTCTCTGGGGTCCCTGAGCCAATGCCCAACCACCCCCTGGGTGAAGAGCCTTTTCCTAATATCCAATCTAAACCTCCCCATACTCAACTTTGGGCAGTTTTGTCAAGTCCTGTCACTCCTCATGAGAGTGAAGAAATTGGTCCCTGCCCCTTCTCTTGTCCTCACAAGGAAGCTGCAATGAGATCTCCCCTCAGACTCCCCTTCTCAGGCTGAACACACCAAGTGACCTCAGCAGCTCCTCATGCAGCTTCCCCTCCAGACCCTCCACCACCCTCATTGTCCTCCTTTGGACACCCTCTTTTTATATTGTGCTGTCCAGAGCTGCACACAGGACTCGAGGTGAAGCTGCACCAGTTCTTTTATATAAAGCTAGTGAGCTATAAAAGACTAGCTATGAGCTAGTCTTTTATAAGGCTAGCTCAACCTTAACACATATCATACCAAAAACTATCTATGATTTTATTCCCATCACTCCTTTATCCCACAGCATTGTACCCTCCTCACCACTTCCTTTTGCAGAACTTAGGGGTCACCCCTGAACCACCATGGCTGTTTATCTACAGGGCTGATACAGAAGAGTGTGGTTTGCCCTAGATCTTTGCAAAGGGGCAAGCCTTGGCCACCTCAAGGGTTTGAAAGAGCTGAGATGGAATTTTTTCCTCCCAGTTATCTGAGAGCTGAAAAGGTAAGCACAGCCCAGGCTGGAGGAACAGTCTCTGGGTGAACTCCATGCTCTCTCTCTCTTTGCATTACTGAGAAGTACTTCTTATCTTTTGGACTTTCAAACCAAAGAGTTTAAAGAAATACTGGAGTGAAATTATAGCTGCTGATGATTAAAGCACTATATTTAGGCTTAACTGTAACTTAAATGCCAGATTATGAACTCTGAAATATTTTTTACATAAACTCTCCCCCTCATAAACAGTGAGCTAAAGTAGTACATTTGTTCCATTGAATTCAGCTAAGTTCAGCACAATTCTGGTTTTACATTGGGCCTAAAGGACAACCTTAAACCTTGAATTAACCAGGAAAATACAGACAGTCAGAGACAGCAGCCGGCTGAGACCCTAACAGCATTCAGATTGTTGGGGGGTTGCTGTTTGTTTGGTTTTTTTTCCCAGGTGGATACCACAAAATTTCAGTCATGTGAAATCCACCACCCAAAGTGAAGCACCCAAGTAGAAATCTGGCTGTGAAGGGATTTAATCCTGGGTTACAGGTAGATATCCTGGGTAAAACAATATGGATAAAGCCCTGCTGAGCCAGCTGACCTTGGGGAAAACAGACAGTGTGGTTATCTGAACTTCACTTATCTAAAGTCTCCTCCTGTTTGAGGTGGGATTATTTTGTCCACCTCATCCCAAGAGAGGGGATTCTGTGTGCCCTGATCAACTCAAGGTGGATGACCCAGCATCCAGGGTTACACGTCGGGAAGGCAAGTGTCCTGGAAAGAAAAGTACTTTGGAAATTAAAAGGCCATATGACTCAGGCTGTACAGCTCATATTCAACCATAAAGAGGAGATGCACTCAGAGAAAAGAAAGATGGAATCATTTTGTGGAGATGCTGAGGTACAGCAGTGGGCAGAATAGACACTGTGAGAAGCAGAGGTGCCTTGGGCAGAGGTGCCTTAGTTCTGGCACAGCAAGAAGGGGGTGAGTGATGTCCCCAGCACCAGGGAGGGATGTGCAAAGCCTACCGCAGTTACTACACTGGAATGGCTTACATGGTCTTGTTTTCCTACAGGCTCCCCATACAGGCTGTTCACCTCCTCCCCAAGCCCAGCCCTCACTAGGAAAACGGAAGCAGAAAAAAGTTCATCTTCCCTGTCTAATAAATTGAGGAAAAATAAAAACCTGATGATTTAAGGTGGAAGTCCCAGGGTTTCCAAAACAGCAGTGTACCACATTTGTAGGCCTGATGATATCTTGTGTTGTTACAAAGACTTGCATAAAAAAAGGGCTGAAACAAAACTCTAAAGAACACTGAGGAATTATTTCTAATCTCTTTTGCTTGACAAAAAACAAATCCTCTAAACCCCCAAAACTAATAAAACCATTTTACAAATTCCATATAATATACTATTATAACAATACTATTTCACAAACCACAGAAACTATATGGTGTATTTACAATTAATTTTCAGCTTATGAAATCACCTCAAGAATGAATTATGTGTCTAAGCTGTATGAGAGCCAAGAAGGGAGAAAAGATAATACTAGTGAAGAGAGAGCAGATTTTTATAGTGTTTGCTGGTTGCCTTTCATTCTCTGAACAGCAGGAGGAGATTAATGATATTGTCACAACAGCATTAATGATGCTGTAAAATCATAAGGACAGAGAGAGCCAGGATTTGATAAAAGTGAGATTTACAGCTGCATCAGTCAATTTAATTATCTTTTACTAGGCTTAAACTAAGCAGTAAGACTAATCTCCATTTAACATGTTTTACAGGGTCTGCAGGCGCTTTACAATCCTCCTCCATTCAAAAGTGTCAAATTATGGCAATATTGATAAAAGAGTGATGTGAATGGTTGTCTAGTGAATCTCTAAACCAGTTAATATCTTTCTTTACTGCCTTGTAAAAGCCAATTACTCTGAAGTTTTGGAGTGAAATTTGTGAAGGGCAATTCTGAGTTGATAATGTTTAGAAAACAAATTGGAAGAAGATAAAGATCTGTGTCCACCTGCCCGTGCTCGCTATAAAAGTCGGTGCTGCTGCCTCTGTGCTGGCTCTGCTGCCTGTCCTGCTGGCACTGATCAACATTGTCTAGAGATGAGTTGTGAGCAACATCAAATGTTTCAAACAAGATTTTCTTCTTCTTTGTAATTTTCTCAGTTCCTTTCTTAGCCACCAGCAGCTGCTTCTCCACATTCTGTAATTTGGTGTTGTATTACTAGACCTGTAATCGATCTATGATGTATAACACAGTATTTGTTCTTATCAAGTCCAGCAAAAACATGACAGATTTTATATGTTATAGTTTTCTATGCATTTTATTTTTTAAAGTCCCTCAGGTACCTCAGGTCCCTAGGTTTGATTTTTGCTCTCCATATCTTTGTGGAGTTACTTATACTTCCACAAATAGTGGACTAAACCCAGCCATTCCCACTTGACAGGTTACTTCATGGTCAATTAGCTCTACCTTTTTTAATAAGTATCTTCCTTTGAGTTCTAGAGAAGCAAGCTTCTGGCATCAGGGACAGAAGAAAAATGCCTAAACATGCACTTTTTTTAGACTGATTTTCAGTGAGACAGAAGAAAATGTAGCACTCAAACCAGACAGCAGCTCCCAGCAAATTGCATGTTTCAAGCCTGGGAGAATCCCCAGTTTAGCCAACTGTTGTCTGACACAGCAGAATGAGAACATCTAAATCTTTCCTAGAGTGTTCAGACAGTGTTTCCCTGCTCTCCAGAGAGATGAACACCAGTCTCACTCAGGCAGGGTGTGTCTGGCAATGAAGAATCCGATTTAAGCCAGGCTCTGGCTCTGAGCAGTTGGTGATCAGAATTTCAATCCCACGTCACCTCTCTTTATTTGGTACTCTTGCCTGTATTTAAGTGCTGTGGGCAAGTAAATTCTATGACGCATCCCTTCTGCTGGTCAATGTGGCTCTGAAGGCAATTTCTGTGATACTTTAGTCTCACTAAGTCCTATTATTGAACATTTTTTGAGTCAGTAGTCAGGCTTCCTGGAAAACAAATGTCATGGCACAGGCATGCCCTGTGTCATTCAAAGATAGTTGAGTTGTTCTGCTCCTGCATTTAAAAAAATCAACAAACACAGAATGACTGAGCCTGAGCCTAGTGTTTCCACAGTATCTTATTTTTAGCTGTCTTAAAAAGTTTTTTGACTAATAATGAAATAATGTCCTGGCAAGAAACTAAAAATATTTCTCTTCCCAGGCTTGGAAAAGAGAGATACATTTTTTTGACAATTGCCTAGAAAGTTTACAGCAAAAAATGGTAACAGCAGTCAATTCTTAGGACCTGCAGCTCTGTTTGAAACACATGGCAGTCCTGCCTTGTCACCCCCTTTCTTTGGCTTGCTGACACCCTAAATCTGGGAGGTGTAATGTGCTTCTGACCATGCTGAGTAGCCCTCTCACCTTGCAGCCTTTAGGTCCTGGGACCACAGTGCCCAGCTGGGCTGACAGTGCTCCTGGGGCAGGAGGTGCTGGCAGACATGCCTAGGAGAGACATTTTTTGTAGCACAAGCACTCCTTCACACCCTGGCTAAGATCAACCCAAGGACCTTCCCAGGGGTTTGGCTGTTGGAAAGTCAGATGTGCTAAATTGGAATGCCCTAAATTCAGATGCTTTGTGTGTGACAGGCTTGGCTGGCCTCTGTCGTGCAGCCCATGTTCCCAGTTGCTGCATCCACTGGTCTCAGCTGGTGGTCAGCAGACCCCATCCTGAGGACTGCGGATGGAAGTGAGACAGAGCTCTGCTAGGTGTGGCAGGAGGCCTTGTGCACCAGAGCTTTCAAACAATTGGGAAATTGGCAATGCATCGTGGTTCCCATCAACCTGACTCCATCAAGACCAATGATCCCCTTAAGGTCCCTCTATCCAGAGACTCTTGCTAGAAGGGTTTTCAGTCAAAGTGGTGAGACAAGGGTCTCAAACTTCACTGCTCATTTCTTGGAATTTCACTAAGCCTAGGGGAAGGGGTGTAGAAATTGGCAGCAATTTTGTCCGAACAAGGTCTTCAGCATTGAGCCTCTGTCAATAAATCCTGCAACGTGTTTGTTCATGCAGGAAATAGGAAAAAAGTCAGTTCAGGATTCTTATCCATCTGATCTTATCAGGGTGGTAAATCTGGTCTTTGATCTTTTGTCAATAATGCACAAAGTTGGAGGCAGCTGCCACCACCCAGCTTAGCCATGCAGTCATCAGGGTCTCATAAAACATTTATGAAACCTGTCATAAACCAGCCTGATAAGGAACAGGACATCAGGTTTCAGGAGTCAGCAGCTTCTTGGGGAAGACCTTCCCTCTAACTCCAAAGCTCCTTTGTTCAAATAGCAAACGCAAGCCATTGATTGCACCCTACCATAAACGCTGCGAGCATGGAATTTTCACCAGCCCTGCTGCCTGCTGAATTTTAGTGGCAGATACTTCATCATCTGCCTTTCCTACTTGTCAGTCCTAGGGGAGGGGGGAGAATAGGGGAGGAGGAGAGGAATTGAATAAAATTGTAAGTGAGGAAGGAAAAAATAGAAGAAAATTTTAACTGAAATAATGAAACCCACATTCTGTTCCCACCTTCCCCAGTTACGGCAACTATGACTCATGTCACAGTCTCTGCCTCTTCCTTACTTCCTTTATAAGAAAATCAAATTGATCTGCCTTGTATCTTCTCTGTATGGGCTCCTTGATATTTTTTCCCAGAAGACTAAATCCCTAATAGAAAATAGAAAATGAGGTGCCTCCAGTATCGTCCTGAGACACCCAAACCTCAAGAACAGGGCCATGCTCCAGCGCTGTGCAGTGATTTCTGCTTCCTTCAGCAGCATGGAGCACCTCTCAACAGCACAGTGTCTACAGCTCCATGATCTTCCTGAGCTACACGTTAAGGAGCTGTGCCCCACTGGGGACCATTTCATCACTCATTGGGGTATTTCTTGTTCTTTGGAACAGTTTTGGCCTCAGGGGGTGCAGTTGGAAAAGGAAACTGCAGCCAGGAGCAGGTATTGCAGTCTTGTTACACAGAGGATTCAAATCCTTGATTTTCTGAAAGCACAGGAAGGTCTATGTCAAATTACAGCCTATTTTTGAAACTCAAAGACCAGCTTAACAGCAAGATCAAATCCTTCTGCCATAAAGCCACAATTTTCATGCAAATTCTGCCATCTTTGATTGTAGTTTTTTATAAAGTAAAGACACAAAACAGAACATTAAATACTACTTAGAACTAAGTATCACAAAATAATATCTCATAAATTACCTGTCTTATATTTTCCTTTTACTTGCTTGTGGTTTTTTGTGATGATGTATTCACAATGTTGAGATACAGACCACTGTTTTTTTCTGGTGCCTGACTTCTTAGAAAGCGTAATTATTTCTTAAAAGTATTTTAAATCATGCGAACTATACTGTACCATAACAAGATATATTTACAACTATATATTTATTTTATAATCTCCGTGAGATAAGCAGCTGTTATGTTTAATTGGTATTACTGTATTATTTACTAATCAAACTACTTAGGAGTTTAGTGGTGCAATCACAGCTTCTCTAGCTGTTAATTTAGTCCTGTTTCAGTCACTAATAATAACAATTGTTCAGTAGTGACAAGAACTTGGTGTCGGAACAGTTCCAAATAGAGATAGATACAAAGATACCTTAATTGGGTAGGTGTTATCAGTTGCTTATAGTAATAAAGCACTAATTCAACACTGGTGTATAACCACAAAGCACCCATAATAAATTTCAGATTTGGCAATAAAATACTACTATATAGCTTGATTAGGTGATAAAATAGCAGTTATGTTTTAGAAATATATAAAAAATATAAAATGCTTGTTATCCTGAGCATTTCTTTGCAGGCAGCCTCACGGCTGAAGGTTCCAGGGCTACCGGGGGCACTTTGTGTTTTCCCATCATCAGTGAGGATGACTGAGTGAAGCAATTGATTGCCTTGGGTAGCCTGCACCCCAGGCCATTTGGGCAACCCAGTTCTCTTTCTCGCTTCACTGCAAGCGAACACAGGACAGAAGAATCTCTCCTTGCTGCAGTCAGATGCAATTAGTCAGTTGATTGATCAACTACCCTCACGTTGTGGTACCTCTGAGCTGTGTGAACTTGCTCTGCTCCTGTTTCAGGTTGTGCTATTCTACAGAAATACAAAGGTGTTTTAAGTGTTGGCATTTCATGTAGCACCACTCAGAGAAATATGGGCAATGCACTTATTCTGTTGTGTGGCAGTTCATGGAAAATGCAAGAGCTCGGGTGTCACTTTGTGCACACTACTGCCCAAACCCTGCATGGGTGGCCTTTCAGTGAGCCTCGGCACTGAAGGTGACTGTAGGTCATGAAACTGCTGTTCCAGGCCTTGCTCTTTGAAAGGATTTGAATCAGCTAAAGTAATGAGAAGGACAGGAACCTCCTGCTCCCAACCAGGGGCTTCCACAGGGGAGATAATTAGCATGTGGGAATACAACATCATATTAAACTACCTGCACAAAAAATCATGTGTGCCTGAGTAACAGCACATGCACAGAGATCTGCAGACAGAGCAAGAGGTTTGGAAAACTTAATTTAAATATGTCCAGATCCTGAACTGGACACACCTGCAGTTTGTCTTCTGACCACAAGACAAAGGGTGGTGCTGACAGCGCTGGGTCTGCAGAGCTGTCCAGAGGGCTGCACCCTACAGCAGGCACACGAGGCATCCTGGATGAGCCTGTGCAGCCACAGCATGGGTGTCTGCTGCACCATGGCTTGGGACTTCTGGAAAACAAAAGTGCTGTGTGACTGAGGGTTTATATGGGCCCTATAAATCAGACAACTGGGGACTGCTGACTGTTCTTCACTTCTCTATTATTTTCAGCTCTTCTCTCCATCCCAATTCTAAGAAAACTGCTACCAAAGTTAAACCTTATCCTTTCCTGTTTCTTTTACTCTCTTCCTAACTTTTCCACTTCTATACTTCTCATTTGTGTTCTTCTGCACTATGCCCTCTGCTAACAAATGTCATTCAGTTGCATCATTGCCTCCTCACAGATGTGTATCAAGGGAAGAGCAAACCTACTTCACCTATACCCTCAGATGTCCAGCACAGTGTAAATAATTTTCTAGCCTTCAGGAAGACCCCAAAAACACAACACAGAGAGTGCATGGCAGTCAACACCTTTGGTGCACACTAACACACTCATCCCCTCATCAAGAAGCCCTTCCTTCAAGATCTAAAGACAGCTCCAGGGGACAGCTTGAGGCAAGGTTTTGTAACCTTTGTGTCCCCACTGGACACAGGCTGCCTTTTCTCAGGCACTAGAGAAGCCACAGAGCAGAGAGCTGCTGGAAGGGAGCTTTGTTCTTGCATTCATGAAACAACTCCTAATTGCCCTAAACTGTTCTTTCCTGGACACACAGTGCCTTTATACTTTATTGACTGCACAAAAATAGCTCTTTGCTGAACAAAATATATATATTTTATATATATATATTATACCTTAAAGATTACTGCCTGTGATGTAGTTGGTAAAATGGAATAGACCTTTATCCCTAGTGAGTACAATTTGCTCACTGCAAACTGCTGAGTAAGACTGAAGAAGACAACAGATACATGCAACCAAAGTAATTCAGTCCCCAAAATTTCAAAGGATTTTGGGATTATGCACCCAGTGAGCTGGCCGTAACTTTTGTCAATAGTATGCAGCCTTCCTTGTCCCATTAGAGTCGAGTTCCTGCACAGAACTGTCATTTCTGCAAAGTGCAAGGATTTGAACTGGCAAGCCAACAGAGGAGGCTCAAATTGTACTGGTCTTCCAGACGTGCCAAAAAGAAAAATCAATTCAACGCTTTCCTGCTCCTATGAAAGTCACACCTTTCCACGTTCTGAAGAAAGAAGGATTCCATCCTGATTGCCGCACACTTTTCTGCAAGGGCTTAGCCTCCTGAACCAGAGAAACTCCATTGATCTGTCTGCCACGTAATGTGGCTGGTGCCATTCCTTAGAATTGCAGGGGATTTTAATGAGTTTCTGGTACTGAAAAGAAGGAACTTTTTCATTCATTTATGCCCTATTACTTCCCTGAGTGACTGCATGATCATGCACTTATTGCAGAGTCACAGACCCATAGGATGGTTTGGTTTGGAAGGGATCTTTGAAGAGTATCATATTTTCAGTAGCAAGGTTACTGTGTTTAAGTTCCTAATTCCACTTCTTTATGGATTTTTTTAATGTGACACTTTCATGAGATTGGAAGCAGACACATACCCTGACTTCACCAACAAGAATTGACATACAGGATTCAGCAGGATACTGGCTCATCAAAATGTTTGACAAAATGGTTCTGATTCCTCTTTGTTTTAAATTATCTACAATTTAGGGGAACATGAATAGAACAACACAAATTCTTGAATTAATCAAGCTTGAATGAACTTCTTGCTGAAGTTCAAGGCTACAGCAAGTCATAAAAGACTCAGAAAGAGCTCCCAAAGACCTGAAAAAAATTTATAAATTACTGAAAGACCTCTGGGAGAAATCTTTTCTGTGTGCATGAATCTTGTAAGATTTGGAGCTTTGGAGATTTCTTGTGTTTGGCATAGTTCACTCAAGGCAGGGCCTCTCCTTGCACCATCCCCAGTGACCTGACTGTTTTCAGTCCTGATTCCATGCTTGTGGTTCTTGCAGATACCACATCCACATGACCTCATTATCACCCAAGGGAAATTCACCTGGCTGCTTCCTGCTCACCCCATGTCCCTGGAACTGCCTGCTCTCCCTTGGCCGATGGAAGCAGGAGTTGCTCCCTGTTCCCAAGAAGTACAAATGCGCGGCCGTGCAAGGCTCCGTATCGCGGGCTCTGAACCAGGGCCAGCTGGCTGCCTGTCAGCACGCAATCCAAACACTGGCCAAGGCTGTGCTGCCTGCAATAAACCCCTCCAGGGCTGCAAAACAGGTCAGAGATCTCAAAGAGTAGCCTCTGCTTGGATAATGATTAACAGCAGGGTGGCAAAAGTCCCTGAGGCCTTGGCTGCCTCTCTGTGTGTGCAGGCACACACGAGCCTGCGTCAATGGGGAAGTTTATCTGTCCTAGGCCCAGAAAACTCATAGCAGGGGCAAAGCCTCTCTCCTGGTGGGCTGTTCACTCAATCCTTACTATGGCCCAGTATTCCTGATTGTCTCTGCACTGGCAGAGAATTCCCTGCTGCTGCATTTTAGACCAAGAGGGGAAATAATCACAAGGGACAGGTTTAGTCTTCCTATAACGTCTGTAATGAAAATATGGAAGACCATATCCCAGTCTCTGATTCATGGGCATAAATCTGAAAACGGAGACAAATGTAGTTTTCTTTCAGACCTCCTGAGAGAAAAATCTGCAAAACTGAGCTGAAGAGACAGAATATAATCAGGAATGTTTTGTTCTGTGCCAGTGAATGTCCTGCAATTCAGCAGTGCTGTTAAATTGCTACTTTCCAAAGCAAAATACCTTTTAAATTATCTGTGTATCCTGTGCAAATTTTGCCCTACTTCTTAATTTCTACTCGTTATTTTTTAGAGTTATAGACTGTAGGATTTTTTTCCCCATGGTTTACAAAGCACCTTATCATAATTTTTTGAAAAACAGCTGTTTAAAAAAAAATCCAGCTTTACTATGTGTGCAGGTTGCTCCTGCTGTATAATCTGGTGTGTGTCTGCATGTATCTGTATACTCATATAATGGATCTATAATGGTATTTAAATGTGTTCTACTGTTAGATGGACAACTGTTTTTGCAAAGAATAACACTGGTCGTGCTTTGGTTGAGGGGACCAAGCGGACCCAGCAGGGACAGTGCTGTCATTCATGAGGACTCTCTTCTGAAACTTCTTCCAGTAGAAATTTTCCAAGCAAGGTGATGACAGCCAGTCTGCAAGTTACAGCAGACACCTGCTGCCAGCCTGAAGCACCTGGAGCAGCCAGCTAAAGGGCAGCAAGCCCTGCCAAGGGACAGGGAGCTCCATGAGGAATGCCAGGTCAGGTCCCTTGTAATCAAGGGCCCTTTCCTTCCTTTGTCAGGATCTTGACAGGCAATCTGATTTTAGCTTGAGTTTCCTCTATCCCAAGCCAGTATCAATAGAAAAGCAAATAGATCAAATGTGAATGGAGACCACAAAGCTCATGGGTAATAGCAGATAACACTCCTTGACCTTCCCACTCATAAAGTTGCATTACTTCCTCCTCCACAATGAAGATTATTTTTTATGTAGTATTTACATTAGTTTATATGGCTACATCCTCAAAACCTTTATTCAGCTATGTAAGGTCCTGCCAGAGGCCAGGTGTGGGTTTGCAGAGGCAATGGGAGATGTGGCCCCCAGTTAACACAGCCAGCTCTGGTTTGTGCTCCTGCTCATGAGCTCAGGAGAGAGACTGGAAGGCTGCAAGGAAAATAAATGCCCAGTTCTTAGACAATGATTGGGGACTCAGATGGATTCAGCTTTGGGAAGACCATTTCATTTAGCTTAAGCACGGTGAGTGGAGGGAGCAGAAAAGAAGCTGAACCCAATTTCACCATCAAAATATTTTATGCACATTGTTAAAGTCTTCTTTTGTGTGCATATGAAAGAGGAAAATCAGAGCTGAAGAAGCAATCACTGGAATTAGGGCTCCAGCTTTCCAGGTGCTTTCACCAGCTGATGAAAAACAGTGCTTCTGAAAACAAGGGCTGATGTGGCTGTAACACTGGAGGGGAAATCATGCTTTCCAAATGAATTTCCTTTTTTTCTGTACTCATCTGTTGCAGGAATATCAGGGAATTTATTCTGGAGAAATAAATTAAACACTGTAAACATTTCCCCTTTTAAATAACCATTCTACTAGGGACTTGATTTGTTTTTTAAACTCTGCTGACTGGTTTATCTCTGAGGAGATAAATGGTTTAACTTGCTTTATGCTGTTACTTAAATGAATTAGCTAGTGTTTACATGGCTCACTAAAATATGTAGAGCTCTATAAATGTTCATATCCTTCAATAAAAATGGCTCTGGGATCTTCCTGAAAGCGTGGTTTTAAACCTTGCAGTATCTGATGAGCTATGAGTGACAGCCTCTTCCTTCCTTCTACAGCACTGCTTGTGTTTTCCTCTGCTGCCTGTATTTCACACTTTTCAGCCTCTTCTTAGCAACACATTTTCAAGGCAACAGAGCCTTCACTTTTGTCACTAGGCCTGGATATTCATCACATAGAGACACAACCACACAGTTGTGGGTCTAGCTGACCTGTGTTGTGGTCCTCCTGCAAATGCATGAAGAGAAGCAGTGTCACCTGCAGTACAGCTGGGCTCTGCCTAGAGCAGATGTCTGCAGCAGGTCAGAAAAGTCACTCCTATGATGCCAGAAGATTTTTACTTATTGTATTTTTTCACATATTTGTGGCCCTGTAGACTACTATTGTATAGTTATATAGTTTCTTAAGCTAATGCCAGTATTTTGTTAGACAAACACATTCCTGGAATCCTATTCTATCTAATCTTGCTTCTGCTGTGAACCAAGGCCATGTCACTTTTCCATGTGTTTAGACATAAACAGTGTGGGGCTAGAAGCAAGGTGGGAGGCTTCAGCAGGGGGCTAAACCAAGAGGGGAATTAATTCATTAAGTACTTCTAATTGGGGATTGTTGTCAGTTATGATATTTTGCCAAAGCCCTTTGTCATGGGGGCACTCTGCCATGAGTGCGCCTGAAGGACCTTCAATAAACGGTTACTGCTTTTTTATAATTTTAATCTTTTTTGGCTTGTGATTTTAGGGCAGAAAAGGCATCACCTAAAGAAGGCTCTTTCCCCTCTAAAATGCTCAGGTGACCTAGAACTGTATTTTGCATTCTTCTCCCTTCTTGTGTACACTGACTACCTGCACAGCAGGTAATACAGACCCCTCCTGGCAGGATGCAGATGTGGATTGAAACTTGTTGAGGCAGGGACTGGACTCATTTCTCCATCCTCAGGGTGTGTGCTAGCCACAGAGTTGGGTAGGAAAACTCAGGGAAATTATTAGAGGAAGGGGTTGTGAGTGCTTTGTCTGTGGTTCATTAATTTCAGTGTCACCAGCACATGGGCACTGCAAAACCACCTTGAGCAGCAGATGGAGCTCTAGGAGGGGAAAAAGGGGCCATGATTTGTGTCAGTTTTTATAGCTATATGTTTCAGTGATGAATATTAAAAAAGAAGAACACTGTTCCAAGGACTGTGCTAAGAATTTAGGGGGACCTGATATTAAGATCCAGGCTGCCACATTAAATGAACACCAGATCCCACCTATCTGGAGACTTTTCCATGTATAACCCAGGCCCTCTGTGAATTTAAGACAAACACTTAAATGTTGCATTGCCCTGTACCTGCCAGCACAGACTCTTTGCATTTCACTGCACACAGCTGGATACTGCAGAGTGGCTTAAGTCTTTGACTCAGGCTGTGTCCATTGCTTGGTTCAAGGGAGACCCAGAAGTGTGGTTTGTTACTCTAAGGATATGTCCAGCCCTTCCAACATTTCAGACATCTCCCTCCAAGGACTCAGCAGGCAGTGTCCTGTGTTCAGTACCCAGAAATTTGCATTTTTTATCAGCTGTTTGAGAACGTTGTTTTTCTGTAGGTATTAGAATTTGCTCAGTCTCTGGTGCTGCAGATTTTCCACCTTCCACACTCTGGTCCCCCCTTGTGTCTGTTTGCTCCGAATCCACCTCAGTGGGACAGAAACACCTCCAAACATTTCCCTTGAGCTTAATGATTGGCACATGTTGTCCTTACTTAGCATTTACACAGTGCTATTGGCAGGTGACAAGGCACATTACTTTATGGCTGGAAAGATATGGAGAAAGCTGACAAAGGTGAACAAAGGTACAGAAAGGCTTCTGTGTGTGGAAAAAAAAACAGGTAGAGAGAACTCTTTAGCTCTCCAAAAGACAGGAAGTTATTCTGGCAAATTATAAATTACAAACAACAGGAAGAAGGTGAAGAAACCACCCATCAGCCTTTTCTAACATGGGAGCAACTCACAAAAAACTGGCTGCAATTTCAATGAAAACAAAATGTGATTTATTTTTATACAGTGCAGAACTTATGGAGTTGCACAATGTTTAGATCTGTGATGTTCCCTGTGAGAGGACTTCATGGATGTAAGGTAAATGTGTGTGGATTCACATAAGTTTTGGACATCCTCAAGGAGATGAAATCCATGGAGATGTCTTAGGTCTCTGAGCCATAGATCACTGTGGAATAGAACAGATATTTTTGAAATGTCTCAATATACTTGCTTGGTTCTTCTATTTTCCCGTGAACCACTTCTGTTGTTTTTTTCCACCAGAGATGGGCATCAACACAAATTCAACAAGACTAAAATAACCTCCTTCTCTCTTCAGCCACCTGCTGGGGACAGGATGCTGAGCTGGGCTGGTAAGGCTGCTCCTATGACCTCACCATCATCCTGGTGCCATCCTAGTTTAGTGACTAGTAGTACTCTTCCCAATACTTTGAGAACTGCCCCAGAGCTGGATCAGGTAACTCCCATCATACTCCAGCTGCTGGATTTACACACAGCTAATTGCAAATAATCACACAGTTGAACAGGGGACTGAGATGCACTCTTGGAGCTGCTCTGCTGCCAAGGGTCTGGCAGTGCTCCTTGAACTCAGGGATGCCGAGGATAAGGAGGAGGAATGCAACCCCATCAACCTGCCCTTCCACTTCTTCACCTCAGGAAAACAAAGGGCGAGTTTCTTACTATGCCATTTCATCTTTGCCACTTGACCACCTGTTTTTCCCTTTCCTTCTTTCCCATTTTCCCTCTAAGCAAGCAAGTCCTTACAACACCACCAAAATGTCAGCAACACTTTAGCATTTTACCCTCTGAGCACCAAACTCCTAACCATTAAAGCCACTTGAGCCTGGCCCCTGGTCCTGGCTCCACAGTCCCACTATTCAATGCTGACCACCCAGCAGCACTCATGCCCTGTCCAGCAGAGCCAGCAGCAGCATTGCCTTGCTACAGGGTGACACTTGCTGCTTTCTGTTCCTCTGGACCAGTGTGCTGTGTTTCACCCTGTCTGAGCTGGGGTTAACCCAGCAGAAGAGGCAAAGTGGTTGTGGAACAGATTTGGGCCTGCTGTGCTCAGCCCTGTGCCTCCCACAGACTGCTTGCCTACAGACCTGCCTTGTGACTGACTCCAGCATCAGTGGCAATAAGCCTGGCTCCAGCTCTGCTTTTGTCTGGAGGGTTCACAAGAGCTCTCATTTGTGCTGGTTCCTCAGTGTCTGACAAGCCACGAGCTCAGCTACAGCTGTTTGCTCAGAAAAGTTGCTGAGAAGGGTCCTTGTCTCTGTCTGGCTATATGCACTTCCATGACATTTATACAGACACAATTTTCTTTGAAAGCTCTATCCCTCTTCCAGGTCAGACTGAACTCAGCCAACATTTTACACTCAGCATGGAAGGGACATTGCCAGCTCAACCTCTCTGTGTGCTCAGACCAAAGAAGGAAATAAATAGTTACCAACAATTAACTTCCCATCTTGGAGGGCACATGAAGAAAAGCCCAATATGGGTCTGATCCAATTAGATACCATCCACGGGGTCATTTATAGGACAATGGTAACAGTTTTAAACTAAAAGAGGGGCATTCAGGCCAGATACAAGGAAGAAATTCTTAACTTGTGAGAGTGGTGAGGCACTGGCACAAGTGACAGGGATGGAGATGTCACAAACTCCTGTGGTTCCTGTGCAGAGGGCCCTGGTCTCACTGCTCACACCCAGCCTGGTGCACAGCGAGGCTTTGATGCAGAGCAATTTACTTTTGAAAATAAGACACTTTCCCCAGCATAGTGATGACTCCAGGGAAATTGTAGAATCCATATGTATGTCAACTGCAGGCCATTGAAAAACGGGGGAGAGAAAGTTCTGTCAGAAGGCAGGCAAGCCATTCTATCCAAGCAGACAAATTACACTAATTAATCTCTTTCACCCTATTATTCTTGATCTCTGATTGATAAAAAGCAAAAATCTTCACTTTTTCTTTTTTTCCATAAAGGGACATAAAAATATCTGATGCCACCTCTTTCCATTTGACTCTGACTTCAGGAAATCATGATCATGCTGGGAACTTCTCTATTAATTCTCTCAGTGCTTGGAAACCAAATACCCTGAGGCCTTAAAAATGCCATCATTGGGCAGGCTAAATAGGTAAACATGTATTCATGAACCAGAGAGCTGGCAGGATGCATTGGGTAGAAAAGTCTTTAAGGGAGATTCTCCTTAATAAAAGACAATTATAACAATATGTGACCATAGCAACAGCAAAGCTGCATGCAGAATGGAAGAGGCAAATACTCCCTTTAGCAGATGGATGTCTCTCCTGCTCCCATTGAAATTATGTGGTGAAAGACTAACATCATAGATTTGTTCAGAAAATTGTTATCTCTGAATGCTCTGTGCATACACCACTCCCTTGAGCCTCAGGAAAACCTGTTTTTTTTCATTTTATAGTGCAAATGCTGCTTCATGGGATGGATTTGGATTAATTTTTAGAGAGCAAACCTGGGAAATCTACAGAACAGCAACGCTCTCTCCTGTTGGCTCTCCCCACCATCCCTGAGCTGATCCCTGCAGTTCATTCCTTCAAGTAGTTTGGCACATCTAAGCTGGTGTAAAAAGAGGAAGGTTATGAAAACAGGGAAACAGAATTCTTTGAGAAATAAATAAACAGCTGCCTGTGTTTCTCTATACTGCATTTGTTCTTCCCAGAGTGACAGAGGGCACAGGAGTTTCCCTTCCCTCTAAGAAGCAGAGCCACCAAGCAGAAAAAACCCATCCCACTGGCAAAAGGAGGTCCTGACAGCCTTTGGTTTTAGTATTTACTCTTCCCTTTCGATTCCCTGCATGAAGAATTTCCAGGTGACCCTGTGTGAGTCAATAAATAATATATTATCCCCAGGTGAAAAAAACCTGGCTACGTCAAAGGCGCCTCTGAGTCTGAGGCTGGCTGTGGTTTATCTCTTACCTCCAACGGGCAGTTCAGAAACATGACGACAATCAGATAACCAGAAATGAATAAGCACTCCGATGGCTCAGTATCTCGCTCCACAAGTGACAATAAAAAGCTCATAACTTTTCCAGTGGCACATTTGTGTGTGCAGCAGGCAGGGGAGGCAGAGTGGCTGGGCTGCTGAGGCCAGAGGTGTGGCACGCACCGCTCACCCACGGGTCACATATCTGCTGCTTAAAGAGGAACCCACAAGCACAGGTCTCCAAAGAATGTTTAGGTCTCCCCTGCAGAGCTGCAGACCATGCCCCTACACAGCCTAAAGCTGCTTTTCCTGGGACCTCATTAGACTGCAGACAAAAAGGGCTCCCATGCTCTTACCCTTTCACAGGCAGAAAAAATGGGGTTGATGTATGGATATGGCAGGACAAGGTTAGAATCCACAATTTGTGAGCCCTTCCCCATGTCCTGAACTTGTCCCTCCATTTGATCGGCCTGACCTGCAATGGGGTGCACAGCAGAAGTTTTACACTACCTCAGGGGAAATGAGGCACGTCTGTTCTGCTGGAAATGGGAGGTGTGAGGTGCAATAGGCTGCGTCCCAGGTATGAACAGTGGAGCAGATCTGCAGCAGCTCTGCCGGTGAGGACTTGAATTTGCCTCTGAGTGCAAATGTGCTGCATACAGACAGCAAGGTGGGAAGCAGAGGGGATGGAAATCTTACTATTCTTCAAGAAGTCTTCTCCAGGACTGTGTAGGATGCGACTTCAATCAATTTTTCCATGGTGGGAACTTTGTTAATACCTTTTGGGTGCTTTATTGTTAATTCTGTGCTAATCCTCCACCGAAGGAATCATTATGCATGTGCTGCAAGCCTAGACATTGCTTTCCAAGGTTTTTCAGGATTTCCACCCCTTTTCAGGCTTGAGGGAGTAGTAGAGGTTAATAACTGCTCGGGCAGCAATGGGGACCGGATTCGGCACATCCAGAGAGAACTGAGCGAGCAGCTGTGCAGGGCTTGGATGCCCACCGGGGGTTAAGCCACGGCACTCCCAAAGCGTGTCCGGGCGGGGCTCAGGCGTGTTCCGCTGACCGGGAGGAGCCGAGGGCCCCGGGAGGTGACACCGGGCACCAGCAGCAGCAGGAGCCGCCCTGTCCCATCAGGTGGCGCTGCGACACCGAGCCAAACCCGCCCGGGCCGGGCGGACACCGCGCTCGCGCTCCCACCGAGGTGCGGCAGCTCCCGCACCGCCTTTATCTACGGATAAACCTGCCACGGAGGCGTACGGCACTTCTTGCTGTTGTTTGCCCAGCTGGCGGTGGGGATGGGAGCTGGCTGCGGCCATGGCATGCTTGAAGGACACCCAGAGCAGCCAAGGCGCTGTGGAAGGGTCGGGATGTCCGGGACATCACGGTTACAATTTGCCCAAAGGGAGAAGAGTGAGGAAGACAGTGGGAAAAAAGGAATTATGAAAATATGACCATAAGGGGAGGGCAAAGATGTTTCCTAAAATCACGGGCTGGGGTGAAGGTTGGGTGGGCATGGGAAAGATGCAGGAAGGGCAAGAGCTGGAATTATGGAAGAGGGATTTCCTAAGGCATGGGGGCGAAGCGAGTGGCTGTTGTTGGTAGTTTATCCCTCCTTTCCACCCAAAAACTTTATGCTCTGTGATACTTCTTAGGCAAAACAAAGTGCCAGGGCATTGGTATGGTCTGTAAGGGTTGGGATACTCTTCTCCTCTCCAGGACACAGGTCCCCATGCACCCATCTAGGCTGCACAGAATTAGACCAACACAGCTGCAAGTGGGAGTGATTGAGAGCACCCGGTTCTTAATTCTCAGGGACTGTGTGTCCTTTCCTTTAAAATTGTAAAACCTTGTTGAAGAGAAGGCACATAGATGTTAGAATCTGTCTTTCTGCCAGTGCTGAATTATTCTTAGTGAACATTCTTATAGCTTTATTTAGTTACATTTTATATGGCAAATAAATTCACTAATCCATCTTCCAGAAAGCTCAGCGGATATAGAGCTTAGGCTCTCAAATGCATTTCTTGTCTTGTTTAAGAGATTTGGGCTAAAGTTTAAGCAAAACAGGAACAAAAAATAGTAGGCTCATAGGTCTCAGTCAGTGTGGATTTTCAATATTGGCAATAGAGTGCTGTTGTTTAAGTTCAGTCTGGTGCAATAACTCTAGCTGACATACAGCAATATCTCTAAAAACATTCAGTGTTACAAATGCCACCAATAGGAGAATGACCAATCAAAGAAATACTCTGTCAGGTTTGTACTTTGGGGAGTTGCCTATTAGCATAGAGATTGCACTTTCTGTCGTACATGAGGTACTTTGAAAACTTTGACAAGCCTGAGAGTAAGTGGACTTAAAATTGATACACTAAGGAATCAGAATCTGAAGAGTGATGTGAGAAGTGAGAGCCTGGGACAGAGCCTTCCTAGACAGTAGACCCAAGCTGATGATTTGAATGACTTACAGAAAGGGTGAGGAGCTTGGCAGCTGCAGCAGGAGGGGATGTGCTGTAGGACTCTGCTCCTGGACCCACTCGGATTTGCCAGTTAAAGCATGGGGTTACTCAAAGGAGGAATGAAACAAGAAAGGATTGTTCCTTCTCTCTGAGGAATGGAGAGGAGGTTGCATGTGTGGCGGCATTTCCCAGGTGCTCTCAGTGTTCTCAGCAATGTCTTCTTTGTCACAGCAGAGGTCTTGTGGCACAATGGTGTGCACAGCCCACTCCTTCCTCTCTCCTTCCTTCCCTTTCCAGGGCACGTATGAGCAGTAATTTCTCTCTGCTGAAGCCCAGGAGACTCACACGAGCTTTCCTCAGGCTGACTATGAGGATCTGTGGTCAACCAGCTGCTGCAGGACCCACAGGACACCCCTGTGCCAGTGCCCATGTATCCCGACTGCTGGCTGAGGGCAGAGATGTTGCTGGTTGCCCAGGAATGTGGAGAACTGCCAGGGCTGGCTGGTTCCAGGTTTCAGGAAAGGAGTGTTCTGTGCTGGTTACAGGCTGTTCTCCATCAGCTTATCCCCTCCGAGGTGGTGTGACCCCTTCTACCCCTGCTGTCTCCAGTCTGTCTGTCTCCTCAGGCCCTGCTCCTCCTCCCCCCACACCTTTTATCCTTGAATGAACTTATTTCAGTTTGGCATTCGAGCAAAGATACTTCCTTTCCCTCCTTGCCTCTCTGTGCCAGTGGGAGAAGTATCAAAAGCAGAGGGCTGAGAGGCTTTCTGGCCTCTGGCCCATGGCACCCAGGAGCTGAAATAAATTATTGCTGACAAAGCCCTGCTCTGGCATTGGCCCGTGGGGGAAGCAATGGGTCACTGTGCCCTGGAGATGGCCAGCGTGGAGGGCAGGCAGTGCACAGGGCACAGCAGGCCCAGAGCTGGTGTAAAGCATCTGCAGAGAAGCTGGATCGGGGGAAGCCTCTAGGGAGCACATGAGATCTGAGAAAGCAGAGGCTGATGCATTTCAAAGCATTCATGTCATGTGGTGGTCTTTTGAGACCAGAACCTCTGCTGTTATGTCCTGCAATGTATAAAACAGTGATATGCAAAACATTTCCACCTAATTTAATTCTCAGAAACAGCAGAAACACCACAATCCTGTTACTAACAGGAGCTCAAGGCAGGCTACCTGCACGGCAACACTCCATTCAAATCATACCCACTTGGCAAAATTGTAAAGTACCAAAATCACAGGGATGGCATAAATGAAAGCCTAACATACAGGTGGCACCACATGGAACATGTTTTGCAGTGGCAGCTACAAGTCTGCTAGATAAGCTTGTACCATCACATTCCCTTTCCTTGATATCCACTAGCAACAAATCAGTAACAGCAATTGTTTAAATCAAATAACCTAACAATTAAAGTATGTTTTATTAAGTAATCAAAAAAGCACATTTTCCCAAGTTGAGTCACCCCAGCATGACTCTCCCTCTGACTAACAAGGTTCTCAGGCCACAACATCCCTACCACAGCATCCCTGCTCCACTGACCTTTCTGCTGCCTTGCTCATCACTGCTTTGTCCCCTGCAGCTTTCATGTGTAGTGATGACTGAGGCAAGGCCGAGGGAGGGATGTGCCTGCACTGAACACCAAACATGGTGTGCTTTGTGGAGGCTCTTATCAGTCAGAGGAGCTGCATTTTCTGGGTATGACTGAGAAAGAAACAACAGAAAGAAAATAAACCTAGTGCAAGCCTGTGTCTGGGTACATCTGCAAATGCAGCACAGCCAAGGAGACAGGGCAGAGTGGCATTGCTGCATCTGCATCAGTGCATTTCACATATCTCCCTCCTGCTCACTAATGGAGAGATGCTCCCCAGCTCAGGATAGCCCATTTAGGCAAGGCTTAGGGACTTTCCCTACTGTGTAGACATTTGTTGCAACTGAAAAGTTTATTTTCTGTCTAAATTTATCAGCTTTAACTCTGTGCTGATTTTTCCAGGGTAGGTATGAGATTCAGGTGGACTTGGAACAGACTGAGCCAAAATCACTCTGCTCCATCACTTGCAAGCATGAAATAAGGGAAACTACAACAGTTTTGAGCATTAGTGGCTTCAGAGGACCTGCCTCTGGAGAGATGTTTGCATTCTCCAAGGCTGCTGGCTGATATTTGGAGTTCTCATGATGCTTTTGAACCCCATGAAGCTTTTCCCAGCTTCTAGGTCTTAGTTTGCTGTTGCCCCCACCTCCTCCTTCTAACCCAAACCATTCTGTGACTTCACGATTCCATGAAAGTGGCTCAGTGAGCACTTCTTCCAGCTTCCTCAATATCTGAGATGGGCAGTGACTGTGGCAGTGCGTGGTGGCTGGGCAATACTGAAAAGGATTGAGAGGCACAGGAGGAACAGGAGTTTACAAGAGCTGTTGGTATAGACAGCCCTCAGGATGATGGCTGCTAGCTTTGTCAGGAACCTGAATGTCCTTTACCTTGAGTGGATTGGGTACATGTTGTTTTTGAGACACAGTTTTTCCCAAATGACCTCTCAGGGTGTTTTCTTTCAGGCCTGAGTGTGGTGGGCTGAGTGCTCTTTAACAGGGCCAGCTTTTCAAGGGACAAGATGTACTTTCAACTAATTGCCTCTGTGCTCAGGTTCTCTCTTCATTTCCCAACTCCCCAAGCAGTGCCCTTACCAGGAGGGCAGAGCTACTTGTGAGAGCTTTCAAGGAAATGATACAGAGAACAGACTGACAGTTACCATCCACAGAGAACAATCTGTTTAAAGAAACATCACGAAAGGCCCAGATTACTAATTACACTTTATTAGCTGCTTGATATGAGTTTTCTGAAGCAGCAGCTTATGTAAAGCCACTGTTTATACCAAATCCCCAGTGCGAAGCATTACTACAAATACAGTGCTAGCAGATGCTACAGATTAAATGTAAAGGTTGTCAGTGGCTACTGAAAATGTGGCCTTTTCTGAGGACAGATAAATCTTCCTGTTATTTTTCACCATCTTTTTCCCCATGCAGTGGAACTGTCAGTGGGAGTTAAAGATGCAGGCACTGGGGCTGGCCTGAACTGGTGGAAATCCTTGACTGGTGAAAAGGAAATGTCTGGTTACTGAGTGTGCTAAATAAGCCCAGCATCTCATAAATAAATCTCTGTCCTTGTATTAATTGGTAGCATTTTCAATATGAGTGAGAAGTGCACATCTTCCAATAGCCTGTCATGCAATCCCAGGGACTCCTATTTGTCTGCCTAAGGTCTGGGAGTTATGGAAAGTCTGCATCTCACACCCTTCTCAGGTCTGACTACCTGTGGAGAATCTTTGTTTAACTGTTTACCTGTGGAGGCTGCATTCCCTGACTCCTTGTGCATCCCTTACCTTCTCCACGTGGGCTGATCCAGTGGGGCGATGGGAGGCAGCAGCACGGCCATGAGGGTGGCTCTGGCTCCCAGGACCTGTGAGACCCTAATGGGAGGTGTTCCCTTCCCCAAGGAGATGAGGTAGAAGGTGATTTGGGATGAAAAGCCCAATCAGCAGCCCCTGAAAAGCCCAGCTCTTGTCCCCTGAAGGCTGTTCTCCATCCTCAACCCACTCCAATATGTGCCCCCACATGTCCCCCACACTGCCCCCTCCCTGCTGCCTGAAACAGAAATGAATTTATTTGCCTGCCCAGCTTTGAGCCAGCCCTTGGATTTCCAGAGCTACTGAGAAACCATTTCTTACCGAATAGATGTGCTTGTGAAAATAAAACCATCACCTGAATCCCCAAGAGCTGAGACACATGCACAGTTTGAAGTCCACTGGCTTGTGCGTGATGTGCTCTGCACCTCCACAGAATGTGACTCTGAGCTTATTTCTGAACCCAGGAAGCTCAAGGGAGTATTTTCCATGGCATCATATTCTTGCAACAGCTACATGCACTCCCATCCTGGGCTTAGCTAATTCTCTTTCATTCTGCTGGTGAAAATGATTACTTAAAACACAGTTTAAAAAACCCTCTAAACAGATGAATGGAAGAAAAAGCTACCCATGACATCAGCAAAACAGATACTAATAGACAGATATCAAAGGGATACTGCCTTCAGCTATACACTTGAAATACTCCTGACGTCAGTCTGGGGCACATTTTAGCCTCCTATGCTTTGCATTTAGGAAGCTGAAGTACATTATATATAATTGGTTCCACCTACATAGGATTTGTTGAGGATAAAAGCAACAAGATTGCAGGTTCTCACCACGTCTGTAGGCACAAGACATATTCCTGACACCCCAGCAGCCATCCTGCCCCCACGGGGGGAGTACAGGCAGGAGCTGCCACAGCTCCCAGCCACCACCTCCTGGTCCTTCCCCACCTGAGCTGCAGGCAGGGACAGACTTTGGGGAGTGCACAAGAAGGACCACAGCCCCATACCACATACAGCAGATGGAGTGGGTAATGTTTTACAAAAGCCTGCAGTGATAGGACAAGGGGATTGGTTTTAAACTGAAAGAGGAGAGGTTTAGATTGGATGTTAAGAAGAAATTCTGTGCTGTGAGGGTGGTGAAGCACTGGTTCAGCTTGTCCAGAGATGCTGTGGATGCCCCATTCCTGGAAGTGTTCAGGGCCAGGCTGGATATGGCTTTAATCAACTTGGTCTAGTGGGAGGTGTAGCCTGTCCTGGATTGAGTGAGCTTTCAACCAATCCATTCTATGATCCTACCTACTGTCACTCGCATTTTCAGCCCAGGAGCTGAGTGGGTGCTGTCCTGAACACTACAGATTGCAAAAGAAGACAGTGATACTCCTGCAAAGAGCTTTTCTTCATGGCTGTGCCAGCGCTGATGGCACTGACACGCTGACTCAGCTAGGTGGCAGGGAGCATCTGCAGGGGACACAGCACCAGGGAAGGAGCAAGCCCAGGCACCTGAGCCCTTGGATCCCAGGTTCCTGTGGGACCTCAGCGGGCAGCATTAGCCACTGAAAAAATATCTTGAGCCACTTTCTATGTGTGACTGCTAGCTTGATTGCTCTAATCAGAAAACAGGTTAATTGAAATAAATAGCAGTACTATTGTATTTATGGCTGAACTAATGCAATCCCAACAGGCAGGTCAGGTCCCACAGGAGCTGGTGGGAGTAAAGACCCCAAGATCAGCTCAGTTGTTGGGAGCATGGTGCTAATAGTGCCAAGGTTGCAAGTTTGATCCCCATATGGGCCATGCACTTTTACATTTAGATTCAATGATCCTCAGGAGTGCCCGCCAACTCAAAATATTCTGTGATTCTGTGAAAGGGAGCATGTTGCCAGTCAGGTGGACAGGAGAAGCACAGCTGCTTGGCAAAAGTCTTGCAGCAAAAGGCTTTGTCTGTCCATGAGTCTCAGGACTTTACTGGTCAGAGTGACCCTGAGATACATCAGAAGTCTCTTTTCCCAGCCTGGCATTCGAAGAAGGAGTCAGAACTCTTCATTTCTCAGTCTCAAGATTGTTTATTGTATCTATAAAATTCTTTCTCTTGACCTGCTGAGGTCTGCTCAACAAGACAGTCAGAGGCACTCTGCCTGCCCCTAGGGCGGTGTTATCTTTTTATACTAAAAACTACGTGTACTTTATTTACCATAACTTCCCAATACCTATCACCTATGTTAGACAGTGAGCTTCTACTCTAAACCAATCCAAAAGTGCCAGCATCACAGCAGAAGATGGAGGCCAAGAAGAAGAAGGAGAAAGGCTGGACAAGGCCAGATTCCTCCATCTTACCTCCTGAACCCACATTCAAAAACCCCCAAAAATCTATTTTTCACCCAATGACTAATTATTCTTCTACTTATACTTTCATGGCTTGCAGATCCTCATATAAGGTTGGTAATTTGCTCCAGGGGTCATAATCAAAGTCACAGGTGTCTTGGGCTCTGTGCCAAGGTCTCTGAGCCCCCTGGCAGGGGTTCTGGCAATCCAGGACAGCCAGAGGGATGTCCTGAATTCTCACACACAAGCCGTGTCTGGCTTGCCAGAGCCCCCACCCTCCTAGATCAGAGCATGGATGTTTTTGCACCCCTCTGGCACCCTGAAAATCTCCAACCCTCATCCAGCAGCAAATTTGTGTAGCAAGAATTATTGTCCCGTTCTTGCTGTAGTGTCCATACCCCCCATGTGGGCAACACCAACAAAACCCTTCATGCTTATCTCTTGACTTGGAGAAGCAAACACTCGGTTCTGAGTCAGTGCTGCTGAAGTCACTCCCCCAGAGAGGCAGGGCGTGCTGAAGGGCACTGTGGAAAGGTAGCATAAAGACCTCCTGTCTTCCTGCTGCTCTGCTGCTCCTCTGGATGTAGAAGGATATTCCACCTGTGAGGTCTCCTTTTAATGCCCCTCTTCTCTCTTTCCTCTTGGCAGTTGCAGTTTTTTCCCCAAGAAGAGCCTCTCCAAGCTCCCAACAGCCTTTCATGGAAAAGGCACAACAAGAGAGGTGATTAAGGGAGCTCAGCAGGCACGTGCACTGAGCAGGCAGGCCCTGGTGCTCACATGCTGTTTCTCCGAGTTATTCTGCAGTCCCCACCAGAAATAACCCCAAAGGCCCACGACTGCCTCTCACAGCACCCACACCAGCAGAGCCAGCTGCTCCTTCCCTTCCCACTCCCCTTCCAAGCAGCCGCACATGGATGAGCACTCCTACACCTTTCATACCCTTCAGTGCGGCACCACGAGCAGAGGAGGAGAACAAAGGACAGCCCTGAACCAGTCACTGAGCTGGATGAGCCTTTGCTCTGCGTGGATCTAACACCACAGCTGATTCCAGGCCCTGGCAGACCTGAAGGGAAAGGCTGTGTGTGCCATGTGCTGCTGGCACTCTGGTTATTCACACACCCCCGAGCTCCTGAACTTTGCTGGAGGCAGCAGGTGGCACAGCTAGGTCGGGCCCTTGGAAATCAGATCTTTTACCATTAGACTGTATCTAAAAGGAAGCTGGCCTATATCTGAGGACAGCAGGCAGAGGAGGGACAGACAAAATTACATTTGTGCTCAACCTGACCTACTAAATCAAACAGCCCAGTGTGAGTGTTGCAATGTAACATCTTTGCTTCCTATAGACTTAGATTTAAAAAAATAAGAAGCATTTTAGAAACCTTCCTGTAGGTCTTACTGAATCTTTTACTTGTCTTAAAATAAATGTGCTGTTTCAGGACCCAGGCTGGGTCTGGCTGTGTCTTTGGGGAAATTCTGGTTGACCCCCCAGAAGGGCATGTTAGCACTGCCCTCTCTGCTGGGGACATGAACATCCTTGTCCAGAGGAGAGCTTGGCTACTGAGCCCTGGGCAGCTGGGGCTCTGCAGAGGGAAGATGGCAAACAGATCCACCTGTGGCTGTCCCCAGCTGCCCAGCACTGAGCTCCTCAGGGCTTCTGTGGCTGCAGGCAGCACCTCCTGTGGGACAGGGGCTCACTGCTGCACTGCCTGGCCTCTCATTCTTTAATTACATCTCTCACATTACATACCTGAAATAAGAATGTTTCATGTGAGGTGAGAGGAATTCACTGAAAGGTCTGCTGACTGAGGCACTTGCAATCAGGCTTGCAGCATCTCTCCCTTTCTATCTCTCATCCCCCACTGGAATAAAATACTCTACATGGTGGCATAGACAGAGCAGGCAAGCAACTCTAAAAACCAGAGCCTTGCCATCTGAGAGAGAGCTGCATTGAGCAAGTCAGCAGAAAATGCTGCAGAGAGCAAGACTTGGAGATGGAGGCCTTCCTCATATCCAAACCCAGGGACTTTTCATCTCATTCCAGATCAAGCTGATCTCTGTTCAAGTTTCAGTATTGCTGTTAGGACTGCTTGCAAGCAGGTTTTAGCATTTTCAGAGCAACCTGATTCTCAGAGAGGCTCTAACTAACATGGGCAAACACGGCTGGCAGCTGCTGTGCTACCCATACACCCCCTGCTCACTGCAGCTCCATGTACACCCACTGCTCATCACAGCCCAGAGGCCTCTTCCCACCTTCTCTCTAGTATTACTACCTTGAATAATAGAATCATCTTCAGGACCTACCAATCTGAAAAACATCCATTAATTATCCAAGGGACTGATTAACCACAGGGACCTGAGCCATCATGATGCCAGCGTGCCTCTCTGCTAGGGACACTCTCACCCTGCTGCCCAGAGATTTTCTAGAAGCACTGCCAGAAGAACAGGTTACAATTTCCAGGGTTAAAGAAGAGGGGGATGGAGTGTTTTGCTAACAGCGAGCAGTATGCAACCCTCAGCTGCTTGGGGAGAGGGGAAGAGCCCCAGTCCCCACACTCTGCTCACCAGGTGTCCCTCCCTGCTGCTGATAACAGAGGGATGACAGACTACTTGGCTTTCCCTGCCTTATCAGACACACTGGAGGGCTGACACCAGCGCTGTCCCCAACATGGCTGGAGCAGACCTTGCTGGGAGAGATCCTCATAAACTGAGAGTGAGGATTTGTGACTGAAACTCCAAGTCACTGCCTACTCCAGACAAGCAAACTGTGGCAGAGTGGGTGAATAAGTCTTATTAAGTGGAAGGATATTCACAACACAACCACAAAACCTTTTCCATGGGTGTATCATCAGCTCTAAAAATAAGCCGCTGCCTACTCAAGTTCTTTCTTGCCTTTGATGACAGCTGAAATATTTGCGGGACTTCAGTACCTGTGTCTAGCCTCAAAGCAGCAAGGGCTATTTAAGGGCTTAGACGGGTCCCTACAGAAATGCAAAGGCTGCCGAGCTCGGAGGATTCATTCGGCTGAGCCGGCTCTGGCTGTGTGCAAGGCTGGAGCAGGGCAGCACAGCCCCAGGGCTGCCCCAGGGCGGGCGGGATGCTCCCTGCCCAGGCATCTTCACATCTCAAGGACATCGGCCACAGCAGAGGCAGTGGCAAACTCCGGGGTATTTTTGCTTATACCAAGAATATGCCCTAGTTTAGGATGTTTCTTAGGAGAGTTACATGCCAGGTAAGCTCTGCAAAGCACATTGACCAAAACTAAGGCACTGATACTGGGGTTAATGCTTTCCCATCATGTGTGGAATTAAAACATCCTGCCATGACTTAACCCTGCCCCACCCCTGGCCAGCCTCCTTGTGCCAAGCTTTGAGGGCCCTAAAAAAAACTTCAAATGCAGTGAAGGACTATAAATAGTTAGGAAAAATGAGGCCTGGTGTGTGTTTTGATAGAGATATTGGAAGAAGAATAATTTTAAAAATAGAAAATACAAACTAAGATGGAAAAAAATGAGATCCAGCCTACAAAAATACATGGTCCCTTTGGTACAGGAGCCATGCTGTTATAAAAACCTGAACTCTGAGAAGCTTGGTAGGGTAGTGGTGTGAAGGAGACGTCCCTGGGATTTGGGTAAAGTCACTGACACTTGGCAGGGAGCTTTTTATTTCCTCTTCAGCTCTCGGAGATGGTTTTCACTCCTCAATAATGAAAATACCTCAAGAAAACCTGTTATAAAAAGTTTAAAAGAGACAACTAGTGGAAATAATTATTTGTGTCTTCTCCTTTACCCATCCAACACCATGCATGAAGCTTGGAGAAACTTGATTATGAGAGGAATAGTGGATTTGTCTTTACAAACAAGCTGTGGGTCTGCTGGTAGATAAAACTAGCACTGGGAGATAAAAGAAACAATGGGAAGGATTCCACTGATTGATGAATGGAAAAGGATATTTGCCTTTACAAATAAACTTTAGGCTTGCTGATAAATGAAATTAGACATTGAAAGATGAAAGAAACAATGGGGAAGAAAACCCCCTAAATTCCGTAAGAATTAAAAATTAAAAGGGAGGGTTATACATTAGAGGGAAATCTTCAGTATCAGTTGTATCAGGAACCTCTCAAGTACCTCAGCCAATGGGGAAAGAGAGAAGGGAAATGTGGCTGGGAAATTGGGATAAAAAGGGAGGCTGTGTCCTCCAAAAATTTGAGAGACCCCAGGGGAATGCCCCATGGCCTCTCACTTTATTTGAATACAGTAAAAGCACCCCTCTGTCTCCTTTTAGGACAAAAACTCCTGGTGTTTGTGGATTAATTTTCCTAACAATGGCCTTTGAGACTCCTGAGTCAGGCATGGGTTTGGTTCAGAAGTTGCTGGAGAAAGAGCACGGTGGGAAGGCTGTGGGTGAGGCACAAAACTGGGGGAAGGCTTTTCCACAGGATGGTCTCTCAGATGAGGAAATCTGCCTTGCAGCAAGCAGTCACTGGGTGTGGAGGGTGAGGAGAGGATCCTGTGGGATCCCCTGGGGCAGCAGCTGGAACCCAGCACAGCTCTGGGGGCTGAGAGCACAAACGCACTCCTCCCTGAAGCTAAAGCCACCCATCTGCTTGTCTCACCAGACTCCCAGGTTCAGCACCTCCTGCCAGCTGTATGCCACTGCTGGATTTCATTGTTACTCCTGTGGTAAATGTCAGGTGAAGAAGTAAACATCTTCACCTCCAGTTTCCCAGCCTTCAAAGCTCTGGGAAGTGTCCTTCTGCCCCAGGGTGCTGCTGGCAGCAGAAGTGACAAAGGGAGAGGGTCCTGAGCCCCTGGCAGTGGACAGGGGAACCACAGGCCAGGATGATGAACAGCCACACTCCCTTGGATATCCCAGCTAATCAACCTGTTTCTAGGATCAGGATGACAACTATCAGGGTTTTTATCCTAAATTCCATTTAGGGATTTTCGAAAGACAAGGGAGTGATCTAGAAAAGTGAGGATTTTCTAAAGAAAAGCAGTCACTTTCTCTTCCTGCAAGATCTCAGCAATAAATACAGCCTGCAGCCTTTACAACATGGCCTGCCTAAAGAAGTTTACAGGGCTCACCCTGAGATAGAAGACAGGGATGGGGAGCGGAGTGAAGCCCTCAGATTCCAAAGGGAAATGTTTAGTTATCCTCACCTGCTGCGCCATTTAGACACAAGTCTGTGGGGCTGGAGAGGATTCATCCAAGGGTACCAAGAGACCTGGATCAAGTGTTCATCAAGCAACTTTCCATCAGAGGATAGGTTTAAATTAAATATTAGGAAGAAATTCTTTACTGTGAGAGTGATAAGGTGTAGGGGGATAGAATATAAGAAAATAAAGATGGTGTAGAAAGTAATCTTACCCCTAAGGAGTTACAGCTGGGCCAACTATCAAAGATTAGGAACAGGCCTGACTTTACCAGGCCACAGCTGTAGCCAGTGAGAACAGTGCCATAAAAGAGTGGGGTGGCTGGGTGAGAAGGGAACTGGGGTCAGTTGGCTGCTTTGTGAAGATGAGAGAGTCAGTGCCCTGAGGAGATGACCACGAGAAACATTGAGAAGGTATGGAACTTTTGTGATAAGGAGACAACAGTATGGGACCCCTGCAATGAGATGGCAACAATAAGGCACTGGAACAGGTTGCCCCAGAGAAACTGTGGATGCTCCATCCTCAGAAATGTTCAAGACTAGGCTGGATGAAGCTTGGAGGAATCTGGTGTAGTGGAAGATGTCGGTACCCACGGCAAGGAGGTTAAAACTAGTTGTTTATGGTGCCTTCCAACCCAATCCATTCTACAGTTCTATGGTTTACCAGCAGTCCTAGCTCAATGGGGATGTTCCAGTTGACTGGAAGTCAGCAAATGTGATGCCCATCTCTAAGAAGGGCTGGAAGAAGGATTCAGGGAACTACAGGCCTGCCAGCCTGCCCTTGGTGCCAGAAAAGGTCACGGAGCAGGTTGGTGGCACCATGCAGCATGTGCAGGACAATGAGGGCACGCACCCAGCCAGCATGGGTGTGCAAAAGGCAGGCTGTGCTCAATCAACCTCATCTTCTTCTGTGACAAGCTTAGTAGATGAGGGAGGGGCTGTGGATGTTGTCTGTCTGGACTTCAGTAAGGCATTTGATGCTTTTCCCACGGCATTCTCCTGGAGAAGCTGGAATGATCATGGCTTGGATGTGTGCACAAAGGCTGTTAAAGACAGGACCAATGTCCAACATCTTCATTCCACCTACAAATTAGAAAGTGCACTTTGCTTGTCTCAGCTTGAGTTAATACAAAGTAATTAGCACATCCCTTCAGTAGCACTGCACAGGCACCAGCTGGAGGCACAAATTACAGCTCAGGAACTGATTTCCCAAACAAGCCAAGGCAGGCTCAGGCTGGGGCTGGATTCCAGCCAAGCGAGGAAGCAGCACTACCCCCATCGGCTGTGGGGAAATAACAAGTGCAATTTTCTCTAACTGTTTATAAAAAAGATAGCAATATATTTTTGTGTCTCAATAACTGGAATAAGCCCTCTTGACTTTGCCAGGGACTGTTGGATGTGCAACAGCTTAAAGGGAAGAGGTTTTGCCATAACTTTTTGTGATTATAACTGAATGTCACTTGAGTTATTCATCGGGGGGAATTGGAAGAGGAGGAATACCACAATTTGAATTATCACTGGAGATAGAGGTGCTGACAACTGTGCTCAGGTTTTTAGTGCCTAATTAGCAGCATGCTGGAGCTGCACCTCCTCTCATTACTCCTGATTACAGTCTCACTACATTTTGTAAAAAATAGTGTGATGTTTATAAAACACTTCCCCCAGAGTTAGTGTCTGAGGGCTTTGGTGTTGCTGCCAAGCTGCTCACCTCCCCTGGGGGCAAAGAGCTCATACACTGACAAGGAAAAGGGGAGGGGGTGCTGGGGAGCCATATCCCCCCCAAAAGGGGTTGGTGTGGCTGTGCTGGGGGAGCCGCTGGAGCAGCAGCTGGGGAAGAAGCTGCCACCAAAGGCAGGAGCAGCAGCATCCTCTGCTCTGCAAGGGGCTGGGAAAACTCCATTTCTAAACTTTGTCGAAAACCAGTGTGTCAAACCGGACTGTTGTTTGGATGGATGGTTAACAACTTGCTCCCCGTCACTTCTCAGGGGTCTGTCCTGCAGCCACTCATTACTTGTGGGCAGAAAACCAGAAATTCTCAGGGCTGCTACATGCTCTTGGCTAGGCAGAAATCATCCCTGCAAGCTTGGTTTGTTATTGCAGAACTGAGGAGTTCTGGGCTTGCTGTTAGATCCAGGAGCAGGAGGACAGCTGAGGGCAGGAAAGCTGCTGTAGCACAGTTTTATCTCAGCGTTTCCTTCTTGCCTTACCTGGCAGTTGCTGGGCTTCAAGGTGAAACAGTTTGTGCAAGCTGCCCAGTCCTGAGGCTGGGGGTCACAGCTGGAGCACTGCACCCCACTGCTGCCTGCCTGGGACCCCCTCATGGCCCCAGCTCCACCACCATGACTTAACCACAGCATCAGGAAAGCCCAGTGTGTCTGCTGTGCAGGACAGGAAATTAAAATGGCAATGCATTACGTGCAGCTGAGAATGAGGAATCCTGTGTAATTAATGCCTCCTGCCACAGATAATTATTGCTGTGGTTTACCTTCTCCAGCATGTAGGGACCCAGCCCCACTGGACTGAGGCTGTATGAACTGGTGGAAATAGCCTGATCTTCCTACAGTTTCAGGATAACACAGCAACTCACTGGGAGATATAAATAGATACGAGCAGTGCAAACTCAAAAGTAGAAAATGAGAATAAATAGGATATTATTAGCAGCAGACACAGTACCTCAGATAATTTACAGGTGTTCCAAGGATTATTTTTCTTGAGAAGATCATGAAGTGAAGTCATCTTTCCAATGCTTTTAGTTTACAAATTACTAAATCTTAAGCAGAGCCCTCATGTTAATCGTAAATGGAGATGAAGAAAAAGTTATTGTGACATTGCTAGGAAAATGAAGCTGGCACGGCTGCCCAAGCCAAAGTGCAGATAGAGATGAGGAGCAGACCCTGACAGGTAGGAGATCTCAAAACTGGAATGTGTAGCTTTCTATGGTATGACAGAAGAACTGCACAGGAGTTTCCAGGCTGAAAACAGAGTAAGTGGTAATGTCCCCTCTGGCAAGCAGCATGGCCCAGTCCCCGGTGAAGGTTATCCCCCTGTGACATGGACTGCCTGCAGCCTGTGAACCTGCAGCTCTCAAAGGCAGAACTCATGAGTCACAAATTAAATTCTAGGGTTGGGGGTTAGCTTTGCATCTGCAGCAGAAACATCCTGCTGCTGAGCCCAGGTCGGGAGAGGCCAAGAACTTCCAGGCTGAATGCAGAGGAGCCAAATCTCAGACCTACCCCAGAGGAGAGGGAAGAGAGCAAGAGGAGAGCAGGGCTGGAGCTGGTGGGATGAGCTAGGCTGGGAGTTGAGGCTGAGGAAGACAGAGGGAGGAACAGAAAGCAGAATGATGTGGGTGCAGACAGCTGCTCTGAGGCAGCATCCAGAGATGGGGAGCAGGTCCTGTGGAACATGAGACTTAGACACAAACAAAGAAACTTGGAGAGTCAGGGAGAGTGAGGTGAGGGCAAACACAGGGAAGAAGGGATGAGCCATGTCAGGGGGAGGAAATCGCTGGCTCAAACCAACCATATACAAGGCCACATGAAAATTCTGAAGGCAGAAGGGTACTGAGCTGCCACAAGTAGCCTCATAAGAAAGCCAGCAAGAGGCACCTTAAATGAGGAGACATTTACCACTTAGAGGTGTCCCCCAGGAGCAGCAGGATGAAACTTACAGCTCTGTGATGCACAAGGGGTCACATTAAATAACAATAGGTCTTTGATTTTAAAACACAGAAGATGAAAACCAGGCTATTCTCTGTGATACACAGTGGGAGGATGATTGATCATTGCCATAAATTGAAGAGGGAGAAGTTCAGACTTGCAAGGAGAAACTTTCACAGCAAGCACAGTCAAGCAGTGACACAGGATGCTCAGAGAGGCTGTACCATCATTGCCTTGGGCATTTTCAAGACCAAAATGGACGAAGCCCTGAATGACCTGGCATGACCAGAGATGCTGTTTGAACACAGATTTGGGAAGGGAATAGCTCCTGCTCTTTCACTAACCAATTTTAAGCAAACAAGGGGATGGCATTGAAAGATAATTCCAAAAAACTTGCCATGGGCAGACATGAAAAAAGAGGGTTAAGTGGGAAACAATCCCCTTCGCCCCGGGAGTCAAAAGATCCCTCCAAGGTCACCTATTTTCTTCAAAAGTCTCTGTGAAACTCCCTTGCTATCTCATATGGTTTTTTAATACCAAAGTCTTCTGAAGCTAATAATCCTATTTCTTGCTCTATGAGCTCCAATGAGTTTCCTGTACATATCCGAAGTTTTCAGTTCTTCTAGATACTGATAAATTACCAACACAATAAACCACCTCTGCTTCTCCCTGTTGTCTTTCAGTGAAATCCAGAAGGTGAAAGGTCTTTCAGTGAAATCCAGCCAAGCATGCAAAGGTAGCAAAGGGAGGAAGGCAGTCTCAATCCAGCCTCTTAGTGCATGCATGTTATCAGGCTTATCAAATGTTTCATCTGAAACCACTGTATCTTGTGGGGAACTTAAACAAGCACAGCAGACTCAAGATACTTATACTGTCTGAAACCCTCATGACTACCCTGTAGTGCTCCTGAAATCTGGACTGCCCATAAACCCATCCAATGACTTGTCAGGCAAGTGAATGGATCACTGTCTTCACTCTGCAGCTGTTTCACCAAAAACTGGTGAATTATGTTCCCACAAAACACTTCAGTTTCCACAAATCAATTTCTAGCCAAGTTTTCTTTGCTGGGAAATTCCTCCCCAGTGATAGCTCTGAAGACACAAGTGCATAAATAGAACAGGAGTGGACCCTCTCTAGAAAAGGCCACACACCATTAGCGGATTTTACCCTGGCCCTTGGTGGTTTGGTGATCTCCAACCCACCAGGACTCAGGGAGAGATGGATGGGCTCTGAGGAAGCTGAGACACGTTCTGCTGGTGCTCTGAAGACCAGGAAGAGCACAGTGGATCTGAGGCAGTGTCCTGCTGGAAGGACAGCCCTAGCACAGGGCTCAGCGTGCTGGGTGCTGTGTTTGCTGTGACAAGCAGGAGGTGGCCACCGCATGCTCAACAAGCTGGAACTCCTTCTGTGCTCCCTCTCCAGTCCCATTGTTTGCCCAAGCAAATTGCTGGGTTTTATTTTGATGTGGAAAGAGAAACATGTTTCAACAGAACCAGATTCCCTTTTCTCAGACAGCTGCTCTTGCAGCCCTGCTTTTACAAGCGTGTATTAATGACATGAATGCAATTGCTTTTCCTCACAACAGCACTCTAAAGCAAAAAATCCCTGGTGCACCGTTAGTCATCAGCAAAATTCCTGATGACATTGAGTATTTAGTACATATACAAGGAAGGCACTGCCTTGGCAGGACTGGTTTAATGTGTATGAACTCTGCAACAGAGTTTGTCCCTCCATAAAGCAGCCAGAGCCAGTCCTGGGGCCCAGGTCCCAGGGTATCCTGGTGGGACCACTGCTCTCCTCAGGCACAACCACAGCATCGCCTCTTCAGCAACATGGGGCAACACTAATGCCTGTTTCTATTGTCCACAATGGTCACTATTCCTCATGGTTTATCAGTCCTAATCCAGAAACAGGGAAATCAGTTTTAGGTTTTCATCTCAGGGCACAGCGGAGGCATAGGGATGGGCACATGTATACATCCAGCAACCAAAGAATGACTTACAGAACAAAAAATCCAAACCCTCCAGTCAGCTGGCCATTCTGTAGCTTGGAATTGCACTTTATTAGTCAACATTATCATCATCAAGGTTTATTCCAGTACTTTATGAAAGCTATACAAACAGTTTCACAGAATGACATATCTATATTAAATAACTTTATCATTTAGTTTATAACATATTCTAGCAGGAAGCTATTCTTCTCAAAACAAAAAACCTTCAGGTCAACAGTATAAGAAAACAGACTAAGCACAATTTTCCAAGGCTTATTAATTATTGAAGATTTAAAATTCTCTATGGGATAAGTCAGCCATTACTGACATGTGAATGAAATAATTATAACTATGTTTGGCTGCATACTTCACTCAGTTTTAGGCTGAAACTTATTCACTTGAATTTATAAAAGCATCCAAATTTACTGTAAATGTTTTGTTCCAAGCCCCACTTGGTATCTGAATGAGAAAGAATAGTTCAATTAGCTGAGCACAGTAAAGTTATGAGCAAAGACTGCTTTCAAAAGCCTCTTTAAAACTGAACTGCTTTTTCACACACAACATGTGGAAGATTCACTGCTGATGTTAGTCTTTTTGTATGAACAGTATTAATCATCCATAAACACAAGCCCTTGCTCACACAGGTTTAAATATGCCACACTTAGGACAGCCCTAATGTTTTGGCCATTGCTATTTCTAGTGATTTTATGAAAACAGGGATTTTTTTAATGCAAAAATTTTTTTCATCACCAGGCACAAAATGGATTCTTTATCTTATGTAAAACTACAGAAAATTTCTATTCATTAAGTCAGGCCAAAATTGCCAACTCTGTATAAAAAGTTAAGCTTCCAACTCCGTATTAGGCATTCACATTGTAACGACCTTTCCAAAGACACTGGGATTATGCAGCTCCTTTTCATTTCAGGGGACTTTTACTGTTGACACTGAAAAAATATTGAGGAGACAAGCAGGATTTTAAATCATATTGCAATGATTAGTTTCAGGCACTTACATTTCATCAGTTTTTGTTTTTAAATACGTAGCCTGATTCCCCATTCAAAAGCAGCAGTTTGAAAACAGCCACGTTCAGCTAGCACACTTTAAGCATTTGCACATCTACATTCAGCCTACATTTGCATGAATATGTCAAAACGTTTTTTTAATTCCCCTTCACACTTTAGGAGAAACATTCAAGAACTGACAGATTTGTGGAAAAAACCCCTCAAGTTGGCCATTAGCAAGAAGTCAGTGATTTACATATAATTATCTAGACATCCACAACAGAGCAATCAGCCAAATAAATGGAACATTAATGTGACAGCTGGATTCTGATCTTCACATCTTCCTTAATCTAATTTAAAAAATAACAGCAACAATGGGAAACCAGCCTTGATACAAGGCGACTTAGAACCTTAATTCACCAAATTTAATCATCTGTAAGGATTCCAGTAAATCATTAATCACAAAACATCAAAATGATTTTTAATGAAAAACACCTCAAGCCCCCAGAATTACTGCAGACCTTGCCTGCAGAATAGGAAAAATACTTCAATGCTTTTCATTTCACCAGAAAAGGTAAGATCTGCACGGAATCACCATATCAGGTAATGCTCAGAGAGAAATGTTGCTTTTTGAGGGTCCAGATACTCTTAGGGAGCACTTGAAAAGGTTTGTTCTCTCAGATATTCAAGGCCACAAACTTTCATCACTCCTTGCTTCCACATGAATCATGCCTTTTTTTAACATGATCTGTTTTCCTCATCAACAACAATTTTTAAAATATGTAACTCCTATTAAATTTAATGATTAACTGGATTTTTGTAACCTTCCTGCATGTTGACCCCTACAATCTTACCCAAACCTTGAGGGAACCGAACAAAAAACCTCACAGTTCTGCTCTTAGTACTTAGGTAAACAGGCACAGAACATCAGGAAATGTTTGATATGCATGCCCAGCCAGGAATGGAAATTGGAGTCAGATCATGGTTCAACGAGATGATTTCCACAAGCAGATGCTGAAATGCCCCTCAGTTAAACCACTAAACTGAGCAAGTTGGAACAAGATGTCTCAACTATGAAAACCACCGAGCACATGCTAAGCCCTTGAAGCTGCTATGCCTGTTGCACACAAGAGGAAGAGCAGGCAACCAGTTCAGGCAGCTTTCTGTCCAGGCTTACCACTAATTTTGCAAGGAGTGTTTTATAAGATGGAATTTTTATCGCCCTTCACGTAGGTGGCTGCAACACTAGAACACAGGAGAACAAGTGCCAGGCAGGCCAGACCTCCTGAGATGCGTGGCAGCTGTTTGAAGCACATTTTTGTGATTGAAAACACTGAAGTGGGACTGGATTACTCAGGACTCAGCATCCCCATATAAATCGGAGATTTATCTTTTCGCGAGGGGGACACTTGGCAGCTGCAGTCTCACGTTCCTCCTTCTCTGTTTCCAAAATGAAGGTGGGCATTTGTGCACTTAGAGACAAATATTGCTGTGCTGTCACTACTATCCCAGCTGTGTTCCCCATGGAAGTTTCCAGCTGAACACAGAGCTGTGTCTCCTGATGTGTGCAGATGTACCTGATGTACAGCAAAACCACCAGGAGACGCCAGTTTTGGACACATGGATTCACAGTGCAGGCTGATAACTGGTGTCATACAGACTGCCCCATCAGCCAGCCTGTCACTGCTTTTAGAGATTTCAAAGCTCTGGGGCTTTTTTCCGCTCACGGTAATCCTTATTAACAATCTTTTGGTATTATTTTTTATTATTTTTTATTTTATCATTATTTTTTACTATTATTTTTTAAATTTACCAAATTTGTCCAAAAGCAGTGTTTCACTGCTTCATATTTTTCAAAAAAATGTCTTTACTCACTGAAACACAAAATTATCATGCATTCTACTTTTTTTAAATGGCCAAGTTATTTTTGAAATTTTTTTTAGCCCCACAAATACATATTAACTTGCACACAATCCAATAATGAATAAAGACAAAAGACAACTTAGGAACTAGAGTAATTTTTGTCTATTTTCTCCTTTGGTGAATTATGAATAATTCTACATGCAAAATATGGGGGGGAAAAAAGCTAATTGGTGTTGTGTTATATTTGTAGAACACACCTGTTGATCTCAACTTGTAGTATCTCCCTTTAATACTCTCCAATACAGGAAAAGTTACCAGAATTAAAAACAAAGAAACAACACCCTCACCAAAAAAAAAAAAAAAAAAAACAAACCAAAAAAGAGCAAACACACATCCTATAAATATTGAAATTGTACATTTAAAATGGTTTGTCTCTCTTTCATGAAAAAAAATGGAAAAGAGTCTCAGAGTATTGCATATGCAGCAAGTACAGTCCTGATTAATGCAGTTTTTCTCCTAATATTCACTGAAGGTTCTTGGTAGCTGTTTAGGGCCACATTAGACTGGGATTAGCAATTACAGTGACACCTCTTTGGCATCTAGCTCCTAACAGGTCTTCTCATAACCTGCTTCTGATGACCCCTGTGTAACATTGCCATGCCATGCAACTCTAAATAAGCTCAAAAACAATTTAAAAGGCATCTTCTGTAAAACAAATATTTCATTTTTCAAATATGCTTTTGATTATGTAGCAATCATAGGGGGAAACACTGCATGCCTTTCACAGTCTCCTTAAAAAGAGGAGGAAAAGGGTACACCAAGGTTGCATTTGTTCAATCCCATGATTCCAATTATCTTTTTTATATGGAAGAGTATGTTCACCACTGAGACGTGACAAAAACAGAAAGCACCAGATATTGTCAGTGCAAATACCTTATATCTCATCTCTGACATACAACTCAGTGATTTACCAAACACTGTCTGAGGCTGTGTATTGGCAATCTTCCTTGACATGGAAGATGCAGAGAAGATGGATGTGACACAACATTGGGATAATGATTCTCCAGAACGCCAAATAAATGTGCAAGCATGGAAATAGGCAACTCCAGCTGAATGCTGTTAGCACATCTTGTAAGAGCTGATCACAGCAGCCACTGCAACAAAGCAACACTCAGTGAAACAGAGTTGAAGCAACATAACAATCACACCGCAAGGCAGCTGATGCACATCATCTTGTGCTATGACCCAATGACACTCAAATTCAGCTGATGAACTGGAGAGCAGAGGCATCCCTAGATAATGAATCACTTAATAATACAATAATTAAATATTCTGAGACCTTCACTATTTTTTCCTAAAATCAGTTACAGAAAATACACAAATGAGTCCTAGTGAAGAGTCAGAAAATATTTGTAGATTAGACCACTAAAATATTACACTCCATATATGCATAAATTATTTCTGGAGGAGCACTCATTAATACAATCATATCAACCTTAAGTATCTGTGTACAGACAGAAATTTCAAACAGCAAATTAAACACACACACAAAGGCATGAAAAAGTCAAGAATGGCAGGATGTTTTGAGCATCCCCTAAATTCTCCAAACACCAGAAATCTGCACTAAATACAATATTTTGTCTTTTGGGGGAATGCTGCTTTCGTATCTGTTGTGCCAGTAAATAATTGTAAAGCTATGTCTCTCTAATTCCAGATGGATTCCTGCTGTGCATTCTCTCTCCTGGATATCCTGAATTATGTAATCTGCAGAATGCAGATCAAGGACATGACTGATGGTCCTTCTGTATTTAGAGTTCCCTAATGATGCCAACATGGGTTCTATAACAATGACCTGGGTACCAAGCACCTTACCCTCTTCTGAGCCCTTACAATCTCTTATGCAGGCAGCAATCACAAGCCACTAGAGAGAAAGAAAGAATATAATTTTATTTGTACTTTTATTAAAAAAGCCAAAGATACTACTCCGTTAATTTCAAAACTGGTGATATCTACAATCTTCCTTATATATCCAACAAACTCTTAGTATAGAAGTTCCCCAAAGAATATATTTTAACAAATACCAAAGAAAGTTCATTACTGCCTCACCACACTCTATCATTAAAACAGGAAACAATGGATTTCAGGGATCTCTGTATTTATGAAGCTTGTGTTTGTTTGCATGGTAGTTGACTTGCACAGTTCATTTATAGCAATCAATCAGTGGCAAAGCTGCTGCAAAGTGAACCACCCTTGAATACAGATTATGCAGAATATTAATTCAGTAATAATTGAGTTCTTGGAGGCTCACAGGTAAAGAAACTAATGTATTATACATCTCACATTATGCTGTGAGAGGTTAGAGGACTTTGAAGCCTTGTAAGACCAAAACCATTAATAGTGCATATTGTATTGTCAAGAGGGAAAAAAAACCCTGAATTTCCAAGACACACAAAGTTAAGATCAACTCAGACAAATGTGGGGGAAAACTGGAAACCTTACAAAGTACAGCCACTCTTTGGAAGCAAACAATCAATACCTGCACTGTTTAAACTTTTAGAAAAGTCACGAAAGTACTGTCAGTGTAATACTGCAGCCCACGGGTAATTGACATGCACTGAGACGTTTCCTTCTTTTACAGACAAAGGTAACCAAAGAGGTGGTTTCATCTATGAATACAATTTCAAGAAATTGCTCTCAGACGACTTTTTAAAACCCCGAACCAACAACAAAATGAAAACAAAAAACCAAACCCACAGATAGAAACCACCACCCTTTTCCACAGGGAACACGTCAGGATGTCCTACCCAGCTTCAAGCTGCTGCTTCAGAAGGATGCAGATCTGTGGATCCCACATTAATCTGCCAGCCCTACACAGATGGCACAGGTGGTGGGGACCTGAAGTGGCCCCAAATCCCTGTGTGCTAACACCACCTGAATGCCAGTTAAGGAGATGCAATCTGGTTTATGACTAAATTCTGAAAACACAGCTTGGTTTTTAACCATTCACACATGTACCCCAACACCTAAAAGTCACCATTTCTGGGCAGTGGAAGGCTACAGACACAGTCATCACAACTACAAATATGGCATGGTCTGAGCTGTTTGTGAAACCTTGCGTTTATTCACTTGCATTACAGAAGAGTGGACTCCAAGCAAAGAAAGATCCCAGATCATCCATGGATACTGTAACCAGCTACAGCTTATGTTTGTGAGCTGGACTCCTGTCCTTTGTCTCTCACATGTCAATGATGTAAATTCTCCCATTTTTCTCTCCTTCTGTTTTCCTTCCCACAAGGTGGCCACCCAAGAAATCCCTTGGGTAACTCGGACATGTGTTTTGTGGCAAGGGACAAATTTATTTTTAAGGGAGAAGAAATCCAGGAAGAACAGTATTTAAAACTCCCTTCTCTTCTAGCTCAGAGACCAAGGACTTACCAAAAACTACTGCTAGAGAAGCACTCCACCCCAAACACAGCTGCCACCCTGTGATTTCCTTAACACCACATTAAGACACTTAATGCAGTGTATTTAAACACACCTCTCTGCCCAGGGCTCAGGGCAGCTGGCCTAACACAGCAAGTTCCACATAGTTTTTTTTTTTTTAAAAAACATCATGAAGTACAAAAGGCAGCTGACCGATCATCTGGACTCCACAAAGGATACAGCATGTATCTTTAGAGAACATAACTTTATTTAATAGAAGTTTTTTGCTCCAATATACAAAATAAGGGACTGCAATCCCAATTGACATTTACATAGGTACACAGCAAATAAATTCCACCATTTACAACAACTGACAACTTTCCCACACTCCTCACTGTATTACAGTCAAGAAAAAATCCTATAATGTTTTACATACCAATCAGTTATATTTCGTATTTCTGTCTCTTTTAATTCTGTTTTAAGTTGCAGCTTCTGACATCAGTTTAATGAAGAACTTATAATTATTTCAGCTGCACTAAAAGAAAAACGAAATATGTAATTTGGAATACTATCTCAAAACCCCTATACAAAATAAAAGTCAGTATCTTATAAAAATACATAGCAGGAGTAAAACCAGTGAAACAACAAAAATGCTTTGAATTTTGTTAAAGTATAAAACATCAACTAGCCTCAGCTTCCAGCTACATTAAAACAAAAGAAAAAAAAAAAAAAAAAAGAAAAGAAAATGAAAAAAAAGACCAAACAAATTAGCAAAAGGTAATATGACAGTTCTTTTGCAATACTGTACCTTTACTATGCAAAGGACTTCATCCTTCTAACATGCACCATTATGCAACTAATTTACCCCTTAAACCTTTTTCTATTGAAAGCCAAAAATAGATGTTAACATTATTTGAATCCTTTCAGAAAAATCCAATCATATTTTTCTGCACCTCCCAGAATATTTAGCCTTTACTTTACAATGCTGGTAGTTTAATCATGATACATAATCTTCTATAAAAGAATTCTAGCCAAACCAAGGCGTTAGAAACTCTGCATCTTACAAAAGCGATTTGTTATAGTATGACAGTTGCTAAATAGCCCAATTTATTTAGTGACCCTGTTAAAGATTTGTTCAACTGAGTGAATAGGTGAAGTCATTTCCTGAGCTAAAAGATACAGGTAAGTAAATAGTCAGTTATAGCAGCAGACAGGAGACATTCTTTCAAAAGTTGTAACAGTACCAATAAAATAACCTTAGAAAATTACAGTAATGTCAAAATCACTAGCTGACAAGGGAGTGACAAGGACATCCAAGACCTGATTGCCATAATCTGGAATGCACATCCAATGACCTTCCAGAAATTACATTCAGCTACTGTCAGACAATGTACTCCTAAGTGAAGAATGTCAAACAGTTCACATTTCTTACAGATCAGGTGTTTTGCCAAGATTTAATTCTTAACGCTGTTTCATAAGCTTAAAGCAAGGTAAACTGCTTAGTTTCAAAAAATTTCCACTATACAAGACTTAAATATTATTACTTTCACAAGAATGTGGTATAACTTCAGTCTCATGAAATTCCAAACCGATTTCTTCTTATTACTCAGACTTAATTTAATGTTTAACAGAAGTTGATCTGCTTTTAGGAGAGGAAATAATATTCTTAAAATTATTTACTTCGATCCAAATCATTCTAATTTGCCTGGAGTATGAACCATTAACAAATCATCAAAGAACTACAAAGACTGGTATACCACCACTGCACCAACGTTTTCTTATGATTTAAGTCTTCTACATCCCTTTTTTCACCCGTTAATGGGAAGAGTCTACTCTGACTTTATTAAATAAAATACCTGAGTTGGATACCAGTTCCTCCAGAAGGAAATCTCTCTGCTGTGTTAAAAATTTTTCAGATATTGTAGGTGTCGCTTTTGTAATTTTTATTGTCTCTCCTTTAATATTTAAACATAATTAGTTTAAATTCAAATTAATATATAAAATTTCCAATACTTGTTAGAATAAAGGACAATACACAAGATCCTAAGTTACAATAATTTATAAATAAAAAATAAACTATTACAAACCAAATCTTTCCCCATACGGAGATGAAAAGCCATAACCTTGACTGATTGTTCCCGATCACACGTTATAAATAATGTAAGCTTCTCCAGAGAAGCAAAGCATCCTTGCCTCCCTGACACCACTTCACACCCTCAGTTAAACCACTTCCATCAAGAAGGCAATTGAGTTGGGCCCAGACATAACTTCTTGCTTACATGTTAACCTTCCAAACCTCACTCTTTCAAACCTAAGCACAGGAAACTAACTTCACAGGGAATCCTTTACCTTTTCTACACAAAGTCTGTATAAAATACAGATTTCTAACGCTCCTAACTGCACCAAACCTGATTCAAAGGTCACTGAAGTCCATGGAAGGCTTCAATGGGCTTTGAACTGGACTGGGACCACTGAGATGGCATTCCCCAAAGAAAAGCTCCTGCAAGTGTGGCTGGTATCTCTCTTTTTGCTTTTATGGGATGCAGTGGAGATGTGTAGTCAGCATGATACCTGAGCAAATAAAATGAAAATGATATAAACATTTTAAGAACCCCAAACTCTTTCCTTAGTTGTGTGCAAACTGTGCTATTGCCCCTAGAGCTCCCTGCTTTCCTTCTCTTCAGTGCTTGCTCCACTCCAGGACAAGAAGATGTGAGACACAAGAATCTCTCTTCACCGCAGCTCCCCCTCAGTCCCGGGACTGATAGAAGAGGATGTAACCAGACTCAGAGTTCTTTGAGATGTCTGATGTCAACCCGTAGAATTCTTCAATAGCTTGTGCATCAATTTTCTGCATGTAAAAACACAAAAAAATTGAAGTAGGAATGTCTTGCATAATATACACATAAAATTAGGTTCCACTCTAAAAGTTATTGTAAAACCAAATTAACTTTCACATAATTACATAACACAATAAAATCCAAATAATTCTTTAATTTGTTATGTTTCAGCTTTTCCTCAGCCATCAACTGCACAGAGGGTAGCAGCTATGTATGTTTTATATATAAATTCTTAAGTGTTGCTGTAAGTATTGCTTTAAGTTCCTATGTATTGTAAACTAAAACCCATTTTATTTATATCATTATTTGCCTTGCCACAGAACAGTTTATTAAACAATGGTGAAAGACAGTGGTCATGAACAAATGAGTTTCTTTTTAAAAACCTAAATGGAATGCAAAGCGTTGTACAGTCAAATTGCGCCGCACAGCTCTGCACACACAATTATTGCTCATTTAGACTGGGGTTGAAGCCTCTTTTCATCAGCACACCAGTCATTCTACTTTAAATAATCAGATCCACAAGAGAGGTGCATGTGCTCTGGTTGGGCTTACCTCAACAATATCATCATCAAAAAGCAACCAAAAATCATGACTCTTCACTATTGCAATATAATGTCCTCTGTTAGGGCCACTGTAAAACAAAATGGGGAAAGAACATAAACCATAACTTACATATATGTGGAGATGCATTCCCTTTAATTATTTTTCTTGTAGAAAAGCAGCACTTAACAGTAATTAAAATGGCTACCACTACAATTTCTGTTTGGATGTGTCGTGTTTTTTCTTTTTACTCTCTACTTACATCATCCTCACAATAGTCTTACTTATTATGCTAAATAAAGTATTACTATTTCAAATAAGGAATGAGCAGCACAGGCACTGACAATATAAATGAAATCTCAAAAAGAGTCAGAGAAGTGAAATCAATAAAGCATTCTGATATTTCATAGAGACAGAACAGATCCCAAACTATTTCTGATCTTTAGAAAGAAAAAGCCTGTAGAGCTGCTGCTCATCTCCAGTCTCTTCATCTGGTCCACTGTAAACAGAAACTGAATTAAATGGGCAGCTTAGGAGTCCCAAGAAGCTCAGCAATGAGAAGGGCTCCCAATTAAAACTGTCACAATGCTCAGCCTCTTCAGTTATGGCAGACAAGAAATTTCTCCACGACTGTGCCAGAAAAAACAACCCACCAGAACTGTAGGAGTGCCTTATTTGTCATCAGGTCTCAAGTAAGGAAACAGCACAATTTCTGAAACAGCTGAACCTTACAACTGAGAGTGCACAACCCAGCTGAAGCAGTTCTGGAACTGCCACAACTGGCCAGCAGCACTCCCATGGCTTTGTGCCCAGGTCAGGGAGGGAAGGTGCCATCCCGAGGGAGATGTCTGTGCACCAGATCTCCATGAAAACAGCGTGGGCATCTCCTTCCTGCTCGTGGCTCCAAGAATGGAGAAGTCCCCAAGAAAGCAGAAATGGTCAGAATGGCCAGAAAGATTTTCCCCTGTAATCCAGAACAAGAGTGTCCCAGAAAACTACGGCACAAAGGCTTTTTTTCCAAAATTGTCCAATTTGAGATCTATTTATCGTAAGTCTACTCTTTAGTCATTGTGAGAAGACTGAATAAGTGGAGCAAATTGTCCAAAGAGAAAGCGAAATTAGGATTCCTAGCTATGAAACTGTGATCAGTGCAACCTAATCTAATGTCAAAGTTACCCTGATTTGAGTTTCAGTATTTAACCTTACAATATAAATTATTCTGCAATTCTAGGTGTCAAATTGTAATTTTCAACTTGAGGCTTTTATCCACTCAAATAAGCAGTTTGTAGAACAAGCTGATTTTAAATGTTCTTGAAGCCACAAGAACATTTGTTGAATATAGCAAAATAAAATATAAATCTAACAGTCCTATTTTGAAAGCAGAGAAACAAAGTAATCAACAAAACTCATAATATGTGGATATATTTCAGAAAATGTTGCTCAAGCCTTAAGGAAAAAACCACACCCTAAAGGAAATGATTTATAAATTATTCTTTCTATAATGCTTTCCTTCCTAAGAAAGCTGTTTTCCTTAGAAACTGTTTTTAAATATTATTGTATGATAATGTGTGGTTTGTGGGTTTTTTTTTAAACACAGTTAAGTTCATATAAAGATCTGTAATGTGAAATACAGTCACCATGTTTCACAATGATCTCTCAAAGCAACAAGGCCATAATTTCTGTCAGGACTGATAGCTTTTCCCCACAACACTTTTTTTCCTAAAAAAGTTAGTTACTTTTTACGAGGTCTTTATTTGATTTATATGACACTGGGGGGGTTTTGTGTTGTTCTTTTAAGCACAGTTATGTTTATAAAAAAGTCCCTTGTTTATAGCAGAGTAATTACCTTCCACAATGAACTACCACAGCAACAAGGTCATACATTCTGTCAGGATTGGTGGCATCTCCTGAGGTGTTAAATAAACGAAGCTCTAAAGGAAAAACTACTCTATAAGAGAGTTTTGTGTATCGATGCAGCTGATCCATGTACTTAAATCTCTTCAAATGGAGAGCCAGAATCATAGGCAGCTTTTTTACTTTCATCCTGAAAAAAAGAGCAAAGCCAAAAAACCAGCAGTATTTCCAATATTCATCCTAAACATTCAGTCAGTAGCAAAAAACAAGAAACTTGTTCTACTGAAGTCTTTAAAAACCTTTGCAAGCATTAAAAGAAACCAAAACAATCCGATGTTTAAAAGTTTATTGTGTTGTTAAACTAAAGATTTTTAATGGAAAGAGAGAGAACTGAAAATGTATTTAAAACAGTAAGATATACTACATAAAAACAACTGTGATGAGCTTACATAGTATTTTAGACATATAGATCACACAGCATAGAATTCAACTTTTAAGTCCATCTACCCATAGCTTTTCGGAGTTCCAAAAGTAAAACCTAGATCCCACTTGATGTACAGTGCAGGTATTGCAACAGAGCTATTTCAGAGGTCCTGTTCCAGCTGAATTTCCCAGTAAACCAGCCAAGTCAAACAAGCTCTTTAAAATAAGCTTTGTTACACCACTTTGTCACATAAGTATTACTCCCAAGTTTTCCTAGCCATTCATTTCCAAGCCATTCATTTAAAATTTCCAAGGGACACAAATAGCCTGCTGTTATGCACCTACCTCCTGCTATCCAAACAAGATAAGGCTGAGCTCTGGCACAAAAATTTGGTACAAATGTTGCAGCAATGTTTTACAGCAGTCAAAGCCAGAAAGTGACCTAGCTCTACTGAGGGCTCAATGGCCCCTTTCCCCTAGCATGAGGTATTGATATCTCACATCAGTACCTACAAATCCTCCTCAGCCAACCACAGCTGGCCTGGCAGCATCACAGATTTCCAAATCTTTGGGCAATGAATCTGCCCATCCTAACAAAGCAACCAAACCAGAGCTCTCTGCTTCCTGGCACAGCCAAGAGCCTTGGACCAGCACAGCGCTGCCTTTTCAAACTTACAGCCCCAAAAGGCAGCTCAAAAGTCTCTGCAATACAGCCCAGGTTTCAGACAGGTCTATTAAGGCCACACTTTCAGAATGTCAGGAAATTTGTAAAAGACAGCTGGTTTTCAAAAGATAGGGGACTGTGGACAAATTCCTTGGTAACTCACCTGCCCACAAGGGGACCAGGCAATGAAAACAGCTGGAGCAGGGCAGAAAGATGACAGAAGCAACTATTTTTTAGGGTGAGTTATAGTTTGATTATATTATGGCTACAATTTCTGCTCTCTTTTCAAAACTAAATCCTCTCCTTACAATATAACTGAGTTTGGTAATTGGAGCTCTTTCAATGGTGAAGAAATTTGGTACACCATCTTTGCGAGCTGAGTAGTCCCCATCACAGCTAAACTGTTTTATAGAAAAGGAAGAAAAGTATGACTGCAGTGAAACTGAACCTACACCCCACGTGAAACCCAAAACATAAGCAATCAAAGCTGTGTTTTGCCATGGAAGTGCCTACAGTACAGGTTTATGCCAACCCAATTTATATTGGTCATGGCTCACATTACCTCCCACACAGAAAAAGAGCTCAGGCAACAGAAAACAGGCCAGGCCTGAATCCACAACCTCTACCAGACACCAATTAGTAAGCTTAGGCAATGTGTGAAGGCAGACTTGCAGATGAGATATGCAAAATCTGTGTGTGCAAACCATGGTAAACCAAATAACCAGCAGCAGAGGCATAACCAGTAGAGCATGTCAGAGCTCCCAGTCCTTCAGCCAAATATTTCTCAGGTAATAAATAACCACACAGTACACAAATTGACAGGTTTTTCAAAGGTGTAAACAAGACTAGAACTATTAGGCAGACAGGAATTGGTTTTAAACAAACATAATGGTTTTCAGGCTTCCACCGAGCTTCGGATGATTTCCAGGAGCTCTGTCAAGCAGTTTGGCACAAGTAATCAAACATGTTCAAGAAATCAGAAACTCAGTTAACAACAACAGCTACAAAAAGTGCTATCAAACCGAATCGTTCAGCAACTGGAGAAATTATTTCATTTTCAAAACAAAACTAAGTTTAAGAAGTCACATGCAATCAATGACATTGCCAATTATTTTTAATTAGCCCCCGACAATTTGTTTAGACTTGGCTTTTTAACTTTTTCTGGTCTCAAGACTATTCATTTTCTTATTTGTAAAATAAATAATGATCAAAGGAGTCCCAAAACACTTTACATGGATTCTCACTACTCATGGAAAGAGACACATTGAATTCTAGCGAGAGAAAGGAAGGCAAGTTACTTTTAAGTGGAAGAAGAGTAGAAAAACTAAGGGGAAAAGGGTGTTCTCTCCTTTACACAGACACACAAAAGCAGTACCAGAGTATTTTCATTGGATGCATGGGTTATTTGTCTCCTTCCCCAACTGTGCTGTACCTTTTATGTGCCTCTTGCTTACTGCGACACTCTTCACAGTAATACTTGTATTCACTGCACAGAGTTTCTGTGTTGCTGAAACCCCTGAGTAAAAAAAACAAAGCTGTAAACACTAATTTTTTAATATGAAATATCCATATAAATGTACAATATCAACAAAACAATACACTTCAATCTACATAAGATAGAACTGGCAGCTTATTTCCTGCTTTCTGGGTAACAGGTAAGGGCAAATCACAAAAATTTGGATTTTTGTGCCTACCTTAAACAGTGAGTGATTGAAGTATTCTGCTCCACATCAACTGAAAGGTCTAGGAAGTCTTCATCCTTGCTGCTTACCTGCATGAAAAGAAGACCCAACAGAACAGACATAAGACAAATAATACTAATTTACCTCTGTTTTTCAGTACCACATTCTATTGACAGAATGTATCTTTTACCCTATAATATCCTTTTAAAAAATTTTACAAGTAGCCTTTCTATTTCAGAGATTTCTGTATTTTCTCTTTTTTTTTCAGGAAGGGTGAGGTGTGTATGAGTCTCTGGGTGTATGTAATGCCAGTTCTCTTTATGTTGTGACTTCAGATCAACAATATTAATGCCAAATTTCTTCTACACCTCAGATTTTTCAAAAGAACAGAATCACTGTGATTCTTCTGCTTAGTGCTCTCACTTCTGTTCTTCTCTGACTCCCTTGAACCAAAAGTTATGTATTTGCATGTCACAGTGTACCCAATAAACAGCATGAATATTTTGAAGCCTCTTCCAGGCTAGACTCATACTCCTAAAGGAGCAGCAGGCACTAAATTTGGCAAATGAGAGCTTGGTCTGACACAGGCAGAATAGCAGCCAATTCTCAGAAAAATATAAGAGTAACAAGAAAGTAAAACAGAACATTCTAGAAGTAGAAAATAAATTCCACCACAAACCCTGACAAATGATGAAAAAATCCACAGCAGCCCTGAAAACCAACTATGCTATTGAAGTTTTAAAAACCAGTGATGTGCAACCTTAACTTTTGCCTGCTAGTGTGTCCTCTCTGTATCTAAATATTCTCAATGCCACTCATGACAATGGTCTCTGCCTAGATACAGAAGTAAATGCTTTTAGAAAAGATACCTGGCTGCAATTTCTTGACTGAATGCAGGAAAAGTGAAATAGGTACAGGGAAATAATGTAAGTTGAATCTTTTAAACATATTCCCTTTATGTTCCCTTTTCAACTCAGAAGGGAAAAAAAAAAAGAGGAAGTGGAAATTTGTTCTCTAATAATCAAGAGATGAGAAACACACAGCTCCTAAGGGCAGTGTACATGGAGAAAAAAAGAAAAAGGCGGATGGTCAAGACATCCATATCTGAGCATTAAGAACACAGGGCAAATCCAAACACCCAGGAAATTAGGTTGAAAGCTTCTGTTAATACCTGTGAGAAGATTGGGCTCCCACTGTTCTGTCCCTAGTCTTTCCAAGAGTTAAGTGTGCATGTCAAAAAACACCACTAAGTTAATACACATCATTTCTACTGCAATATTCAGATGCTCAAGTATAATGTTTATACTTTTAGAGAGATCACAGAGCACATATGGAAAACTTCCAGAATGTTTAAAGTGGGAAAAAAAAGCCACCTGCACCTTCAGTGTGCTGTACATTTCCTGCATTCAGGGATGTGTTATGGTTTAGTTGTGTGGTCAATTCTTCAAAATATCCCCTTGCAAATCACTCTTGAAATTATCAGACCTGCATTTATAATACTAAGAACTCTGGTGGAAATCATTGTAACTGGGGATTAGGAATGGCTCAGAAAAAAAAAAAAAATCAGTTCCAGAAAATACTCTGCTGCTGCAGTCTTCAGCTAGGACAGCTGGAATTAGGGAGTCATGTGATCAGTGTTATTCAGACATGCAATTAGATAATTCTTCCTCTTTTGGTCTAATCAAAGAAAATTACGTGAAACAATACAGATTTCACAGGCAGCTTTATCCCACACAAAAGCTGTAAGGGCAATGGAGAGGAGGGAAAGGATGTGTTCTACTTGGTCAAAAAGAGATTGGTACTGAAAACAGAAGTTTGCAAAAGGACAATTTCCATTCTCTGTGATAATATGGCCTTAAAACACCTCACTCAGGTTAGACAGCCCACTGTGCACTTAGGATCATGAGGAACCATTAAAGGCTTCATTGCAAGAATAGCCAAGTGGAATTTTTTCCATTTAGGTTGGTGATTTATAAATTGTTATTCTTAATTTTTAAGATTCTTTGAGCCTTACTATTTGAACAGATTTTTTCTAACATGAGCTCATACAGTTTTAATTAAAAAAAAATTAAAAGCCACTCTGGAATCTTACAAGTTTCCCTCCCCCCACTTTTTGTAAAGGTTCTGTTTCAAATAAACATTACTATGCTTAGACTACAATCAGCAATGCTATATATTTCAATCATCTATAGAATGAAAAGAATGATGGGCATGATCAGAAAACCTCAGCACTTGCAGGATGGAGCCCTGATGTATTCAAAAAGCTGTCTGAGTGCTCCTAACAGGAACATCTGAGTAATAGTGAGGACTTTGGATGCTCCAGAGCTCTGGCTGAAGGGGATGGTGTGCTGTTCCCACGTCAAGGACATCATCTGCACCCACACAGCTCAGCTGCACTCTGATGACCAAAGCTGCACAGAACACAAAGCTCAGAAGGCTGAAACTCACAGAATCCATTATTTCCTACACTTGGGGATTTCACTGGCAATGTGAATCTGCTCACTGGCAAAAAAGCTCTTGCAGCTAGAGACTGCCGTGTGTGCTAAAACAGAAAGCAGTTTTAAAAGAAGCTGAAACAAAGTGTGTGACTTATCCTGGTTAAAAAAAAAAAAAAGATAAATGAAAATCGAGCAGAGCTAAAGGCTCTGTAGGACTCATATGAGAGAGAACATGGGATTTTCCTTACTTCCTTCTCTCAGTCCAAAGCAGAACTGAGCCAAAGAATTCTATGCCTTGTAGAGTCATTTGAACCCAAGAGCAAGACCATCACCTGGAGACTGATATGGTGGTTTTGACAATTCCCTGTATTTCTCTGCAGAAGTACTGGCCACATTTAGCTGTTCAAAATTTAATGAAGCCAATTATAACACTTTCTGGTTTACTGTTATCCTTCCTTAAACTATGAGAGAAACCCGTAAAACCAATTAACTTCTAGATAGTTTCTATAAATTAGCCCTAAAATTTACATTCACTTCATCATTCTGCCTCTGTCAAGGAAGGATGAAAGCATTATAAAGAGAAACCACATTAAAAACATGAAAAAACAACTTACAATCCTTTTGTAACATATTAATTTCATAAATTGGCTTAATTCACAACACAAATCTTTGTTAAAGAATCATATCTACGTTCCTTATACTCCACTGTCCATACTTAAACCGAGGATGCATCTTTAGATAGTTCAGTTTTTATCTTTAAGATGGGCAAATGAAAGGGTGCATCTGGAAGGATGCTCTTTTCCACAACCAGGATAACCAAAATCAGAATAAAATTTTGCTCATTTTAGGAACACTGAGGAGGTTTGTCCTATTAGAAGATAATGACTGTCACTTTCAGCAAAGATAGTGACAGTCATTATAAATATAAATATATGCTTTGTATTTAAATATGCAATAATTTTCCAATTTAAATTAAAAATAAACTAGGGCTATCGTCTTGTCCTTAAGAAGCAGAAATTCATCCACTATTGCTTGTAATCTTGTACATGAGCTATTTCCAAGTATTCCTAACATTTTAGCTTATATTTCTAAATACAGAAAGAATCTAAATGCCAACAGCTCCTAATAAGCATCAAAACAATCATATATACTCATTATTTTTTAAAATAATACACTATTCACAGTAATATTGCCCATTTAATATGTCCAAGTGTGTTTCTAAGTGCTCATTTCCAGGTCACTGTGTTTTGGACACAAGCTGACATACTAAAAATACAGAATCTGATAAAATAGTTTCCAGATTACTTTGATTATCATCTTGTTCAGCAATAGCTGAATATTTCTATTAGCTACAGCTAATAGAAAAAAAAAACCTACGCACTGTTCGTAGAATTCTCAAAATTGTGACAGACCTGTTAACTAATAAAATATCAGTGTTTTATCAGTGCAAAGAGCATATCAGTGCTTTAAAATTGCATTAAGGACAGCACCTAGATCAAAATCCTGACAGCAGTAATTCATAATGCCACAGTGAGGAAAGGTAATGATGCCAGTTGTGTCAAAAGACTCAGGCTAAACTCATGTTTCAAGGAAAAAAAAAAAAAGAACAGCTCAAGAACTAGAAGAGAAACAATTGACAGTTGCCAAGAAATACTGATTAGGGAGGGGAAATCCGCTAGAAAAAAATATGGTAGCATGGAATGAGCACCTAAATTACTCATAGTCTGCAGTTACATTATACATGACATTATCAATCTCTTTTCTTTGAAATAAAAGCGATGGGTATTTCTAGAAGACTGAGAAAATTACATGAGAAATGTACAGATTTGATGAATTCCTGCCTTCCAACGTCATGCTGACATATCTGCATTACCTAATTAAGTTAAAGAAAATTGGCATGAAGCTATACAAAAACCACAGCCATTTAGCTTTTTACAATCTCTAAGGAACAGACCATGACAGAATTACTGTAATTTTTCAATTGTGCTGCTTTTACTCTTTCTCAAGTTGGTAAAATCCAATTTTTATGAAATACATTTTTTCTCTTATTGTAGAACCTCTCAAAAATATTTTAGAGAATACTCAGGGAAAGAGTTTATTTCACAGCATGTAGTATTAGAAGAATTCCTGTGGACAGACATTTAGGGAAGGATCACTTTTCATGAACATGAAGGTATATTTTTTGAGAATCCCAGTCTACTATCAGAGTGCCAAAAGCCAACCATTAGTATCTTGATTTCAACAGCTTTAAATTTAAAAACCAGGAATCCATGGAAACTGATTCATAATACTTAATTATGAGATGCATCAGTAAGTACAACACTAAGTTATTTAGACATTAAATTTGAGAAGGACCTCACACCCTTAAATCACAGAGTTTACTTTGTTTAAAAGTACACCACTTTAGAATTTTCTGATCTAAATTTTGAAGGTGATTATGATCACACCGACAAAAAATCCAACTGGGCATTTTCCTAATATTGACCAAATGTCTCCTCCTACAATTCATGCATCGGCTGCTGGGATGTTCTTACTAACAAAGAAAAACCACAAATATTCACACAAACACAAAGATCACTGAAGAAAGGAACTAATATCTTGTTCTGCTGGGAGAAATGAACCGTGAAGCACGCAGCTCTGAACGTGGCATGTTGGTGCTTACAAAGCCCATGAGAACTTACAGTTTCACAGGTAAGACACCTGGTTTCATTAGTTAACGTTCCCTGGAAGATCTCGTGCACCCAGGTGGGGTCTGGGGGGCTGCTGCTCTCACTGTCTACGGTGCCATTGGGCAGGCGCCCGTTCTGCTTCTCCTGCTTCCTCTCCTCCTGCAAGATGTCCGCGATGGTGTTCAAAAGGTAGTTCAGGAACTCGTGTGCATCCTGCTGCATGTAGTTGTCAAACAGTTCTGCGAGATAAAACACAAGGCTTACTAACTGATCAGTTAGTGCTGTGCTACAGAAAGGTTTTTAACAGAGTCAGATTTCAAAACCAGTCAAGATTTCACATCTTGAATCATTCACAGCAATACGACACCAACCCAAAATGCCTACATGATAAACTAAGCCAAAAAAATAGGGGGTGGGAAGAGGGGACAGCAAGTCAGCTTGCACTGACAGAAATCACTCAGCTGATTGGAATTGTCTGAAAACTGAACCATACTGCAAGAAAAGCAGGGCACAAAAATTCAATGGCCCAAACACAGGTGTATATGGGGTGCTGCCAGAACTGGCACAGGTCATTCTGCCCAGCCTCCAGATGCCACTGGATCTCCTACAGAGACTATGCTATCTCTGCCAAGCTTAGGTCAGTGTCTTGGATAACACAGATTCAGTAATAGTTACTTCTTTTCTCTCTGACTAGGAATTGCTAAGAGGAAATTTACCTGCCTATCAAAAAAGCATTCTATATCCCACAAATCTTTTAATGTGCAATTATTTCACTTTGCTGACAGTCCAAGAATGTTCTAAGAGACAGGTCTTCAGTGTACAGGAGTGGATATATGAATGAAAAAGATACTCAGTGAAGTTCAGGTTTTGAAATACAGGCACTCCAGGGAAGCTTTACAGTCATTCACCTGATGGCATCCAGGAATAAACTTCAAATAGAAAAAAAAGGTCTAAGGTTATTAGCTAAGTAGGGAAACCTTGATGCTAATCTAGGTCATTTGGAGAGGTTAAGTAGTGCAATAGGTCAGGCAACAGTAGGAACCATGCAGTTTATTTAATGAACTACTACACTATTTTTGAGACAAGTGAGTTCAATCTAGCCAATTGCAAGGTCTTTATTTAATCAAGTAAATCAAGGCAGGGCAAAAGCTACAAGTCTCTTGAGGTAAAAGACTTCAGAGGTTCTTCACAGTCTACTACCACAGGCCTGTCAGGGCTTTGTGCCCAGTCAGTAATAAGCATTAACTACAGCAAAGTGAAAGCTACAGATTGCTCATTTTACAATTAGAATAAATTTATGCAAATGTAACAGTACACCTCCAGCTGACTTCAAGCCAGCAGCTGCTTCCCAAGCAATTAAACTTTAAGGTCATTAATAGAGAAACACAGAATTGCTTGGGTTAGAAGGCTTCTTAAAGATTACTGAGTTCCAGCTCCCCTGCTCTGGACAAGGATACCTTCCAACAAGACCAGGTTGCTCAGAGCCCCATCCAACCCGGCCGTGAACACTTCCAGGGATGGGGCACCCACAGCTTCTCTGGGCAACCTACTCCAGTGCCTCACCACTATCACAGATGATAATTTCTTCCTAATCTCTAATCTAAACCTGGCCTCTTGCAGTTTAAAGCCATTCCCCCTTGTCCTGTCCTACACACCCCAGTGAAAAGCTCCTCTCCAGCCCAGAGATGTACAATATATCCATGCTGTACTCAGACATTGCAAATAAAGATGGAGCAGCAGCCTTGGAGTCTGGAATACACTAAGACTGTCTCCTCAGTTATCACCCTGGTATAGCTGGATACTGACTGAAGAGACTCTAGACTGGCGTTGCACACCTACCTGGCTCTTAAACTAACTCTTCTTTAAGGCTCAAAATTATATACCCTTACAATAAGCACTTAATAGCATATATGATGCCCGTGTAATTGCAGCCCGAATGTAGCTATTTATTTGTACAAAAGGTGAGAGTATCATCATTAAAAGAGGCCCAAAAATACAAGGGTTGAACTTCTACATCTGACTTCTCTACTGAAGGGTTTCCAATTGCCTTGCTCTGCGTAGTATTTTAGTGGCATGACATAATTACACATTACAAAGAACACTTTCTATAATGAACTTAATGGCTCCTGTGGTTTGCTTTCTGCTTTCCATCTGAATGATTCTCTGCACTTGTTATAACAAACTGTCACTTGTTATAACAAACTGTTTCTGTAAATGTATCAAACACAAGCACACTTACCCAAAGTTACGTGCCAAAGAAGGGAATGAGTTTGCTCTGCACGGGCAAGTGATTGTACAGCACCCAAGAGATTATTTTAACAATATCATTACAGCTCATGGAGTGCATTTGCTGGAAGAGCCATGTCAAACTAGGAATGTCATCATAATATTTCATTTCTTGTTTTTACTACACAGATAGTCATCATTTAAATGCTTTTTCAGTGTGTATTCATGGTCTTGGAAAAGACTGCAACAGTCTGAACACGTTTATTGCAGCAGCATTAAGTATAGTACATCATACAGTTTATTTAACTATAGTAATTACTCCTTAAGGAAAAAACATTGTATTTTTATAAAAATGTATCCAAATTGAATAGCAGATTACAAGGCTTCATTTATATTTTAACATCAAATAATTTTCTAGAACATTCTGACAAATTAGGCCTACAGATAAGAAACAAGAAATGTGAAAAATCCCTAGAAATCTCTTGAAATTTAAGATAATGATGACATGTAAAAAATAATTTGCCAAAACTACTTAGTGGTTTTAAAAGGAGGTCAACTACTTTTATATAAATATATATAAATTCTAAGTCAATTTAAAAAGGTGGGGTGGCTTTAATCTAGATTCTTATGGGCAAGTCTTTTCACAGACTCAGTTTGGGAGACTGATTCCTCCATTCAAAAAATATTTTTTTAAAATAAAGGACAAAGGTTTTACAGTGAATTTTGATTACAAATATTAAACTCCCAGAGAAACAAAACTAGCAAGCAATTTCATAAGCAGATAGTGACAAAATGACAATGCACTTTAGCTCTATTTGAATACACAGAAACAAGGATTCCCTCTCAAAACTGCTCCGGGGTTACAGTCTTACCTCTTGTTTATACTACAGCACCAAGAGCACTTTCTATATAGGTACTCAACAGAGCACAAATACATAGGCATTTAGCGGGCATACACTGTGTCAACTTCAGAATCAAATTATAAATGCTATAATTGTTACACAAGAAAAAAAAAGTTACCATTTTCTTTTCGTAATCTTGTTATAAATTTCTTGGGAGGTATTACTCCAACTTTTTTCTTCTGGGTGGCTATACTGTGGAAGAGATCAGCTAAGCATGTAAGGAGATTCTCTTTTTTTCTTGGCTGACTCTTGTAGGCTAAGACTTTGTCTCGAAATGGTCGACAAAAATAAAGTGCCTGGAGAACTGAATTGCAGTAGCACGTGTTCCCAAACTACAAAATAAGAGAGAGATCTGTGAGTTTGCATGGCATTACTGTAGAGAGGTAAAATTAACTCCAAGCTGTAAGAGAGTGCATAAGCAGAGGTCAACTTTCTACAAATCATTTCTTTCTGACTTTAAGGTAGAAAAATGTATTGACATTGCACAAAGGATTACCAAGTGTGCTGTATGTAAGTGCATGAAACACCTAGGCTAATTTGAACAACACTATTTAATTTTGTCTCACTTAAAATTTAACTTATTGGTAATATTTTCTATGTATTTGGGTCAAAATGTTCAAAAAATACCCTCAATGTCAGAACTCCCAAAATAAGCTCAGGTAAAAATATCTGTCTACCACACATCAGTCACAACAGCAATGAACATGCACAGCATGACCTTGTACTGCAAAGAAATTCAGCTGAAAATGGAGAGTGCCTCACACACTTCAGGAACTAGATTCTCCAAATCTTAATAGCTGTCATCAATGTCTGAAATAACTACTTTAACCTGCTCCTACATTTTCAGTTCTCATTCCAGGGTGACAAGATTTGTTTAAGGAAATTTGTGACATGGCCTGCTTAGAATTCCAAGCTATGGCAGTTGGTAGCCTGAAATCAAGATTGCAGGGAAAAGAGAACACAAATGGGATGCGCACACTTTGAAGGAGACAGGCCACTGGACTGAAAGAGGAAAGCAGAATCGCAAGAAAAGCATCCATAACCCACTTTGTACCAGGACACCCCAGGTGGGACACCCCAGGTGTTCCCTCCTCAGACTCCTTTAGGCACCTGAGGTCACTGACGCTGTCTGCAGCTCCCCCCAGCACTGCAAACATCCCCACCAACCCTGTGAAGGAGCTGTGAGCCATCAGGGGATAAAGCCATCCTAATTTTATGCTGCCATCCTAATTTTAAGCTGCCCTCCTCCAGTGCAACCTATTATCCAACACTGAAAGTGTGGGAAAAATCTTTATGAGGCCTCAGCAAGTAATCCAACCCTTCAGCTGCCTTTACACAACCTGCAAATTGAAGCGCGCACCTATTGCACATATTCTGCAAAATGTGGAAATAACATTCAGATTTATGTTATACAGAGACAGCAGCACATCTAGGCAGCAAATTCTGAGACTTTACCATTGTGAGGGGGAGAATTATATAGCAAAGACTGCCTTCAGAGATATTTTAAGAGCAGGTTCCTTCAATAGAGAAAAAGAACTAAAAGTTTTCACACCTTAGGAATAACAGGAAAGTAAATAGTTTTTGCTCTCTCTCAAGACAAACAAGAGCACCATGCAATTTAATTACAAAATTTAAAAATTAATTACTTTTCTCTATTTTAAACAAATTAAATACAAAGAACTACTTTCTAAATAACCAAGACACACTCAAAGAATAAGTAAGAAGCATATTTTAAAAAATATTAAGATGTCATTAAGGTATCCATATTAAAAAGCGATGAATTTAACATCCATTATTTTTCTTTTTTTAAGCTAGGAAAATGCTTATATTAGCTTCTTTGTGGTCCAAATCTGCAAATAAGTCAATGAACTTAAGAGGAAAATTGGGGCTTTTTACCTTAAAGGAAGCTGATGAAATCACACAGTGGCTTCAGTCAAAACATTTAATATTGTAAGCTGTTTAGGAGTTTATAATTAGAAACAGCCATAAAAAGAGAGCTACATTAAAGTGCTAAGAAAGTTCTTAAAATTTAATCAAACTGGAAAAGAAAACTGCTAAAATTTCTACAGCAAGCATCAAAAGATGAAAAGCGAGCAAATTAGAATGTTCATAAGATTCCAATTTTAAAAAGGAGCAGTCTGATGATAAATTAATTAGAATGGCAACCATGCGGTGAGAGACAGACAAAATATGAAGACCTCAGAACACTGAACAAAATTCAGATTAATTTAATATGAATGTATGTTAACCTACATGCCTGTGAGTATGAAATAAAAGCAACTAGACTAAGTTCATAAAAGGCTTTCTCCAACCAGATTCAGAAACACAGCAGGCAACAGGAGAATGTCTGAAAGCAAACTCCTGAAGAAAATTTAATTAGTTCCCATTTGTTTTATCTCTAAAGCATCAGTCTTTATCACTTTGAAACTCAAAATATTTTTTAAATAAATGCTTCCAATCATGAAAAAAAATTTAAAAGGCTGTACCTGTACTTTGCAACAAGTGGGAAATGGTTGGGAGGTTTCTAGACTACACAACTCAATTTGCTAAAAGAACAAATGCTTGTCTTACCACCAGTATTACTTCAGTTCCCAACTTTAGAGAAACACCCAACACCTGGTTCCAGTCTTCCCAAGCTCCCACCACCCACTCACACTCTGCCTTCTAATCCTGGACATTCAGCACTGGGCTGGGCTGCCAAGAGACACCTTCCTCTTCCTCTTCCTCCTCCTCCTCCCCACCCCAGGCAGCACTGCCCCAGAGCCACAGCACCTGGGAGTCAAGCCCTGCCCTGTGGCACTTCATGCCTGTCCAGCCTGCCTCAGAACAGCAGTAGAAAACACAAAAAGACCTTTTTGGGACCATCTTACGCTGTGCATGACTAAGAGATGTAAAAAAAATCCATATTTTTTCTTTTTTATCTATTCATACTGCTCTTCTGCTCTAAATTCTGAGAAATCAGATTGTTTCCTTTCAGGAAAATAATGCATTCACTATGTTTTACACACACACACACCTTTTTTTGATCTCATTTAAATTTTGAAAGCAAAGTTACAACACCCAAACCTATGTGGAGCAATGGGACAGTAGGCAAAACAAAAACTCTGTGCAACAAAACCACTGCACACCTATGAACATTTATAATCTTATAGCTTACTCTTCTGATGCACATACAACTGGGAAGAAACGTGGCTGTTGAACCCCATTCAACAAAAAGATTTACAAGAACTTAGATCTGTTTGGAACACTGCTTTTGAGCAGCTCTGGGGTTCCTCCCAGCTCTGATGCACTGGCAGCTCTAACAATTTTTCATCCTTGCAATAGGCCATTTCAGGGAAACAGATTTCTCCAAAACACATGGCTCCACTGCAAGAGATTGAATAACCAAACCTGCTCGAGAAATCTGGTACACTGCTGAAGAGCTTCCAGAGCAGCTCTCTGAGATTAAAAATCTTATTTCGTCCTCACTGGATAAAATGATTGATGTAATTTGTGAAGCACATAGATTCGAACAGTTTGCATTACTGGACTGAAGAGGGAAAGAAGAGTGATAAGCAGACTTGATGCATGGGACATCACACTCCTAATGCTTTCATCTTACCATGTATCTTAGATATTTCCTGCTGATTTAGTAAACAATATTGTCCCTTCAAGTATAAGCTGAATTTTCCATTCCCGTAAACCATCTTGTCTTCCATATGTTTCCCATAATTGCCCTTTCTTAGGTCTTCTTTTACCTCTCAAATTGCTCCTTCAGCACATCCTCTGAACAATCCCTGGATTCTACCACAAAGCTGGAAAAGAGGTAAGACAGGGCTTTTGCCTCCTCCTCTTTTATGCTACATGTGGAAAATTGACAGATCTCTATTTCAGGATTGTCATCTTTATCTAAAATGCTTTTCTGTATTCCAGACACTTTGAATGGCCACCTATCACACAGTTAGAAAAAAGCTATTGACTTCCACGTTATTTCCCTTTTTCCCACTACCCTGGAGAAAGTTAGGACAAACAAAATCATTAAACAAATTAGAAAAACTTAGCAGTAAATGTTAATAAGCCTCTAGGAGATTCACTTCGTGTAATTGCTACAAATAAATTAGAGAAATCAATGAAGGCAAAAACTGTGATTTCTATCACTTCTCAATCTAATAGCACTAATTTATTATCTAGTATTTCTTTTCATTATCTCTGTCATTCTTTCTAGTCATTGGCCATAGTTACTTTCCCTTTTCCTGGCAGATTTACATGCTGCAAGTTCATTACACATTTATGGTCTGTATGTGCTGTGTTAGTAAACACAACCTGCAGAACAGACCTGAAAAGCATTCAGGCATCAACATCATAGAATTTCCTTTCCCATCACTGTACCTGAAAACCAGCACCAGCATGCCATAAACAAAATGAGATCCCATTTTATTATTTGTTACAGTTCAAAGAATTTTAGCCCATAAAATTTTATTGTTTGAAGCTAAAATAAGCAAAAGTCCTGTAGAACACAGAAAATTAAAAGCACTCTGATATACTGTAGCTGCCTGCCTCTTAAATGAGTGCAATGACACATACCCACTCAAATTTCTACTCCCCCTTGAGTACAAAAAGCCAGAATTTGTTGATCTTCATGACATATTAAGAAGATTGTCCTTTACTGAACCTTCTCTTAAGGGTAAAAACTATGTAAAATTTTAAGATTAGGTGTACAATACAATTTCACCGTTAAGTCTTAAATCCTCTCTGGACTTGTACAAGAAATTAGGAAAACAGTTTATCTGTCAACAGAGTAACAGATTTGAGAAAACCCTGTCACTGGAAAAACGGAAAGCCTCAGCTCAGCTGCAGAACTGACAGGCATTAACAATGAAACTGCTGCATCTCCTCTTTGAGAGAAGTAACCTGGGGGGTTTGGCAGCTTTCATGAGAAAGGAAAGGAATCACTTGAATTTAAGAGATGGTGTTTTGAGATGCATGGAAGTCAGCCTGTCAGTGTTTACTGACTCCAGAGTGCATGTTCAGACTGCAGACTCTCAAACCAGGTCAGTGCTAAGCACCTGGAGGTATGGACACATTACAGCAACAGGACAACTTTTAAATAATCAGTTCCATTAAGAAAAGCAAGACAATAGCTCTGGTTAAATCAACCTGTTTTAACTATGCCATTTCTGAAGCCCAGTTAATTTAATATTTCACATCAGTATAATTCAATTTCTAACAAGATACACTTTTCATTCATAATATCAGAAATTAAAGTTTAAATCATTCCTTAAAAATGGAGTCCAATATATTTTCTGAGTTCAAGCAGTCCAATATATTTTTTCTGTGTCCCTCTTTGGGCTGTATTTTTTTTTTATCTTAATATAAATACTTCCTAGCATCATAGTCTTTCATAAGATTTTTTTTTCTTTTAATGTATTTATTTTACTTTATTGGCACATTATGAACAACAAGCTACGTATTTTAAATAGCCTTCTTTATGACTTACACATTTTAATAACATTAAAGTGATGTAAGAATTACTCTACAACTAATAAAATTAAATAAAAGTATTCAATAGAGAGCCCATTTTAGCAATCCAGTAGCATATTTCAACAAATACACTAAATACTGAAACACATTTCAATAGTATGAATATTCAGTGATTGTATCTTTCAGAATTTTAAGTATTCACTCATCCCAGTCTTGTTTAACCAATCCATTCCTGTCCTTCCAAAGCAGTAAGTTACAGTCTGAGACTCACATTAACCAAACCAAAGTAGTGCTCATTGACTGGGAATTGTTCCGGACCAATCTCTTTCTCCAAAGCTGAGGCATTGGCGCCCTAGGAAAAAATCAAAAGCAGCAAAATATTAGTGTGGCAACAGTGAAAACAGCTGTGGAAAAGAGTTTTTCAGCAAGGATAAACAAACAAAACTAAGTAACCATCCATTAAAAAAACCCTGCAAAACACCTGATTATAACTAAAAGTTACCTTAAGACATGTTTCCAAATATTTGCTGTTCAAAAGCATCTTAAAGTTATACACTTTTTATGTATTTTCACGCAATTACACTGCTTCAATGTTCTTTACTTATTATTTCCAGAGTCAAATTACTTTAGTAACACTTGCACTAATGCAAAGCAGGTCAGACACAGGATGCAAGGCCAACTGGTGAGCTCCTTCTAAGAAGAGTAATTTTCATACTGTAAAGCACGTTCCAGAAAAAGTTAAGAGATGCAGATTGTTCACAGGAAGCAAAGAGACTGGTCTGATTCACCTACACTCAAAATATAAGTTGTTCAAAGTGCTTTGCTAAATGCCTTGAACTTTGTAAAACTAAAAGAAAATGCGGAACAGCTAGTGATGGTGTGCATTACAAATGCTGCAGCCTTTGCCCAAAAATCTGTTTGGTCTGATCCTCAAAAAGAAGTCAGAGAATGTTTCTTTGGTTACTCTGTGGCTGCTGACTGAACTGATGCAGTAAACACTGTGTTTCAAAGAAAAGCATTGTTTTCTTTTTTTATTTAGAGACAGAAAAGCTTGTATGCTGGAAAATTCAGAGAACATAAAACCCCTAGCTTTGGATGAGCTCTTACATTGATTGCTTTTAGAGAAATGGAAATGTATACAACTTTTTACACTCAACAAAACTGGTATCTATATATTTATATCTGTTTGTATATATCCTCAGTGAGACTAATACATGAGCATGGATATTCCAACTGGTGTAAGTGCAGCTAAAACAGAGGATAATACACAGCAAAGAACCTTAAAACCAAGCACAACTCCATCCCAACAAGGTCATTTTTTACACCCAAGATATAGCAAATAGCCATTACATGACATATTACAACAATGAAATTACATCAGAATCATGGACTGCATTAAAACCAGCACACAGTATTGCACAGATTAATAACAGACAGGGAGAAGTGAAACAGAATGAATATTAGAACTGTGTTAAAATGTATACCATTAAAATGAAATGATGATGTGGCATGGCACTGCAGAACTTTACACAAACTACCTTAGCAGTTCTGAAACTGGAAGCATGTGCTCAAAGGCCCATGAGGAGGTGACAACTTTAACAGAATAGGGCAAAAGCCAGGAAAATTCCATGCTTGACACAACACAGTTCTGCTCCATTCATAGCACAGCCCTGGCTGCTGTCACATCCCTTCCAATTACCCAGCTTGATAAAGCCTCTCCTTTCCTGAGGATTTAACTGCAGGGCTTATTACTTTAGAAGGTGTTTTCAAATGGAGATTAGAGTGGCGAGGGAAAGGGGTATAAACCTTCATTTAAGATTAAAGCACTCTGAGATTCTGAATATTTAGTTTTGCAGCCTTATTTAAATGCACCCACAAACTCCAGCAAGGTGAATATTAAAAATAAACTATGAAAAAGACGGAACTGTGGGGGACTTTTACATTATTGTTAAAATCTCTACCTCTTTAAAAATAAATTCAAGAGCAGGTTTAAGGAAATTCTTTCTCTTTTCAAAGCCAGGGTGGAGTAGCTACTTAACTCCATCTTTGAAAGGTAAATATTATGCTATAAACATTGATGTTTCTGTTTGTGCAGACCTGAACACTGTATTTAGTTTTGTAGCACAATAAAGATCTGACTTGGCAATAAGAAAGACATGCTGAGATAGCACCAGATCGTCACGGTTTTCTGATTACTCAAAGAAGCTTCATTCAAGGCTCAGACTTTCACATGACTTCAAAGCATGGCATCATCTATGTTTAAATGCAGTTGTTTGTGAATATTATTACAAACCAGCACGGGTGTTTTACAACAGTGTAAAACCCCCCGAGCTACTCAGACTTCCTTTTGCAGCTCTCTTTTTGTCTGTCATAAAGGATGCTATCTCTCCCTCCAAAGTAATCATTGATACTGTGCACAGTGTACTGGTTGCAAAGAGCAGAAACACAGCAAGAGCACACTGAAATGCATGTTCACAACTGACCCATAAAAGCTATTTTAAAACCTAATTATCCCTTGCTTCAAAGTCTTTCCCAGTCATGATTACAGTCCACATCATCAGTCCCAGCTGACTGTTCCATTATGCAAAAACAGATGCAGGGGGAGAGCACTGCAGCAGCACCAACTATTATGGTACTGTGTCATCTCTTGGACATTAGCAGGCTTAGGGCAGAAGTGGGAGTGCCTCTCTTTTCATCGGCCAAGCTGGAGTTACTGGACTTGGGGACCAGACCAGGGAAATTTCAGGCTGTGCTATATGCTGTGGAGTAGAGAATTTATTCCTCTGCCACCTAACTGGGATCCCCAGGGAAAATGCCCCAATAAACTCTTTTTTGGGGGCCTCACTTAATAACACATACAACAGATGTTCAGTCTCCACACTGCAACCTGGCTTTGGTATTACACAGGGGACAGAAAGGAACATCATCAAGTCTGGTCAGCACATCCACCTCCTATTTCCCTTGTCCTTCTGAGGGGAAGCACACATGGTCATTATCTAGAAATGAGAAGCAACAGGGGCACAGCAGAAGTTCAAGATGATGATAATATTGCTGTAATTCTGGGATTTACCACTTTTTGCATAGCATCAGTGTAAAAGCTGTACAGCTGCACAACCAAGCACTGCCTGACATTGACCCCCTTCCAGCACAGACACAATACTGCAGGCAGACAAAACACTCATTTCTTATGGTAGATAAAAAATAGCTTTAAATGGGGCAAGTTCTGCAACTAAGTTCTGTTTACAAGAACAAAATATGAAATCAAGATTTGCTTTTTATTCGTTACTTTAAATTAACAATAGTTACACAAAAACCTTCACAAACCTAATGAAAGTTAGGTGTAAAACTGAACTACTACAGAATTCATTCTTCAAAATGGTAAGTAAAGTAACCTTTATTTAATCATGTTCAAATCAGTTGAACATAAATTGCTTCATCTCCTCCGTCAAGTTAAAGCAAAAAGCTATACTATTGGATTTATAACATTTGCCTTAAATGCTAATTTCTCAATGAAGGGATAAGAATCTGTGTTCACCATGGAAGTACCTTAAGTAAGTTTCTCAACTTTTTTTTTTTTTTAAGAGCTTTAGTTTTGTAAATATTAACACATTTGACACTAAGTAGATGAGGGTTTTATTTCAGTTTAGAGGAATCAAAGCCCAGGAAATACAGTGGAATAAGAAGGTGCATTATCTTTGAAATGTGCAAGGTTGTATTTTCCTGATTTTCATGTTTTATAAATATACATCATCCCAAATTTCTAAAATAAACTAAAAGGCCCACTGATGCCATACATTTCAATGGAAAAGGGCAGAAAAAAATAAAGCACAGACAAACAAACGCAGATTTGTTTTTTTGTTTGTTTAGTTTTTCACTTGCTGAAACAGTATCATGAAATGCCATTTATTACTGCCTTTTCTCACGGCCTCAGAGGCCGCACTGTTGTGGTGTTTCATGTTGAACTAGTCCTTCTGAGACACACCAACAGCTGACACGGGGGTAAGATAACCGGAGCCAATCTGTAAAACAAATCAGTTGGTGCTTCGGATCTGACATACACACCTTGGGCTTCAGAGCATTCTTGCCAGATTAGTTACAGGCTGGTTCTGTGACTGAACACCAGCTGCAGCTGATCTGTGTTGTCTGATGTAGTTTCCTCCAAAAGTCATCTAATTTGTGCACTCTAAGACCGCTCCCAAAATGCAAACCAAAGTGTGCTAAATTGAGATGCCACCCTACATTAAAAATACTGCCTAAAAACATGTCAGCAAGCAGGCAAACAATTGCAGTTTAAAAGTGTCCTACCTGGTCATTAGCATCCAACCTAGCAGGCAGAATTTCCCTTACAAAGCCTTGATTCATAACCGGCCTAACGTGTTGGAAGCTTGCACATCTTATTGGCCTTGGATTGGGGGTCTGATCTACCCCTTTCTAGAATAAAGATCACTTGATAGCTTGGTGGGTCATCTTTTCAGTGGTTTAACACCTTTACCCTCTACTTTAACTAAGCTGTACATTTTCTGAGTAAAATCAGAATTTCACCTTTAAAACAATTTCCTTTTCTGAAAACTTACATTTGTCTCCAGCATCCTGAAGATCCATTTCTCCCTTCACACATGCACTATGCATGATCTATGCTAGATCCTTCCCTACAATGCTCTCCACCTCACTCAAGAAGCAAGAACAACACTGATTAAAGGTGACTCAAATAAATAAACCATGTTGCACAGGTATATGCAAGATAAATTTTTTAGACATGACCTTAGCTATAGGTAAATGAACCAAAGAACCACACAACACAGAACTATCACTCTTTCTAGTGACAAAAGGGAAACTCAGTAATCAGGAATAGCAATGTTCCTGAACAAATGTAAAATTAATGGAATTATTTATAATTTGCAAAAATAAATCTCAGTACAGAAGCACTCACTAGTGCTTCTGTATTAGAAAGATTCTCTGTATTAGAAAGATTCTCCCTTCTCTATGCAACTAGTGAAGATATACAGAATTTCACAGCCCAATGCACTGTGACAGGAATTCTCTGCTAAAGAAGAAATGCAGAATTCTACTCTTCCATTTACATTAAATCAGAATATGCGAATGCATACACCTCTGTGTACTCACATGCATCAGGACTAAGAGCAAAGAGAACAGCTATCTTAAATCAGCTTATATTTATTGCTTCAGTGGCAACCAAAACTGAAACACAATTCTTTTGATACTGTTTCTAGCCAGGAAGCAGCAGTGAAATATGAGTGGGATTCAATAATCCTTGTTGTTCATTTCTTTGCAAAAGAATATGCATTATTAATACATTAAATATTTGGATAGTTTCAGTTAATGCTTTTTAAATACTTCAAAATAGTGTTATTTTATTAATCAGTCTAAGACATAGTCCTATATACTCTTATCAAGTGCAGCTAAGACAAAAGATTTTGTGAGTATGAAGTGAAAACACTTCTGCCTGTAAGGAAAATTATACAAAATTAATTTCTCTTCACATTAGGTATGTCTACTGAACCCATCTACTGGAGCCCCACTGAACATTCACAATGTATTTTCCTTCAAGCAACTACATATAGCAGCACTTCCTTGTAAGTGCGAAGTGTGATTCCTTTTGAGTACTGAATCAAAGACAAGTTAATATTTCAGAAAAATTAGATTCACCTAACTACCCAAAATGCAGGGCGAGTGGGGAAAACACGTTTGCTCAATAGTTGTTTTTGATAAACTGCATCCTCCGGTGTGTTTCACACATGCTTTTATTACTTACATAATTCCACTTCCAGAAAACAAATATATTGCTTTTATAACTTCCCATTTTCATGGAATCATAAAAAGAATTTGAGTTTATTAAAGATGGTAAAAAATGTTTTCCTAGTCTGGTCTACTTATGTCAATACAACCTTCTGATTTTACACTACAGAAAATATCTTGATTCTTTTTTTCCTCAACTGAAAGATAAGATAGATCTTACTGAAACAAATCACTTGTTAAAAGCATTTTACTCTGACAATATTCCTATGCCACGAAAACAAAAGTTAGCCCTTACACAGGGCTTTTATACACCTCTTCCCCTCAAGAAATTTGAATAGAAAAGCCCCTTTTGCCACAGTTTTACAGAATCATTCCCAGACGTTTTAATGCAAATTGGTTGCTTCAGGAATGTAAAAAGTAAATACAAAGACTACATAACTGACCGATCTAAATATTCAAGCCTTGTCTAGTAACAGGATCAGTTGTTCCCATTGACACAGCTAAAAATTCTGCTGCCAAGACCAGAGTCCAAATTCATATTTAATTTTTCCTTGTGCTTAGAACATGCAAGATGAATTACCTACACATGTGTGTAGGTAAAAAGAAAATGGAACACTTGCGTAAATCATCCAAGTAAGTAATATGTCAACTTAATTGTTCCCTGTGCTGGTATAAATACTGCTTGACAACTAGGTAACTTTGAGAATTTTTTCTTTGTGTCTCATATTTGACAATTGTTTTATATTAGAGTCAAATTCCTATTTTGATGAAAATTAAAAACAAATTTGTCTAAATTAATTATTACACTGAACAGTGCCACAAACCTAGTGTTAAAAAGACCAAATATAAATATTCATCTTTTATTGTAGCATGTTACAGCTAGAAAAATGATGATGACAAATGCTTGAATCTTAATGTCATGTTTATCATCCAAGTGTCTCCTGATAAGAACTCCAACAGATGAGTGGACTTCCTCACTGTGGTGCAAGCTCCTGCCCCAACTGCCTAACAAATACTTCTCCAAAATACCCCAACTGCCTAACAAATACTTCTCCAGAAACTCCTGGGCTTGCAGCAGGGCCACCACAGCAGACACGTGTCTGAACACTCCGGAGCACGCAGATGCAGGTCATGGTGCCAGAGTGAAATGCACTGGCTGAGACACAGCACATGTTCCCTCTTGCCAACTGTGCTACACGAGCAAGCCAGCCAGCCGGGTAAAGGAACCCCACAATACTGTGGTTTCCTCTGTGTGACTTTAGTCCCTTCCTTCTCTGCTGTTGTCTTGGTTTTTTGCCATCACCTCCCATTTTGAAGCCGTTTTCCCATAACTTTTCTTTCCTACCTGTAATTCAATTCTCCTTTCTTCCAGCATGGGCCCTCTGTATAGTTTCCTGTGGAATCTGTTAACCTGATCATCAATTAATGTTTAAGTCTTATAATGTGTGCTTCAGAGAAGACAGTGCAATTAGAAGGACAGGACTGAGTACATCATAGCCATTGCTGGCTGGCTGCAGACTCTGGCAAACATCAATTTACATTAAGGGCAGATTTCACAATCAGGTTTGAAACCCGACTGTAAACAAACAATTCCTGAAGCAGTAAGAAAGCCCATAAATGCACACCTCTCTCACGGTCAGCTAGAAAATGTTCCTGCATCGGGGAGTTTTTATAAAGCCTCTCTGCTATGACACTCAAGGTAGGTGCACCTCAGCTGGAAACTTCCAGGGTCTGTTTCCTCTAAAGATGCTTTTCTCACACATGCTTGTTTCAGCTCTAGTACCCCTGAAACATCTCCACCCTTGTGAAACGTGACTGAAATGGACACAAGTGTGCTCGTGGCAGTGCCCCTCGAGGGGAGGCAGGCAGGAAAAGGACAACAGCCAGCCATTCAGAGTGACTCCACACGTCTTAATCCTCTCAAAAACAGAACAAAAATTTGCATTGTAAGATAAGCAGAGGTTCTCCCGCAGAACACACTGTTACATCACACAATCAACATCTAACCACCAACAGTGTATTTGATGTCACTGCTGGGGGGCTGAAACAATCACTGAAGACATTCAGTGACAGACCCTGCATGTCAGATGCTGAGATGGCAGACAGAGAAGGGAATACAGAGACAAACACCCAAAACATGAAGATTTTGACGTCTAAGGCTACAGCTTCTAGATTAGCATAGTTTTAAAATATTATCATGCTTTTTCAGGCTGTGCCAACATCATCAACCACTTTGTAGAAGAAACACTGAAAACAAGCACTATTGCCATTTCAACTTCCTTGTGTATGTCTGAGACTGACATCTTAGAGGCTTTTCACAGCTTGTAAGCTACAAATGTAATTTCTATCTTCTCTCTGCTTCAGCTACTCAAAGACCTGATGCCTTTTAACTGCTAGCAAACGTTTCCTGGATTCTAGACAACAGAAGCAGAAGTACTAGATGCAATCTGTGAGTATAGCATGGGGCACATCTTCATTGCAGTTAGCCTAGGTTACTTTATCCCTCCTCAGCCATGCATAAAAATCCCATACAGTTCAGTCAAGTACGGCTTTGACTGCAGTTTTACTCAGGGATGAGGGTAAAGACCAAGTTCTACTTTTACTGCAAAGATGTTAAAAATAATTTTTAAAAGTAGACCACACAATTTTAACCTCATCCATTTTGCAACAAGAACAGTGGCTAAAGCACTCAAGGGCAAAGGTATTTTCAGAGCTTTTCCACAATCTCCAGCTTTGTAATTAAGACTTACTACAGCACAAGGAAGCATGTGAATGGTGATATACAGCAAAGAATTTTAAGGAAGCTGAAAGGCAAAACAACACTAGGACACATTACTGTAGAAAGAGCTCTGTTAACATTGGGAGCAACACTGAGGTGTTTGACCAATGAACAAATGCAGCATATACAAAGGCACCAAACAACACAGACAGGATGTCCTCTTGGAAGATCATCCCCAAAAGGTACCACAGATAAACTAAACATACTGGTTATCACGCTTCACACAACCTGTCCATTCTATAAAACACAATATACTACTTTGTAATATTCGGGGCTTGAACAACAGTGGTAAGACACATAAAATGCAAATGGGTCAGCAGAAGCAAAACTTGAATGTGGATTAAAAAAAAGAAGTAATGAAAAGCAGAAGTGCAATGGAAGAGTTTCTTCAATACAGTTCTACACTGCTCTGTTACAGACTGTAAGTGTATATGCATGCTAGGTTTGTGTAGGCACAAACTGTCTCTTGACAAAAATTGCCTGTTACTGGTTTTGTACTAACAAGAACTTTTGTCTTCACAAGAAGACACAGAACAGTCTGAAAGTTCTTGTAACAGGCAAGAAAAGGCAAGAAAAACTTGTAAGAGTTCTTAGGTAGTTGTCTGGCACTTTATCAAAGTGTGTTGACACAAAGAAGCATTGCCAGAAAAAAATTAGTATTACTCATCAATTTTAATCCTCTTCAATTTTGTAAAACATATGCTTAAACATAAGTATTTGACTCTTGTTAGAGTCAAAAAGATCTGCCTCGCCTCAACCACATGGTTCTGAACAACACCACAGTAAATACTACGTGCTCCTTCACACTATCTTTACAGATATACTTTTAAGCACAGTCTTATATTAACTGCTGAAAAGTTTTTACAGCTGGTATCCTATGCTAGGTATCCCACATCACAGCATTATTAAAGCTTATGGATCAAAAAGGCTCAGCAAAAAACTTATGCCTGGAGTTGATCCACCCCAGTGCACATGACAGTGATTGGACAGATAGCATTTAATTGCCATCAGAATTTCAGCTTTATGGATACAGACACTTCAGTCAGTAATAAGAAGATTTTTGGTTGAAAATTTTCTTTCAGGATTGACCTGAATCTCAGTGACACAACATCATTTCTAATAAACATACACACAGAATAATCTCAAACTATCTGCCTGTCCAGAGCTATGGTTTGTATGCAGTCCAGAAGCAAGCAGTGAGGTCTCACACTTGACCCAAATTCAAAAGGCCAGCACTGAATCTATGTTGACACAAAGGCCAGCGGCCAGCTCTGGGTGAAGAGATGTCAGCTAGAATTGCAATAAAAGATCTCCCCAGCTCAGGGAACAATCACACTGATTCCTCAGCCACCTAAAACCTGCCTTCAGAGAATGGAAACTCCTGAAGCACATGGTACACGTCCTACCAGTCTGGCCACACCAAGATGTCAGTATGACACCTGATAAATATACAGCTGATAAATTTAAGAAGTCAGACTCTTCCAATTCCAAACTAAAATATGTCATCTCCCATATCAAAAAAAACCCCATTATTCCAGTGACTAAACACCACCTGAGCAATCCCATCCTATGAGCTTACAGATATTCATTCAAAATTCTCACAGGCCACCTCTAAAATATCTGTTTGAGACATTCAAACCTCTTTGCAGCACAATTTATGAAAATCATAATTCAGTTTCCAATAATATGAAACGTAAGCATTTCCCACTGTTTGATGAGATATAATAATGGGAGCAAATTAACAGAGTAGATGACAGAGCGTGTTCTTCCCCTTATTCATCTTTTCCCTTCCCCTGTGGAAACATATTTGGTAACAAGAACTTTCACATGGCCATGGAATAGGTAGAAGAGAGCACAAATGTAAGAACTTCTGCTATGAACCATCAGCACATCTCTTCCATAACAAGCACTAACTTCTACTGACTAAGGGATATATTTCCTTCCTTAAATTCACCACTCCTCCATCAGCAAATGTAGTGAGCTCCCCACCCCTCTTTAAAACAACCCAAGAGAGCTTTATCACATCTGTGCTTCTGTTTATGGCTCTAATTCACCACGAGAGAGAGAGCAATGAGAAAGCAATCCCAGGCAGAAGCCTCCTGTGGGGACGCGGGTCGATGCGCCCCAGGCGGATCACACGGCCGCGCTGGGATGCGCGCACGTGTGCGGGTAACCCGGAGCACCGCCCGCGGATGGGCGATTCCAGCCCAGCTCAGGAGCGCGGCACTCGGAGGGAGAGCAAGGACGCTCCGGAGTGTGCCGGGAGAAGGAGGGCTCTTCCACAAGCCCGACCGTAACCCCCGCACCCCCGCAATGGGAGCGACGGCGATGCCCCGGAGCGCTGTCCCCGCTCTCGGCACACTTTGGAAAGGCTGCGCTCGGTGCCCCCGCGCTCCAGCCCCGTCCGCAGGCGGGACCCGGCTTCAAGCCGCTCGGCGCCGCATCCAGGCTGAGTCTCCCAAAGCCGATTAACCCCGCTCGGCTCCCAGCCGCCTCCCACGGCGGCGCTCCCGCCCCGCGCCCCCGCCCGCCTCCCCCGCAGCCCGGCCCCGCGCCCCCAGCCCGGGCAGCCGGCACGGCCCCGGCCCCGCGCTCACCATGTTACAGATGGAGGCGATTTTGGAGACTGTCATTAGGATTTCCATCCGCCCAGCGCCATCTTCCGCCCAATCACAGCGCCGAGCCGAGCGGAGCCGGGCCGGGCGGGAGCAGGAGGGGAAGGGAGGAAGGGAGGCAGTGAAGGCAGGCAGGCAGGCAGTGAAGGCAGGCGGCGGGGGCACCCCCCGCCCCCGCCGGCGCGGGGCCCCCGCGGCCGGGCGCGCCGCTCGCTCCGCCGCCGCGCAGCCCCGCTCCCTCCCTCCCGCCGCTCCCCGCGCCCGCCCGCTCCCAGCGATCCCGCCCGCTCCCAGCGATCCCGCCCGGCTCGGCCCCGCCTCCCGCCGGGTCAGCGCCCGGCTCCCGCCCGCCCCTCCGCCCCGCCCCGCCCCGCCCCGCAAGGGCCGGCCCAGCTCCGCCGCCGCGGGAGGCACGCACGGAACCGCCAGATCCGTCAGCGGCACCAGAGTTTGTACTGAGACATCGAACCGACAAGGGTGGAAGAGATCCCTCAGATCTTCAGTCCACCCAGCACTGTGACCCTAAACCACATCGCCCGGTCGGGACGCCTCTTGAAACACATCCAGGGACAGCGACTCCACCGCCTCCCTGGGCAACCCATTCCAATACCTGACCACAGAATAGGGTCTGGCTAGAAGGGACCACAGCGCGCCAGCCTCAGACATGTGGGAAAATAAAGCTGATGTGCAGAGTAGTCATACCAGGTAACCGAGGGACCTACTTGAGAAAGAGCTTAGCCATGTTGGTTGTCTGCAGATTGTAAGAAGAAATCTGAATGACTTGTTCAAGGTGTTGATACCTGCACTAAAGAAGCACAAAGCTAGCTAAGATATCTGCCACCCTGACTTTTTTCATACATAGGAAAAATCTAGTAGATCAAGATGCATTAAGAACAATGTCAATGCACACTAGGTCTTGTTCATAAATACATCTATTCACTGTAAAGTGTTTTAATGTCTATAACATTAAATCATTTCAATTTCTATGATCTTCAGAAGTACATGTTGTTTAGCAACTAAGTTAATGGAATAGTAAATTTTCCTTCAGCTGAAACATAAAGAATATGACTTTAGAAAGTATTATAAATAAACACTATTGCAACCTGAAATATCATGAAAATGTTTTATATCACATAAAACCATTTTATAAGATACCTGTCATCTCAAATTGTATATTTCAAAAGTATAGTAGCTGAGAAAATGAACACCTCTTAGATGAATATATTCTGAAACTGTTGCCACAGAAACCATGGGGGAGGACAGCATCAGGGGAATGAGAAAGAATAGAAACAAAAGTAGTGGATTGGCCATTTTTGAGAAAAAAAAGCAAGAATGGGTATTTAGCAGGATAGACGTGTCAAACCTTCAGATATCCAGCAGTTCATCTACTGAAATACATTTGCTGCCAGAAACATCTCTAAAACAATTCCTTACAGTATTAATCAGACCCACCACAACAGATACTCCTCTATCATCCAGAGTAGACCAAATTTCAAAACATGACAAGAAAAAAATAAGGCAGTGTGCTGTCTCCCTGAAGCAGAAAAGCACAAAAAGCAATTGCACAGTTGCAGAAGCTGCTACCGTTATCTGGGAGATAATTCAGTTTGGAACCAATTATGTGGCATCAAGTGGAACCGTTCAGGCCAGAGAACACTGCAGGAAATTTTGAAAGGCACTCAACTGGAAAATCAGAGATTGCCTAGAAGTTTCTTCCTGCCCATAAATTAGAGAAAGAAGGTAAAATATACTTGTTGTGAAGTGATCTTTCTGTCTCTAGTTCCAAGGCAAAAATTCAGTTATTTTAGAATTGTTTCAGTTATTGTTGGATTATATTTCAATAAGCATGGAGAATGTATGGCTGTGCTGGCCTGTATCTGGCAGGTAAGGATAATTGTGGTCGGAGACTAAGAGCAGCTGGGAGGGTGCTAAATTAATAATATACACAGAGACTGATTTTGTTCTGTGTAAACTGAGTTGCTGTGTTATAAGCAAACTGAACTCACACCATGCAGAATGAGGGGAAATACAAAAACACTTTCTGTACGATCAACCATTAAGCTAGAGGGAAATATGAGGAAGTAAGGAATAGAATTGAAAATCATCCCATAATTGTCATCATCAAGCCCTTTGGGGCAACTGGAATTATTCAAAAATTAAGTATATTTGGTGAACTAAGGAAAAACAGGGTAGGTAGACCAGGACTGTGCATGTGTTTGTGTATGCTTGAGGCTACCGTGTTTTGAAAACAGAATGACTGTAATTCATATAGCTCAGCACAGTAACTGACCTGGCCTAAGAAAATATATCACCACGTCTTGTATCGCTGCCTGACAAAAGGCAACCAGAGCATCTTTGCCAACTGGCCACCAATCTGCTGAGGAGAACTGCAATAAGAAAGAAGGAAGTTCCTTGATCACAAACCATGGGTTTGGGGATAATTTTAGCCTGTCTGATATCTGCTGCCAGTATAACACATTAGGATGCAAGCAATCAAGGAGATTTCTGGAAGGCATCAAGGATAACTTCTTAATTGCGGCTGAGCCGCCCAGGATGGTTTGGCAGCTGGATCTGCTCTTCTCTACCAAGGAGAAACTGGGGATGTAGTAATCAATCCCTTGGTTATCAAAGCCTGGGTTGTAGAGACTGAGGAGTGGAGTACATGATCCTGTGCAGGCTGAGGAAGGAGTGGAGGAGATTATCAACCCTGGATTTGGAGGATCAGGCAAGTTTATTCAGGAAACTGGTAGATGGGATGCCATGAACAGCAGCACTGAAGGGTAAAGTTACTCAGGAAGCCTGGCAGGAGAGTACTGGGTTCCTAACAACAGGAAAAACATATAGAGGCATTAGTATTTTCAGCACTGAGAAAGCAAAATTGATATGCTGTCAAGATAGAAAGAGTAGCTAAATGAGAAATTAAATTTATTCTCGGATCATCGTAAGATCTGCATGGTTTGGTAAATTCATCCCATTCAGATACATTATATTTCAATATATTCTCAAGTAGAGTCGCTTAAAAATACAGTGAGCAGGTCACATCTGCAAGAGATGGGGGGCTTTGGTGTGCACAGCAGTTACTGAAAAGAAATTTAGAGTGGCCAGGGGCCAGTCTAATGCTATGGTATAAGCAAATAAGTGAATTCTTGCCTATATAACAAGGGAGCCAGGGATGTGGCAATCAGGAAGAGACATTATTTTTCCTTCAGATATGGCATTGAACAGATTTCTGTGGTAATACTGCACTAGCCTCTGGTGTCCTTGTTGTCAAAAGAGTGCTGAGAAATTATTTGAGGCAGGAGAAAATTCTTTTTATTGAGAGACTTAAAGAGCACAATCTGCTTGACTTTTCAAAAAGACTGGAAGGTGTCTACAGTGATCTTTAATCTTGCAGAGTGAGAGGCATAATATGAAAAATACCTATAAGCTGAAATGAAACAAGTTTTAATTATAAATGGCACACATTTTTTAACAGTGGGAGACATTAATGGTTGGAATATGCTGCCAAGAGAAATGGCACCTACACTACTTCCTAAGGGCTTCACTAAAGAATGGATTCTTTTCTTACAGAGGTACATCAGTTGAACAGATAGAATTATTTCCCTGCCCTGAAAATCTCTCAGAGCATGAAGCTGTGGTTATTGCATAGCATTTGTACTGCCACAACATCTAAGAATACAAGTCAGAGGCCACAGCACTTGGCCTTCTCAGTCAATATGTGAGACACTAAGAGAAAAGCCCATTCTATCTTCTGAAAAACTTATATTGCGAGTGTACAGAGATACAGGGGAGCAAAGAGATAATATAACAAGGGTAAACTGCTGCTGCTTAACCTGTGCCTCTCCTTGTTTCATAATCTTGTGGTTTGGCAAGCACCCAGCTCACTCTAGGGTGTGTGGGTAGGTTGGCTTCAGAAACTGAAGAGTAGGCATGGTACAGGTGTGTTTGTGCCTGTATCACCCATCTGTGACTATAGATGGTTCTGCTGAATCTGGGGCATGTCAGGTATTCATTAATGTTGCTTGACAACAGAATTGGTCCCACAAGTCTATTTACCCCTCCACTAGCCAGTCAAACCACCAGCTGGTCTGACTATTGATGCACTACCTGCATGCAGACATAGCACACCTGTTGTTGGACTAGTGTACAGAGTGCATACTGTAATAGGATATTTCAGGTTGGACAGGGCCTCTGGAGGTCTTCAGTCCAACCTTCTGCTCCTAGCACAGTCAGATCTGAGGCCAGAACAGGTTGCTCTGTGTATATGGCAGTTAGGGACACGGGCTAGAGTGGACTTGGCAATACTGGGTAAACCCTTGGAATTGATTTTAAGGGTCTTTTTCCAATCTAAATGGCTCTATGATTCTGTAGGTTCTGTAGATTCTGTAAATTCTCCACTTGTTCTGGAAACTCTTAAATTTGGATCCAGACGTAATAGTGGGGGTGGAGGGGAGGCGGTTTTGTCCTTGCAAAAAAGAATTCACCATCTGTATTTTTATTGACACATATCCCAGTGAAGGTCATCCACCATTCTCATGACAGATAAACTAGCCTTGCTTCGGAAATGCACCTCACTTTGTAGACAATGGGTGTTCCAGGATTTGTGCTGTGAGGCAGTAGAGAGTATGACACAAAGGAAATTTTCCCCAACCTGTATCTCATAATTCCAAGAAAACCTGGTGCTACATAAATTATACAGAACTGGAATCTTAACACATTATGAAAACTGAAATTGGATCCCTCTGGGGAACTGAAGAGACAACAGGAAATATATTTAGAAAATAATGTTATCAAACCATCTTGTACCGACTGACAGTGAAATGTCTCTATTAGTAAATTATTTTTGTAAATTACATTGAAGGTACATTTTCAGAAAATACAACCATTTCCATAACAGTTGTACATGCTCTCTGGCAGCCATGACAGGGGTGGTGGTAAACTCCCTGGATTTAGGAGGATCTGAGCAAGTAGTTAGACAAACTATGCATTTTATTAATAGTTTCAAAAGCATGACTTGTCTTAGTTGTAATCATTAGGAAGATATGAAGAAACTATTATCATAGGAAAGTATATAAAATGTACAAATTATTATGTATAATTGTACAATAAATAAATATTTTTTATTCATTAGCATCTTTTATCAGTAGATCTCATAATATTTTACAAAGAGGTGTGAGAAATAATCCTTATTAGACCAAATCTGTTAAGGAAATAGATTAGGCAAGAGTTCTCTGACAGGGTAAAATTTGCTCATGATAACTTTTCGCCTTACATTCATTTTAGAAGATCAAAGATTTCCTCAGTAAAGTTGTTGAGTTCTCTTGGTTTTTTGTTGGTTTTTGGTGTGGTGGGTTTGGTTTGTTTTATTTTTTTCTTTTTAAGCAGAGGTTAATATTTGTTTCTTGCTGAGTTCACACACAGAGATATTTTCATACTTTGATTTTCACAGCTCAGCTGATACTGGGCATCTTGCCATATATGTATAGCTGGCAAACAATTAATCTGCTATACAAAGGATAACCAGCATCTGAGAAGCTAAAAGGGAAAATAAAAAATGTTATGCTACTAAACTGAATAAAAATTTCTACAAATATAAAATATACGTCAGTTAAGAGAGATTTCCAATGGACTGTAAAATGTAAGAATATAGTTGTGTTGAAAATAACAGTAGATTTCTAAACTTTTATCAATGTTGAGTCTTTAGACTTCTAAAAAAAGGTGGCATTCTAACTGGAAATAAAGTTATAATTTGTAGAAAAAGAGTCCATTTATAAAATGGTAACTCTTTTGAATGATGTTATTGTATTCTGCAAGAGAAGTGTGCATAGCTTGGGTCTTGGTGATCTTGATATAAAAGGATGTGGGCTAGGCACAAAAATAATAACTGTGTTATTTTTTACACTGTTACACTGTTCTGAACATAACCTTTTGAATAAATAAAGCCACAAGTATGTTTAAAAAGGGGGAGTTAATATTTTAATGAAATGCTTTCAAAATGGAAACTTTTTAAAAATTAATGGCTTTGATCCTTGATCCAGGCACTTGAGATGCCACTGTTTCAGTAACTCCAGTTTCTCCTTAATCTGAAACGTCGTGAGTCAGTGACAGTCTCTAACGCTAACTTGGAAAATCCATTGTTAGAGGTAAGAAGTACAAGATGCCTCCTCAGTCTCTGTGTTCCCTACCAAAATACCAAGCAACGCTTCCCGTTGCAGTCAGCAAGGTTTTATTTTTGTGATCTGCGCAGCAGTTTCCCAAAAGCAAGATTAGCTGTCACGGAATAACAACAGTGACGCACCATCTGACAACAGGCAGCCTCCAGGTGAAGACTTTGTATCCTTACAGTCTCCCCCACTCATCAGCCCTCTGCAGTACCAAGATACAAGGGAGGCTAAGGAGGAATATGTAAACCAGCATGGAGATAGATATGCAGTAGGAAATAATATCCAATAAGAGGTAGAAAAAAAATACTGGAAACTGCTTTGTGGAGATAATAGATTTGTTAAAGAGCATTTACTGTTAATAGCCAGTGTCTTTCATGACACTAACGGATGGTGAATTACTTTTGTTTTAATGAAACATATGTCACAGCAATATTTTGTGCTTCCGCTGATCTAAAGCTATTGTTCAAGTCCTTGTTGCAATCAGTTCTCAAACAATGCTCTCTTTGTTAGCAGTACAGAAGTAGAATAATTTTGATTTCTTCTCTTGCAAGATTGATACCCTGGAGAACCCACAGTTCCCCTCTGTACTTGCAGATGGTCAGTTAAATACTCCCATCTGGTTATATTTGTTTTTTTCTGGTTATACTTAGTTTTTTCTAAAAACAAAGCTAAATAAAACCCCACAAACAAACAGAAAAGGAAAAAAAAAACCCAAACAAAGAAAAAATCCAAACCCACCAATCAACTGCACGTTATTGCAAGAGCAGCGGAACTAATAAAGCTCCATTTCCTGCAGTTTGTGCCCTGTGTCTTTATACTGCAGCAGTCCAAGCATCACCTCTTTGTCCCGCATGGTCTCATTTCCTCCTTCCATTTGCCCTGCAATTTCATTTCCTTCTCTCTCCCTGCAGCACTTATTGCTATTTGCCCTGTGGGAATTTTTCCTTGTTTTGTCCCTTCACGTGACTCTTTCCCTTGAATAAGTTGCAGCTACCTTGGAGTAGCCCATATGCCGATTAGCTCACATTGCTATTTTGCACATTCCATGAAGGACTCCACAGCATTTCCCAAATACGAATTAATTGATCGTTTACAATAACCCCATATATATATAATCCATAAATATGTCCTACTATTCCTGTTACATAGATGGGAAAGTTGGTCTAGTTTATCCTCGGTTGGTCAAAGTTTGGTCAAGTTTATCCTTCGCTAATTCTCTGTTTCACTTCTCCTTGACTGACCATTAATTTGTTCCTTTCAGGCTGCAGTATTTGTTCAGAGCAGCTATTGTTGTCTCACTGACAGGGGTTGTCAGAGTGTAGCCAACTCTCATTATTTTATCGCAAGCCTTGTGATATTTGATAGCTCCCTTGCAACCACAGTTCCTGGGATCAGGTGATGAGGATTACTTGAGAAATTCACCTTATTAGAACAAGTTTATGGCTCAGTCAGCTAGAAAGCTGGAAAATTACGGCAGGACTGAAAATGTTCAAAACAGGGTGAAAATAAATGCACATGTACTTTTTAAAAGTACAACTGTTTTAAGGCATTTGCACCTTGTGATGTCAAGGACTCTTGTCTCAGGTTCATCATTTAAGATACTGGCACGTGTATGACTGCAGAAGCTACAGACCATTTCCCACTTTGGAAAGGAGGCAGAAAGGAAATCACTCAGTGAAGGCCAACATTTTCTGACCACAGATCCAAACTCTGCTAAAGCACCTAGGAAAGAATACTTAAGTGGAATTATAAACACATGTGAAGCACTCTAATGCAGATAACAGTGTGCTTTTTACTCCTGTAGATTCTGGATGTGATCCTTCCTTCCTTTTCTTTCAAGAAGATACTATGGAAACAGGATAGGAGTTTCTTTTGGCATCCAAATATTTAAATCTAGAGTCGAGACGATAATGTTTACTGGAAGATTGTTACAATGAGTTTGCAATAACTCTGGTTACTTCATGCATTATTCAAAACAGCATTTTGTAGCTCTATTAAAATCATAAAAAGTCTACTTTGTCTTTAGACATTCATACAGAAAAGCAAATTTAACCTGGCATAGCTGGAAGAGAAATTTAAATTTGTGCTTACTTGAGTTCAGCTAACACTAAGTAGACAACATTTCTTTACCCGAAAGGAAACCAGCAATATTTTATATAGCCCTTTCATTCCAGCAAGGTTCTTTGCCATTTCATAAGTAATTAAAAACAATTATGCTAATAGCTGTGATCAGAACAATTAATGAGAAATGCAAATGGCTACTTCAGATGCCAATTTGCTAATAGAATGCCATAGAGTATTTATAGATGAGAGAATGATTCCACCCACATTTTTACTTTGTGCACTTATATCCATCAGACCTTTTTAAACTACAGCACCTTTGTTTTGTTGATGATTGTGATCATCCTCGGTACACAGCAGAAAGTATCTCAGCAGTAATGGGTTCACAGTCAGCAAGTTAACCAGGACTGTTGTGTATAAATTGGATCACTGATAATCAAAAGAGGTGTGTGGGAATGGGAGAAAATGCACAGAGCTTGCTAAGTGTGTGGAGGCTTCAGGAGAATGGAGAATTTAGTTTGGTAAAATTAAAGTGTACAGGAGATATTCTGTGCAAATAATTACAGAAAAAGGGCAAGCATTGTTCTTCCAGCTAGAAGAACGCATAAGATCAGACATAAAGGAAGAGAAAATAGCACCCTAATCATTAAGCCAGTTCTTCAGCTGCAGTTAGTAATTCCCAAGAGGGCTAGCAAAAGGCTCAAGGTTGGATTACGAAAGATCAGATTTTAAAAAATATATTTGAATATTAATTGTGTACTTATATCCCATACATTCCCCATGAAAATCCCCACAAAAATCCCCACCTTATGCAGATTTGCTGCTGGCAGCAGCTGAGTTCCTCCATGACAAAGGAGAGGAATTTTCTGCAATTATCAGCTGTATCAGTGTAGGAGTGGCTAATCACCTTTAGCCAAAACAAGTAAACTACAGTAAAGCTGATGGTGACAGTATAAGGAGTTGCTTGTTCCTGGGTAACTGGTTTGGACCCAGGAGAGGTTACAGAGAGACAAAAATGTGGAAACACAAGAAGTTTGAGAAAACGCTGAATGATGATACCAGTTGAATAACTGAATAATGGATACATTGAATAATAAAACCAATTGATTGAGAAGTTGCTTTGTTAGTAAGGAAAGAAAGGGACCTTAATTGCTTTTGAAATGAAGTTTGATAAATGTCTTATATTATTGGTACCTGTAAGAAGATGGTCACAGTTACAAAACTGCTTCCTTGGAAGTTCCCGATGATTTCTGTATAGGTAGAATGCTATGTTAATCAAATAAGCAGTGGAATGACAGAACTTGTTCAGTATTTGAGATTTCATGTTGCAGTCTAGATAATGACGGGGAAAGGGCCATTTGTTTCACTCTGGCATCAATCCTCCTGCATCGAGGAACACTTTGAATTTGCAACAAATTTGTAATACCATAAGTGTAATGAAAACTTCCACCCATGTGTGACATGCTGAGCCCCATCACAATTCTTGGTAAACAGAGTTTTTTGCCTTTTTATTTCTCTCAAAGGCTGTCATTTTTCCCATTCCTTTCCCCATGATATGCCTCACTGGCAATGCAGCTCAGTATATCCACCTGTACTGGCACTTCTGCAATTCCACAGTGAGTCCTTTGAAGAAATTTGTCTGCACTGTCATTTTTGGAAGGAGGTTTGTTGATTAGACACTAATTTGATTGATTTTAACTCCCATGGAACTAGGCTCAAGCTTGCATTTACAGAAGGGGATTTGTGGATAAAGAGATGAACTAACTACAGAAATAAAAAGTTTGGTTGTTAGGGCTAGAATCATGGGGGAGCTGAAGAGACCATAAAAGGGGACAGAAGCATGACTCTGAGATGCCATATAACATGATCCTTTTGGAAAGAGTGAACAATGGAATAACTGGGTCAGCTGAGGAGGTGACAGATTACTTTGGTCAGTAACTTTTCAATCAAAAGCACAGTATAGATGCTGCACTTCTGTAAATGGGGTAACCAATTAACTTCACAATCTTGATTTTCAATTTAGGATCTTGGTTTTGCAATGTTATCACAAAGGGAACTGTAGATTTTAATCCTCTTTAACACTTATTCACAGTTATTTCTGTTAAAATTTAACTCCAGTCCTAATCAGCTTTTTATCTTTATATGTAATGAATGCATTTTGTGAGACACAGGAAACCTACACCTTAGTGAAGGGGAATATTTTTCATTTTTCACCTCAAAGCACTTTACAAACTCTCATTAATTTAAATTCTTTCCACACACCTGCTGAATAAACCAACACAAACAGAATGTCACACTTAGGATCTGTGTGTGTATCACTTGGTCCACTAAGCATAGGAGCAAGCCAGATCCCACTGTGCATTAAAATTTCAGTGAAGGATTCCGGGCAACCCCATGTGCAGAATCATCACAGCACATTTATTCTTTACAGAGAGCCATCATCCACACAGATGCTGCAGAGAAATGTCAGAAGAGAATAGGGCTGTCCCAGAGAAGACACCAGAATCCTGACTGTGGGAACTTGGGGACTGAAAGCGGTTGGGGCTTGGCATGGTACTTTCCACTCTGAGAAAAACAAAGTGATGTTTATCTACCCTCCACTCCTCTGACTTCTAATGAGCCCTCCCTTTCAAGCTCCCTTCCCCAGCAACTTTTGAATTGGCTCCCACTGAAGCTGTTTTCCCTGTCTTGCTCTACCTCCACACCAGGCAAAGTGGGAGGGAAGCAGTTTAGCATGGTGTAGAAAGATTTTTGGCGTACGTCAATGGGTGGAGCACCAGTCTGGGACTGTCACAGTGTTTTGGATGTTTGTGTTAAGCTGTGGATTGCTACTTGTGTTCACCATCTTGAGTACCTGGTGTTTCTGGAGCAGAACCAGATGTGGTGCTTGCCTACAGCCTAGGAGAAATTGGAGTCTGCATCCTACAACTTCAGTTTGATCAGGGAAAAGCAGTTTAGGCTGGGTTTATGAGAGGGCAGGGCAGCAAGGGGAGCACATGCAGTCTGGAATGCAGAGCTGCAGGTCTCCCCCACATCTGCTTGGCTCCTAGCTCCAGCTTCCAGACCAGAACTCACCCCACAAATTGAGCATCTTTATCTGCTGCAGACAGCCATTATTAAGAAATCTTTTTGTGAGCAATATGCAAATGCTTTGCAGTCTTTAACTGTTCATCAGGTCTCAGTTTTGGGAAACCATGTATCAAACGTTGGTAGATAAGATGGATTTCTGGATCAGACTCAGCATGCCTAGGGAATGATTCAATGGAGACAAACTGTGAAACATGATTGTTTCTTTGAAATGTGGAGCTAAAGAAGGATCCTGGGAATGTGCTAATCCAGGTAAATTTATGAATAAAAAACATTACAGAAATTTGAATCAACCTGTCATGTTATTCAGGAAAAAATATGTAGCAAATTCTGAATGTGTTACTTGGCCACAAACAGAGCAGAGTTCAAGTGAGTTCCCAGTTACCACTCCCTTATGAATGACACTTTCCATATGTGTTTCCATATGTGTTCTGCTTGTGGACATGGGTTTTAGCATGTGGTGTTTCTTCCCTGTTCCTTCCCGGTGGATGTGGCGATATGTCCTCCATGTAAATCACTGGCAAGATTAAGGCATTCACCTCACTCACTGCAAATGCCTAGCTTCCTTTACCCAATAATGCCTTTTAGGATTTGGCTTTCTGTCTTTGCTTGATATCCTCTCTGAAATCTGTTGTCAATGCACTTTCTCACCAAAGATCTGTTCAGGCTTGTAATGCTTGGAAAAGTTTCACGGTATCTAGGCTGAATGCATATTAAATTATATAGATTTTTCTCTGCATAGATATCAGGTCCTGTAAAATCTAGATTTTTCATGGTGAAGGGATGAGTACAGACACATTTTTCTAAATATAACACTTTACTCCAAGAGGTTTCATGTGGAGACAGGGCCTGTCTGTCAGAACACGTCCTGCCAGGCAGCTCTGTAAGCAGAACATGATAGTGAATTTAATCCTCTCTATCCATTCTTGTGATCCATAAACTTGCTTCCAAGTGATGATTGAAAAGGCTTGAGTTTTGCAAGACAGTATCAGCAGAACCGTGAGGTTAGTCAGAGGATCAAGAAGGATTTTATACCCCACTTTAAGTAATCATTCCTCCCGTAAATTAAATAAGTGCTTCGTTCATTCAAAACAAGAATTTTGCAGTAGGGCAACTCCTCAGCAAAGACAACTTTTGAACCGTCCCTGCATGTTTAGCCTGGGGGAAGGAGGCCCTCTCTTGACTCACTGCAACCAGTGATTCCCAAGGTGATTCCTGTCTGCTCCGATACCAGAGATGCACAAACACAGCGAGTCACTCTGCCGGCTCGGGAACCTGCTCACCACTCCCTTCCTTCTCCATGCAACCTGTGGCACTGCGAGGGCTCTTCGTGGAGAATCCGGGCTTTATTTATCTGGTGGAAATCTCTGCCATACAAACTGAAGATTATGGCATCATAATACGAAAAACCTCATTACAACACTAAGAAAACCCAAACCTGCGCAGCCTCTTCGCCTGTTTGTTAGCATGCTTCTCCCAGCCCGCTTCCCTGCCCGGGAATGCGGGATCTCCGGTCGGGCAGCCGTGACTGACACACAGCAGCGCGGGCACCCTCACACTGCCGCCAATTTAAATGCTGGCGTACTACTTTCACGTCGTAAAACACCCTGCTGGCTGCTTATGTCTTACGTTTCCAAACTTGTTTCCTTAAGGATGGCGGGCCAGCGGCTCACCGCAGGACTCGCTCCTCGGGATCCCTGACGGACACATCGCTTGTTTTCCCTGTTCCCGACAGCCCCGCTGCCAGACCTCTCCCACCCCCCTATCAGAGTCACAGGGTGCCTCAGGCTGGAAGGGGCATCTGGTCCAGACTCCCTGCTCCCGCAGGGCCGTGCAACACCACATGGCACAGCATTGCGTCCGGAGAGTTCTTTAAGAGGCTCCACAACCTCTCTGGGCGCTCTGTCCAGTGCGCGGTCACCGCAGAGGAAGCAAGCTCTTCCTCGCATTCAGCTGGAACTTCCTGTGCATCGCTTTCTGCCCGTTGCCATGAAAACACACGCACAGCCCTGAAACCCGCGGCGTTAGTCCCTGCTTTAGCCGCAGGATCCGCCTTGTGCCGCTGCTGTTTTTCGGGATCAGCATCCCGGGGCCGGCTGCCCCTCAGGCCGTTCCCTTCCCGTCAGGCGCGGTGCGGACAGCCCCGCCGAGGCCCCGCTGTTAAGGGCGGGCGCGGCACCGCCCCCTTCCTTTGGAGCCGGGGCGCCATTTTGTGCGCACGCACGGTGAGCGCCCGCGCCCCTCCACCGCTCCGGGGGACGCGCTGGGGACGCGGGGTGCCGGGGACACGGAGCGGGGACGCGGCCGGAGGGCTCCTGCTGCCGGCGGGGGCGGGCGGGGGGCCGCCGGCTCTGATGGGAGCACCACGGCCTTCCTGGGGCGGGGAGTGGGGGAGCGAGGAGGCCGCGGGTTGCGGGTGGCGGTGCCGGGTGGATTGCGGGTGGCGAGTGGGATGGCGGTGCAGAGGGTGCTGAGGGAGGGAGGGAGGCAGGGGGGGTGCTGAGGGAGGCAGGGGCCGCCGAGGCCCGCGGCGGGAGCCGGTGCGGAGCAGCAGCGCCGCAGCACGTGGCGGCGGGCCCGGCCACCCCGGCGGGAATGCCGGGACAGGGAAGGCGGCACAGGGACGGCTCCTCGGGGCCGACAACGCCGGGATGGCCGCGTAGGCCTGCGGAGCATGTGAGCCTTGTGTCTGACGGAATAGTGGCCTGTAAATGTGGTGGGGGTTCTGCCTTATGGATGCCTTGTAAGGAGGGGCTTAGGGAACGGGGCAGAGGTGTCATCGAGGGGCATCTCGCAGCGAGAGGAGGTATCCTGATGCCTGGCAAGGGCATGTGGAAAGAGCATGGAACAGCCAGCTGACATCTGGAGAAGCTCAGACTGGTTATAAGGGGAATAATGTTAATGGCAACAGCCAGGCCTCCAAATATGCTCCCTAGGAAGGCTGTGCAGTAAGGTCTTGGGGGAAAGTAATACAAGGAGTAGCTGCTCCTCATTGCTACTGCTTCTGCATGAGTGGAAGTGGAGGGGCAGTCACTGATCTTTGTGGTGACCAGAGATGGGACCTGAGGAAGTGGCATGAAGATGTGTCAGGGAAGGTTTTAATTTGGGTATCAGGGTTTGGATTTTCACTCCAAGGGTGGTTGGGCACTGGAATGGGCTCCCTGGGGAAGCTAGTCACAGCACCAGCCCTAGAGAGTTCAATAATCTTCTGAACCATGCTCTCAGTTACATGCTGTGACTCTTCTGGTGTTGTCAACAGAGCCAAGAGTTGGTCCTCGTGGGTCCCTTCTAATTCTGAATATTCTTTGGTCCTGCTCAAGAACTTTATCCAGTCAAGTTTCAAGACCTGAGCGGAGAAAGTTCTTGAGTAGCTTGGTTTGACCTCAGCAGACCTTGCTGTAAGCAGGAGTTAAACTGAGGACCTTGCTGGCATCCATTCTAACCTGAGTTAAGCTGTGGTCCTGTAAGCTCTGATTTCTTTGGATGCCTAAGTGAATCCCATTGCTTGAATTGAAGCAATGTCGTTTTGAATAGGCTTAAAGAGTCCATTAATCCGAAATACTTGAAAATTCCATCAGCTTTGAGGTGAGTGAACTGATAGTTGTGAATAATTTGCCTTTTTTTTTACAGTAACCAGCCAAAATGACGAACACAAAGGGAAAGAGGAGGGGGACGCGTTACATGTTCTCCAGGCCCTTCCGCAAGCATGGTGAGTGTCCCTGGCAGTGCCAGCACTGCATCCACTCACTGCCCTGATGGACAGCTGCACTCCCTGGGGATGGGCTGTGAAACAAGGCCTTGTGCCAAGGGATTTCTGACAACTTGGGCTGAAAGCTCTGTGGAACTATACACAGAGCTCTGAGCTCTTACTGCAAATGCTTTGGTATTCTGGTTGTTTGGCAGTAGCCACAGTGCTAATTCTGTCAGTGCTTGAAAATTAATCTGAAGGTGAGGAAAGTACTTCAGCAGTTACTTAAAACATAGAGGGGTTTTTCCTCTGATCAATAAGCAGTTGCATTTATATTGCTAAATTAAATAGTTTAATGTCTCTTCAATTTTGGCATTTGGAACACAAATCTGATTTTTCTTTAGCTGGGCATTTTAAAAGTGTTAAGTGTGTAATTACTGCTTTAAAAAGGCATGGTTTGATTTTTGAGGTATTTAGGAAAACTGTATCATGTGCATGATCTGTGTCCCTCATCCTTTTTATGTGTGTGTGAAATTCCAGACTTCCTAAGTATCCAAATTTGTATCTCTTTAACAGGAGTGGTCCCTCTGGCTACCTATATGCGGATCTACAAGAAGGGTGACATAGTGGATATCAAGGTACTTTCTGCAGTGCTGTGTGACTGAAAGCTGAAGCAGTGTGGTCCTGAGCGGTCTCCAGCTCCTTGGGTTGGGCTCTTGTTGCTTGGGTCACGTGTGCCAACACAAGTGCCTGTGCTCACTTAGGGAGCAATATTGGAATGACAGTGGTACTGAACCAGCGTCACATGCTGGTGTATGTGGGGTTTTGTAGATACATATAATTTGGGTGTGCTTTGTTTTGGTGTATTCAGCTGCAAAAGGGAAGTATGCCATAGCCAATATTTGAGTTGGCTACTGGCACAGCTTTCCTAGGAGCCTCAGCTGTCACTTAGTTGATATTCTATTATGAACCATGATTTGTGGTGGGGGGTTCATAGTTAGGTGATTGCAAAGCTATACTAAAACTAGAAATCAAGAAATAAATGAGAGGATACATCATATATACTAATAAAGGGGAGAACAGTGAAGCAGCATTTCCCATCACTTGTACTTTAAAAAGTACACTTTTTAAAGTCAGCTGTACTTTCACAACTGAGTTGCAGTGAACGTGAAAGCCTTTCATCAAGGATTCCTATTTGGTTGAATCCTTTGGTTTCATTTGGAATGCCATGTTCTTGTAGCAGTCACACAGAAGATGGTGTTTAATTTGCTAGTTTGTTGTTTGACTTGGAGAACGTATTGTTCAGAATTGACACTTCCTCACACACTGGAGCTTGATGATGAATGTCTCTTGTGATTGCTTGCTTGTCTTGAAAGCAAAGTGATCTGTCATTTCACCGACACTGAAAGCTACCAGAACTGATGTAGCAAAATTTGGTAGTCTTCAGATGCAAAATGCATGGCGATGAATTCCACCTTTGGGGTAAAATGGGAATATTTTGTAATAAATCTCAAATAATTTGAAATGTATACTTTAAATTACTTCTTAAAGAAAAACCCTTTTTTCCCTTCCCCCTCCTTTTTTTCCCCCCCTTTTCTTTATGTTTCTTAACAGGGCATGGGTACTGTTCAAAAAGGCATGCCCCACAAGTGTTACCATGGCAAGACTGGAAGGGTGTATAATGTTACTCAGCACGCTGTGGGCATTATTGTTAACAAGCAGGTTAAGTAAGTAATGAAATCCTCTGAATTGAAACTTGGTATTTGAGAAAGTTGAACTGTGATTGCACCCTCCTTTCACTTTACCAGTTAGACAGATCTTGTCTTGATTGGTCATTCAAGGTGGGTAAAGTGTATTTCCTTTTTATAACCCAAGCAAATGATGCTCATTTGACTTGGATCCTGTCAGAGGAAACATTTTTTGTTTCTCTTACCAGCACCTAAAGTCACATTACCTAGCAGGGCTTCTCAGCCAGTGTGCTGGCATTGAAGCCCTTTTTAAATACTAGTATGTAGGTGGAACCAGCTGAATTTTGTACAGTTTAGTAAAAAACAAATAGGTTTTCTTTTGGTTCCAGGAGCTGGCCTGTTGTGCATTGGTAATAAAATTACTTGTTTGTATGCTAAGAGGCTAAAACTGTATTCTCCACAATTTTAATTTGAAATTGTCAGCACATTGTTATATATTACTTTGTTATATGATAATAAGCTTTTAGTTATATGTAAGTTATATCTGATGTGCATCTGCAGCAGTGTTTTGAGATACTGCCCTTTAAAAAAAAATTACCTGTAATTGAGCTTATGGAGTTAGTTCTGTAAGGTCTGTAAGTCTTGATTTAATGTGACCTTTTTCAAGTGTAGATTAAAAACTGCCTGCCTTTCTTAGGGGCAAGATTCTGGCCAAGAGAATTAATGTGCGTATAGAGCATATTAAACATTCCAAGAGCAGAGACAGCTTCCTGCAGCGCGTGAAGGAAAATGAAAGGAAGAAAAAGGAAGCAAAGGAAAAAGGCATTTGGGTTCAGCTGAAACGCCAGGTAATGTTTCTGTTTAGGTCACAATCCTTGAGCAGGAGATGACTGCGTTCTTGGAGTAGTGGCCTCATGCAGTGCGTCGGCATTTAGCCTGTCTGGATGTTTGTGGCTGAGCACTGCTCTGTGCCATGGAAAATTGTAGTTGTAGCCTTGAACAAAGGCTGCAGCAGCAGCTCTGGATGGTTTTAGGGTCAGTAGAGTCTTTGCTTTATAGGTGAGTTTTTAGTTTCAACAGGTCCTATTGTAAGCCTTGAAGGAAAGAATTAATAACCAGACTTCAGAGAAGAGATAATGGCTATTGCTTCTGGAGCTGCAGGATACATCACTCCGTGTTCATTGGGTTGATGAGCTGCAGAGAGTAAAGCATAGGTTTTTTAATTCAGTAGCAAGAGTCAGGCACATTTTCTGGCAGATAATTTTCTTATTGCTACTCTCTGAATCAAGTTTATGAGACTAGGAATGGTAAAATTGCTGTAATGATTATATAATAATGTGCTAAATGGTTGACAAAATGTTATTTTCTGAAAAGATGCTTTTCTTCTGTTTACAGCCTGCTCCACCAAGAGAAGCACACTTTGTGAGAACTAATGGCAAGGATCCAGAGCTGCTGGAGCCAATTCCTTATGAATTCATGGCATAATGTATGTTTAAAAAATAAACTAAAGATATGGTTTTGGACAAGTGTATGTGATTGTGGCTGATTCATTTAGTTGGGTTTGGGGCTTTTTTGCTTGAACAGATGCTTTAGAAACCTTTTATTGAAGTATATTTATTTAGCTTGCATTTACCATGCTGCTTAGTCATTGAAATCATCTGCAGCTTTTGCTGACGAATTTCATCATCTATATAGATGATAAATGCTAGGAATGCTGAAATTTGCTAGTGCTTAGTAATGATCATGAGCTATTATAAGGGGACACAGAATATTTCACCAGCAAACTAAGAATTTGTATTAAGAATTGGCCAATGCCAACTGAAGGCTTGGTTTTTATTTTTTTTTTGTAGGAAAAGAGATAAGGTGTTTCAGATTTCATTGATGCAAGGTTTTGGCTAAGGAGCCTCATGAATACTGAGGAATTGTTGAAGCCATTTTTGAAAACAACCTCTAGGGAAATGTCTGTAGGCAAATTTTGTTCTTCCATCAGTGTAACTTGCAAAATAATGTTTACAGCATCCCCATGCCAATAAGCCTTCTTACAAAATAGTGGTAGTTTAGAAACGGGTTTCATTCCAGAACTGCCAGCCTTTGTATTTTGATTTTTAACATTTTAATTGGCTGGTATAGCTACTAAACACTTGCACTTTATATGTTTATTGCATGCCTGTTGAATGTTGCAGTGAATTCCTCTCATCCCAGATTTACTCATGTCTCACAAAAGCCCACTGCCACCCGTGCAGTTCTTAAATGGAAGAAGATTTTCAGCTGAGTGTTTACTAACCAGTGCTGGTTTAGTGAGCTTTGCTTGAAGCAGTGTGCAGCCTGCTACAGACTGCTGAAGGGAATCTGCTTGGTTAGCCTTGAAAGCGCACAGTCTCAGGCTTGTTTTGTAGTTACAGGTAAATAATAGTTTACCTTGAAGTGTCATGTCAGGCATTGCTCAGCTGCCTTCAGTAAGTGATGTAAAAGTCATGTCTACGTGTAGACAGAAGTACTGGAGCAGCAAGTGACCTCAAGCTGTTTGTAGGTGTTCACCGCTGAGAGTTGCTGAACAGTGAATTGCAGGGCAGCTTCTAAGTGTGGGAGTAAGGAACTCCGAGATGATGAGGTTTGCTTTTACCTAACTCTCAATCGTGGGTGTTCCCATTCCCATGGAATGTAGGTTTCAGACCTTGAATTCAGAATCTGGCTTGGGCTGGTGTTTAGGGTGAAGGGCTTTAGGTTGGATGGGCTGGAGTTTCCAAGTTCCAGTGAGCAGATTGCTATGTTTGAAGTTCTCCAAGCTCCCATCTCAGAAGATGCAGCAGGCTGTATAGGTGGAATGACTTTGGAAGTGACTTGGAAGAGCATGCCCCTTAGCAGGCTGCTCCATGACAGTGGAGCTGAGCACCACATGCACTTGGCTTTTATGGTCAAGGGGCTTTTCTTGGAGCAGCAAGATTTGTGAGCTTTATCAACCTCCTTGGCTTGTCAGTTTCCACAGCCATTTAAAAGTGGTATTTGCCCTACAAGATAAGCATCATTTTCCACTAGGCTTTGTAGGAATTAAGTGGGAGGCTATTGGATACAAACTGGTGATGGCATTTTAAATTTGCTTCTCATGCATGTCTAAGCTATTTTGGTTCTGTGTTTGGTTAGTACTCATTTGTCAAAATCACGGCAGATTAGCTGTAGCAGCATGATGAAATGATTAACATCATAAGTGGGGCACAGTTCTAAACTTTTTGAACTTACTTTCAACAAATTGGAATACTAAGACTGGACAGCATTGCAGTGGTCCTGTTTAAGAGCTGTGCTCCCAGAGACACTGCATTGCAACACTATGCAATTTATTTTAAAAAAGTGTTTTTAAGGTCACTATGCCAATGGTAGTTGGTTGTAAATGCATATTTGGAAGCCATCTAGGCTGGGAAGTGAGGTTGGGAAGGTTTTCTTGGTCAGGATTCCCAGAAATGACTGAAAATGAATCTGGGTTTATACAGGAAGAAAATAACCTTTTTTGTTTGTTTTTAATGTTTGGAAAGAGGACAAATAAATTTTATGTGTAAATTGAATGTGTAGCCTGTTTGTTGCACTTAGTGAAGTGGGGGTTTTCCACACTCATCTGAGGTTTCACAGCCCAGACACTTAACAGATCTCAGTACCTGATCTCAGCTGCTGAATTTTGCTTCCTGTGTGTTTGGCTGCCCTGTTTTTGCACAATCCTGACGAAAGAGGGAGATCTGTGAATTGGGAAAAGCTGAAGCACTGCCTGTAGAGACATCTCCAGTCCTGAGCTGAAACATGAAGCATGTTCCTTACAGGGTTTGGAGTCACTAGTTTTGACTTGGCTCTGGAAGGGTTTTACACACTAAATCCATGAGCTGTAACCAGTTCTCTGCAGTCCTGTTCTGAGGCTCCTTTACAGCCATAAACCTTTACCCCTGGCAAAATCTCCTGTTGTCTCCTAGAGAAGCAGCAAGGAAGCTGCCTTCTGAGCTGTCAGCTTCATCTTTTTCAGTCTATTGGCAACAGCATGATTTGAGGTTTCCTGAGCACTGTGTAGGCAGTATCAGGCAGGGAGGGTCAGTGAAAAGGCAGGACTAGGAAGTGGAAGGAGGAACCATTGTCAGTACAGAGGCTGCACAAGGTAGGAACATTGCTCCCACCAGCAGCACCCATACAGCTTAGGAACTCAGAAAAATAAAAAAAAAGAAGCTCCAGATGCTCTCAGGATATTCTCCATGCCACCATCACAGGAACAAGCCACCTACTCCCCCCAAAAGTACTGCTGTTGAATGCTGCCAGAGCTTGGAACGGCAGGGTGTGTCAGGCAGCAGTATGGCATACCTGGCACTGAGCAGTGTTGCTGAGGGAAAGGGGATCGTGATGGGCCATAGGGATAGTGGGATAGGCCATCCACAGAGGGGGTTAAAAAAGTACAGCCTGGCACTTCCAAGTGGGGCCTGCAGAGCAGAGAAAGGCCCCTTGGAATAGCCTGGAGGCCCACACATCCCAGGGGTGCTTAGTCTGCAGCATGGGGACAGCTAATCTGGGCCCCCAATGCTTCAATTTACTGAGCTGCTCCTGTTGTACCTGGGTAGGTGTTGATGGAGACACAGTCCATCACACCCTGGACGTGAATTCCTTCACAGGGCATCCTGCCTGGGCTTGGGCAACGTTATCTCTCTGCTTGACCACCCCTACTTGCCCTTTGAGGGTGCTCCCAGCAGCAGGCAAGGCAGTTCCTCAAGGTTTGAGGATGGTTGTTCAATGCTGCTTTCACAGCTCAGCACCTGGGAATCTTCTGCCTGGAATGGACTTGTTTCAGTAGCATTTTTTCAGGGGCACACTGAATGTGCTCTGATAGGTCTTTTGTAAAGAAGTGTACAAAAATAGCTGCTGCTGGCTCTGTGAGTGAGGCCAAAGACAAGCGATCCTCTAGGGGGATCACTAGGGGGAGGTGACAATAGCGGGAACCTATGGAAACCAAAAGCTTTTAGTGGTACCAGAGAAATCTTCTTTCCCAAAAGAAAAGAGCTTGCTAGCATGATGGGGAGTAAAGTAGGAACTTTAAGGCTGATAGCTTTTGGAAGTGAAAAGAAATCCATAAGGGTTCTTTGGCACTAAAGCAGCACAAATAATCAACAGTGCTTCTTCCACTATGCTTTTCTGCAGGTGCTACTTTAACCGATGTAATTAGGATTGTCTTAACTCATCTGCCTGTGTGTGAGCATCCAGGGTCACTTGGGCTGTCCAAGCATCTGCAGCTCTCACGGTGACTCCATCCCTCTGTGCCATGAGATCAGTCCATTTGAGTACCATCCACTGTCCTTTTCCATGTTGTGTCCTGCTGGCATGTGGTATCTCCCTAATAAAAATTAAAGCAGCCTCAGAATGGATTATTTATCTTTTAAGTACTCACACAGTTGCAAGGCAGCACAGAGCAGAAGCAGGAGCCAGGGCAATGGTTTGTGGAGACTGAAACATCTGCACAGCTGCTTGCAGATCTGAGGCTGTCCTATTTAAGGACAGCCCATGGTGGAGCACCATTCTTCTCCAAAACTTTTCTACTTCAAAAACCCAAAGGGCCCAAACATGACCACTTAGGTTTCAGGGCTGGCTGTTGTTCAATCCACAAGCTGAGTTTTCAACATTGGCTGTAGAGGAATATGTTCGGGTGTGGAAACAAAATAGTCTGAGGTAAAATAATAATTTCCTTTCTTTCAAGACTGGAGTCCGTCACTGCTGAGAGGGTGGTGCGTTTGCCTGTCTGCCTCGGGCGGGGGGGATGCCCAGCAGGATGCTCGCCCCTGCCGTGGGACGCAGGTTGCACGGCCTGCCCAGGCTGTCCGCCAGACCCCTGGGCTGTGCCCGCCGGGACCACCCCACGCCCTGGGAGTGGGGAGGGTGGGAGAAAGAGGAAGGGGTATAACCCGGGGGGGTAAATCGCGGGAGAGGGCGGTACGGCGGGGGGGCGGTGCAGCGGCAGCGGGGCGGCCCCAGGGCGGAGCCGCCGCCGGGGCCTTTAAAAGCCGCCGTGGCCGGCCGCTCCGGGCGCTGCCGGCCGAGCCGAGCGGAGCCGTGCGAGCCCTCTCGCCGCCGAGCCGCCTCTCCCATGCGCCTGCCGGGCATGTCCCAGCCCTTCCTGCTGGCGCCCATCGCCGAGTGCCCTCCGGGGCCGCCCGGCGCCCAGCTCCGCCTGGCCGTGCTGGGTGCCCGCGGCGTCGGCAAGAGCGGTGAGTGCGGGGCTGCCCGTCCCCTTCCCCTGCCCGTCCTCTTCCCCCGTCCGTCCGTCCCGCCTAACGTGGCGCTCTGTGTTTCAGCCATGATCGTGCGGTTCCTGACCAAGCGCTTCATCGGCGACTACGAGCCCAACACAGGTGAGGCGGGCGGGGCGCGGCGGGGCCGGGCGCGGCGGGGCCCCGCGTCCGCCCGCGCTCACGGCGCTCTGCTCCACAGGCAGCCTCTACTCCCGCCTCGTCCATCTGGACGGGGACCACGTTGCCGTGCAGATCCAAGACACGCCGGGGTGCATTCAGGTACGGAGATGTTTTGGATCAATCGGTTCTCCTCTGCTACCCAAAGGTTCAGCTTTTGAGCCCAAATTTCCTGCATGCCCAGACTTGGTCACCTGAGGCAGAGCTCAGGTTTCCCTTTGGACCCGCTTGATGGTTCTGTGCTTGGTCTTTATACTCTCATGACCCAGTGCCGAATCTGTGCTCTCTGTTGTTCTGCAGGTGCAGGAGGACTGCGTGCAGGTGCTGGACTCCCTGTCCCGGTGTGTGAAGTGGGCAGAGGGCTTCCTGCTGGTCTACTCCATCACAGACTACAGCAGCTACCAGTCCATCCAGCCTCTGTACCAGCACATTCGCAAGGTGCACCCCGACGCCAGGACTCCCATCATTATTGTGGGGAACAAAGCAGATCTCCTCCATGCCAGGCAAGTGCAGGCAAAAGAGGGACTACAGCTGGCAGATGAACTGGGCAGCCTGTTCTTGGAAATCTCCACCAGTGAGGACTCCCAAGGTGTTTGTGATGTCTTCCAGTACCTTTGCAAGGAGGTCAGCAAACTACAGCATGCCGGCAGCACGGACAGGAGGCGGTCATCCATCATCCCTCGGCCCAAATCTCCCAACATGCAAGATCTAAAGAGACGTTTCAAACAGGCTTTATCTTCCAAAGTCAAGTAAACATCCCAATGACATCCTCTGGGACTCAATAGAATTTATTTTTGTAAACTAGTTAATAAAAATCTTTATTTTTGTACTAATGCCAGCAGTGTAGAAGTAAGTATGTCAAAGCTTGCAATCTCCTTGCTGTTCTCTCATTTGACTGGTTGGGTTATTTTTAAATGAAAAAAAAAGGAAATAAAAAGCTGCACAGCAACTAAATAAAGTTAGTTGGAAAGGGGACTTTTGCCAGGAGGCTTTGATTCCATTTCTTTTTTGGGGAGACTGGGCTTTTCTGTGTTTAGCTATTCATATGATTTTCTCCGGAGGCTTCAATTTCCTGTTTGTAAAATGGGAGGGTTAATGATGTAAATCATTACCTGCCTTTATACAATGCTTGGAAAGCCCTTGGTGGAAAACTTTGTAGGAGATAAAAAAAAGCTCTCTTCATTAAACATGAAAATACAAAAGTGTCTGTAAGAATTCTGGTTATAACAGAACTGTTTTCTCCCTCAAAGCTGCTGTTTTGCTTGCACCTGTAATAGCCTGAATGCTGATAGGCTGTTAGGAATGAGCTCAAATTTCTCATGTGCCTTAGAGATTTTTTCTACAGAATTAAAAATTTGAGCCCCAAGCATTTAACAGGCAGGAGGGTTGAGTTTCTCCTACAGATTGCTGTGGAACAAAGTGCTGAGCAATCCACAGCAGAGGAGTGTGTGGGTTGGCTGTTGCTTTCTCTGGAGATGTATGATAGGAAGGACTGATGCGTAGGACTTTTTCCTTGGACAAAAAATAGCTACATTTAAAAGGAATCACACCTTTATCTTCCCCGGAGTAATTTTGTAGCTATTGGAAACAGGTCAGGCTTTACTCTTACTTCACATAAACTCTAAACCATACTAGAATGGGTTTTGTTAACTGTTTGCTGGATGTCTGAGCATGGAATGTAGGTTTTGCCCTTTCAGTATGCTTCTGAATTATGTATGTGAGAAATAAAACTACTCCATGCTGAGTGGAAAGTGTGGAAGTGGATTAATCTGTACAGGGGAAACTCGCTGTTCTCACTCAAGTGCAAGGCCAGTAAGGTTTATTTTATAAAATAAAATAGGTAAGTCAAAAGACCACTTCCTTCTTTCCTTGTGTTAGGAAAGGCAGGTAGGTGCCATGCCTTGCAGTTAGTGGGCAGTCTCTGTTGTTTCTGATCCCTGGGCCTTGAAGCTTCCTGGGCCACCTTCACTCTTTATCTGCATCTGAGTCTTCCTGATGGTGCTAATTGAGGGAAGGGGGACTGAGCATGTCAAAGACAATGCTCTGTGCAACTGCCTGGACAAACCAAATACTGCTTAAACATGTTAATACAATACTTAACACATGTTAAATGTTTCTTTACTGTGAGAGTTGCTCTGCCAGGCCCAGGACTCTGGGTTTGAGAGGAGCAGGATGATAGGGTTGGTGAGAATGAGCATGTCCCTGGCAGACTTGAACTCACCACATGGACCATGTGTCCATGGGGAATTTTCAAGAGGAATTGAAAAGTCACAAGTGGGATATTTGTGGAACATGTCACCGTCTTGAAACCAGGATAACAAATGGATAACAAATTGTTTCCAAGAGAAAATACCACTCTGGTAGAGTTTCAGTTGTTTTTTTTAACCTGCAGCTTTTGGAAATTATTTCTTACTCATGTATACAGTACAGAGTTTCACCAAGCAAGTTGCTAAAGATATTCAGTACACACATGGTACAAAATATGCTAAAGGGGCAGGTAATGTTATTGGACAAGTCTGCATCTTACCATGGTCTTCAATGGCCAGATGAAAAATCCCACTAGGCACGGACTTAGGTGCCTCCCACTGCCCCTGGCAAAGCAGGAGCTTGGGTCCTCACTCTGGTACAGGAGAAGAGTTTGAGCAGGAACCAGTGGGCACTCAAGGGGCAGGCGTGGGCAGGAGCAGGGGGATAAATTTTCCTCATCTCTCTCTCTCTCTCTATCTCATGGGAAAAAGCTAGAGGTGGCTCTTGCTACATAGGCACCCATCCTCAGGTCAAGGGTGCAAAATCTCCTGTCTCCATCCCATGATTCTCATGCTGCTGGGCTGCTTCAGCCACATGTGTGGAGTAGGATGATCCCCTCAGGGATGTATGGGGAATCTGGATGATTAGGGTGTGTCGGTGGCAGGAAGGGATGGCTGGTCTGATATGCCTCCAACTTAAGGCAGCAGCTGCTTTGGCCCATGCTGGGTAACAGTTTTGGGTAGAGGTACATAAATTAGGCATTTATGCTGTTTGTCTGAACTTCCCCCAGCTGGCACAGATCTACTCTCACCCAGAAGTTTTCAACCCTGAGCTGGCAAGCAAAGCACAGGAAGAACCTGCTGGCTCCCAGCACATTTTAGCCCAGCATTTTCTTCAGTCCTGTAAAGCTGTAGCAAAGTCCTGAGCAAAGAAGGCCCACCAGGGCAGGGAGGGTACATCTCAGGTACTAGCAGAGCAGCTCCAAAGCCTTGTTTCTCCTGGGCCATGTCCACTTATGCCTTTCCTACTGAATACTTGCCATCCCCAGTCTCTAAGCCCTTCACAGAGGGGGTGGGGTGGCTTCAGGAGGGTAAGTGGTGCATAGCCTGGCCTTTTCTCCTTCATCAGAGGAAAATATGCATCTGCCTCTTTCCTCCCACCACCTCCGCTATGAAACAGAATCACAGCAATTTTCCCTGACAAGATGGATGAGTGGGTTTTCAGTAGCAGGGATGTGTGCAGCATCACACACTGTTATGGCTGCTACTACATCAGCATCTCCCCCCTGTTGGACTATTTTGTCTACTTATCTCCAAGCTCTGAAATAATCTGGTAATGCTTTAGGGCTTCATGAATTTTAAAATAGCAGCTGCCATCAACCTGTTCCGTGCACTTCAACTCAGGAGCTGCACATGCCTAGACAGAGATAGGGGTGTTTTCTTCAAAAAGCTTTATGGATGTCCCCTTCATTTTCTGCCCCCTCGAGCACCTCGACCCAGGCTGCTTCCTCACTGTCTCTTGATGGGGGCTTGCCTCTCAGCACGGGAAATGGTCAATGCTGCAGGTTCGTGCTGTTTTCTGTGGTTTGTTTGTAGGAAGAATTGTGAACAAGGCAGGCTGCGAACAAGGACTGTGTTCACACCATGGGCAAGAGTTGGGTTCGAGCTTCAGACAGCGAGCAAAAGTGATAGAGATATGGATGGATGGATGGATGGATGGATGGATGGATGGATGGATGGATGGATGGATGGATGGATGGATGGATGACTGGAAACAAATCTGCATGCCATGCATGGATCTCCTGTAAAATGATTTTATTCCTGTGGGACTTCATTAGCTTTTGCTGAATGGAAGGTCTGAATAGATTTCAAATGAAGTCCTTTAGGCAAAGGTGACCTTTTATGGCAGCTGCACTTGGCACATGACCACTGGTGATTCACATCAGCAGGGCAGCAGGATCTCTTCAGTTTCTCCTGAAGTGAGGATCTGAAGTCTGTTGTCCTTCTAGGAGCAATATCTTTGAGGGTGATGCCATTGCCGGGTCACTGCACTAAACTGTAGGCAATACTCCAAAGAGTTGTGTCCCTGAGGTATCTTCAGTGACATCCCTGAAAACCTTGTTATGAGTAGAGCTCACAAAACAGCAGCTCAGATTGCATCTGGAGTAATTAATGACAATTCAGATTTCCCTATTGGTTCTCAGGCTTGCTCTTCCTCCACTCTCCTCATTTTGCCTATCTAAAAAGAGGGAGAAAGCAAACACTTTTTATTGAAAATGGTTTTGAGGGAATTGGTTCATGAAATTTTCTTACTACATTCAATGCTTGATGCTTTTGACTGAAAAAATAATAAATGTATATTGTGACTTGTTATGCCAGTGTATACTGTGGACCATAATCAGCTATATACTATCTTCCCACACTACCAAAAGAAAAATTAAGATATAGAGATTGAGCTTTCATTTCAGTGCCCTGTAATACTTGATTTACAACTGAAAAGCTACATAGTGAATTTTGCATAATGATTACAGAGTTTCATAGATATCATAGCTGCTGTTTTGAAAAATGTGCTTGGTTGTTTGCTAATCACGTTTTTCCTTTGTGACAGAAAACAACAAGCCCTTGGAGCAATCCTCACCAGGGACCCTCATGGTCCTGTGTACAAGCTGCTGTGTACAAGTGGCTTCAGCCCCATGCTCTGCCCTTTGGGCTTTGCTGGGCAAGTGTTTGGGCAGAGGCACCCATGTACCCAAGCTTGTGGGGGTCATGGTTCAGCAACTCTATTTTGCTCTTGACCTGTGCACAATATTTCCATTAAAATGTGTCTGTCCGGGAAATTGCGCAAGCTTATTTGTCAGCCTGCATTACTGGGAAGCAGTAATTAATTCTTAAAGCTGGAATATTTCTCTTCTAAGGTATTTGGCTCTTTCTGCCTTACTAAAAACATCCTCTTCTCAGGTTTCAAATGGCCCTTGTAAACATTTCCTAGTAATTTTATCCCTTGGGGTGGTTAAGCCAATATCAACAAATGTTGTTTCTGGGAGCAGCTCAGAGCAGAGGGGACTACACTCTCCCCCAGCTGAGCAGTGAGGTGAATTACAGACTCCTGTCCTGCAGCTGGTACTTCCTTCCGCTCCTGCAAACAAATCCCCGAGCCAGAAAAGTAATGTGCCTGTTGTTTGGGGCTCAGAGCCTGAACCCTTCCACGAGCCTTGAAGAGCTTGATGATTTGATCTGAACCACGCTCAGCAAGCAGACCTCCCTATGCCACCATTTCTTTTTGGTATTAGAAGTCCAAACATCTCTTTTAACCCTGGAAGACAGATCTGGCAGAAGCCTGAGGAGTGCAGAGAACATGAAGAAACCATAGCGACAGCAGCGTGGTACTGGCAGCCCCTCAGGATCTGAAGCAGATAAGGAGGTGTTGCCTTCCTGTAAGAAAACAGCAGGCAATAAATATGGATGCAATTAGGCTGATTTGGTTGAAAATTCATTGGTGGCACTCAGATGCTGAGAAAGAAAAGGACTGGCTGTCACCTCAGTGTGCCCAGGGCCAGTGGGAGGGCAGCTGCCCCCAGCCCCCAAGGGGTTCCTGCCCATGGCTGGGGAGCCTGCCCTCAGCTCAACTGAGACTCCTCAGCAGCTTCTGAGTAAAGCAAGCACCACAGCCCATGAGATACATAATTTTGCTCCTCCATGGGTGGGAAACCACCCTGCATTGTGGGGGCACCTTGGTCTGTGCTCCCCAGCAATGAGGAGATAAGGCCACAGTCCAGACTTTTCACTCTTCACCATCTCTGAGCCTCTGGACTGAGCTGGGAAAGAGCTGGCCTGGGCTTTAGACATAAGTAGCCACTCCATCAGTACAGACAGGAGGAGCATTTGAGGATTTATATCAAAATTATGATGTTTTTTACCCTTTCTCTTATGCCTCATGTCTCAGACAGCATGTAGAGGCTAAAGCAGAGAGCTCTGCTTGGGTTTATTGCATTCAAGGTGCCCAGTATCCCACTCAAGTAGCAATGTCCCTGCAGATTAAAGGTACTTAAACACAGGGTTAGTTAGGAGGGAATTTTTACATCTGCCCAAGTGCTGCTCACATATGGCCAATTAAAAAGCCTCCTAATGGGCTGGTTTGTGGCTGTTGCACAACAAGGCTTTGGCTGTTATTACAATGTGTAGATGAGCTACAGCACCTGCTCCGTGCTAGGGGCTCCCTGTCCCTCAGCCACACAGCAGGGGGAAAGATGCTGTCTTATTTCAAGGAAGGCCTTGGGAAAGCACTGGTGCTTCTGCAGTGGGCTCAATCAGGTGCAGGTGGCCTCCATTTCCTTCAAACAGGTACCACTAAGTGATTTGCTATTAAAAAATGTTCATAAAATGTCATATCTGGATGCTCATGTTTTTTCAGCACATAGCAAATGGATGCAGATGGAGTGTGACTTCTGGTGACCCTTCAGGATTTAAACAGGAAGATGCAAACATAAGTGTTAGCCTGAGTCTCATGTGCCTCTCTCACGCCAATGATCCTGCTGTAGAAGAGCCTGTCTAGAATTAGGGGTTATAGGCAGGAGGCAGAGGTCTGTGCTAATTCAAGCTCTTACCTTGAAGATAAAATATGCATCTGGTTGTTGAGGTGACTCCTAATTTTAGCTCTGGTGTTGAATAATGGAATAGCATTAATAGCCTGATGTAAATCTGTCCATATTCCTTATGCAAAATTACCATCTCGCTAGTGAAACAGACTCCTTTGATTTTGCCTGGATGCTGGAGAACAGTGCACAATAAATATGCATTCAATTAGCTTAATGTGAGTGAGCAAAGATGTAGTGCCTAATATAGCTGCAATTCCAAGAACTGATGCATCAAATGCAATGAATTGTTTTCCTGGGCTTTTGATTGTTTCAGGGATTTCTGATCAAGCTTGCTTAGAAGGCATTATAATCTGTTTGTCTGTATTAATGAGATCTTCAAACATGAAGCTGGTAAAATAAAAGAAAGACATTAAGCAGAACTGAGTTATTTTAACCAAGGCAGTGAGCTGTGTTGCTGGCTGCATAGTGAAGGAAAAACAGAGGAGGAAACTGGGAATTTCAGGGGTCCACTCTCATGTGGACAGAGCAGAGGACAGGTAAGGAGATGTCAGTTCTGCTTCCAGCCACACCACCCAGGCACGTGCTTGTGTGTTGTATGATGGGAACTGGTAATTATAAAAGCTTCTTGCTTACCTGGAGGCAACACCATGGGCTCCTCCCACTTCTTGTGCCCTTCCTGATCTTCAGCATCCTCCCAGCAGGGAGCTGAGCTGGCAAACATGACTTACACACTGGGGAAGTTCCCCCTGGCAACTGCCTGAAAGTCTCCACAGTTGTGCCTATGCTTCCACATCAAAGAGAGCTGGAGACTGAATCCCAGTCCCAACATCTAGTGGACTGGTCCATACCCACTCTGCTTAAAGCTGATTGCCCCTAGATTAGGAAGGTCTACATGAAATAATATTCAGTCCTGGGACTCTTCTGGGCCCTCTGGGATACTCAAGTAATATTAAAAAATGATAAAAATATTTTTTAAATTATATTTTTTTCCTTTTTTTTCTTTCCCTCTGCAGTTCAAAATACTCCAAATTATTTGAGAGCTGTATTTGAGCCCATAAGAGTGGTACTTTTAGCATGCAAAACAGCTTTGTGTTTTCTTGCATGAGGCTCGCAGAGGCATTTTAGAGTGCAGTGCCCAAGAGGGTCCTGATAAAGGCTGTGTGGCAGGACCTAACACCACCCCATCCATGCTGTCCTTTGGGAGACAACTTGTGGGAATGAGCTGTTCCCAGGGCTGTGCTTGAACTGGCTGGGGCCAACCACACAAGAGACAGGCAGTGTCAGCAGGAGTAGGTGGGCAGAATTCCACCACAGGAGTCCACTCAGTGACCCTCCTTCAGGCCCCTGAAGAGACAAACCTGTTCACCTCAGTGAAGATCAAGATTGTTTTCTATAGCTTGCCACTAATGTAGAGAGGTCTGGTTCCATTATCTTTGTCATTCCCCTTCATGCAGATTCAGACTGGTTTTAGACCTCTCTTAAGCCACCTCTTTGCCAGACTACCCAAATCCATGTCCCTCAGCATCTCTCTGTGTCTCCTGTGCTCTAGGCCACTGACCATCCTGTGGAGTTTCTCCAGTTCCTCAATGAACTACTGAGCTGTTGTCCCTAAATGAGACAACACTTCTGGGGCAGATTTCCTAGCAGTGAGTAAAAAGGGAGCAATAACTACCCTTCAATTGTGCTGAAGTCTTACAGCAAAGCTCAGGTCCTTTCCTGCATGGCTGTTGTGTAGGCAGAAGGAAGCTGTCCTACACCAAAGCAAAGGGTTTGCACTGCTCTCCATGGGATTAAACTCCGTGGGATTTCTATTGTCACACATTCCAAGTTTCTCAAAGTCCCTCTGGACTGCTGCTGTGAGCTCATCCAAATGGAGATGGCTGTCATTACTTCTAATCTATTACCATCTGTATATGTGCTGAAAGTGCCCTCTGTATCATCAGACTGGTGACTGATGAAAATGTTGAACAATATCAACTCCTGTGTCATTCCCTGGGGTCCTCTGTTCATTACTGGCTGCCAGATGGCCCATCACAACATTGATTATTATTCTTTGACCTAATGGTCCAGCTAATTTTTGGTCCAGCTAATTTTCAATCCATCTAACAATTTGTTCATCCAATTCCTGTTTGCTCAGGTTTTGCATGAAAATGCTGCAGGAGGATTTCCAGCTGTCAGAGCTATTTCTGATCACTGGGAGTTTCTGATAATGGACAGCAGCCATGAGGTCACATCAGCACCCTCAGGTGAATCCCACCTGCTCACCTGAATCCCAGTCTTACCTGAATCCCAATACTTACAGCTTCTCAAGGCAGACCTTCATCTGTTCCTCCCCTTATTGGTTGTTCCCCTTCTTGTAAACCATGCTGGATATGCAAGGTGTGGGAGTAAGACTTGCCAATGAAATGTATGCAAAAAAAAAGTGTTAAATGCTTTAGTCTTTTTGCTTCTCGTCTTGTCAGTGGCTTGGCTCACACATTTGTTGATGGACTCACAACTTCTCCACATTTGCTTTTGCTGCTAAGACACGTGTAGCATCCATCCTTCACGTTTCTTCTTGTGCCATAGAGTCTAAGCTCCAGCCAAGCTTTTTCCTTTCTGGTTTCATTCCAGAGTAAATGATCAATGCTTACTGGCTCCTTTCAGTTCCCTGCCCATGCTTCCAGTTGTTGTTATCTCTTTTTTTAGAACACTAGCTCTGCGACCCCTGGAGCAATGGTGGGCTTGCACCTTATGTAGATGCTTTATCTTGTAGTGTTTCTGCTCTTTTTTTTAAAGTGGTTCTCAAAATGGCAGTTGCTCCCCAGTATGTCCTGATGGAAAACAAATCACATAATATTTTTTCTAAAGAAGTTAAACAAATATATTTAACATGTCAGTTAATTGAGAAGATGCTTGTTCAGACAAAATGCTGCACAAGGGGACTGTTTGCTGCTAAGCTGTCATTTCCATACTCCCTGGGCCACTGTTACTCTTCTGTGATCTCCCCGGCCTTCAGCTGGATTTAGGGCGTCAGGTTACAAGCACTCCCCCGTGGCATCCCACATCCAGACTGCAATCCCCCATTTGCACGTTGGGTCCATGGCACCAGCTCAGATCCCACCTAACTTCTGAGGAGCACAGGCTTAGTGCTGAGGAGCCCTCCTGCCTCCAGGCATTTTGACAGTTCAGCTCTGTCTCCATGGGGCTTGTCTTGTCTCCTTCCTGTCAGCTGTAGAGAAGACAGCAAATAATGGATATAAGCTGCTGCACAGGGATTTAGGCCAGAAATTTGAACATAATTTTTAAGAGTCTGGAAAATGAGCACATCAATCCCATAAAATCTCACCCTTCAGAATTTTGAAGAAGAAAGAGGAGGGCAGTGGGTTTAGGTACTCCTGCCCTAGGTCTGGAAATGCTGGATGAATTCCTAAGCCCTGCTCAGCCCCAGTTTTTGGTCACATTTGGCTCTTTGATGTACCATCTTGCTTTGTTCAGCTGTGAGTCTCTGTCCATTTCATCTCCTTTCTCCACCTGACCAGGCCCTCAAGGGCTCTCTCTGACCCTCCCATTTTCTGGCCTAGAAAAATGCATTTCATTCCTTCACTAGCAGGAGCTCCATCTCTTCATGGTTTGGAAAGCAGTGGAGCCGTGCTAGTGGGTGCCTGTGATCACACAACTCCTTGGGGAAAGGGGCTGCTATCCTCCCCCGGAGAACGGGGCTGAGGGCTGCCCACCTTCCTGGAGGACCCAGGGAAATGCAGGGAATGTGGAGGGCTGCTGATCCTGAAAGGGAGCTGGAAATGTAAACCAGAACAAGTCTCCCTGCTGCATGGCTCCCTGCCACCAGCACTGGGAATACTGCTGGGTGAGATGGAACTGGAAAGGTCCCTTGGTCTGTTGGAGCAGTTCCCATCCAGCAGGGAGCCCATGCTCTCAAGCATGACCTTCAGCAGTGGCTTGAACATTGCCAGGGAGCATTTTAGATTACTTAATTTAGAGAGTCACTCAGCACATACCAGCAGAAATCTGCTATAATTGTCATGCTTTCCACTCTCAGCAGTAACTCCCTTTTGTCCTCCCCCTGTCAAAAAGCAACACAGCTGTGCCCTGTGGCCCTGTGGCACTTTTGGTCAGGGCACTTTCTCCATCTCCAGCTCAGCAGCATGCCATGGAAAGGTTGCACCACCTCATCAGTCACTATCTAGTGTGGAATGCAGGGCTCAGTGCTCACTGGAGAGGAAAGCCCTGGTGCTCAGGGTGCAGCTTTGCTCCCCAGGGGAGGCTCCAAGGGCTACCACCCCTGCAAGGACAGGAGCTGCTCCTGCCTGTGCTGCCCACCCTTGTCTTCACCAAAAACTTCAGTCAAACCTGGGCTGAAGCTCTTCACTTCAGCACGTGCATTTCCACAAAAAAAAAAAACAAAAAAAACAGTGACATCTAATCACATCCACTCTTCCCCAGCCCTCCTTCAGGTCAGGTTTACCCCACAGGAGCCACAGTTAAGGACATTCACAGACATCCCAAGTCACAAATCTCTGCTCCAGTTAGCTAAAACAAGATGTTACAAAAGCAAAACCGCCCTCAATCTTCTGCATTACCTAATGAAATCAGCCTATTCCTTGATGAGCTTGTGCAATGTGCAGTTTCAGAGCTCTCCAAAAGTGGTTTATAAAAATTTTAACCCATGGATGTTCACTGCTCTGTTTTAGTTCCCAGTGAACACTCAGAATTTGCTGCAAAACTGCAAATAAGGTGGGATGTAGTTCTGGGGTGGTGTTTTGCACACTGCAAAGGGTGAAAATAAGGAAGATGATGTCTGTTTTGGGGGGCAAGTATTGTACATATAACAGAGTGCATTCAAGCAGTACAGCACAGCTGCTGTATTAGTTTATATTATTTAAATAACATTTAAAATGGGGAAACCTCAGAAAGACTCTTGAAGCTGTAATAGTTTATATTATTTAAACAACATTTAAAATGGGGAAGCCTCAGAAAGACTCTTGATGACTCTTGACCAATTTTAGTCCTAAGATGCACTTTGTGGTATCAAAGGCCATAATGAAAGATTTCCCAAAGCAAATAGGAACTTGGAAGACTTTTATATCTTATATTTTTTTCTATTTCTTATGTTCCTTTTCTTCTCCTGGAAAACTCTATATAGTCTATCCACAAGCAGGTAGTTTGAGATATTTTATTACTAACAACTACAGACAGCTTCTCCTGTCTGAAAAATAAAGATAGATTCATGTAGTCTTTGCTGCTGCTCTCAAGAAAATGTCACTTTCCTCACCAGAAAGCAAAGGCAGGCTAGATTTTCTTACCAACTTTTCTAAATTATTTCTAATGTTATAAATACTTGCTTTTACAGCACAAGTCCTGTGGTGTGACTTTTACTTTAAAACCCTTGTCTCCTGGAGACAAATCTCTCCTGTTATTCAATGCAAATTTCTGACCTTCACACACTAAAAGAAAAGTGATGGGCTATGATCTAATGTGACCCAAAGGTTCAGAAAATTAGAGAACATCCTGAGCTCCAACGCTTATCTTTTAAATTGTATGATTTTTAAATCAATCTACTAATGTGGAGACAGAATTAGGAAAGATAAAGGGTGGTTTGTGGTGATTTTTCTCCCTTCTCCAGCTTTTCTGTACTTTAGGAAAATGATGATGCAATCCATTGGAGTGAGGAAAGTTGTGTCAGCCAAAATCAGAGTCATTGAAACCTGGGAGCAGCAGCTCTTGAGAGTTCCAGACAGGGGTTGGTGTGCTTTGGGAAAGGAAATGCCGGTTACTGTACATCATCTGCTTGCTCTGCTGTTGCCCTCTTTCTCTAGAATTGAGGAAATTTGGTTGATTCATCCCTTATATTTGTTGGAAATGTTGCTCACTGGGGACTTTGACAACTTTGTTTAATCTCCCTGGGGCTGTGTTTAATCTCCCTGGTGCTTGAAGGCTTGAGCAAGTTGCTACTATCAACAGCTCTAATTTGAACCAGGCCCTTGTTACTGTCCATCAGCGTGGGGCAGAGGGTTGTGCTCAGCTGGGAGAGCCAAAGCACACAGCTGAGGGAGGAAGAGTGCAGGAAGCAGAAGCCTTCTGCACAAGCCTTAGCTGGGGGCTGCTGCCTGGGGCAGACCCCACCAAGGAGGAGCTACTGACACAGCTTAGCCCTGACTCAGTGAAATCAGCCTCTAGAGAGGGTGGGATGTGGGCATTAGTCCCGTTTCCTGAAATGAGCTCATCAAGTGCTTATAGGCATCAGTGATATGTGAACAACCATGGGAGGCTCTTACTCCAGGCCTGGGAGGATCCATCTCCACCAGAAATTTATAATGCTCAGAAAAGTCTTCCTGAGTCTTATTCCCCTCTGTGCACGGGTAAACACGGAGCCCAGGAACCTCAGCACACCTGAGGAAGAGCTTCTGCTCTGCAGGGAATACCTTTGGCTGTGTGGTGGCCCAGTGTGGAGATCGTGCTGTCTGTCCCCAACCTCACAGAGACCAGCATGAGGCAGCTCAAGCTGAGCACAAAAGAAAGAGCACAAAAAGAAAGTTACAGGGTCTCTTGTAAGTATTGTTTTTTCCTGTTTTCCAGTGTATAATAAATATGTAGTCTCATTTTGTTAGCATGTACTGGTTTTGTGTGCACAATGTGGTGTTAAACCTCTGCTGAGTTCTGTGTCTGTAACATTTTCTGCTGAGCTCCTGATCAAGCAGAGGCCTGCTGGGACAATCCCTGGTCCTCTGTGGTGGGGTGCAGAACCACACAGCCTGTACTCCCTGCCCATCCCTGTCCCCATCCCTGTCCCTGCACCCCTTGCTTGGATGCTGCCTCTCCTTCCTGCCCTTGTTTTTGCCAAGAGACAGGACATCACCTCTCCAGCCCAGGCACAGCAGGGTACCCTGTCCTCCCAACATTCCCAAATGTGAGCTATTGGGGTGGTGGTGGTGGTTTTTGCTGCATAGTTGGTATGGAAGTTTTTCCCCTGCAGAAGGAGATGAATGGAGGAGCTGGTGGGTTAGCATGTAATTGGATTTGTCTCTGCTGCAGTGGCATGAATGGGTGATGGATGGTCCAGCCAGGTGGAAAGGAGGTGCTGTCATCCCCTGCTACACAGACCTCTCTTGCTCTTTCAGAGGGAAGGGGTCTCACCAGGGCATCCTACAGGAGCCTTCTGGAAGACAGAAGCATTTTGTATGCATCTACAGGGACATCCTCCTCACCTGCCCATCTAGGACACCAAGGCTTGGAAAGGACCAGGTTCACTCAAGCCTTTGTGCTCTTCTCCACATACTTCCCAGTACAGTCTTGAGTGCTGGCCAAGACTTATTTCTTCCTTCAGAAACCCCATTTGTGTTAGACAATCTCAAACACCAAGTTTCAAACTCCTGTGTGTTTGACCTGTTCCTCAGAGCACCTCTGATATGCCCGGGTTCCTGCAGTTTGCTCTCCAGAAATTTCTGCTGGTCAGATGAGGAGAGAATCTAATTTTCTGGTTTAACTTCTCTCAGATTTCTCTGAAGACACCAGTCAAGTTGGAGCTGGCTTGTGCCTTTTAAGAAAAGTGCCAGATGTTTCCTGTAGTGTGGCTGGTGATGCTTGGCTGAGGCAGAGAAGATGGGAGAGAGAATGAGATAAACCAGAGCAAAATTTCGTGGGCTATTTTGCTTTGTTATAGAGCCAAACACTGAATACCCTCCAGCTTCATTTCCTGGCTTACCTGCTCCCCGCAAACGGCCTGCAAGGACATCATGTTTGATGAGTGGCATTACAAGAAGCCTTTTCAGTTCTCAAGCTCCCCTTTTTTATCCTCTGCTCCCAAGAGTTATGATGATGTGACCACAGATATAAGTGTTCGTCGATTCCTGGCATTCTCCACCCCGTGTGGTCTGTTCTTACACAAGAGTCGGGGAAGATGCTTGACAAAACAATTTTCAACTTAAAGTAATGAAACAGTCTTGATGACATCAGTTACTGAGCAGCTGCAGATAAAGAGCTTGGGTTTTTTTCCCCCCCAAAAATGGAGTTACACATTCTTCCTATCAGACCCAAATAAACTCAATGCCAACACTAACCTCATTACTGGGGGAAATGAGGGTGCTTGGGGCACAGAATCAGCACCAGAATGGCTGTGTCTGGTTCTGCATCCTGCCTGCTTGGCAGTGTCAGCAGTAACCCAGCTGGTGTGCTGATACACCCCCATGCTGCTGGAGGATTTGGCTTCTTTCCTTCCTCAGAAGAAGTGCTAGCAACTGGTTGAGCTGGGCTGTTGAATCTGCTTCTGTTTGCAAAGCAAAACTCTCAAACTTCCACACAACCAATAGGAAGAATATACAAATACTATGAAATATATAAATCAGAAGAATGGGCCAAGAGGTGCCTTGAAAGTACTTTTCACAGCTTTTACCTGTTGAAATCCTGATGCTCCTAAGCAGATGCTTTGACTTTCCAATATCCAGGCAGCTTTGGTATTTGAGCTGCTAAAATCAGAACCAAGAACTTTCTGAAATGGTAATGAATTGCTTTGTTTGCCCTGGATTGCTCAGCGTTCCCACTGCTTTATTGAGCAGTCTGCCGGTGAGCTGTGGTGCCAAACCTTTCTGGGTGCCATGCCTTTAGCTCCCAAGACCCCGATACACTTTGCAGAGAGATGCTCTGATGGTGTTGCATCATTCCTGAAAATTGTAGGTTTTTCTGTAGTAAGAACAGAATTATATCTCAGGGCATGAAACTTTACTGCTTCTAAAGGGGGTTTGAGAGGTAAGGCATTATTTTACTGGTTGTGGTATCTGATTTTCCTAAAGTAGGGAAGTTGTACTGGAAGTAAGAGCCACTGTGAAGGTCTAGGTGCTAAAATGAAGGTTTTATTGCAAATATGTCTTCTGTAAAGATTTATTTTTCTATAAACATAGAAATATTTTGGTTTGTGCTTAGTGTGCTGGTTCATTTTTTTATTATTTTCAGTTTATTCCTCCATACAGTTTCATAGCTATGCCTTGTCTTCTTGCAGACATTGGCTAACTGCATCATGAGGTTTTCTATTGTGTAGAAGTGAACTGAAAGCCAGGGTTTGACACAAGGAAAATGACAAAGCATGGATACAGAAGTAAATTTCTTTAATTTCTTTTGTTGGGAGTGAAAACTGCCTTTATTTTTCAGGAACAGCAAAGTGGTAGTGTTTCTTTTATGACAGTACTACTAATAAAATTTCACTGATTATATTTAAGAATGAGATTCGAGGAAAAAACCATTTCAGTAAAAACTTGTTTTTATGCTACTGCTTATTTAACAAAAGCCTGCTGAGTCACATGCTCTGAAGGGTACTTGAGGGGGAGAGGGATTACATATTCCATACCAAGATGACAGAAAATGCTTTAAATTTTTAGCTTGGGGTTTTTGAGAACTACTAAATCTTCATTGATTTTTCTAGAGTTCAAAGCTGAACACACGTAACTGGAAAGAACAGCCCCAGGGACAACAGAAAAAAGAAATTCATGACACTTTGCATTGATTTAGCCATTATGTCCCACTGGAAAACGGGATATAGCTGGAAGAGCCATTACACATCATTGTCTCTAAAGATGGCCTTGATATTTGCAAGTACTTACACACAATAACAGCTTTAAGTACAGTAACAAGTGGCCGAGCTTTGCCCTTCCCTCTTTATCATTTAAGTCACAAAATTGCACACAGTGGTTCTGAGTCATCCAAAGGAGCCTGAAGAGGTAGGCAAAGCATCACTATGTTCTTGTTTGTAGGTACTAAAAGAATGGAGAGGAAAAAAACATAAGCAGTCATGAAGAAGGAGGAGGAAGGCTTTTCTATGCAGAAGAGATGTTCCTCTGGATCTTACTGCCTTTTGGGAGGTGAACTTTCCAAAATCCTTTAAACTCCCAATTTCTGGGGAACACATGTTGCCTCAACATCAAGGAAAAGGACTTTGAATTAGGCTTTACCATTTCCAGTTTCACATTTTGGGCAGTGAAGCACAACCAAATCAACCAGCTGTTGAATATCTCTGAAAGAATTGTTATATTACTATATATTAAGATCCAATCAGGGATTTTAGAGAAGTTGCCACCATCAAATTCTCATGTCACTTTTTGTTCCCAGTTGTTATAAATGATCAAATTGGTAGCCAAATTTATTAAAAAAAATTAACAAAGATTTATTAAATCATTAACAAAATGGAATTTTGAGAAAAAACAAACCACCACAGCCTTGGGCAGCATTGAACCTGGGTTTTGGCGCTGGGTGAACCAGGATCCAACTGACAAAGTGACAGCATTTCCCCACTGGTTCACCCCGAGTTCTTCAAGCAGCTACCTTATATACAGTTTATTCTGCCTGAGGCAGGGATGACTGAACGTTTCTTTGTGTCTCTTCACATGTAGAACTGGGGCCATATATGTGTAGAAACAGACAAAGGTAGGTCCAGGGGTCCAGACAAATGTCTGAGCATCCAGGCAGAGTCTGTATTCATATGTAGCAGAGTGATGCCAGTTCTTGAGCGTGGTAGATGTAATCATCTCAGGTGCAGGTCTTGTGAGTAGCTTAGACATTCCAGCAATCATGGCCCAGGAAGTTTTAGATGCAATCTTCCCAGGTGCAGATGCCAGGGAAGTCAGCAATCATGGCCCAGGATGGTCCCATTCATACATTAAGAGACTTGATATTAGCTCAACATTGTCCGGGAACTAGTTGAATGGAAATAAGACTGCTCCCAGCCAGAGTGGTCAAAGACATAACTTTGGACTTTTACAATATTTTATACATATATAGCATGAATTATCTCTACCATATACTACACCAATGGAGAAGGAGTGCATTCAAGTTGCTTTTGGCTTGACAAAATCTACTCAGGGATCAGAGATTGGAGACACTGCCCATTTCTCCGCAAAGAGCAATATATATGCTTTCAGGCAAGAGAACCTGGTTATTCCTAGTTAGGAGTTCCCTGAATCACAGCTTCTCAAACTTCTAAACAGGTAGCCTCACCTCTATTTTTACTTCTTGATTCCTTTTTGGGCTTTCAACTCTATTCAATTTCCAGGACCATTAACAACTTTGTTACTTCCTTACTTCTCACTCCCATTTTTGCTGTTGAGGTCTAAGGATGTGCTCATGACTTGAGGATAGATCAGTCATCCATATACTGACCACCCAGATTCTGCACAGCTTTGTCCACACAGCTAAACACAGTGGAGACTAGATGAGTTATTCTGGAGACTAAATACTGCTGGAGACATACCCCAGCCTCCTGCTCTGAGTGTCCACAATGCTCAGGGCTAGTCCTTTTTGTACAAGATTTCTCTTCTGAAGGCATCTGGATTGGAGTCAGGGCATGAGCTCAGAGTGTGGACAACTGCTTGGGGGATTCAGTACTTGAGTTGTCTCTCTGGGTCTCTTCTACTCAGTAAAGTTGGTACATCTTTTAAAGACTGCTGGTTCTTACACCTTTAGTCCACTTAGGTGTTTTTTACATAAACAAGTGCAGCCCCTGGCCAGCAAAGACATCTGTGTCTTAGACAAAGGTAGCAAGTTCTTACTGGACAGCCTGGTAAAGTCAAGTAAGGCTCTCTTGAGCTTGAGTGAAAGTACCACTGGGGTTCAACTTCTGCCAGGATAGAAGTTAGAAGACAAGGGAAATCCCAGATTATCACCTGTCCCATCTCCTGGCTGACTCAATTCAACCACGCCCCTCTCTGTAGACTGTACTTGAGAAGGAAGAGATGGATGGATAAATGCATGAATGGATGGATAGAGAGACAGAAAACATAATTGATGTGTTAATTGCCTGAACTTCTATATTCCCTGGGTTGGTTTATGTCCTTCTTAGCTTCTCCTGAGCTACAGCTGTCAGAAAGATGGCAGAAAATGAAGAGGGCTAAGATAATGTGAAATTATAGTCACATTGGCCACAACTGCCTTTGGAATGGATACCATCAAATATGTGGGGTAAGTACAGTAATGCCTGGCTCTAGTCTCCAGGACTTTCTGTCTAGTGGGCAAGTCCCACCAAATTCCATTTGACTCAGTAAAACCAGTAATTGCAGTCCTCAGCAGCATCATACTCAACCACCTTTTGGCCAGCAGTGCTTGTGCAGGTATTTCCCAGCAACTTGCCTGCACTGCACATGTGCCTCCCTCTCTTTTCCAGATAAATGAGGACTCTATAGCTCTGCTTCATTCTGGGGACATTTGTGGGGTGAGCGTGAGGACCCTGGTTATCAACTCACCTCTAGCCAAGGACTGTATTTAAGGTCAAGCCCTTGCCCATGGTCCCTGCCCAAGCCTGGGACAGTGAGTACTGTCAGGACACAAAAGGACACAAAAACCCAAGGTGCACAGGATATTTTGACCTGTTTGCTGATGTGAAGTATTTGCAGATCTGTGGAACAAAGAGTTGTCCTACGCTTTGTCTCCCTAATGGTCCCCTTCAATTATCTGCACTGGATCCTGTGACACCTCAGCTTATGTGATGACCTGAAGGTATATATACCTGTAGGGCTGCAGTGCTACTGATCAGTTACTCCTCTGCCACAGCCATGGAATCCTGCTTTTGTTGGACTGCTGTGTCTGCTGTGATAAAGGCTTCATTCATGCTGTAGTACTGTTGTTCCTTTCCAAGTGGCTCTTATGTTTCCTCTCCCTGAGTGCACTGCTGCAAGACCTCTATAAAAGATAAAAGAGAATTAATTCATTGTTTGCTAATAACTCCCACTCATGAGGCAGCTGAACACTTGGTCTCCAATGCTCCTTCATCACTGTGGGCCTAGCTCAGCCCTCGCTGGAACCAGCAGGATTTTGCCTTGATGTGAATTAAGCCTCAGACACTGCGGCTGTTATCAGTAAGTAAAAGAAGGAGAAGCCTGGTGTTCAGAAGTATTGTATAGACAATTGACTGTCTATACAATAGTGTCATATACAGGGCTCTGGATTGCCCTCCCAGAAATGATGCTGTGAATTAGCACACTCTTTTCCTGCTGGGTAATGGTCTCTGCAGTAGAAGAGTCACAATGTGGTTAGTAAGCAAGCAATTGCATGTGATATTTTATGAAACTGTAGCAAATTTATCATCACAATCTTCTGAAGGGGGTATAGGGCAGACAATGACAAAGGCCAAGGAATTGACTGATCTAATTCTGTGGCCTGGACTGCTTGGCACAACTTCAGCTGGAACTGAGGGTTTGGTATCAGTTCCCTCTCCCGACAGTGTGACCAGCTGTAAGGTTCCTGTGGCAAGCTATCTATCCCTATTTATTCAGATGGCTGGCTGATTCCTTGGGCAGAGATCTCCTGAGTTTCCAGGTTAGTTTCCCAATCTTCTTAACACCCAGAAGTTCCTGACAAATGGCCTTTGTGCATATATAGTGAATCTGCTGCTTCCCTGACACTGGAGAGTCAGTATGCTAGTGGTGGTACATGGAATAATTTGAGATGGGTCCCTGGCAGTCTTGTCTGAAATGGTTTTGAATAATTTAGTAAAGTTGACCAAGATTTGAGAAGGACATCTTAGTGCTTTTTAAGGTCCCTTCCAGTCCAAACCTTTCTAAGATTCTGTGATTTCCCTGCAGTTTTCACCTATTTCATCAGACTTAAGTCTACTTTATTGATTGCAAAGCAGGAATGTCCATTGGTTTGACTGAACTGGCCTGTTTCATAAGCAGCCTGTGGTTTTGGAAGGGCCTCTATCTTTCAAGGACCATCCTGTGTTTTATAGCTTCTCCTCCTGGGCTGCATCCTCCAGCCACTGTCACTAAACCTGCGGCAGTTCTCATGCAGCACCTGAAGAGATGACCCAACAACTCTTGGACAAGGGACCTGGTAAGGTTTTGCTCTCAGCTTTTCTCTGCCCGTGTGATTTTCTTTTCTTTTTTTCTTTTTTTTCCCTGTAATTAAGTGTAATCATAATAAATACATCAGTTATAAAACAATCTCCTGCCTCATAAAAGGTATCCAGTTAAATTGCCTGTGTTTGCATGGGAGTGTTTTCTTTTTCATTGGCAAAGCTTCCTTTTAAGGAGTAATAATGAAGATTCTGCTAAAGAAAAATGTGTATTGAACGTTTACTGTTTCACTGGTTTTCTGTAGAATCATTTACGCAAAGCTGTGAGTCACCAGCTGAAGTTCAGTGTCTGAAATTGCTGGCAGAGTAAATTAATTTTGTGCATGAGAGATCAGTAATCTGCATGCATTACAGTCAATTCATAATTGCTTTAAAATCACATGGCAAATGATTATAATTAGGACAGGAGCTGTTCCAATCAAGAACAAAAGAAGGCCAGAACCTAAATCTATTCATTGTTATGTTTCTTCTCCTTGAAGGACTATGAAAGATGTCCCAGCTCCTAACTGGAAAGCACAGTGGAAACCACCAGCGCCCCTTCCAGCTGCTGCTGTGCTGTCAGCGAGTCTGGCAGAAGTGCTTGTGAAGTGCAACATTTTACTGCTAGTACATGTCACAGAGACCTAGGCATAAAGGCCTAAAATAGGCAGGCCTTGAGAGCAGTAACTTCATTGTCCTGTCTGGATAGTTTAGCCCACCTAGAAAATTGAAATGACCTCTGTCTATGACTGTTCTGTCTGCTCCACACCCAGGCTCTGCAATATCTGTCACTACAGACCTTCCTCTAAGGGGTTCTCTCTTTAGAAGCAAGGAAGAGTCATCTCTGTCTAAAGGGAGTATCTCCAAAGGTGAAAGATGCCTCAGGAAAGTACATGTCATTCTTGAAAGGAGTAACTATCCATTAGCCCTTCAGACTGCAGGAGGACTGAGACCATGGCTAAGTGACTAGAAAAATCAGAACAGAATGAAATCTTGAAAAGAGATATTCTGCTGATAGAAGCTAAAACCAACAGAAAGACACCCTACCTCCACTCCCAGGCCCCCATACTGACAGTGCAGAGACAGGGGTATGAGCTGAGCCTACACAAGCCCCAGCAGCCTGACTGGGAGCTCTTGACACAGCCCTCATCCCACTGGTGGTGCAGAGGCACAGTCCCTTCCCTCAAGGTGCTCAGTGCCCCAGGACACGGTGGGAGATGGCAGATCTCCTGGCAAGGTAAGCAGCTGAGGGAGATGGGGGGACAACCTTGAACACCTGTGAGGAGGTGATGCAGCACATCAGCATCTGAAATATTACCCAGGGTTTTGAAACCATCAGAGCAAAGACAAGGCTTAAGGGGGACTTCACTGCAAACTGTGGCTTTTGCCTCTGGTGGTGTGTGCTTCATCCATGCACACTGGGCCAGGTGGGAGGTGGTGCCCTCACAAATGGTGGGCTGTGGGACAGCACAGCTCCACTTCTGCAAGCAGACCAGCTCTCTCAGCCCCATGGGAGGGCAAAGCTTTCTGAAGATAGCTCCATGCAGGAGGAGGATGCTGACTCCAAAATGCGTAGGCATAACTGAATCAAAGAAGTGAACTCACCCAGTTTACAGCAGCTGGTACAGATCATTATTTAACTGAATCAGAACAGAGCAAAAGCTTCCTACTCCATAAATCCAGATGAACGTGATTAATTCCTGTGAAATTTTATCATCAAGACATTATATTTGATCTTCATTTGAAGATTTGTGTAAGGGTCTTTTTTGGCAAGGTCAGCAGGTGTACAGAGCCTGCTTTCTCACCAGTCTAGAACACCCCAGCACTCTGTGCACCTTGACACACACACAGGACACAGAGCTGCTGTGTTGGCAAAGTTGGTCTGAGGAGCGAGGCGATGGGCCAGCCCCTGCCTGAGAAGGGGAGGACTGCCCACCCCACTGCTGGTGTATGCAGAGCTGAAAGACCCATTGCTCTGCACCCCAGAGGTGCCAAGACTGGCATCTCAGCATCATTTCTATTCTTAACCACAACTTCCATCAAAATCATACACCTAAGACAGAGCTATTATTTTCTCTTCACAGGTGGGAGAGAAATAATATCAGTTGGCAGTTGCTGTTGCCAAAAAAATTGAATTTTCAAGCTGGGAGGCTGCTGAAGTCCCTCAAGCAAGAAAGTTTTCTCTCTTCTAATGACTCCTGTATGACATAGCAAACCCTCTTAACTGATAGCCTGCAATTCTACATGAGAATTGCTGCAGGATTTCTCCAATGTGTGTTTAAGATGAGATTGATCTGAGGAAGGATCCTTGCTTCTCTTGCTAAAGCTCTGACCAGAAGGACTTTCTCCAAGTGACAAATCCTAGATCACACCATCCTTTTGCTCTCAGCAAGCCAAGGCAAACAATGCTCCTGCCAGGTTTTTCCTCCCTTCTTCCATGCCCTGCATAGTGAGGGAACATGAATGGCTAATTCTTGCCTGCTCAAGGCTGACACTCTTCTTTTCCTAAAATTAAAACACTCCTCAGATGTCTTGGTGGAGAATTTAATAACTGTCCTGAATAATGTAAGAAGCTCCAAGGCCCGGAGACACCATATTTAATATTAACAATCAAGCATTCTGTCATGCTCAGATTGAGCCTCCCTTTCAGCCACACAAGACCTAGAGAAAAGAAATGTCAGCAGGATCAGTGCATTTTCACTGATAACAAATCCAGACAACCCAGGATCCAGACTGGTGCTCTTTCAAGAGACATGTGCGAGTCACTACAGCTGTTCCAGAATATGAAATGTTTGGAGTGATGTCCAGAGGTCAAGGTGGCTTTGCTCTGATGCAGCTCAGCAGCAGTGAGGATGTGCAATGTGCACCATCTTGGCAGACAGAGCTGACAGGGCAGCTATGGAGACATTGCTAGTTAGGAATAAACATATGTGCTGTCAATCACTAGTGTAAAACCAGATGCTGTGAGCTTGCATTTGTGGCTAGCCAGCTGAGAAAGTGACAAATCCTTCATCTGCAGGAATAAGAGAGTTTGGCATAAAGGTGTTTCTTTAGAAATGGCAAGGAAGCTGGCTGATGTGTCTCAACTGATGGGTTAAGAGCAGGGTAAGACCAAGGGAACAATGGACCTGAGATCAAAATCACTAAGTAAAAAGAGGCATCTTTTGAATTTGTGCATTTGTAAATAACTAAGATGATCCTTAAGGGGTTGTGATAGTGTTTTTGTACATCCCCAGATAAATGTAAAAGAATCTGGCTATCAATTTAGCCTTTGCACACATGCTCTGCAAAACCTTCAAGCGCTGGGCTGGAAGGGGGCTATGCAAAGGCTTGAGAGAGTAAGTCCTCTGAACAGCTCCTGAGCTGAGTGAGGGGAACAGATGTGAGCAGCTGGCTACCAACTCACCCTTTTTGCCATGGAGATGACCTGTGAGCTCTGAAGATAGTTTAAAGTCACATGTTCTAAAGAATTGTGATTAGGGTGATTGTTTATTGCTGGGATCACATGGCTATCATTTAGGGTCCAGACCAGAAAGGGTCTTTTCATTCTTGTCATAAAAAATTCTGCTCTGTTTCTCAAGCCTCCCTTGCAAGTCAGATGATGCACCACATTATATTACAACCCATATGTTTTTTTCCCTCTTCTTTTTCCCAGGTCTAGAGCAAGATTAGTCTTTGATGAGGTGTGGTAGTTCTGGAAGGGGGAAATAGTAGTCTAGGGCAGCTTTCATCCAAAACTCACAAGCTTATATGGTCCCTGTTCATCTGCTGGAGACACCCACAATCAGCATAACAGACACAGACAGAGTTTCATCACAGTGTCTGCAACAATTGTGCAGTCTAGCCACATTAACAGCATGCACTGGATATTGGACTTTTGTTTTCTTGTAGAACAGAACAGCAATCTGCGCTACAAACAAACGGGATGGGATATCTACACCCCATGTGACAGCAGCTTAGCAAATGTTCAAAGGGGCTTCTTACAATCTCAGCTGCATCCTTCAAGTCAGTTCAGTGGGGTTCAAGCAAACTTGGGCAGGACACGCCATTATTCAGAGGAACATCGAGGCTGTGATTGGCTGAGGAGCAAGGAAGGTAGGAAGCTGCAAGAAATGCTGTGGAGCACTCTGCAGCAGCTGGACTTTGAAGGCTGAATCTGACTTAATTTTCTGACTTCCTTTTGATTAGAGACAAGAGAGTTACAAAAAGGAAGGCCAAGAAGCAGCCAGACTGGAGAAGGTCTAACACTGTCTATATAACCACCGGATGTCATTGTGCAGTTGGACTCTTACAGACAGAGAGGGGGTGAGACATCAAACATCGTGAAGATTTTTGTCAAGAACATATCTCATTAAAAACTTATCCTGCAGATGTTGCTAATATCTGCCTCTTTGTACTTGGCATCTAAAAGAAGATTCCCCAAGGATATAAATTATCAACCATATAATGATATGGACACTCAAAAGGAAGTTCTCATCCAGAGCATCATCAGCTTTGGAAGAAGATGCAAGCTCAGATGTTTATTCAATAGGCACACCATTAGAAAAAGCACAGTGCTCAAATTGTTGAAGTGAGGGGGAGAACGACCATCCTATAATGCATCGAACTCCAACTTTATTGATCGATCAGTCACTTTAAATAACAGTGTTAATTAACTTCATGCATATTCCAAAATCCAGGTTTACGATAGGCTAACAGAGAAAACTCTAACCACTCCTTTTGTTTTACAATACCGTTGATTATTTACATCAAACAAATCCAGTGTTCTCACTGTGATACGAACGGTTCCCAAAACTTCCATAACTGTTCCCAGGGTGCCATCTTTTCCCAGAGAGGATGTTACCTTTGTTATGGGAAGACTGCCTGAGAACTTTATTGTTTATACAATGATGCCTGAGAGAGACTAATTGTTTATAGAAGTCAGGCTGGAAACTGCTTTGAAACTGCTTCACAGCTACCTGTTACTTTTCTCTCAGTTGCATGGCTTCGTGGCCTTTTTCTTTAAGCCATGCTTGAACTAAACTCCCGACATCAAATAGCCAGGTTGCTTTATGCAGCATGATAAATTATTAGTTTGAGTTATACAGACTTACAGCCAGCTTCCCTGTCTCCTGCCAGTAAGCTTTCCAATCTCACATACCAACACAGTTCATGTGCAGGTTAGATTTATTGAATTTCTCTCAGCTAGAGACTGCCCAGTCTCATTCATTTTAGTTTTAGGTTTTCTTGGGTGGTAAAGGTGCAGATTTCTACATTTTTGAAGTATGCTTAAGCAATTTCCAGGAAATAGATGCATATCTGTACGTGCTCTAGTGTTACCCAAATGGTCCTTAAGAATTAGGCAGCAGATGTTTTAAGGCAGAAAATCCCAGTATTTCACAAACAGTCTCAAGTTCTGTTTATTTAAAGAACGTACTTAATAAATCCATTGTGAGCACAATCATAAATAAAGTAAAATGGATGCATTTGCCATGACACTTTTAGCTCAAACTTTTCCGGATTTTGTTTTCTTTCAAGTTCTGCAAGAGCTGAAGACTCAAAAGGTGACCTTCATAATTCATTAATCATCACAAAACAGTTCCTTGAGGGAAAGAAATATGAAAGGTATGTGCAGTGCTGAAAGAGGGCAGCTTGATTCACAGCAGATTTGAGAGTCTGGGCTCTGAGCCAGAGGATGATTTTTCTTAAAGAAATGGCCCATCCAGCCCCCAGGTGCATGGGGGGTCCTTCCAGCCTGGTGTGCATAGTTGTTCCCCCTCTAGCTGATCCCCCTCTGCCTGCTCCTTCCAACCTGACACCTACTGCTGGCTCTGCAGAGGTCAGGGTTCGCCTCTTTTGGCAACCCAGCTGTGTGGTGTGGTGGCTTGGCTTGTTACTCCAGCTACGGCTCAGCTCTTACACCGTCACCTCTGCCAGAGACTGTCCTCGCCTTGCTCTTCACCTGCATGGACCATCTTCTCCTGGGCCTCCTTTTGGTCTCTGGATACACCTATGTAGACAAACTAGGAAGGGACAGGACATAGGCCTCCACCACCAGCCTGCAGCTGGTGGAATACTTAGCACACCTCTGGCATAGTTTTTATGCCCAGCAGCCACCCTTTGGTGCAGCAAACACCTGGGCACAGTTCAGCTCCCAAGAGACTCAGTGCACGTACAAGTGCAATGGACTGTCTGGATCTACACCTGAGCTGTAGGTGCAGGCAGGTTATCCAAACAAATGCGCATTGCCATGGATATGTTCGCTGTACAGCAGCAGTCAATGGGGTTCATCCCTCTGCACGACCCTCACACTTGGTTGCTCTACAATCTCTTCTAGGTCAACAGAAGAAACAAAAGGAGCAATCAGGCATCCCAGCAGAAAATTTCCTTGGGGTCAACAACACAAGATTTGTGAGATCTGAAGTCACGAAAAAATAAGCCTGACAGACAGAAGAGTCCAGGTCTACCATCACCTTGGAGGTGAGACTTGCTGTGTATGGGTGTGTCAAGGGTCCCAGTTAATTGCTCCACCAGTGCTGGCAGTGCCAGGCCTGGGTGTCCTCATCATGAGCAGAGCTATGGCTGCTCCTGCCCTCTGTGGCTGGGCAGGATGGCAGCTCCATTGGCACACACCATTTTTCACCATAGGGCTGCTGGGTGCCCTTCACTTTTACCCCACACATCTTGCAGCTCTCTGAGCTGTGCTTGTGGCCATTTCACTGTCTGAGTATCACAGATGAAGCCTCTGGTGCATGTAGCAACTGTTCACGTGGTCCCCTGCAGTTCCAATATGCTGATACTGTTTTTCCCTCACACGACAGATGTCACGTCTTCAAACTTGTTCTATTTGAAGCAGTCACCAGCATCTGCCTGCCTTACCAGTGCAGTGTGCAGCCAGACCTGGAGAGCTTCAGCTACAAGAGCTGCAGAAGTGGCATTACAGACTGAGGCCCATACTTGGACATCTAAGTAAAACAGATCTGTCTTTAAAGCCATTCAGCATTGCAGATCTCCCTGATTTTGTCATTTGTTAGCTTAAAAGGAATGAGAATGTGATTAGCATGGTACAAATCTCCATAACTCATCTGGGATAACTCCTTGTTTCCTCAAGCAAGTCTTCTTTTAGCCAAGCTTCCTACACAAATGAAGCTCTTGCTATGCCATGATTTAGGCAGAAAAGCCTGTGTGCAGGTGTTCCTCCTTATTCCTGCACTATCAAATTTTGACTGACATAAGCTGATGTGTCCCACTATTTAAAAAAAAATAAATGGCTATGTACAGGAGAAAAAGAGGTGCTGGGCATGTCAGCATGGGGAAGCAGGAGAAAAGGACCAATGTCTTCACAGACACCAGGGAAGTTCTATGAGACAGGTACATTAGGACCACCACAGCCACTGAGAAAAGTCTTGGAGCTGGCACAAAATAATGCAGTGACTCAGCAGAAATTCACCAGGAAACCACTCCACCTGCATTCCCACCATAAGTCATATTTTCTCAAGGCAAACACATCAACAAAACCCTCTTCATCCCTCCACTTGTTCAAATGCTCTTTTTAAGCCGGACAAAAAAATAATAAGAATGTGTCTTGGCTTGGAGGAACATGAAGTTGTTCAGGAAAGATACATAAGCCCCAAATGTTTAGGGAGGAGAAGCACAGGTAGAAGAGCACATCCAGAGATACTGAAGTGACAGTGCTCAGCAAATCAAATACTTGCAAGAGAACACACCCTGAACTCTACTCACACACATGCATTTTGTCATGGAGAAATGGGTGAAAAGACCCTTTTCAATGGGCTTGATGTAAACCAGAACCCTCTGGTCCCACTCCAGCACAGCAGCTGAACAAAGTTTTATTTTAAGGGCATGTGTAACCTCAGTAAAGCAAGTAGGATTTCTTGTGTTCTTAGAGTTGAGCACAGGTTGAAAATTGCTTCTCTGTCTGGGACAGGGTGTTTACCATGTAGATCTTCCTTGCTGCCTTCAAAGCCTCTGGGAGTGTACACCGAGCACTGAGACCACCGTCTAGGTGAGATGACAGAATCCAGGACAAAGCCACAATTTCAGGAGAAGATCAGAGTGATCAACTTCTAAAGTAAAATCATAAAGCACAATAAGGTTTTTCTGATGTATAACACATGTGTTTGGGCAGATATAAAAGCAGTCTGTAAATATCTGAGGACAGTAAACACTGTTGATAGAAAAAAATTACTCAGGCAAGCACACTGACAATGTAATTAGGGTAAATGAGAGAAAATTAAGAAAAGGAAAATTCAAATTAAATACTATGGACATATTGGTGAAAGAGTTTAGGCAGTGAAACTGCTGCCTACAGTTTTTGCTAACTTTCACAGTTCCGCTTCTCATAAAGCCATCAGGCTGGAATTAAAAAAAAAAATTAACATCAATACTGTGGATTTTTAATTTGTTTTAATTTTAATTGGATTGCCTTTGCATCAGTCACTGTATCTCTATCACAATCAGGCCACTCAATGCCACCTCTACAAGAAGGAAGAGCCAAATTATGCTGAGAATATTGGTATCAGTCTTCTTAACTGGTTTTGGGCAAATGATGCTAGAGCAGTGGAAATCAGATGCTGTTCCAGGCTGTTCAGATTTAGGTGATGTACTTTGGATGTCCATGTATTTTTCTTCTAATCTTTCAGTGTAAAAGAGCTTGTTATGTATTCACATAATTCTAACATCTAAAAATAGTTGACATTTATTCACACAGCTCTTTTGCATGATGAAGCTAAAGCACACTGGGATTTTAGTATGAGCAGTTTGCCTAAATCTTGTGTGTCAGCAAAGGAGAAGCAAAGACTGGTGCCACAGCCTGCAGCGAAGGCAGGCCTATCGTTGCCTGTGCCTTTGTGCTTCAGACAGCTCAGGGCTTCACGTTCACAGAGGATGTGTTGCTGGTTGTTGCTGATCAGCTGCCTGGATCCACATCCATGGGACAGTTTGGTCCTGGTGAGAGGATTCCAAAAGCCTGTGCTGAGCTAGACAACAGTGTCTAGGTTGTGATGAAGCCATCATTGCCCCTTGGCAAAGTTGCATCCTGGCTTTAGGCAGGGCATGTTTTGCTTCTGCTCTTGTCTCTGTTTTTTCCCTCTGCTATTGCTTCTGCACAGAAGGATGCTGTAGGATCAAGGAGAGCCCAAACAAACTTAACCCAGGGTCCAAACCCATGGGCACAGGTGGCTGGCAGGGCAAGCTACCACAGCATCTGTAGAGGAATTGTTCCCACTGGCACCGGTTTGCCTACAACCTCCCCTGGATCTCTTGTTGCACCGGAGCTGGATGAGAGAGACTGGTGCAAGAGCGCAGCGCCCGGTCAGGTCACAAACCGCTCCCTCCCTGCCTGGGGGCTGCTCTGCCAGGGCAAGTCCCCTCCAGCATTCCCAGCCTGCTGCAAAGGCACAGGAGCAGGAGGGGCCCATTCTGCCAGTGAGGGGGGCAGAGCACTGAGCTGACCCCAGAGCCGCAGATGCTCCTCCTCCCAACCCTGGCAGGTACAACGCTAAAAGCACAATGTGTGTTGTATGGCTTCATCCTTCGCTGTGAGCAACTTTTGCTGCTATTTGCCTCCTTGGGGTTGCCAGAAGAAACTTCTATGAGAGATCTGAGGTTTTGCTTTCCTTCTGTGATGATGCTTCTCTTGGCAAAAGTGCCTTCATCTACGTGAGCAGCTGGCGACTGAGCAAATCCTCTCAGAGAAGCTCAGTTTCTGTGGAAGCCTTGCCTGTGCCCTTACTGTAAATCTCTGTAAACACTGGTGTCACTGCGGGATCGGACAGCAGCTATTGCTGTGTTTCTTGATAAACACAGATGGTGTTTATGCTTAAATATGCCAAATGTGGTAATGAGAGCAAACTTTCAAAGGATTTATTTTTATGTTGTTTCCATTCTGTCCCTCTGATAATTAAGGCTGCTGTGACCTGCCTTTTGAAGGAGAAAAATATATTTATGAGTGCTATTCAGCTTTCTAAAATAACTAAGGAAGGTTTTATTTGGTTTTTGCTGAAGGACACTGAGCTCCTGTTTCCCAGGTTTTATTGCCCTGTATTGAGAACTGTACACCAAGGTTTACAAGGATAATTTGGCTATTGGTTCACCTACATATTAATTGCTTCTAAAGTTTTCTCTATAAAATTACTAATTTTTTTTCTCCAGAAAACGACATTAATGTAGGAGTTGGAAAAGTTTTACTCTCTCCTGTGTAGGTTCTTATGCCATGGTCATGCAATAGCATTGACCACCAGTGAGGAGGAGTATGTTGACATGTATCTGTCTTCTGGGACATGCCTCTTCTCCCATTGCCTCTGGAGGTGAGTGAGCTGTTTCTGATGAACACTGACACATGCAAGCATGGAAACAAATGTTGATGCTAGAGGCAAGATCTGAGGAAGTCTAACACTCTGTGAAGAAGGAGACAGAGCTCCCTACACAGCTTGCTCTCCTTGTCCCTATGGAAAGGACCTTCTTTTCCTTTGGATAAATTTCTTTCCTGAAAGGATAGTCAGGCATTAGAACAGGCAGCCCAGGAAAGTGCTGGAGTAGCCAGCCCTGGAGGTGTTGAAAGGATGTGTAGATGTGCACTTGGGGGCATGGTTTAGTGGTGGACCTGGCAGTGCTGGGTTAATGGTTGGATATGATGATCTGAGAGGTCTTTTCTAACCTAAATGATTCTATGATTTTATTATCCCTCCTGCAGGGACTAGTTGAGGTTTCTTCCCACACACACATCTGCCATCCCTCTTGGAGGAGAGCCTGCTTCTCTGCAACACAAACACAAGACTTCCCTCAGATTACAGTGCTGAAAATCTGGGATAGATCCATGTAAGGCTGCTCTGAAAGGTCAATTTGACTGACCAAGCTAGAGCACAGAGCACCTCTATTTGTCTTCTGTCTTCAGGCCAATGCGCAGGAAATCTTTCAGGGCTAATGCAACCTTGTGCCACAAGCACTGGCACTGGATGAAATAAATGGGCTGTGACATTTCAGTGGGGTCAGCGTGGAAAAGATGCTAATGTGACATATCAAGCAGGCTATGACTGACAGCTCCAAAGATGCCTTTCCTCCAAGGGCTCAGCACCAGCCATGCTTGTTGTGGGTCCTCAGGATTTAAGTTTTGATCCTTGTTATCCCACTGTTTTATTGCACTAAAGGTCACAGACTCCCCCGCACCTCTGCTGTTATCAAATACAACCTGTAGCAGTCTCTTACACTGAGTTCTTAAATAGCTGTGCCTAAATGTCACTGTTACAGAAGGAGACTGCATGCACAGAGACTGTATGCTTTGCTGGCACAGAACTTTTTCAGGGATAGCAAACTAAGAAGAAGAAAAGAGTGCAATTTCTTTGTATTATTTTAAAATTTTGAAATCATCTTGAGATGACTAAATAATGCAAACAGCTTTCTAACAATTTGACCTTCCAAGAATATCCACTTCTTTAAGGAGAGGTAGAGTTTCACCATGTATCTTGTGACTTTGAGATAAAAATAATATTTTAAATTTGTATTCTCCCTCACCATGTCTTGCAGACGCAGTGAGGAAAACACTAGGATGTTGTGGAGAGTTTAGTTCAAGCATGGCTTAAAGAAAAAGGCCATGAAGGCATAAAGTTGAGAGAACAGTAAAAGGTAGTTGCAAAGCAGTTCCAAAAGCAGTTCCCAGGCTGATTTCTATAAACAATTAGGCTCTCTCATGCATCACTTTATAAACAATAAGGTTCTCAGACAGTCTTCCCATAACAAGCAAAACACCCTCTCTGGAAAAAGATGGCACCCTGGGAACAGATATGGAAGTTTTGGGAACCTTTCATATCACAGTGGGAACACTGGTTCTGTTTCTAATAAACAATTATAGGTATTGTAAAACAAAGGGAGTGGTTAGAGTTTTCTCTGTTAGCCTGTTGTGAGCTTGGATTTTGTAATATGCATGAAGTTAATTAGCACTGTTATATAAAGTGACCAATCGATCAATAAATTGGAGTTCGATGCATTAAAGGATGGTCGTCTCCCCTTCACTTCAATAGGATTTTTTTTCTGCTACAGCTGTTACCATTTAAATTGTGGCCAACAAGAGCTCTGTGCAATAATAGTTTCAGGAGTCTATGAGGCAGCAGACAGGTAAGAGACAGCTATATCTGTTTTCTTCTTTACGTCATTTTTGCAGCTGTATTTACAGACTTGCACAAGAGGCCTCATTTCCTGCACTGCCAGGCATCTTCAACTTCCACCTTTGAAAATGAGAGTGAACCCTGGGAGCAGGAGGTACTGACTTCCATGGCCACCTCAGCATCACAGCATCAATTGGCAAGGCACTCAAATGCAGATCACAGAGCAGGAATTGCTGATCACACCTGTTTCTCTCTTAGGGCTACACACAAGTCTGTAGGATGCTTCTGGTCTATGGAGTCTGCTACCCATAAAAGCTGACTCAGCTGATGATATGGACTTATTCTTCTTGGGTCAATGCAAAAATTACTGTTGAAATGATGATTGGATCACCTGAAAGATGGTGGTGTAGATATAGAGATTTTACATTCATTCAGTGAGTAACCTGTGATGAAAGCTTGGCTAAAGGTTAACATTTGCACAGGTGGAACCAATGAAAAAGGCCTGGCAAACCGCACACTCACAGGGACAAGCTTAAAACCAAGTCCAAATCAGTTGCTGGAGCAGCTGCTAAACACTCAGGAAAATCAGGCTTTCTGTCCTTCTGGTCCAGACCCTCCTACAACTTTCAGAAATTCACCTCATAGGAGATTCATATAGCCTAACTTTAGGTATTTAGGCTCCCTCTGTAATCAGAGAGAGAAAAGCACTTAAAGGTAATTCATCCTACTCGCATCCAGGAATATGTCTTGGTGACCTCTGCTGCATTCTCCCCATCATCCCCATCTTATTTTTCCTGTATTGGGAATACAAAACTGGATGCAGTATGTAGATATGGTATAATTAAGGGTGATTAGAGGGGATAATCCCTTCTCTTGATCCACTACAATGTTCTTTTTACTTCTGCCTGTATGAGCAAAGGCTGAGAAACACTCCATGTACCCCATCCTTTTGCCCAGCTTGTGTGAAATGATGGACCTATAGGGTATTTCCCTGGCCCTGTTACCACCCCATGCCAAGAGCAACTCTACAGCTCCACTCTCTGTGGATCTCTGGGCTTCCTCACAAAACTCCATGTGAGTTTTCCATGTCATTTAAATTTGAGCAGGACTTAATTTTACATCCAGACTCAAAGATGGGAAATATCCTGACAACAGTTTAACAGGATGTGAGCAATATGAGCTCAGAAGAAAGAGTCTGGTACACAGCTTAGAATGACTGATTTCTTAAAAGAAGCACCAGAATTTGCTTTGATTTTTGCAATGACTAAGTAACAAAAATAGTCACAGTCAAATATTAATCCAAAAGAAATGAGGCATGAAGGATTAAGACATAAAGATCACTAGATTTTCCACGTCATTTGATTTTAAACAGTTGTTAGGAACTAGGAAAAACAACAGTAGTGCTTGTCTTTTTATAAAGAGGACATTTTTGAGGGCATGCCAGCTGCCCTACAGCATCCTCAGCTGAGTCTTAAAATAGGCTTCTGAAGTGTGACATAAAAACATGAAAAATATTATAAGAGCAGCTGGAAGGGATTGGGATTGAAGTTCCCGACTAGAAACAGAAAGAAGAGGTCCCGGGAGCTGCCTCATCCTCAGTCCAGGCTGATTTCCCCGAGTCTGTCCCGCTCTTGTTTTCCTGACTTGCTGGCACCACCTGGTGGCATGCCAAACAATGTGTTTTATGGAGAAGCTGCCAGAGCACTTTCTTCCTCTAAAGGAATGGATAAATCTAAACCACAGCAAACTCTATTCTGACACTCAGAGCATGGTTATTAGGAACTATCAATCAAAAAACTTGCTCTAGTCTCCATCGAATCCAAACCAGTCATGTTGTACTTATATCCAAATTCCTGGCAGCATCATAGCTGGGCAGCTTTCCAAGATTTTCACATAACTGATACTTTTACAGAACAGCACTGACATTTATACAGCTGTAAATTCCAAAGGGCTTCAAAAGCAATAATTGTGAGGTACCATTGAAGGGTTGGAAGATGTCAGCTGGGGGTAGGTGAGCAGAACATTTAAGAGAGAATTTTGCCAAAGGATATCTGCTAAATCATGTCCTTAAAAAAATAAAAGTGCAGGATGTTAACATGCAGGAGCATTCCTTATAGGAGCTTTCTTTACAGATTTATCCAAAAGAGCACCACAAGATGAGCTGCATTAGATTTCATCCAGTCTACTATTGGAGATCAGGCATTAAAGCTGCTAAACACTCTTCTTCCACATGGTTGACAATCTGAACAAATAATTTTCTGCATGATTTGCATTCTTGTATCTCCAGAAGGAGTTTATTTTATAATTCACAAAATGAAACACAGTATTAGTCGCTTGCATCACACATTAAATATACTGTGCTTGCTTATAGTGTTCCAATCTTTGGGGCTGACTGCTGGGGAAGCAGTGATTCATGGATGAGCTAACACCCTGCACTGGAGCATGGGGAAGTTTTCTCAGTGATCAAATGGAGCTAATCAGGAGAGATTTAGATTAGAAAATATATAAATGAAGTAATAAAGGCAATTTATTAACAGCAGGATGTGATATCTATTGATCTGTAGAAGATTTATAATCAAGAAGGACTGAGATGAGGTTAGTCAGAAGGAGTATGGAAAACAGAAAAAACGAATGGGCCCATTAATTCACATGCCCATGAAAGGCTGAATAATGAAATCCAGAGAAGTGGATATAAAACAGGAATTTAAAAAATAGGAAGAATATTGATCTAGAAAAGGTAGGTAATACCAAATAAACCTGCCACCTTTCTTCACAGGGAGAAAATTATTTAGTCTCTGTGGGTATCTGAGAAGCACCTCATTGGATGCCCTCAGAGAAATTATCAGGCAGCTTTTAGAAAACGGGATTCAACACAGCACATACATAAGGCTGGGCTTTCAGATCACAGCAGATTCTTCAGGAGCTGGTCATGGACAGAATTTCCCCAGTGGTCAAAGCAGAGAGCAGAACCCCAGGATGGTTCCTGGAGATGTTCAGTCAGTGCACACGAAAACTAGGACACTGTAGGGGAACAACTGGTGGCCTTGGAGACTGGAACAGGTGCTCAGCTGCATTGAATGGAAACTCACAGTCCCTGGAAGGGATGCTAATAAATTCACAGTAATTCAGCACTTGTCCTTTGGGAACGGCTAACAGGGAAAAAGAGATCTTTATGTTCAGGGATGATCTTGAAGTTGCCTTCTCCCAGCCTGAACCAGTTTCCCATCACAGAATGAGAATCATAGAATGGTTTGGATTGGAAGGCATCTTTAAGATCATCCAGCTCCAACATCCCATGGATGCCATGGGCAGGGATGCCATTCACCAGACCAGGTTGCTCAGAACTCCACCCAACCTGGCCTTAAACACTTCCAGGGGTGGGGCATCCACAATTTCTCTGAGCAGCCTGTTCTAGGGCCACACCACCCTTAAAGAATTTCTTCCTAATATCTAATCTAAACCTGCTCTCTTTCAGTTTAAAACCACTGCCCTTTGTCCTGTCATCTGCCCATACAAAAAGTTCCTCTCCCTCCTTTTTCTAAGACCCCTTCAGGTACTGGAAAGTGCTATAAGGTCTGCCTGGATCCTTCTTTTCTCCAGGCTGAACAACTCCAGCTCTCTCAACTTGTCTTCACAAAAGAGGTGCTCCAGCTCTCTGATCATCCTTGGTGCCCTCTGCTGGACTCACTCCAACAGCTCCACATCTTTTCTGTGCTGAGGACCCCAGAGCTGGACACAAAACCCCAAGGGAGGTCTCATGAGGGCAGAGTGGAGGTGCAGAATCCCCTCTTGCTGGCCACACTGCTTTGGATGCAGCCCAGGATGTGGTTTGCCTTCTGGGCTACAAGCCCTGCTGGCTCCTGTCCAGCCTTTCATCCTCAAGAACACCCAGGGCTTCTCTGCAGTTTGTGCCAGTCTTGTGCTTTAGGAGCTGACTGAAGGTGTGAAGAAATAACATGAGGAAAGAGGACAAGCTGGATTAACATTTATGGCACTGCAGATATTGCAGTGGCTGTGGGTGCTATTAAACTGTGGGAATGCCAAGGTACTGCTTGTACAGTCTCTACCACCGCCTCACCTTACCTAAACACTCACAAATTATATGCCAGGTGCCAAAATAATAAAAAACTTTAAAATCACAGTATTTGAAAGCATGAATGTTGTTTACTTTCTATTCACCTTTGAATTTGACCCTTTGAGTAGTGTATTTACAACTTTTTTTCTTTATGGCTGCATTGATAAGAATTTGCAAGGTTCAGCCTCATGCAAGAACCAGGATGTGGAGCAACACTGCTCCAGCTCCAGCTTTCTGGCTGTGCCCACAGCCAGCCACTTGGTGAGTTGTATCCAGCCAGGGCAGTTTGTTGAGCATGGGTCCAAGTGTTATAACCTGGAGCTTAACTTTATAATATTTCATCCAACACCAATACAACAAAGGCCACCAGCCTTGAAGTATTTTTTTTAAAAAATGACACAAATATTTAATTTTTGAAAATATGTGTTGGATTAGTTATTATTCTAGGTTTTGGTCACAGCTAGGCAGGTGCTTTTTTCTAATTTTGCCTTATACTCTTCAAAAGATAAAAAATATTAGAGAAACGAGCATTATTTTGCCATTCTAAAACAAATCCTCAAATAAGTGGCAGCAATTTTCTGTAGAGAAAACTTCACTAATATTACTTCATATTTTTAGTTGTGCTCTGGACTGGTTGTGAATTCTCAATAAAATAAATAGATCCAAAATCTAATCTCGGTTGCAGGGGAATAAACTACCAGGGGATAACCTCCATTCATGTTTCAAGATTTCCTGCAGCTTTGCACTGTTCCATTTGAACTCCCAGCTGTTTGTCAAACCCCAGAGAAGGTCCGTGGCATGAGACACACAGCCTTCACACAGTTATGAAAATAATGTATCGGCTTTGACCTTGGCACAGTTAAACGAGAAGTTCAAACAGCACACAACCTCCAGTGCCACTTCCCTTGGCACGGGTTTTTTTAGTCGTAAAAGCATAAAAGGAGGCTGAAGGTCCAGCCGGTAGATGTCACCCATGCACCAGGCACCAGCGGGCAAACCGCACCCCGCAGCCGCCCAGAGCCGCCTTCCCACTGCGGGCGGCAGCCAAGGCAGCAAGGAGGCTGGGAGGGAGGGTTTACCTCAAACGCAGCCCATGGACGGTGCAGGGGTGTTCAGAGGGCATCATGGGCATCCTGAGCGGCGAAACTCCTGTGGGCCATGCCGGACACGGGGACAGCATCCAAACTTCTGCCTCCACTGCTGGAGCCCTGAAGGGAGGAGGTGTTACTGCCAGCTCTGCTGGGCACAGGGACACCTGTTCCAAGCAGAGTGCTGGCACCTTGGGGAGCCGGTCTCCACCATCACCTCCTCTTCATCCCCATCTCAATCTCCTCCTGTCACCGTTTCTGGGCCAGGGATGTCCCTGACAGAGTGTCCCCTGCTGCAGTCCTGTGTGCTGAAGGTGTTGTGCTCCCCAGCGTAGCAGGTCCAGACTGCCAGCCCCTGTCACTCCTCTGTAAAGGTGTGACGTGACAGGTGTGACACCTGTGTGTCATGGAAATGAAGATTTCAGCTTGCTGTTTCCCCTCTAAAAAACCAATTGAAAGCAGCTTGGTGCCAGCTTAATCATTAATTAGCACTGTGCTTATTCAGGCTTTCTATAAAACATCTAAATCAAAACCCTGAATCCTCCCCAAACCCTGGACCCAAGAGTCTCATTAATCCCAGGCATACTGACACTGCAGTCCCTGCATTTTTACTGCAAAAGGTTAAGAAATAGTCAGGCTTACAAACTGATCTGCTTATCAGTAGGGCATTTGGGCACAGCCCAGGGTTTTGCTGCTGCTGCTCTGCTCTGGCAGAAGGCAACTGCTTTGGCTGAGCACCTCTGGCCTCACACCAGTGTCTGGTGCTGGTGGGGAACTTGGCTGACTAAGCAACTCTCACATCTTACCAACTAATAATGATTCCTGAGCAAATACTGGGAACTCCCAGCCTGGAGAACATCATCAGATATACCAGTGGCTCAGGCTTTTTGTGTGCTGAGGAGCTCTGTGCTCTGGTGTGCCAAGTCATGGGCTTTTAACGTCGCCTCTGTTGTTTACAGGAATTTGGGCACCAAAACATAGGATAAAAAAATAAAATTTTAGGAAAAATATTAATGAAGCCAAGCACTGAGAGATGTCATCATCACTGGATAGTTTTCTCAAAACAGGGTGCCCTTTTTGAACTTTGGTTCAGTGCCACAAGATTTTTCTGGGGGGCTTCCAGAAGGTGGAGAAAAATGAACTGTTCTTACTATCCCACTTTATATATGAAAAACGTGAGTAGAGACCACCTTCCCTGAGTACAGGTGGGGAAATAAGGAGAGGGCCATTTCTATATCCTGAAACCCAGAAAATGCAGGGTTTAAGGAGCTGCTGACTCGCGGCTTTTCCTCGGCTACACCATCTTTGCTTGCTGAACAGCTGCCCCAGCCAGTGCTCTCCTGGCAGCTGACCTGGCTGTAGGCAGCCCCTTGGTTCTTGGGGTTCCTCAGTCTGGTGCCTTCCCATGGCTTGGGACCACTTAAAAGGCCATTTAATTTCTTTGCTTTAATGGAAGATGCTCAGCCTAGCCTTCAACCAGGCCTCTAAATCAGAAACCCAGTGTAAAGAATAAAACCTTTTTTCTTTTCAGTAGTAACACAAATATCATTACCATTATGGGCTGCACATAACATCTTGAGCTAAGAGAGATGAAGACCCAGGCACCACCCCATACCTGTGCTGTGCACGGTGTGACTGTGACTGACACTGAGATAAAACCTCTTATTAGACTAATAAATGTAGCAGCAGGAAGGATGTGAGGCGTTAGGTCATGCTGGGGCTCGAAGCCAACCCATAAAAGCCTCTGGTAGGCAGGGCCTGAGGTCGTTTCCACGAGGTGGGGCTCTATCCCCAAATTTTGCAGCTTTTCCTGCTTTCCTGAAGGCATGTGCATCTTTTCCCTCTGAGGTGCTGACGGTGGTGGCAGTGGTCCTGGAGATGGGGAGGGAGAAACATGGGATGAAATTTTTCTGGAAAGGTGGTTTGAGGCGCTCAGCATGGGGATGCTCAGTGCCATCTCCCTGAAAGATGCTGATTCCTGGGAAGTGTTCAGCACCCCTTGCCTCTGCAGCGCAACAGTGGGGGCAGCTCCAACCTGCATTCAAAATCTGAAGCAATAATAGTTTTGCAAATAATCACTGAGCTGGTGCTCAGAGAGAGCCTGTGAAGGCCGAATCCTGCAACATGCTGAGCACCTTTTCTCCTCAGATATTGAGAATGTTCAGCCAAGGCAAGATGCTTTTGCAAAAGGGTTTTCCTGGCAGGAATTATTTGCTTCAGGTGGCAGTTTCACAGACACAGGCATTTTCTCCATTTCCCTGCACTTGATAGGAGTCATGTTAACATCCCACTAAACGTGTTTTCTTTTCAGCTGCATTGCTTGTAACAGTATTTGCCTGAATTAGAGCGAGTTTGCTCTGCAAATGGCATTCACCTTTAGCAGATACAGTGCAGCTGTTCCTGTGCGTTCTCTCAAGGTCCTTGTTTGCACAGACTTTTGTCAGCAAATACACCCCCTGAACAAGCCACTCACTCTGACTGCCCAGAGCTGATAGGGGAGCTGTAAGTCCTGCAAGACACCTTCATCCTTGTCTTCTCCTGTCATTAATAGGAACCTGCCTTCGAGACGGCGCCAACAAGGCTTTGCTCACACCATCAATCACGGTGCTGGGCTTGACCGAGTCCTGCAGGAGTGTGAGGGAAAGAAGCAGGCATTATTAACTCTTCCTGCAGTGAAAGCTCTTCAATAACACAGTGCTGACACTCCCTATGTATCCCCAGCAGCACAAACACAAAGGTCACCACCTCCTGTCAATACTCAACAGGAAACGTGTCCCACGTGCCTCCCACATGCATGACAGCATTGATGGCCACTCAGGTGGAATCATGGTCTGTGGAAAACACCAAAGCAGTGGTGCCTGCTGGGATGGTGGAGGTGCAGGGAACTGTGCAGGGGCTGTCCTGATGCCAGAAAGCAGGACTGAGGGCAGAGTCAGGGCAGGCTGCGAGTTCTGCAGTGACAGAGATTTCCAGGCTTGAATATCAATCTGCAGGAGCCAGAATATTCAAGAAATACTCTAATTTCAATTTGGGCACACATCCATCAGATCTGACTGTGAGATGCTGCCAGCTTGTCTAGGAGGTTGTGAAGCAGTCTGGACTCCTGGGCTCTGCTGAGCCAAAGCTGTCTGTGACACACTGGGGAATTGGTGACTTCCAGAACTTGTGGACCTCTGTTGCAGAGCTGTAAGATGGAGTCAAGGCTCTGGGCAAGACAGAGTTCTGGTGTCCAGGAGAAATGTACTTGAGCATGGATCTTTCAACTTGAGCATGGATCTTTCATGTGGAAGTGTCAGTGTGAGGGTGGGAGGCATGGGAATGCTGACATGTTGGTGTGTGCTGGGCTCCTCATTGCTCCCATGGTTCTTGATGCACACACAGGAGCCTGCACTCCTGGTTCTCAAACTGGCTTTCCAGCCCCATCCATGTCTGCTTGGGCTTCAGCCTGAGATATAACCTTTTAAGAACATACCGACCATTTGGATCTAATGGAATAGGATGAGTCACCAGAGAGTGGCCCTGGTTCCAGACAAGTATAGTCCTCATATGGCTCCTGAAGAGAAAAAAAAATCATGGATATATGTGTGTAAGGACAAAGATACAGAAAAGTGAAGAGGGCAAAGAAAACTACTTTTGGGGTTTTTCACCATCTGATACATCCTGAGATACACACTGGGGCTCCCAGAGAAGGCCTTCTCCTCCTTTCCACCAAGGTCAAGGACTGCTGTTCTGGACACCTCTGGGAAGAATCACTCTAGCTTTGCCATCAAGTAAATTATCCAGCAACTGGTTTCCTCCATTTTTCAAACTGCTAATCAATTCTTACACAGAATATTTCAGTTTTGAGGTGAACAAAAGCTGGAGTACCAAGCAGGGCTTCATATCATGTACTGTGAGCATCCCGAACTGAAATTCAGACTGTGTGCTGGAACTTGTTTCTTACAAAGTCTGGGATATAGGTAGCTATCTGAGGATCTCACTCTCACCCTCCTAGTCCTAAAGAGGTCCACACTGACTGTTTCTGCTCTCAGGGGCAAATACAGTTACAAACTTACACACCTGTGCTATTCTGACCCCAACCAGACCTTCCAGATGCAGTGTTTCTTTAAACTGTATTTAAAAACTTAGCCTTCGTCGTAGCAAAAATGTTGCCTAAAATAAGAATGCAGATTATTACAGTATCCCCATTTTCATGCCTATTGCAACTAATTTGTTTGGTTTCTCTTACAGCAGGTGTCGTGGCAGATGAGTGCTTGGGGAGATCTTCAAGCACAGATCCAGGTTTCAGGCAGATGCAGGAGGTCTGCACCAAGCCTGACAGAGTTCAGGAAGCATTTGGACAATGCTCTCAGACATATGGTGTGATTCTTGGGGTGTCCTGTGCAGGGCCAGGAGCTGGACTCAACAGTCCTGATGGGTCCCTTCCAACTCAGCATATCCTGTGATTCTACAATTCTGTCTGCCATACCATACAGTCAGTACCCAAGCAATCTTCCCAGAATGCATTCTTATCTTTGCTCTGAGTTTCCTGTCACAGGAGATCTCCACTGCCTTTTAGCTGGAGGGCTCACTGAAGCTGCCTTTAAACTTCAGAGGGAATGAAAGCAAGACATGGCTCTCGTCCTGTAAAGTGCCTGCAGCAACTCCACCCTCCCAGCTGGCTTGATACTATCTGCAGTCATTTAAGCAGATATTGAATGAGTAAAGACTCTTGCACATCAGCCATGCACTAAAAGAGTCTGAGGAATGGCATTTTACTTCATTGCCAATATCTTGAAGGGCTGTTCTGAGCTTATCCTGGTCTGGGGACACATCCCTATCTCTTTGAAAGCAGTCAGGCACAAAGCTGTTACGTTAGTGATTCTAGTCCTCAGCTAATTCCACAGTCATGTCCAGGTCCAACAGTATTCATCTGGATTTTCTGGACTGTTTTTAACTGGCCAAGGCTATCTGAGACACCTCCTCTGACCAGGACTCATTGAGAGATGAGGATATGGTGCTCATTACAGATCTGGATGCAGACAGTTCGCAGGTAAGGGCTGTGGTCTGTGACGCTGTGCTAAGAGTTGGGCTGCAGTGTTAAGAGTTGGACTGAGCTCAGAGGTGTAAGTACTGAGGGCAGAATGACAAGGGCTTTCTGTCTGCCCTGATCATCCAATGCCAGGAGGAAACCAGTGGTGACATTACTTCTATTCTATGAGCTCGAGCTGGTATCCAGAGCCATTTCACACTGGGAAGTCATGACTCATCTGGGGTCAATAAAGAGGGATAATTTTTGCTATCTGATGAAAACTGAGTAACTTCAATCCAGTTCCCTGTGGACAACTAACATCTGCAGGTGATCCAGCTGGCTTTCCACACAGGTCAATTACTCGTAGAGGCTTGCAGCTTGCAGCTCAGACTTACCTGGGACCCCCTCAGGGCTGGAGTGTTTTAGCAAGGACTCACTCTGATCCACGTATCTAAATCTGTCAAAGGATGTTTTTGAAGCAGCACAGTGAGATTGCATAAAGGTTGTGTGACATCTCTTGATGTACTGAAAGGTTATCTCAGCTGGGAAACTCTGAATTGGTGCACTTCCAATTAATACACTTCTGTGCAAGGGATGTAACAATCCACTTGATGAAGTCTAATTTGCTACACATCTTGGTACCTTTTCAAGGAAGCTTGAGTTCAACATTAAAAGAGATTTTGTCTGTTGTTATTATCACTGCATTCTGACTATGCAGACTGAGCACCAGAGAGACATTAAAGTCAAATGACCACGGCAAGAAAATGGAGCTAATCGTAGTTTAAGGCTGTATCAGCTGAATCAAGCAATCTGTGAAAGAAGCATGAAACCTGCTTAACATGCTATTGCTGCTTATCAGCCTGGGATTTGCTGCAATGCAGCAACTCAGTTCATCATGATAATCAATGGTGGAGAAAGCTGGGAGAATGTGAGGGCAGTCACATTAGCCTAGAAAGGTATTAAGATAAACCAATGGAACCAGAAAAGGAGAATGGCAAAGTAGGGAAGTGCCATGTGGAAACATGAACTGTTTGCATGATCTTTGGGAGAATTATATTTACCAAGCAATCTTGGTTGTCTAATGCACATGAGCAGGGCACGTCTCTTGTTAGATGCCTGTACAGCAAGTGGCTCAATGACACATAAATATAATTGATGGTAATATTATTTAATAACTGCAAGAATAAAAGCAATGGAAGATGAGGTCTTCATGAAGAAATCCTTCACAACAGCAACAGGCAAAGTTCAAAGTCTGTTGTTCACAAGGACGTAGGTAGCATTCAAAAGAATAAATGGAAGCTGTGCATTGGTGTTAACAGCATAGCTGCAAAAAACTTAAAATGTCTACCACAAGGTTTCAAATTAAGAAGGAATAGGATCTGCATCTAGAATGGAAAGAAAATTAATATATTTTCACTTTTTAGAAAAAAAAAAAAAGAAAAAAAGGAGAAAGATTACATTTTTCCTGGTAAAGGGAAATTTCACAGCTCTGAATTGTGAATGTTAACACAGAATCATTTTAATCCAGTAAAGAACTTTAATGACCAGACAAATGCAATTTTTTCATGTAAGTGTAAAGACAGTATCAGAAATATGACTATTTTTTATTAATTTCTTGGGGTTTAATGGCATCATTTGTAGAGAGACTAGCTAACAAAGGATGTTTCAGAAACATCACAAGGGCAATATTCAAGCTCATCTGTTGATCTATAGCAGTAAATAAGTGTGGTATATTTACCATGTAGTTTTTGGAAAGTGGGAAAAACTTTCCTGGGTTTTCAGTAGGTAAAGAATTGCAGTTACCATGCATAAATTTGTCCTATCTCACTTCCAAAGTTTTAAGTTTTTAAACTTCCAAAGTAATTCCTGCCTAAAAACTTACAGTTGCTGCCAAAAAGAGACAAAGACATGACTGAGGGGTTTCAGTCTTTAGGATGAAGGCTAAAAATAGAGAAACTTAACATTTATCCCCCTCTTCCTTCCAAAATATGACATATCCACATAGCAACTTCCACCATTCTCAGGTCTGCTGGTTTAAAGACAAAAACCACAAATCTGTTCTAAATACAGCACTGTGTCTGTTTGCTTTCCTGTGTAACAAGAGAAATAAAGTAGTGCCTGATTTCTTTTACAGAAGAGCTTGAAAAATTAGGTCCAGCATATTGTCATCTGAAAGGTGAATGAAATGGCAGCAGCCTGCAGTGACTATAACATAAACACTTAGATTGGAGAAGACTTCTAAGATCACCAAGTCCAATTCAGCATTGCCAAATGATGAATTTGGCACTCCACCACTAAACCTGTCCCCAAGTGCCACATCAACATGGCTTTAAAATACCTCAGGGGCCGTGACTCCACCACTTCCCTAGGCAGCCCATTCCAGTGCTTGACAACACTTTAGGGGAAAAGATTTTTCCTAATATCCAATCTAGATCTCCCCTGGCACAACTTGAAGTAATTTTCTCTTATCCTATATCTTATTGTGTGGAAAAGAGACCAACACCTACCCCACTAGAATCTCCTTTGAGGAAACTGTAGAGAGAGTTGTTTCACTAGCCAATAAATGTTAGCCCATGGATTTACATTTTGGTTTGAAATTAGGTTCCTAACTTTTAGCTACTGTGGAGACAGGACCTCCTGATATGCTCAGAGTGTCCTTCACAGACCACCAAACCCCTTCTCTGGAAGTGAAGGCATGTGGCAGTTCAAGCAGCCAGATCCACAGTGAGCTTTGCCTCTGAGATGCAAGGGCTTCATTCCCTGTGTGCTGTGACAGATGCTTGATGCACGCAGGGATCATGGAAGAGATGAGTTGCCCAAGCGCATTAGAGTCTGAAAGGCAAAGGGACTTTTATGTGATTAATTTCCTTTCAAACAACTAATAAGCACTGATAAATATTGGCCCAAAGACAGCAATAAAATACACACTATGAGTCTGGGTCTCATCCCTAAAGCCCTGGAAGTTCATTCCCAAAAGTTTCTTTAGTTGTAGCAGTACAGAATGAAGCCTTTATATTGCAGGGCAATTGTGCTCATGGGCCTAGAGGTTAGACCTTTACCATAAACTGTTTTCCCCCACTGGCTTTCTCTGAGCTGCAATAGAGCATGGCATCTATGATGTCTTGTGGTGTCCAGCCTGCCTTTGGCCCTTTGGTCCATCCAAACCACCGTAGCTCTCATTGCTCTTGGCTATAGGAGCTCTAAACATAAAGCTTTTTTCCTGCAATTCAGCCACTGAAACAATTTAGCAGTAAATTCAGCAGACACCTGCAAGGTCAGACTTCTGGGCTAGAGAGCTGAGCCCAGGGAGATCCAACTGAGCCCAGCACAATGCACACCATCCTCTCTGGCCATGGAGCAGAGCAAGCAGACCCACACTCTCATCCCTAGAACAGCTGGTTTCAGCCTCAAAGAAGTGCCCAGTCATTCTCAATTTTTGTTTTTCTATGAGCCCCAAACCTTTCAGAGCCATTCAAGTCAAATTGTCAGACTGGAACAGGACACTTGGAGTACATTGCAAGACACTTGGATTATATTGATCTGCCCAGGAAGGCAAGATAAAATGGAGACTTGTTGAACCTTGCCAATGGGGCAGCTGTCTTCTCCTCTCAGCACATGGTTAATACATTAAAGCTTCTGTTTGAGCATGAGAGATGAAAAATAGGAACAAGATATGCAAACAGGATTTTTATTAGCTCCAATTGCAAATGCAAAGTAAAAATTGTTATTTTAATGGACGTGGGTCTGCAAATACAACCAGAAAGACCAAATAAGCAGTGAGAAATCTCAGAAGTGCTGGAAAAGCGTGAACTAGGAAGAAAAGTAAAGCCTGCAGGCTGGAGAAGGGCATAAAGAACACCAACAGAGGTCCTGTTCCCTCAGGCATCCCAGTCCCTGTGTTGCATTGGGACATCATTTATTAGGGACCATAAAGTTTTGGAGTTGGGGTACTCTGGTATATTTATCAAATAATACTCAATCACTCATATCTCCCTTACATGTTTGGGTCCCCAAGGACATCACCCTTATCAGTCCCCACTATCCCCCAAGGAATGGTGGTCCTGCAGTTTTCATTACCAAGGCTCCAAAAGTACTCAAAAGCTGGAGATGGCTGTGGGGTGCATCAAAGTAGCTTGGCCCCACCAAGACACCATTTAAGCTGCTTTGCCCTTTCCCTGGGAGAAATCACAGCCATCCATCACAGACTTTCCCACCCAGAGCAATACCTTAGAAAACAGATTTCCTCTGATACAAATGACAGTAGCAAAAACTGTACATATAAGCAGACCTATAAAAATCCACACAGATAGGATGAAGGGAAAACTCCTATACATCCAACTTCATTAGATGAATTTTCTTCTTTGCAGAATTGAAGGTCAATCAAGATGAGCTTGTCTAGAACAACCAGCAAGCAAAGAGCCCTTGAGCTGCTCCAGCAGACCTCAACCCAGTCAGCAGCTTTGCTGCCAGCCTACCTGCAGCAGCTGCATGCTACTCAAGTGCCTCTGAGGATTGAGACCTGGAGAGTAAATAGCTGCCCGCAGCTCCTGGGAATGGAGTCCTCACTTAATGGTGCTTGAAGCTACCAACACCTAGAGTGACCACAACATGATTTTTGGCCATGTGGAATTGTTTATGCTTTTTTCTCTCTCTCTCTTTTTTTAAATTTTTTTCTTTTATTACTTAGTGTTTGTCAGTTTACAGGTTTATACTGTTCTGGCAGGTTCACTTGTTTGCACAGGGATTGAGGCCACTGCCTGTGATTTGTGGGGTGTACTGTGGGTCCTTGCCCCTCCCTCACTCCCCACCACTTCCTCTGAGCACAGCACAGCTGGAGTTAAGATCCAACACACACCTTGGGGAAAGGCAGGCAAAGGAGTCATGCAAGGAATTGGGTAATGCTATGCTAAGCAGGGCTGTGCCTGAAGGTTAAACATTCCCCTCCCTTCGAGTGGGAAGTCATGCACCACCACCTCAAGCCTGTGGCTGAGTGTAAGTCACTCTGCAGGAGAAAATGTGACATTTCAAGAGGACAGGCAGGGTACCTACATAGGAATTTGACACTGTAGCCCAAGGTGAAGTAATTTCTCTGAGAGAAATTATGGGTTTCAAGTACGGTTTGTATCGATCTGCAACCATCTGAACATGGTCTAGAGGACCAGGGAACAATGAGAGGGACTGGACCTGAAAGTAGTTACTTTAATATACCTTTTTTATACCCTGTCTATGGTTACAAGCTGGAAAGGACACAGAACGTCCCCAAGAAAAGTTCATTTGTTTTGAGTAGCCCTTGCATAGCTGGAGGCAGGTCTGATGAAGGCATTGACAAACACCGAGAAGAGTTCTGTTCCACTTCTGAAAGTGGAACTTGTGCATTTGCACAAAACTAGGGGGCTGAAGCTGTAACTAAGGGTAAGAGGCTCTGAGCTGTGCAATGCAGGTCAGGCTGGGTGGTCTGCATCATTTGCCTAGCCTTCAAAATCTGGGAGCATGTCTCAGGAGAAAGGTGGAATTAGGGTTTGTCCAGTTCATTGCACAAAAGCAATGCTGATAATTGTACTGACACCCCAGTTTGCACTGGGAGAGCTGCTCAGTACTGCTTTTTATGGGAACCCACATCAGGAGCCAGTTAATGCTGAACTGACCCACAGCAGTCTCATGTGATGGCAGAGAGGCCATGAATGGCCTCGTGCCCCAGGTTCCTTTATGACGTCTTTCCTTGTATCCACTGGATCAATTTTACCTGAAATGTTTGCTGCCCCTGAGCAGTGAGGAGGAGGCAGGAATGCTAAAGATAACTCTGCAAACAGAGAAGGCATGGAGGGGTCAGAGCCCAGGGGAAGGATCAATATGCTGTCTTAGCCAAGGGGATGAACGAATTGTAACCGAGGGATAGGCATCATCAAAACAAAAAGGAAGGTGTTTTCTTTTTAAGACAAACTACAGATTATTTTCTTGCCTGCATGAGACAAAAGTCCATATTCCTGGGAAAATCATGAAACAACAACAACAACAATAATAATAACAATAATAGTAATACTATTAATAGAAGTACTACGATTACTACCAGTAATAATTATCATAATAGTAATACTAATCCAGGCATGCCCCTAGAGAAGAGGTGAGTAGGGTGTGGGCTCAGCTGCCCATTGCCTTTGCAGTTGAAATGCAGTGTGCACACCCAGGATGCTCCCTGCAGCCTGCAAGAGGCTTGCACAGGAATAAATGCTGACTTTGTGCAGTACCCAAACAAGCTTCCCAGCACATTTTTCTGGCTGCTCTTCCTCCTCCTTTCAGGCACCTCCTTGTTCTGTTTCGTGGCATCTGTAGCCCCGTCTCCTTTATTCCCTTTTTCTTCCCTTCACAGCTCCTGGTTCCCTGTACTGTGTGGGTCCCAGGCCCTCACCAAGCCACGATTAAATGGTCAATGCCAAGATCATGTGAGGTAGAAGGGGCTGCAGGGGCTAGGGAAGCTACCCCTGATTCAGCCCAGTTTGGGCACAGCATTGTCCTTGCAGGAAGAAAGGAAGCAGAAAGAAGAGTGGAGAAGCAGGGTTGGAGGGTTCTGGTGTCACTGATCCACTCCTAGGACTGGGAAATGAACAAAACATCCGTTGGGAGAGCAAGGATTTCAGGTTCCCCTCAGTTCACTGGGTGCCAAGAGGTCCTGCTGTCTGATGTTCAGAAATGTTGTGTCTGCCTGGGCTCCTCTTCGCTGCAGGGGTCTCTGCATTGCACAGACACTGCTCCCCAGAACGGTGTCCCCAGTTCAGCCAGCTTTCCCAAATGTTGTTGAAAGTATTCCTAAAGCTTTTCCTTCATAGTTTCTCCTCTTCCTGCAGCCCGTCTCTCCTCTCCCCAGGGGCTCCACTCCTGATCAGTGCTTCTGTCCCCCCTGAAAGGCCCAGTGCTGATGGCAAGGGGAGCTCAAGGGCCCCAGGGCACTGACAACAGCCACTCCCCAGCTCATTTAGCCACCACTAACCCATAGTCAAATCATTGCCTTAATGCCAAAAGATCTCTGTTTTGCATTTGGTATTTAAGAACTTGATGAAATATCAAGGCAACAAGTGGCTGACCCCCACCAGACTGGGCATGCCTTCTCAGCTATGAAGCCATCATCACTGTCCTTGCCTCTAGATTTCCACTTGTTTCTTCATTTTTTGCTCCCTCCTGCCACTGCCACCCCATGCAACAACAAGTCAGATTTTCCATCAAGGATTTCTCCTGCCCATCTGTCAGGTTCTCCCCCCGCTGTTCCATTTGATTAATTGGCAAGGCACCAGCACTTGTAGCAGCAGACATCACAACCGCTGACGCCAGAACTTTGTTTATCCACCCTCAGCTCTGTAGTACGATACTGAATAAAGAGGCTGGGCAAAAGAACAGGTTAAGGCTCCTTTCAGATATCAAGGTGCTGCTTTCCCTTCTAACAGGGAAAGGGAGGGTGTCTGCTAACACAATTCTGCTAGGTACAAAGTCATGGGTGGTGGGAGAAGGGACTGTCTTGCTGGAGAAATACTTGGAAAGGCTGTACCCATCAGCCCTCCAGCACTGGCTTAGAGAGTTACCCTGACATGCCTCTGACAGGTGCTGTCTCCCCAGGCTCTCGTTCCCCAAAAGATCAAAATCTTTCCCCAAAGCTTAGTCTTGCTTAGATGAATTGGAAGCTCGCTGGCCTGGGTGGTGTGGGCTCTGGGCTCCCAGTTGGCTGAAGAGCCTCAACACATTGTCAGAGCATCCTGAGCTGTGTGTGTGGGTTAATGCATGTTCTGGTGCCTATGCTCCTGTGAGTGGGTCTGGTCAGGAGCATCTCTTCTTCTGCACCCCTTCTCCACCACATGTGGGAGAAGGGAGTGGGAGAGAGCAACTCAGCCCTAAGACAACGTATCACAGCAGGGAAAGGTTGTGCGCCAGGACTAAAGGACAAAACTCTACTGGGGGCACCACCAGAGGCTATTTAGTGGCTCCTTGCCTAATCCTTAGCTCTCCGCTTTGGGGGTGGTTTGTGCCTCTTCAATTAAGAAAAGTGCACATTTGGGATCTGTCCATCACCCTCAGAGAGCAAAAGACTTCATTCAGGAAAAATGCACCTTCAAACATCTGACATTGCCTCTCCAGAGGAGAATGAGAAAGCACACGAATATTTTAGATTAGGTATTTGTTTTATCTGTCGAAAATTGAGGGTCTTCTTCTGGTAGAAAAGGATCTCATGCAGGGGATTAAAACCAGCTGTACTGCTTTTAAAATCATCTGGAGGCAAGTACTTCAAGAAGGATTCAAGGTTGCCTGTGCAGAAACCAAGAGACCACGGACGGCAAAGATCTGTAAGAAAAACCAGCCCTGGGTAACACAAGAGATGTGGAGCTGTTTGTTTCCACAACAGCAGCAGCAGCAGCCGTGCTGCTCAGAGAGCATCCAGGTGATTCCAACCCTGGGAAAATGGGGACGTTATAAGCTTCTGTGTAAAAGTAGCGTCTATCTTTGCTTCCCTTTTAACAAGATTAGTCTTGCTTTTCTCTCCCTCTTTCTTTTGCTGTCTGCTGGCCACCTCCGTGCTCTCCCACTAATGTGATTAGCGGTGCATGGGGACCATACTGGCAGCAACTGTCACAAAGATCTCTGCTTACTTGAGTGCACCTCTTTCCTCAATGAAACATCTTGTGTTTATGGTCACAGGGGGTATTGTTAACTCCTGGATTTGAATAGAAAGGGATATTTACGACCCTTCCATAAAAGTTGATTCAGGGAGACATTTAGGAAAGAAAGGGACAGAAGACAGATGTGTTTCCTACCACAGATGCTGAGGAGGTTCAATTGTTCTGCATATGTAATGACTTTTTATGGTTCCTTACAAATGCTTTCCACTCTGCTAGAAAGGTGCCTAAGTCAAATACGCATAGTTGCTTACAGAAGACAATTTAGTGACCATACAGGACACTACAACTTTATATCTTGTTAAATATGTCAGAGATGGGCATCACTACACGTACAACACGAAGGGGAATCTCTGCCTGCACTGAGTCATGGCTAACCTGCTGCCTTCCTCATTGCAGTTCTGCTTGCATTTAACATTTCCTGGAGCTTTCAGAGCATGTTTACTGTCATGTCCATATGGTTAACACTTACAGCACCTATTGATTTTTTTCTAAGTGAGGCACATTATCAGTGTTACATTGACAGCTGCAGTTTGTGTCTTCCCAAAAGAGCAGAAAAAGAAGCCTAAGCCTTCCTAACTGTGCAAACAAATAAGTACTTGTAGGTGACAGGACCGGAAAGGTCGCTGGATTATAGGTCTGAAGAGAACAGATGACCAGTGACTGAAGCATAATTACAGGCAAGAGAGAAAAAGGAAGATGGCAAATTGCTATGTTATCCTAACAGCAGCCAGAGGATTCTTGGTTACATGATGCTTCTGCCTCAGGCTGCCTGGTTTTACTCTCTGATGAGAGGTCCCGCAGGGTGACAATAGTTAAGGTGAATGTACAGGAGGAAATTTGTATCTCAGGTGGTGAGATGAGCTTATGACTATTTACAGCAGTGAAAGATCTGGCTGACTCTGGTTCCTCTGTGCTCCTGTGACAGAAACAAAGACATTTTCCAAGAAGTCATGCCGAAAATGTTGTGCAAAAAGTAGCTGCTCACTGAGATGCCTGCAGAGAAATGCAGCTCATCCCAGCTGCACCCACCATGCTCCCACTGTCACCCAAGGGACCATGACTGACACTGACTGAGGACAATGTCCTCCTGCCTCAATGCAAACAGAAGAAATGGGAAAGCTTGGCAGCATGAGATCATCGAGGAGCTTGCGCACCTCCTTTTATACTTAAACACAAATATCTCCCGCTGGGAAATATTTGTGGGTTTGCAGCATAACAGAGCTAAGGAGGGTTTCACTGGATCGACTCACTCTTACCAAGTTAGCTATGAACTTAAATCCCAAGCAGACAGGCTCAATTTGCAAGTGGATGGTTAATTTTCAAATGTCCAGACAGAGTCCAACTTGTTATAATTCAGAGTTGAATTGCCACTATGTGGGCAGTGTTTTCAGGGTTACTGTACCTGCCGGACTGATTTCCTGCAGGGTGCAATTCTGCATGGGAACATCTCAAAAAGGGTCATGACCAGGTTTCCTGCATAAACAGGTAATTTCTAATGATTTTGTAGCAATGGATACCTCTTTGTCTAACAGCTGGGAATACCACTGTCTCTCCTGCATTTTCACGTCACAAGTGTCCATTCATTACCCTGGGAAAATATGAAATTCCCAGATGGGATAGGTTTCTTTGTCTGGTAAATAATTAATAATGAAACTACAAGCTGCTGCTTGTCTCATATGCTCATACAACAAATGGTACTTTCTTGACCTGTGAATGAGCAAGGTAAAAACCTCATGGGATAGACAGCATGTCTACAAAAGCCAAACCTCATTTGATAGAAAAATCTGGGCTAAAATAACTGGGGAACAGCCAAGTTCAGTAAAGGCTGGCGTAAAAAAAAAATGCTGTGACTCACAGAAATCCTTGCTCAGGGGAAGGAAGGCTCAGCCACAGCAATCTCATCTCTCAGGAGATTTCAGGTATGCTCCATCCAGAGTTCTTCTGACACAGACAGTGGGCATCCTCTGGGATTTACCTAACCATGTGAGTAGCGAAGGGAAGAGTCCCCCTACCCCATGCAGCTGAAGTGAGACAACAGTGGAGCCTGGATGGAAGGGGAACAGACACTGCAGAGAGCATCAGACTCTTCCTGCCAGCAACACAGTTGTTCTTAATGTGAGCTTTGTTAATGTTCAACTGCCTTGGGAGAAAATAAGCTCTAATGCTTGTTTCTGGTTTCCAAAGATCTTTGCATTATTTCCAGATCTGTAGAGTCCTACCTCACCCTCCAAAATGCTGTATTTCCATGACCCACTCTTCTCACCACACACTTTGCAGGCCAGACCCTGCCATTAGGTCCTCTACCACCTTTATTGACTTTTTAGGAACAAATCCCTTTATTTGAGAATGTATTTCTCTATTTCCTTCCTTTTGATGTGAGCAGAAGTACTACATTACACAGTACCTACTGTTAAGGAAAACCCCTGGCCACCAGCCCAGGAAACCTGACACGAGGGATACCAGTGACAGCAGCTTTTCTTGCATCTGCTGGCTGTACCTTTGCAATGGCTCCAAGGAGGGTACCACACAGGGCAGCACTGGGCAGAGGTGGCCAAGCTGTCTGGAGAACAACAGCTCAAGCACTGAAAGCCATTGAGACTGTGGTGTCTCTCTGTGTTTGGCCATGGTCCCAGCCCCACACTGATGGAGCCCTTCCCACCAGCCACTCAAAGTCACTTGTGCCCTGACTAGGCAGTGGCTTTGTGCCTTGACAATGCTGGCTGTAAGAGCAAGATCTCAGTTGTTAACTTGCCCAGATTAGCCTTGTTTTAGCTCATGTAGGCTTTTGAATCCCAGCTCTCTGCTGCCCCAGTGATTTGACTGAGCCCAGGCTGTGGCCTTGCATGTTGAGGTGGGGCACAGCCCTGCCATAAAGGGGGAATGCTGTGAGCACTAAGGAAATGAAGCCAGGAACGCTGAGAGTTCTTGGCCATAAAAAACATGCTGCAGGCTGTGTCTTGCTGAGCAATGTTAGTTCCCAAGGCTTTTTCCCCTTGTTGTTGTCATAAAACCTCAGTGAAATCACCTACAAGCTTCAGAAGTTGCGTGCGGGAGGGAGCACAAGTGTTGAGCCCATTGTTGGAGCCTGTAGAGACTTTTTTGCATAAACTGGCTTGTACTGGTATGGCTTTGCTGGACTCAGTGGCATGGTCATCAACTCAGATCCCAGGAGTGTGGGGCAATCATAATTTTCTTCCTTGAAAACAGATGACTCCACTAAGAAAATTTCTGAAAAAAAGAGTCTGTGCTGGGCTCCAAAACCTTGTTGTTTCATCCCCTCTCATAAGGGCATCTATTTAGCAGGACTGTTTCATGTGGGAGGTAGAGCTGCAAGCTGGTGGCAAACCAATGGACCAGAGCACAGAAAACAAGGGAACTCAGCCAACAGGCACTTTCACAAGGGCAATTGCAAACACCACAGCACATTGCTGTGCACATGTACACGACACGGCACCTTCCAAGTAAGGCAAAGCTGTAAATGTGCCTCTGAGTGAATGCCCAGCGATTCAGCTGACCCCCCTGCTTATCATTAGCTAACTGATGCAATCTGTCCTTCTGCCTGCAAACCATCCTCAAGCTGATTGCAGCTCTCCCTGTCCTGATGCCATCCCTCCCTGCCCCTCCTGGGCAGCACATGGCTCAGCAGGTGTTTGTCACTTTGTCACTTGACACTGGAGCTGCAGAGAGCATTGGTCCAATGGGCACCCAATGGGCACACACTGTTGTGTGTGGTTTTGAAACATAGACCCTTAGAGTGGCCTGGGTTGGAAGAGACCTTAAAAATCATCTGTTCCAACCCCCCAAACACCCACAAGATCAGGTCATTCAAACTCCCATCCAACTTGGCCTTGAACACTTCCAGGAATGGCACAAGGAAAGACAGTAGGCAGGACTGAGGGGCAGCATGGACAACGGGAGAGATATAAGAGGAAAACTATGTGGTCCAGATGTGCTAATTACAATTAAAATCTTTAAAGAGAGCTAGTTTTCTTAATGATGTAAGAAGACTTCTCCCAAGAGCATGAACTGAATGACTCAGTCCTCTACTCCCCAAAATCTGTTACAGCAGGGAAAGGCAGTTTCCTCTCAGGCAGATGATGTATTTAAGACACCCATCAGAGGCATGGCAGCTGCTTGCTATGGAGCACAGCAACATCTTTTAGGTGGGCAGGGAAAATAGAGGCCAAAGTAGAGACCCAGAGAGCCTGATGAGTAAATCTAGCTGGTGACATTTCATCCAAGTCAGTTGCAGTCACAGAGGTACTAAAAGATATGAAGTAGAATAGTGAAAAGTATTTGGTTTTGCCAGTTTGATACAAAGTGAAGAAGAGCTTTGTATTTTTCTGTTTACTGGAATGGAGATATGGAGACTTTTCAACAGAAAACTCTTTTGTTTGGAGTCCTTTCCAGAAAGCACAGTACATATTTGCCCAGCTTCCAGCAACTGGGGGGTCTGGTGGACTACATCTTCACAGAGAGCTTTCTCTTTCAATACATTCAGAATTAGGCCTTTTAATTTAATGTTGAGCCTGACTAAGTGTCACAGCCAGCACTGTGAAACAGCTACAGTCTTTGGATGTGGCTCTAAAGTGATTAAAGTGACTTGACTGAACTGATTTGTCACTCCCAGTCTCACAATTGATTAACCATGACCAGAGTAACACCTTCAGATGAGAGGGTAAGGGAGAACCATGCACTGCTGAGGCACTTGTTCTGTGTTTGTAACAGCCCAGTGAAAGACTGGAATCCCTACTGGGAGATGCCAAGGGCTGGATGAACATGTAGCACTGCCTCTTGCCCCAGACTTCAGTATGCAGATTTATGAATAAGCACAAATTGTGGCTGAATTTTTCACCCACAAATGGCCAAAGGGAGCTGAGAGGATCTGGGAAGAGGAACACATAAAATAATCAAAGCCAAGTGTGATAGAGATCAACGACAATCAGGTAATAATTGTAGGGAATTCTTGGTTTAAATTGTAAGCCTACACAAAAGCATTTTTCTTTCTTTGATGACTGCATTGTCCTTGTTCTCCTTCCATGCCCTTCACTCTCATTACATCCACTCAAATGCCACCTTAATTAGGGATGTGTGAAATAACCAGAATGTTAATGCTGAGTTTCTGACTGGGACTGCAGGTATGAACAAACCACTAAGTAGAAAATGTCCAAAACCTGTTATCTGATAGAAAGTAACCTTTCTGTGGGAACAACAAAAGCAAAATTTTGGCCTTTATTTTCAAAAGAAAAGCAGAAACCAGAGGATAATCCAAACAAGTAGATTGATCCTGAACAGATTGCTTTGGGGTGTTTTGTGGTTCAGACGATGTTCGGTTTCTTTCCATTCTGAGTCAAACCAAACTTTGCAGTTGGAAGTTCCCCACAAAATGGAGCTCAGGTCCTTTCCTCTCCCAGCAGAGCTTGGTACAGCTTAGTCTGTCCCTACCTGCCCCAAGCTAGGTTTGGTGCTGGTTCAGTGCAGACCTGGTGTGGTGGTCCCAGGCCCACATCTTCAGACAGTGTCGTGCCACACTCCCACAGGTATCTCCATCTTCGTGCTCTGAAAGCACCACTCTGATGGGCTACCATGCATCCCTCATCCATTTCAGGTGCTTGGAAGTGGTTTCTGCTTCCAGCACAAGGTGACAACCCTGTATTTTGTTCATGGGGAAATCTCATGGCATAAGTAGAGGACCTGGGCTTGAGGGCTTTGTGGTTGGAACAGAACCACTTTGCTCAGGGGTGCATCCCTGAGCAGCATGGATACAGCCTAAGGCATACAAATGATCCCTGTTTTGGCTCTGCTTTCAGCACACATATGGTCTCTCTCTCTACCCTGGGAAAAATGGCCTCACCACAGGGTCTCCAGCAGAAGAATCCCTTCCTTCCCAGAAGTGCTGGGAGACCTGGACCATGCTTGGGAAGGGTAACATAAAAGCTATGGCAGCTACCTTATCTCCCACTTTATAAACTAAGTGCATGGAAATTACCCAAGGAACAAAACCTGCAAAGTAACCTCATTATCCCTTTCTTTGTGGAGTTTACTGTAAACCGGCAGGCTTTAGATCTTAATTTGCTGGGAAGTGCAGTAATGTAATTAGCTAAACTGATAACAAGATGAGTAGTGTGAATTCTTCAGAGGAAAGGAGGAACGTGCTAGACAAAGAGAGAAGTAAAAGGAATAAGAAAAAACAATGCTTCCTTTGACAAGAAATAAATTTTTTCAATATGTTAATGATATTATGGAAGACTTGTTTAGGTCAGAGGGAATGCCATGCACGAGTACTTTCTTACTTAAAAAGGACACAATTTTCACAATTTCTAGAATCTCTTTATTATTTTTAAGAAATAAAATTCATGCATATTTTGAAATAAAGTGGGTTTTTTTTTTTCTTTTCTTTTTTTGGGGAGGAGGTTGTTTGTTTGTTTTGGGTTTTTTTTTTGGGGGGGGGGGAGTTGGTTCGGTTTGGTTTGTTTGTTTTTTCCTAAGAAACATCTTCCCCCTCCTGAATTTTTCCTTGCTTGCCTACTGCAGTTGAAAAAAAAAAAAATCTTGGGGAAACCATGTCCCAACAAACACAAGAACCCTATTTCCCACTGTTGATCCCGGGTCAAGCTCTGCCTGCTCCTGGCCCCCCGTGCTGCCCGTGACGCACCACGGGCTCTTCCCAAACCCAAACCTTGTCAGAAATCCAAGCAGCCTTTCTGCTTGGCGCTGCCATCTCTGCTCGCAAAAGCTTTGCTGAGGACCATGCAAAGCTCCAGTGGTGTGAACCTCATGAGGCTCAGCCATGCACATCCCCGGGTGACGGACTGCCTGTGCCAGTCTTGGTGGCCAGAACAGGTTTTCGTGGGCTTGTGAAAGGAAGGACGGAATGAAGAACGGAATGAATGGAATGAAAAACGCAAGTTTCTCTTGTCACTAGATGGCCCTATCTCCTTTCACTAAATGCACAGGGTTTTAATTTTACAGCCTCAGGTCTGCAGCCCTACAGCTGTGTGCTTGCAGGGTCATCAGCCACATCTGGGACAGGAAATCTCTGGGAGGAGGAAAAATTCACCTGGGCTTTGATGACGGTTTTCATTACGTCCTTGGTAACTTCCCTGAGTAAAACGAATACTGTTGCAAGAAAACTTCGAGATTTGTATGAAATGGTACCCTTGTGGAGAAGTTCTGTGATTTCCTCATCTCAGAGTCCTCCAGCAGCTATGCTGTGCAGATTTAAACCAAAACGGAAGGAATTTAAGAAGCTGCTGGGCATTTAACTGAGGTGCAGGCTGGTGGAAGGAGAGGAACTTCTCTTCAATCCTTCATTAGGTGAGAGACAAAGAGGAGCTGTCTCCCAGCACACTCCTGAGATGATGTAAACTGGTGGGATGAGGCTTTCCAGGTACCTTGTGCACCACGAGCCACCCCTGGGGTCACCTGGCCCCTGCCCAAGGGTTGCTTCCCCCATGTCAGCAACAGCCATCCTGTCCCACACAGCCCCTGACCTGCTTCTGCACGGTATCCTCTGGGGGACTGTGGCTTCAAGGCACAAATTTACCTTCTGAAGGTGCTCTTGTTCAAGGACAGGGAGCTCACTGCCACAGCCCACACACAGCAGCCTGGAGGAAGGTCTGAGGCAATGGAGGCAGCGGGGAACAGAACGTTGCGAGGAAGCCATCCCATTTTTTAACCCATGATGGCAGTACAACACTCTTCTGGGATTTTGGCTTCTGTAGGTGGAGCAGGCAGGCAGGTTTTCCTGTTGGAGCAGAGTGTTGCATTTAAATGAGGGGACACTGAACTCTGACTGTGCAGTAGGCAGCGGACATGCACTAAAGCCCTGTGGACATCTGCTGCCCCAAACCCTTACACTGACAACCACATTTTTGTGTTTTGGATGTATAGAGTAACTGGAAAGCTACTTAGAGATTTTCAGGTCAGACTCTGGACAAGCAAGCAGATCAGATTATTGCCTTCCCCAGGAAAAATACTCTTATGTTGCAAAAACCACCAATATATTCAAGGCGTTCACTGGCTGTATTGGCTCAAGGATGAGTATTTTATCAACTGCCAGATCTCTCAAGTGTATTCAAGTGATGTTTGAAGCAAAATTCCTGCCTGGAAAAAGTTACTATCTTATGATAAAATCCAAAGCCTTGAAAGACTGGGATCATTTTTGTGCTGATTTCAAAAGGATTTGGATCAGGCCCTGAGGAACTAGTCCAGCATCTCCCCCTCATATCAGCAGCCTCTGTGCTTTGAGGGCACAACCCTTGTAATAACTATTTGCAGGGGAATTTGAAGGATCACAGCTTCAGCTGCACAAATGACGCAGGACATGAGTGACCATGGTGGGAAAGGAAGCAAATTTGCTTATTTAGATAATTAACAGGCATTTGAGACTAGTGTTGCTGTCTAACAAATTACTGACAGACTAATAATTCTGTCTGATGAAGCAGCAATTGTAACAATAGTTATAGTCCACAAAAGAAACCAACCCTCCTAGACACTGCTGCCAGGAAAGGAAGGGTACAATTGTTTCTCCCACGTCTGAGTGAATAGACCACATGCCAGAAAAGCATCCCATGGGCTTGGCTGGGAGAGGCAGGGCTCACTGAGCTACTGAGTGGCAGCTTCAGAGGATGCCTTCCTTCTATGGCCTCAGCTGCAGGCATGATTTTGCACCTGCAGTTTTGGTCAGATGGATAACAGCAGTCCTTATTGACCCACATCATATGATGCCTTGAGAGGCCAGTGCTACGAGCACAAATAGTTGTGGCCTATTAGGAAAGACTCCATTTGAGAGCAGACATAATGCTGGGTGTTACACCCCTTCTGAAAACTGCATGTGCTGTCAGTATAACCCCATCAATCACAGAATCACTGAATGGGTCAGGCTGGAAGAGACCACAGGGGGTGATATGCAACAAACTCCTTGCTCAAATAGGGCCATCCCAGTGCACATGGCACAAGATTGCATCCAGACCTTTCCTGAATATCTTCACTGAAGGAGACTCCACAACATCTGTGGGCATTCTGTTCCAGTGTGCAATCACTGCACAGTAAAAAAGTTCCTCCTTATGTTCATCTGAACTTCCTGTGCATCAGTTTCTGCCCATTACCTTCTGTCCTACTGCTTGGCACAATGTCCTTCCAGCAGGCAGCTCCTTCCCAGAGCTGAGCTGGGCAACTGAGGAGTATCTCTACTCACTTCAGGGGACTACCATGGGGAAAACAAGAACTGGGGCCATTCTGTTTTAACCTGGTCTTGTCTTATCCTGTCCAATGGCTGGGTGAGCTGAACGTATGGGTGAGCTGAACGTATGGGTAAACAAATCCTCCAGGTGAATGCAGGAATGGGGTGAAAAGATGTGTTTTTCAGAAGATGGACCCTCCATTATCTCACAGCCCATGGAGGGGTTGTGCCCAAGTCCTCCTTTCCCCCATCCCACCCAGAAAGAGCTCATGGGGAATGAAATTAGGGAGTCAGGTTTTTCCCTTCTTTTCATGAAAGTCATAGGAGGTTGGTAGAGATCCAGGACCCAGGCATCACTATGAACTGACTGGTCTCAAACAGTGTAAAAACACCTGGGACTTGGCTCTAATTTGCTTTGTATGACATACAGAAAATTTTATTCAAACTAAGTGGGTCAGGATAGTCAACAGGAGGGTTGATGAGCAGCAGAGGGCTCTGTGTGCTGCTCCCCACAGCTCTGCTGTACAACTTCACCATTGCTTACATCCCATGCTTCCCAGAAACAGGAGGAAAAATCAACTAATGCAGATTTCCTCTGTTTCTTCTCTTCAGGGAATCAGTCGATTGGGAAATTCATTAAAATCCACTGTGCCTGAGATAGAAAAACATCACCTGACAAGAAAATGCTCTTATGGAAAACAAGCCTTTGATAGCTTTACATGCTTCTTGAACACAGGGAAAGCCAGTCAATAACATTCCTCGTGGCCTAAAAGCAGAAACATCTGTCAGAGGCGGCTTGCTAGGCTGAATATAGCAGCAGGAAAGCCCAACTGATTAACTCCATCCTCTTCCTAACATGTTTTTGTGATTCCCAGAAATCCCTTGAAAGGGCTCCTGAGGATACTGGCACCATTACAAGGCAGCTATAATTCAGTAAACAGAGCCATGAAGAAAACATTATCCTGACTGCAGTTCACCTCTGGCATCCAGGTTGCATAATTCACATGTACTTCATTCTATGCTCCCTTGGCTGTGCGGCAGGCTTGTGATTTAGGAAAAAAGGAAGACTAAGCCCACACTCGGTGAAGGAAAAAATAAAATTATTGTTATGAGGAGGAAAAGAGAGTTGGGGTCCATACAACCTTGCAGGTGGACTGGAGCAGGGCAAACTGGCAGAAAAGATTATGGCAGTAACACAGTAGACAAAGGAAGTACTTCTGGTGAGCCTGGGCTGATCCTTCTTAGTATGGGTAATCATCCACAAGGACCCTTCTTCCAACCCCTGCTTTTTTCATCCACATTTGTAGATTCACCTCTATAAAAAAAGCTAAAACTACTTCTTTGCTATGTTTTACTTCTGTCCTACCTTACACATGACAGTTCACCATGCATAACTGAGGGACTTCTCCAAAAACTGCAGGAAGTTTCCTGACAACTCTTGCTAACTTCATCACAATTTTCCCCCTTACTCTGGAAAGTAGAAAGGCCTTTTATTTTTTAGACATGTGTCTGGTCTTCTTGCAGGTTTGTTGAACCACCAATACAGTCAGGGCTACAAAACTTGGGACCATTCTCAGAGCACATAAATAGTAGTTAGTGTCATTCTCAAATCACAGTCTCTCTGCATCCCACTGGACCATGCCAAGAGACCTCTAGATATGGTGCCTCAAGCAAACAATATTCAGCTTGCAACAAGTCTAGAGAAAGAAGTAATCTTTCCATTTCCAAAGTTTCTCATGCAGGGCAATAATTTCTGCAATCACAGAGCTACTCTGGATGCACATTTAAACATATTTATCTTAATTTTAATATACATTCAAATAATTTCTGCAATCACAGAGCTACTCTGGATGCACATTTAAACATATTTATCTTAATTTTCATATACATTCAAATAACTTCTGTGTAATGCTCATAAACATAAGATCTTTTGACTTAACTGTGCTGCACAAAGAGAAGCAACTTTACCTTGGAGATGAGGTAAATATCACTGCTTATAGGAGAATGGTGGGATGGGAAAATGAAACAGCCTTTGTTAGAAAATTATATGTGGCCCATTTACTCAGCAGTTCTTCAGAGGGATATGAGTATTCACAGCACTGTGTGAAGTCTTTCCCTGATTGATACTTAATTCTGAGTACATCCTCGTAGCTTAAAGAAATAATTTCAATCAGAGTCCAAGGGATTTACTATCCTGTGGTGGTTTTACATGTGTGGGAAGGAGTTCTGTGTTGTTCTTTTCTTGAGGGAATGAACTGCCTCATTTTTCTGAGTTTTTGCTCCCTTTCAGTTTACAGATTATTAAAATTTATCAGCTGCACTGTAGACCTTGCTCTGGAAATGTTTATCTTTAGATTTAATTTTTCTCCCTTGCATTTGTCTGCCTCTTAGCAGGTTTACCTTTCACCTCCTACAGTGGAAAAATATAACAGCAAATCTGAAAGGTAACCCACTCTCTTTCTAGCTCTAGCTCTCCTGGAGGACTCCTCAAAATCCTCCCTCTCACAATCAAGTCAGGAGACATCAAAAATACAACACAACGAGAAGCCCTCTGGCCTTGAGTCGCCCACCATCTACGTATTTCCAAAACTGGATTAAAAGTCCCAGAGGACTCTGCTAAAATCTCAAACTGCCATTGCATAGCACAAAATCCAAATGTGAAGAATGTTTGTTCTCTGTATAGACAATAGCAAGATTTCTAAAGTCTTCTGCCTTGCATGCTATTTCCTCACCTGTTTTAGAGCAGCCTGAAGCAATATCATGTTTTCACAGGAAAGGAAAAAAAATCTTCTCAAAAAGGAACATCTTTTCTAACTTTCTGGTTGGTTTTTTATTGCAATTCCCAGACCAAAAAAACCCCAAAACCACAGCAACATTTTCTTTCATGTATTTTGGTTAGTATTTGTTAGAAGCTGAGATCTTTTCAGACTGACTTCCCCGCTGAAGCTGATTTCTTGCCATTGCTTCTTGATGGTTTGACTGATTCAGCCCTCCCCTTAATCCTGCAACAGACGAGTGAGATAAGAGACATCCCCGGGGCCATGGGGATCTGCTCCCTGCTGGCATGAACTCCTCCCTCTGCCCAGCATCTTCCCTCCCTGCACTGCACAGCCATTAGGTTGCCCATCCTTTGGCACTCCTGCCACCTGATTTCATGCATCCCTTCCCTCCTCCAGTCCCCATACACTAGATTCCTGACCCTTATTCCCTCTGTCTTTCCTCCCCCGGTTCCCCAGCCTGCCCCAGCGCCACCATCTGCTCAGGCTTTACAGCTCTGAGGACACAAACAAGGAAGAAGGATTGGGAATTTTTTCCCCACTGGATGGTTCGCTTGTCACAGTCATATTCCAGCTTTCTTACCCTGTTCCTCACACTCACTCTGTGGGGAGAATTGCAGCAGATGGAGGATGTCACCTAAAATAAAGCTTGTGTGACAACTCAAAGAGAGCAAAACAGGGCAGATGATGTGTTCATAGAATCATTTAGGTTGTAAAAGACCTTTAAGAACATTGAGTCCAACCAGAAATCTGGCACTGCCAAGTCTGCCCTTAAACCATGTCCCCAAGTACCACATCTGCACATCTTTTAAATATCTCCAGGGATGGTGACTCAACCATCTTCTCCCTGGGCAACCTGTTCCAATGCCTGACAACCATTTCCTGAAATTTTTTTCCTAATATACAATCTAATCTCCCACATGGCACAACTTGAGGCCATTTCCTCTGGTCCTGTCACTTGTTACCTGGGAGAAGAGAGAGGCCTACCCCTACCTGGCTTCAAACTCCTTTCAGGCAGTTGTAGAGAGCTATAATGTGCCCCCTGTGCCTCCTTTTCCCCAGACTAAACAGCCTCAGGCAAGGCAGGGAGTCAATCCAAACCTGCTCAGAGAGCCTTTGTTCCAGGACTTTTGCCTTTTGCAAAAGCCACTAAATGCTTTTCAGGAGGCAGCAGAGCCCCTATGTATCTAAAACTGCAGGAGGGTTGTTATGTGCGCAAGGGGCACCAAATTAGACGTGAATCTCTGTGTGACTGGGTCTCCTCTGCCATGTGCTGGATTCTGCACCTGGGACAGGACAACCCTGGGTGCTCATACAGTCAGGGGAATGAGATACTGGAAAGCAGTGCCATGGAACAGGACTGGGGGTCCTGGTCAATGACAAGTTGAACGTGAGCCAGCAGTGTCCTGGCAGCCAGGAGGGCCCCCGTGTCCTGGGGGGCATCAGGCACAGAATGGCTAGCTGTGCAAGGGAGGGGATTGTCCTGCTCTGCTCTGCTCTGCTCTGCTCTGCTCTGGGGAGGCCTCACCTCCAGAGCTGGGGGCAGTTCTGGGTGCCATAATACAAGAAAGATATTAAATTGTCAGAGAACATCCAAAGGAGGGCAACAAGGATGGTGAAGGGTGTGGAGAAGCTGTGTGAGGAGCTGCTCTTCAGCCATCGGTCTGCTCAGCCTGGAGGAGACTGTGGGCAGAGCTCATTGCAGTCGTAGCTTCCTCATGAGAGGAAGAGAGGGGCAGACACTGATCCCTTTCTCTCCAGTGCCAGTGACAGGACCTGAAGGAACGGCCTGAGGTTGTGCCAGGGGAGATTTAGACTGGATATTAGAAATAGGTTCTTCACCCAGAGGGTGGCTGGGCACTGGCACAGGCTCCCCAGGGAAGTGGTCACAACACCAGCCTGACAGAGCTCAAGGAGCATTTGGACACCGCTCTCAGGCCCATGGTGTGACTCTTGGGGATGGTGTTTTACAGGGCCACGGGCTGGACTCGATGATGCTTGCGAGTCCCTTCCATCTCAGGACGTTCTGTGATCCTGTGCGGGGGCTCCCGGCACACAGCCACAGGAAAGGCTCCGCCTGCGCCGCTCCGGGCCCGCCGCGCCCCCAGAGCCCCTCAGGCACCGAGCGCGGCCCTCGGCCCTGCGCGCGCCCGCCCCGCCGAGCACGCGCCGCCGCCGCCCCGCCCACCCGCGCGGTCACGTGTCCTGCGGCATGGCCGGCGCGCTGGGGGATGGCGGCGGGGACGGGAGCGGCGGGAGCGCGCTCCCCCCTTCCTACATCTGCTCCTTCCCCGGCTGCGACGCCGCCTTCAACAAGGCCTGGCGGCTGTCCGCCCACCTCTGCCGGCACACGGGCGAGGTGAGCCGCGCCAGCTGGGAGGGAAGGAGGGATCTGTGTGAGCGAGGCGTGCGCGCCGCGCTGGGACCCCGCGGGGCACCGGGCAGGCCGCTTCTCCTGCTCGGGGCTGCCGCCACACCCCGGGGCTGCGCGCCGTGGCCGGGCCGGTGAGCCGCGCCGGGGCATCCCGCTGACGGCAGGATGGCCTCCCCGAGGGGGTGGGTTTGCCCACTGCTCCTCTCTTTCAGAGGCCCTATGTTTGCGATTATGAAGGCTGCGGCAAAGGGTTCACGAGGGACTTTCACCGCGCCCGACACCTCCTCACGCACACCGGGGAAAAGCCGTTCGAGTAAGACCCAAGTTTTTACTTCTTAAGCTGAAATGCGGTTTCTTTAAGGAAAGGAAGTTAAAACAGGGCAGTGGTAGAGAGCATGCATGCCTTTGGTGTCATGGGCACTGCCATAACAGCGTGTACACGGGGTGGGATCAAATTCCCTGTTCTGGTAGTGATCTGTAACAAATGCTTAAAGAAATGGGCAGATCTCCCCCAAGAATACGTTATGAAAAGGCTAACTTAGTCTCTGGCTTTTAGTGTCTTCAAAGCAAGCTTCTGTATTTGTGAGTTTCAGTAATTCTTCAGTGTGTTGTTCTTGTATGATGATTTCTGTATCTGCCTAGGGAACAAGTCACTGACAGCAGTAATAGAAAATGCAGTTCATTTGCAGGTGCACAACTGATGGGTGCAATGCAAAATTTGGAACAAAATCAAACATGAAGAAGCACATTGAGCGCAAGCACCAGAATCAGCAAAAGCAATATGTGGTGAGTAATTACCTTTGCACTGTACAGTGGAGGCTAAACAAGCTCTTTCTTGTGTATCTGGTGAAATACATCAACTTGCTATTATGTGGTACTTGTGTAAGTTCAAATACCATAACTGGGATTTCAGCAAAGACATGAACTGAACAGTCATTATTTAGCCTCTAATCAAAACTTAATTTCCTCAATAGTGTGACTTTGAAGGCTGTAACAAGTCTTTCAAGAAGCATCAGCAACTTAAAGTTCATCAGTGTCACCACACCAATGAACCTCCCTTCAAGTACGTGGATAATTTTCATACTGAACTTTAACACTTAAATACTGTAGATGAAAATAGGTGCATTTTCTCAGCCTTTTCATTGATATGGCAATAAAATAAATCAGTTTGTAGTCAGGGCTGCAAGTATATTTCTTGTACTAGTCCTTTTCTCAGTGATCTGTTTTGAGCAACAATCTTGGTGCTCTGTAACTTCAGCATTCCAGCAGTTTTATAAAAAATAACACAGAGCTCCCCCACCCCCCAGGTTTTAGTTCGACATAGTTTGACATACAGCCATAAGAGCTTGCACAGTAATGAAAAATGCAGCTACCTTTATTTCCCTGTAAGAAGCAGTGACCTGACACATTTAGTAGTGAGTAGTATGTAGAAAAAGAGGACAGACTTGGACACTAATCTTGGAAACTGTGCATTGTGGCTCCATTTGGGTAACACCATGGATCTGCTAAAAGCAAAGTTCAGTCTTGTATTTCTTACAAGTGGGTCACACTTAACATGAGTGTTCATTACACTTCAGTGAAATGTACTACTGTGGTTGGATGACAGCCAAAAATGTCAGTGGTCTGCTGGTTCTGCACAAACCCCTTAAACTTTCCACTTTCTGTTCTTCTATGTTTGAAGAGCCTGCTGTGTGGAGATGATACAAGGCTCGACTCTTCAGCTAAAGCTCAACTTGCTGTATATTTGGAAATCATACTATAGTTCTAACTCTCAAAGTCATTCAAGTCTATTGAAAAACTATTATGGAATTTACTTTTACAAGGTGGAGGGACACACACAGATTGTAGGTGAAGGGAAATTTGAATTATTTTGTTAATTTTAATTGTCCTTGACTTAACAATAAATATGTGGATATGGTGAAAGAAATGAAACTACTGCTATTTTGTACCTAGGTGTAATAAAGAAGGATGTGGAAAGAGTTTCTCTACTCCAAGTCGACTAAAGCGGCATGAGAAGATACATGAAGGTAAAACTGCTTTTTTCTTTTTAAGGTTATGTTTCAGCAAAGGAAGAAGAACTGCTTCCAGTGCAGAGTGTGCATGGATGTATGGCAATCTCCAAGTGTTCTGGCCTAGATCCAGACAAGACAAGACACCCATTTTGAATAGTAAAGTGGGATATAACTGCAGGGCATTGCAGTGTTCAGTTATGTGTGTTTGTGGCAGTCTGAGCAGAGCTCAGGATTCCTTCAGTTATTTCTTCTCCTGAGGTGCTTCCTTGCAGATAATCCATCTTTTGGAGATGGGCTGGTGGTAAAGGCATTAGCCTAGATGTCCAGAGCTTAGGATCAGTTGCCAATTCTGCCACAAATTTCCTATGGAGCCTTGGCAGAGCATGTGTATTTTTAGTTATTAATGAACCTATATGAGAGGCTTTTAAGTGAAATCATCAGAATGTCAGAACGTGGCCATGTACGGTTGAGCTAATCCTGCTGCCCTCCTATCCATTCTTTCACTGACAGATAACCAGCTTTCCAGTGATGACAAAAAACCAAAATCAAATCAAATCAACCCAACAGACTAGGAAGAGTACCCAGAAGGCTGTGATTTGTGCTGTGATTTGTACTGTGATTCCCTTTTCTTCAGACAAGGACTTGTTTGTAGGTTTTTGAGCATTGCAGTCCTGGGATTTAAATAGTGTTGACTTTCTGTGGTTCCTGCCTGATAGAATGGTAGAATCTCTTTAGACTCTGGAATACTACTGTATGGTCAGTATTTCTTCATAATATGCAGCACAAATATTTATATAGAAGTAATATATATTACTAGTTACTTTCATCTATTTGAGAGAAAGTGTATAGCTGGGAAGTAGCTTTACTGAAGCAAGGAGAGAGAGTTTCACAAAATCATTTAGGTCAGAAAGGAAGAAAGGATCAGTCACCTTGTCCAGCTCCCTGCTCAAGCTGGGGACAGTTAGACCAGGTTGTTGAGGACCATGTCTAGTGGTGTTGAATGGTTCCAGGGCTCGGGCTTCCCCAGCCTCTCTGGACAACTGGTGTCAGTGATATAAGATTTCTTACATAAAATTGCTAGGATTTTCTTTGGTTCTAATTTGTGTTGATTGTTTATTGTCTCTTATCCCACTCCTGTGCAATATGGGAAGAGATAAGGAATAACTGGCTTTTAATTTTCAAATGCTGGAAGTGGAGTCCTGTAAAACTGGACTGTTTGCCAGACCCTCTGTGATTGTAAACATTTGTTCTATTCAACAGGCTATGCATGCAAGAAGGAAAACTGCTCATATATTGGAAAAACTTGGACAGAGCTTCTGAAACATAATAAAGTCAGTCATGCAGGTAAATTCCAAATGCATTAGTAAACTTATGATACAAATAGGAAACCAACTTCTAATCTGGAGTCCTTGCTGTACTCATTTCATCAGGTTGTCAGCATGTCCCAAACTTGTCTACTAACTTTATTGGTGAAGTGGCTGTCACTCCAGCTAGACCTTTGATGAAAATGCTGCTCAGTATACTAACTTAGGTTTGTGATTCAGTTAACAGAAAACTGTTTTATGTAGGATTTCAGATCTGGATAATTCCTACTGCATTATCCTCCTGAAGTCTCTAAGTTCCTTGCATTTTGTGTTGATTTTAGCACTGTTCTAATAGACCACCATTGTTTGATTCTGAGCTGCTTTAAGAAGTTGTTTATTTATAGTCTGCCTTTCTTTCTCCCACTCAGAGCCAATAGTCTGCAGTGAATGTAACAAAACTTTTAAACGAAAGGATTACCTCAAGCAGCATCAAAAGACACATGCTGTGGAGAGAGAAGTCTGTCGCTGCCCCAGAGAAGGATGTGGAAGAACGTACACAACTTTATTTAACCTTCAAAGCCATATCCTCTCTTTTCACGAGGAGAAAAAACCATTCTCTTGTGATTATCCAGGCTGTGGAAAAGTGTTTGCAATGAAGGTGTGTGTTAACTGTTCTTATCTGAATCCCATTATCTGAAATTATAAACTTAATTCTTTTTTTTCCCTCCTGCTCTTTGTAACTGTAGCAGAGCCTAGCAAGACATGCAGTTGTACATGATCCTGAAAAGAGAAAGCTGAACTTGAAAGTAAGTTACACTCTTGGAAAGTCTTCTCACCTCTACCCTGTCACTGCAGGTGGGAAAACTTTACCTGTTTTATAATGTGACTTCAAGCAGGAAAACAGGTCAAATATGTTGGTAATTTGTGAGATTCTTAATTTATGAAGCGCCTCTAGCTAATGCCTCTATGTTATGTTTTCCCCCACCACAGTAGTAGCCTTTGCTCCACAGGTCTGTTAAGTTTACTAATTCTGGATCTATTTCTGCCAGGCAAAGCGTTCTCGTCCCAAGAGGAGCTTAGCCTCTCGTCTCAGTGGCTACATTCCTCCCAAAACACAGCCAGGAAAGGATGAAGTTGTGGTGGAAAGCAAGACAGCAGATAAGCTCGTGGAAAATGGAATACCAGCTGTTGAAATTCGGACTCTGTAGCAAAGGTTAACCGAGACAGTATTCTTCGTGGAATGACCAATGTAAAGCTCAACAACAACTTTAGATAAAGTTAATTTTTTAAAATTTTATTTTTTAAATAAATATATATTGTTTACACTGCTTCAGAAAGTCATTGATGCAACTCATTTGACTTCAGATCTTGGTTTTCATCTTTCTTTACTGTATTGTTTTTCTTGATTTCCATCTTCTGGTGTTCTTTCAACTCTTTGTCAGACATGTGCCTGAAAATGCAGGTACTCACTCCTTCTCTAGCAACTTTTGGCTTGGAAAGGTAAGTTGCTTTCTCAGACACAGTCTCCAAAATTTGATCAAAAAGCATGAACTAAAAAAGAGGAGAAAAATGAAAATGGAACTAAATGAATGCACAAATACAGGTAGAAAAATATTTCAAGCTGCTCTGTAATAACATGATCTGCTTAGTGTAGCTATTAGCTGAACCAAGCTAGTTGCTAGTTCTAGTTTGAGCACTTCAGCTTGTCCTTTCCTAACTTCTTTACTCATAAGCAGGTTTAGGCAAGTCACTAGAGGGGGATTCAGCCATTTCCTAACATTTAGGCTGCACTGCTGACTCACAGGGTTTTGCTCTGTAAGGGTGAACATTGGAGTGGTCTGCATCTGACTCCTCTCCACCCTCCTCTTCCTCTAGATTCAGATATATTATTATATGACGCTTTTTTCTTAAGGTATTGTCCTAAGGTCAGCAGGACCTGGTGGTATTGAACTGAGTAACAGTGCATTCATGTAACACACCGAATTCCTAACCTCATTATTAAGGCTTCAAGGACAATGTAAATCAGGACTATGTCATGAAATGTTCTGTTCCCTCCCATCATCAGTTTTTCCTGTTACTCCCTCCCTGTAAATTTACCTTCCTATAAAAAGTTATGTTCTTTTTGGATGAAATGCTATTACAATTTTCTCCAGCAATTTAGTTGAGACAATCGTCAAGAACACCTAATTCACTAGGAGAAAAAAATAGTCTTACACAGAATATTTATTAAAAATCCATTTTTGTGAATGACAATGAAGTCTCAAGGCCCTGTAATTATACTGGGAAGTTGTCATCAGTTGCTCAACATTTTTAGTGATTTTCACTTTGCTAGTCTTGGAACACCATTCCAATAGCTTTTCATGTAGGAATGGACAACTAACTTTAGCCAAAGTTGCATAAATGCAGCTCCAGAAGAACTGTTGGTGAAATAATCCTGCTAAAATACAGACTTTTTCTTTTTAAATCACACTCTTAAAGTTTTCAGAGTGGGTGAGCTGGCTAAAGGCATAGATCAGAAGATTTCACTGGCCCCACTAATAGGGTGGTGCTGCATAGGAGTAGGAGCTGCTTAGACTCTGCTGTCCAAGCCAGTACTGCAGCTGGGTTGTTAAGGAAGCATGGCATTTGAACTGTCTCTCTGGAACTACTTCACCAGTGTTTGAAGAGCAGCAGCTTAAGACAGGCAACCACTACTTGCATGGGACCTAGATCTCCACTAAGATACTAAAAACTGTGGCAGTACCCAATAAGGAAGGTCAGTACAGCTGCAGCTGTTTGATGACATTGATTGGTCCCACTTCCAGGAGTGCACTTACCATGTCTGTACTGCTGCCCTTGGCTTGCCGGATGGTAACCTTAACATGGTGTCTCTTGTCAATCCACTGTGCTATCTGTTTAGTCTTGGTCTCTAAGTCGTTCTTGGCAATAGCTGAAGAAAAGGACAACTCCTTCTGCACCACCCCTGTTTAAAACAGAACTGAAACTGTTGGCTTAACATTTGACAAACCTGTACTAGTTGCTCTCTTTTATCAGCTTATGGTGCTTTGTGTTTGACTCCCTCCTCCCACGCTGCCTTCTCAGAGCATCCTGATCTCACTCTCAGCATGCACCACTCTCACCTGAGAGGGTGGCAACTTGATGCTCTCACACTCACTGCCCCAAATGGGAGACTGAGTGCATGTTTGAGGCACACCGGGAAAATCTCTCAGGGTCAGAAGGCTTAAGGTATTTTTAATTACAGTCTTGTTCATATGATCCACACAATGTAGGTCTGACAAACAGGTAAGCATTGGATCTGGAATTAAGGACTTAGTGTGCAAATTCCTGTGTTCTGCACGTAGGACAGCTGAAGGTAAAAGTGCTGACGTTAGACAGCTCTTCATCTCCAGCCCATTTTATTGAATGGTGAGTGCAATATTGAACTGGAAGTACGGCAATGCCTTGTAATATATTTGAACATAATATATATATATGATATCTACAGTCTCTTCCTCCTTCAAGTTTCTCTAAAGCAGTTACCATCTGAATAATATTTTTGTGGTTTCTTGAACAGAGCAACTCACTATCACAATAATGTTCTCCTCTAAAATCAGGACTGTACCCAAAGCACAGCTATCTTTGTTAACCTGAGGACATGAGAGGATTCAAGGTTACGTGCCTTTTCTAAAACCTCTTTGCCAAATTCAGTTTATTAAACTTCTGGAGCAGGTGGTCCTAAGGGGAAAAAAAAAACCAAAAACAAACAAACCAAACTGAAAAGTGTTAAATACTGAAAATGTTCTCTTACTCTGTACAAGAAAGAGCTCTGGACTTTGTCATCCTAGCAGAAAATGAGGAAGAGAGTGTTTCATGACTACTGGTGACAAACTATATAATTATATTGGTGTATCTGGTCCTTAGTTTGTAAAAACTGCCTGTCGCTCTATGCCTTAGTAAAAGAACAGAAATTCAGTGAGTCTCACGGAACCAGAGCCTAGTTATATTCACTCACATAAAGATATTTTTTAACAAGTCAGCAGATGACAAAATAGCAAATCCTAAGAGGGCAATAGAAGGCTTCTCTGTGGAAGACTGGACTAATCCAAAATTTTATTTTCACCACTGCAAATCCTTAATAGCGTGGACTGCACTGACATTGCTTTGGATTTACACAAATTCAAGTAAGAGGATTTAATCTGTTGAAACCACTTTTCATGCAGCATTTTTCAAAGTCCTCAGCATTGTAGCGTTTACAGTGCACATACCTTGCTTTGGACTTGCTTTTTTCTTCTCTGCACGTTTAAGCTGCTCTTCATGAATCTGCTGCCCAGTCATCAGTCTGTAAACTGGAGGTTCTACGTTCTCACGAAGCAGAACCAGTTTCAGGCCATGCTCATCCATAAGTCTGAGTGCCTCTGCTCGGTGCATGTTTCCTAAGCTCTCCCCATCCTGGTTGATTACGTGTAAAATACGATAGGGAATTCTTCGCCCAACGCTTCCAAATGCCGCTTTACTTTTTGGTTGTGCGTGAGATTTTTCACCTGTACAATATGGCTGAGTAAGCCCAAACACAGCTGACTTCCTAGGGCCAGGTACCGCTATCCAAAATGGAGAAAAGAGCCACTTTTGTGCTGTCTGTGGCAGAAGAGTACCAAAGAACCTTTCTGCGTATCTGCTCTCATTTCTGGCCGCTTGACATAAATATTTCATTGTGCACAAGGCAGTCATTCTGAGGAAGAAGAAAAAACAAGTTACCTCATCAGTCAGATTCTTCTAGTTATACTAGAAAAACTTGACTCCAGTCAAGTAAACCCTAGTGTTTGTAACTACTCTTTTAAAATGATACATGGTACTACTGTACAGAATCATCAATCAACAGTCATTTTACAGTAACAAAGGGATTTAACCCAGAGAGACAATCTGACAAATGACCAAAATATATGAATTGATGTTACCTTCTGTATCTTAAAATCTGAGCCTGTACTCCTTTAAAGAATCCAATACTTCTAGTTCCTTTCTTCTCACTTTCAAATTTTAATCTCAATAGTTACAGGCATGTATCCTGATATAGTACTCATGAAGCTATAAACTTTCAAACATGCTTCAAAATATACCCGTGCTTGAAGACTACTGACATTCATCTTTGAGACATTTCTTCCATTGGATTTTTTCCCATTCTTCCCCGGTTCATGAAATCCCCCTGGCAATTCTGCTGCAGCTGCCCATTATTTGCATTTTGTTCAGACCTTCAGAAATCATCCATTTTCTAACAGCTGCAAAAAACTTTGGAAATAAAGAGCAAACTGTGAGTATTCTCTGCAGGTTTTTTTTTTTTTTTTTTTTTTTTTTTTTTTTTTTTTTTTTTGTTTAAAAGGCAGCAATTACAGGAAAAGCCAAGGATGATGCAGGAAACCAAACATCATACCAGAGGAGTTGGCAAGAGTGAGACCTTTTTTGCCCAGGAGGGAATGTGACTCTGCTCTATAAATACATGCATGCATACACATACACACACACACATATATGACATGGTGTAAACATGCATCCATGTGCATACATACACATGGAAAAGGTGTAAACCATCAGCAAGGATAAAAAGCTATTTATAATTCTAAGCAGTGTTGGCACAGGAACAAGTAAAACGACTTGCCTGTGAATAAACAGTCTGAAAAGTCTGGAGCCTGGGATGGATATCATACCTCAACAGGGACAATGTCCATACAAACCACTTGAAGAAGGAGCCAGAGTTCATGAACAGGGCAGTCTGATAACAGCTGTTTGCTACCTAGATCCAGAACTCAAGCAGGCCACAGGGCACAGGAAGAGTAGTAACATGATTTCCACAGCAGCCTAAAACCAGCTGGTAGAGCTACCTTCCCTTCCTGCCCTGGGCTCTGCCTCTGCCCAGTAAAAACAGCTTTTTGTCTGGCTGTGACAACAGCCCTATCTGTGACTGAACACCCACTGTCAACACCCAAGTATCTTTGTGCATCATCAGTGCAGCCACAAAAAAGCCATGATGTCCTTATTTTTTTAATGGTTTCACAAAGCAGCTCTGGATCATGCACAGCAGACTTGGTCTGCAATCTGGGCATCACTGCTCCATACTGAATAATTAAATTTATTTTCCATTCAGAAGAGCCTGGCTTGCCTTTGAGAGCTACTGATTTATAAAATTAAGTAACAGTATCTCAGCAATGGAACAGCAGCTTGTTTTAAGGAAATCATGACCTTGCTCTGCTAAACACATGGTGTTGTTGGTATCCTCCTTCTTTCTCTGACGCTATTTAAATGTAATAAATCTAGCCTTAGCTGTCTGAAAGAAAACAACTCCTTTTTTATGGAAGGGTTTTTCTTTGCCTAGCACGGCAAAGACACGCATGTTTCGCCTTGCGCGTTTCGCCCGTCCTTGCGTTGGCAAGGCCGCCTGACTCCGCTGGCTGGGAGCTCTAAGGAGCGGCAGCTCCGGGCACACCGGGAACCGCGGGAGCCGCCTCGCTTCCCATGCCGGGCAGCGGTCAGGGGAGGGGGCGGCATCCCGTGGGTGTCCCTCCCGTAAACGGAAGAAGGGCTGTACGTGGCTGTGTGACAGTGCCCTGTCGTGTCCTCGCCCTGTCGTGTCCGCCTTCCCGGATCTGCGTGTCGCGGAGGTCACTGCGCGTGCCCGCGGCTCCCTATGACCCCCTCTTACCTGTCGGCTGGGCCAGGCCGAATGGAGCCGAACCGCCGCCCCCGGCCCGCCGAAGCAGCCGAGGGACCGGCCCGAGCCGCCGAGAAGTTGCGGCACGCCCCGCCTCTCCCCTTTCCTTTTCCTCCTGCTCCTCCTCTTCCTCTTCCTCCTCACGCGCCTCCGCCTCTCGCCCCCGCCCCGCGCGTGCCCGTGGGCGCGAGCGCGCCTCCGCCGGTGCGCGCCCGCGGGAGCGCGCGTGGTGGGAGCGGCCGTGCGGGCGTGGTCCGTGTGTCCCTGTGTCCGTGTGTCCGTGTGTGCCTGTGTGCTCCTGCGTTTCCACGAAACCTGGCGTGCCCCGTTCCCTGTGTGCGGTTGTTGGGAGCTGCTGTTCCCTTGCGTGGCTCTGTGGGGTCCCGCTGTGCCTTTGCTGCGCTGCCGTGGGTGTGAGGGCCGCAGCGGGGACAGGTTCCGCGCTGTGCCCTGGGGCCATCCCTGCGGGGCCGTTCGGTCCTGCCAGCGGGGATTGTGTGGGTGCTGAGTGCTTTGTGTGTGTCTGTTGAGGCATAGAATCATAGAATTTGGGTTTGGGTTGGAAAGGATTTTTAAAGCTCAACTTCTCTAATCCCTCTGCAATAAGCAGGAGAGCAGGAACGTCTTCAACTCCATCAGGTTGCTCAGAGCCCTGTGTGTCCTGACCTTGAATGTTTCCTGGAATGAGGCATCCACCATCCCTCTGAGCAGCCTGTGGCAACGTTTCATCACCTTCCCTGTAAAAACTTCTTCCTTACCTCTAGTCTAGATTTACCCTCTTTTAGTTTAAAACCATAACTCGTTGTCCTGTCACTACAGGCCCTGCCAGAAAGTCCTTTCCCATGTTTCCTACAGGCCCCCATTAGGCACTGGCAGGCTGCTGTGAGCTTTCCCCGCAGCCTTCTCCAGACGGAGCAGCCCCAGGTGCTGCTCCATAGGAGAGGCGCTCCAGCCCTCAGAGCACCTTTGTGTCCCTGCTCTGGACTCGCTCCAGCAGGTCCGTGTCCTTCCCGAGCTGGGGACCCCAGAAGGCGATGCAGCCCAGCCCCGGGCTGTGTGACACAGCTGTCCCCCTGTCCCTGTCCCCATCGGGGGCTCCGTGAGCGGGGTGCGGGCAGCGCAGGGCACAGCCGAGGCTGCAGGGGTCAGCAGCGTGTGCGGCTCTGCGGCGGCGTGAGTCAGACCGAAGGCGTCTCGGGCGCCTGGATTTGTTACCTTCTTTGGTAGGAGAGGCTCTGCCTCGGATTTGCGAGCTCCTCTGTCCAGTTTGGAGACAGAAACATTTGAAAGAGAAGCTGAAATTCGTGGAACTCCAGTCAGCCGCTGAACAGCACTGGAGTTTGCTGAGGACCTCTCTCCGGAGCCCAGGGGTTCGTGCCGATCGAGGGATGCTTTTTAGCCATCCGGGCAGGAGCTGGAGTGACACTCAGACTGAACGTGTGCTTTAGAATTTAGTACAAAATAAAGCTATGGGAAGCAGCTGTCCTTCCTGCCTAAAAATAATCAGAATTTTTTATCTTATATGCTTTAGGCCACAGCTAAGTGACCCTTCTTTCCTCTCCCCCCTCTTCTGTTCAGGAAGAAGAAATGCAATGAAAACCTGACCATGATTTTGAACTGAAAGCTTTCTGTTCTTAATTGTGATCTTAGAACGATTTAGTTTCATGTGCTTGCTGGTTTTGTTTTGTCATTGTGATACATACATGTAAAAAAAGGTCTGTCATTGCTTCATGCTTTCCATCTTCACAGAAGACATCCTGTGGTAATCGTGTGCAAACCCAGAAAACTTCACCAAATCAGTTCACAGTATGAAGTTCATTCATATCACCTTATCCTCATGCTGGCAGTAATGAATTTGGAAAAATGCCAGTAACAGAATTAGCCAAGTAGATGGTGAGCTAAGACCCTAAATGACAACTGTAGCTTCTCCTATTATATGCAAATAGAGCTGAATTTTTCCATCCTGCTCTTTTGTGCTTTTTTTTTTATTTCACTCAGGCTTTATGCCTTTAGAGTTGTAAGCTCTTTGGGAGCAGGGATTACCGTCACATCTGTGGAATGCCTAAGAAAACTGGATCTCAGTTTGATGCTATTAAAACATAAATTATTGAAATTCTACAGTATCCAGTTGTGGAGAGTGAAATATTCCACAATAAGAAAAGGCGAAACAAAAAAGATTTTTTTACTGCTCCTTTCATGGTCTGAAAATCAAGTGTTGTGGTGGTTTGACCTAAACCATGACAAGTGTGGAATTTGAATAAGCATGAAGGGAAATTTGGCAGAGCTGAGGCTTGGAGAGATATTTTTTCATCATCAGCTCTGCAATATGCATTAGAAGCAAGGGTGTCAGTGGCCCCCTTGCAGTTAGTGAGTATTGCCACTCTGAGAACCATCCCCACAAGACTGGTAATTTCCAGCAGTGTTAGTAGCAGCAATAAAGCTAATAATCCTCTTCACTAGTGATAAAAACTACCTGCATGAAAGCAAGGTACTTCAGAGCATACACATCACATTCCTTCTCTCTTCCCATTGTTTAATTCTGTTAAGTTTAAACCTGATGCTTGTTTTACTTCATGCCTTTCTAATTAAACACAGTGTGCCAAGAAATAGTGCAGCCTTCTAATGGAGTTTGTCCTCAATTAATGTGATCTTTCTGGGAGTTCATTATACTCTTTCTCCTTGTTCTTTGTCTCATGTCTGTTTACACTGTAATTGTTCTGGGGCCCTGTTTTATGTGTGCCTGCCACAATGAGACTGCAGTCTTAATTATTTGACAGACACTATCATAATAAGTGCAGTTAATAATAACTTTCTTCCTTCTACTTTGCCTGATGCACATCATCTTCTGCCCACCCCTGACAGTACACTCAGTCATTTATTTGCTTTTTAAATCCTTAATCTTCATCTGCCTTTTCCCCCCTCTTTTTTAAGATTTGACATTTACTTACAAAGTTGTTGTTTTCACTTTGTTATTTTTTGTGCCATCTTAAGGCCTATTCTGCTAGACCTTGTGCCAAACTGTAGACATTTCACTCCCCAGCTAATTTTAAATGCAAATATATGAGAAGGGGAAAGGATGGGTGGATGGAGAGATTTCTGGTCCTCATACATGAGCAGTGCAGGGATTTGCTAGTGTGGATGTTATTAATGTTAGTAATTACTGTGAGGCTCAAGATGCTACTGAGAAACTTCTTCCACATTAAGAACTGATCTCTGGGGGATGGTTTCAGTATTCCCTGAGGATGTTGGAAACTGGTTCCAATCATTCTGTGTTTTGTGGTTAATTTCAAAATCAAAGAATCAGAGAATCATGCAAGTTGGAAGAGATCTTCAAGATCATCTAGTTTAGCCATCAACCCAGCACCAGCATAGTCCCCACTTAAAATCTCCCCCCAAAGCTGTTCATGATGGGTGCAGTGAGCAGTTTCTAATGCCCAGCAGAGAGTGAGGATGCCCTTAGCTGGATGGCAGTGTGTTCACCTGGAGGCCCGAGGCTATGCTTTACTGTCATTCAGACTTCATCACTCATTTTGTGGCAGCAGGAAGCAATCTGCTGAAGTGCCTTACACCTGCAAGGAGCTCATACCTGCTGGCTCTGGGTGGAGGACTGGTCTTTCCTTGGTCCATGGTGAATGTCTTGCTGCTTCCTAAACTGAAGCTGTGCATACAAATATCTGGTAAAAAAAAATCGAGCACCAAATGAGATAATCAGGAGTTTATTACTGGTATTTTTGGGTTTATGCAATGCCTGGGACACTTGGACATGGAGCAGTAGCCCTGGGACAGCAGGTTTTTCACTCTTACTACTAAATCTGCGATTAGTCTCCTGCACACTTGTGCTTACAAAAGCACTGAGCATCTGGAGGGCTGCTTACCCTGTGCACCTCTGTTTTCCTGCTTTTTCTGTGCAATTCCCTCCTTCACAGGGCAATCCAGCAGGGAAGCTTTGGGGAAGACTTGGAGAGAGTCCCTTACTCCTCCCCACTCCCCATCCTGCTGGCAGCTGGCATGGCCCCCCTCCACCTTCCTGCTGGTTATAACTGTGGCTGTGTGTTCCTGCAGACCCTGGCTCAGAGAGGGGCCGTAGCCTCCCCTCCACACTCCTTAGTGCTCCTTTCCCCGTTAGTGTTTATGAAAGACTTTGCACATAACTCAGATGAAAAACTCCCTTGTGCTGAGCTGAGCATTGCCATATGGCAGAGAACACGTCAGAGTAAACACGTATTTAAAGGACACAGAAATTCTGGGTGTGTAGTAGGTCCAGATTTCTGGATCTGCAGTAGCTCATTTACTCCTTTTCCATCCACAGCTTTTGAAAGTTGCTTCCTACACAAACTCCTCTATTTTTATTCTAGCAAGAGACAGCAAAAAATTAAAGCAAACCCCAAAATTTTGTTGTAGTGCGTGGTAAGTGATCACTGCTAACTGATGTCCTGCACCGAATATACAAATATAGTTGAGGCAAATATGTTGATTTCTGAAATCTACCCCTGTTGTGGGAATTAAAATAAATCTTTTGAAGATGCATGCTCGGCCATTAAATTGCTTGGGCTGAATTACTGAATCCAGGCAAAGAACCAATTTTACTCCTTGAAAAGCAAGGCTGACTGAATTTGTTAAAATGTTAATCATAGAGCAAGCCTGTGGGTCCCTGGGGTGAGATGCAATTAGAGTTAAAAGTTCACAGTATAGAAAGTTTTTTAACTGTCTAGTTTTACATCTTGACTGTAGGGAGAGGAGTTTTCACTGTACATTGAAGACAATTGAAGACATTGTTCTACAGCCTTTGCAAGTTGTTGGGTTCAGCTGCGAAGATTTTAAAAGCTGCTTTTGTTGGCAGCCTAGGACACATCCGTGACCTTATTAAAGTGGAAGTGAAAGCTCTCTTCTTTTTTTTTTTTTCTTTTTTCTTTTTTTTTTTTTTTGCAACAGTAAATCTACTAATTTTACAGTCAGTTGAACAGCAATAGATTAATTTGTTTAAAGTCTGCATTCACAAAGAAAATGTGAACTTTGCTGCCTTGAATACCCGAAACTACAGTGCGATATTTAAAGGGTAGAAACTATTACAACTTGCCCTAGAATGGTCCAAGCAGTTCCCTGTCACCTGCTTCTCAGCACAGGTGCTGACCTCCCCGTCTATTCTATCCCTCCTGACAGACTAGCAGCCAGGCTGGGGCTTTGTGTGCAACAGAGAGCGCTTTTCCAATGACTGGGCCAGTTTCCTTCAGCAGCCACAGGAAGCAGAATAAAGAAAAGGTTAAGGGCCACCACAAGGGTCAGAAAGGGTTAAATTTAGTTAACATCAGAGGTTATAGGTTTTAACAAGAGCATGAAGGAAACTTATTCGAAGATGCAATTTGTTTCTTCTTTGTCAACCATTATTTTTTTTTTACTCTATTGATAGTGACAGCTTAACAAAGTTTTTATATGCCAGGGTTTTCATCCTTTAGAGGATAAAGAACTGTGATGCAAAAAAGAGATGCAGGTGGAAGACTTTATAAAGCCTCCATGATTTTCAAATTGAGGGTTGAAAGTAGGCTCCCTGCGTGGTTAAGTCAAAAATAATTTGTAAATGTTAAAAAAAATACACATTACGGACAGAGGAACTGCCTTTTTTTTTTTCTCCTCTCTCCAGTGTAGCTTGCCAAGAGTCGTGTTTTATCAGAAGCCTTACAATCTGCCTGATTTCATATGTATTTTTTCCCAAGGTAATCTTACTTTCTTTTTTATCACCCTCTAAAGATGATCAAAGTCAAATGCCTTTAACAACAGTCTTCATCATCTCCCTTCAAGATATTTTAGTCTATAATGTACAATGTTGGGTTTTTGTGGTTTTTTTCCTCCCAATTTAGTGAAGAAGCAGAAATTAGAAAATGCATTCAGTGTAGCGCAGTGTTAGGTTCTCAGTTGAATTCTTGGAATGCAAAATGAGTAAAGTTTACATCTTTCTGAAAATTGTTGAAAAACATAATTTTTAAAAGGTTCAGTAGCATTTTTCACACTTTTGTACACTTTTTTACGGATCATCTTCTGTTAATTTTTAAAAATCAAAATTAATAAAATCACTAATTTTTTGGTTATTCTATCCTGATACAAAGAAAGAACTGAAATCAAAATTTAATTAAGTCTGATAACAATTCACAAGTACAAACAATGCATTTGGGTAGGTTTCTTTTTTCTTTTTAATGTGTTTTCCTCAAGTGGAAAAAAAAAGCTTATGTGATCATCCTGTCTCCCTATCCATCTGTCTCTCTGCAAGTTCTCTCGGCAGTTTTAATTGCTTGGACATTTCTGCCCAGTTTGGCAAGAAATAGGAGCCTCAAAGATGTACATTTATAATGACTGTATGTATTTCTGTCAAGTTTTGTGAAAACCGTGGAGAGACCTTCAAATTGGTGTCTAGTTCTGTCAGAGGGGTTCATCCAGCTGACCAGGCTGTAAATGTGTGTGGGCTGCCCAGGTAGCACACAGGTGTTATCAGACCTGATTGTGGCCTTTCAGTACTTAAAGGGGACTTGTAAAAAAGAGGAAAGTTTACTTTTTACATTGGCAGATAGACACAGGCCATAGGGAATGGTTTTAAAGTAAAAGAAGAGATTTAGAATAGATGTTAGGAAGAATTTCTTTACTCAAGAGGGCAGTGAGGCATTGACATAGGTTGTCCAGAGAAGTTGTGGATGCCCCATCCCTGGAAGTGTTCAAGACCAGGTTGCACGGTGCCCTGAGCAACACAATTTAGTGGGTAGAATCCCTACCTTTGGCAGAGGAGTTGGAACTAAATGATCTTTGAGGTCCCTTCCCACCCAAACCACTCCATAATTCTATGATGCCATGATCAGCTACAGTCCACATTGTCTGTTGCATTGCCAGCTGCTCAGGGGCTGCATGGGTGATGTGTAAGGCTGAGGAGGATTTTGAGATGGGAGAAGGAGCCAGAGCATTTTGATAGCAATTGAGAGGTGTAGGGAACATGCTGAGGTGATTTGGATCTATAATTTTGATATTTGGTACTGTAGATCTGCTGTAGAAGGTAAGAAAGCTCTGAACTGACAAGACAAGGCTCAAAAATTCAAGTATCAGTTGTGTCAGTGCTCATTTGCTCACAGGAGCTATTTTATCTGATTTGTGGTGTCGTTATCAGTGTGACAAGGACTTGAAATTCCCAATCCACTTGGTGTTAACTCAGGCTAGTGGTGGGTTCCCAGCTGCAGAACCAAGAGTTGATTTTGCTCTCCAGAGGGTTGGATTATGCCTTTTGGTGCACGTGATCACTTTGACTTTTCTGGGAGGGTTCTGTTTGGAATCAGTTAATACAAGCTCTTTTGTTGGTGTAGAATTAATTCTTCCCTAAGGGACAGCAAGCACATCTGGAAAAAGTCTGTGTAGATCATAGGCAGAAGCATTTGCACTGGTATGGTGTACAGGCAGGTGTATAGACTCTTGACTGGCTAAGGACTAGAGAGGGGGAAGAGAGAGCTGGAGAAATACAGGGCCTTCTCTGTCCCCAAAGATGGGGAAAGTGGCACAATCCAGTTCAACCAGTTGAGCACTGTGTACCCCCTCTCTTTGGTCCACACAGGGGCAGCCTCTGCTGAAGAGGTGACTTTGAAAGGCCTAACTGCAGTGAAAAACAAATGAGAAAAGTATGGATCTCCACAGCCCAGACAGACTGGCCTGGAAAAACACAACAAAAACTCCCACTTACTATTCTGCTCACAAGCTGCCACCAAAACTCAGCTGTGAGGAGAATAAGAGCATCTTTTTAAAAATGTAAAACTGTCTTTTTTTTTTTTTCTTCTGAGCTGTTCTTACAGGCTTTAAAGCATTAATTTCAAAAGCTTCACAAAAGCAGCAGGCATCAAACAATCCAGGCTGAGTGGAAGCTTGGGGAGGAGAATTGCAAAGTAAGTTGTGAGGGTGATGGCTGCAGACATGGAAGCAAGGTTATTTGTTTGTTACAAGTGAGTGATCATAGCTTGCTTTTAATGGTGGAGCAGCAGAGAAGGAGAGTTGGAGCAGCCCAGAGAGCCCTGGATTCACACAGCCTTAAGTTCAGCTACATCTTTTGTGTCGTGCTTCTGTTGTCGGGGTGATTCTTGGATTGGGAGTCAGGAGATGTGAGTTTTGTCTGCAGTGCTGACGTGCCCTGTGACCTTGGACAAGTCTGTTCATCCCCGTGCTTCTCCTCTCATCTTTTTTCTCTCTTAGAATCTCTCTCCCTTTTTCCTTGCAGCGTCTTTCTCTAATTATACACCTGGACCGTGGCTATCAGAATGCAGCTGTGCTCTCAGGTTAGGCACTGCTATTGTCTGAGTGAACCATAAAAGAAATCCTGCACTGAGCACTTCTCTAGGTCTCTCCTGTTATCTCAGGGTTTCACTGACAACCTTAATAAAATAAAAGTCCTTCAAAAGACTGAGTGTTCCTGCCTGCTGCCCAACTGCCTGCTTTTGCTGTAGCATCTTGAACAAGAAAAAACATAAATTCTGATCCCTGGCTTGTCAGAAAATAATGATTTATAGTATTTCATACTTCCTGATTATTGGTAACGTATTTTTTGTTTCTGAAATCTCAGTGGTAACTTCAGTACTTCACAGTGCCTAATTTTCTTCAAAGTGAATTATAAACCAGCATGCTGCTATATATCTTACTCTTTTTTGATAGGTTTTCCTTAATTTTGCTCTTTTGTGGAGGTGCAGTTCATGTGCCTGAGACTAGGGACAAAGCCTCCTTCAGAGTTAATTACACAGTACCTCTGAAATCTCCTCTATTTTATCCCCGTAAGGATGGGGTCCAGTGCCAGGATAACAGGCTCTGCAATGTGATCTCAGCAAAATTGGATATGTTCTTTGAGTTCAACTTCCCTTGTATATGCTGCACTATCTGGTCCAAGATGTCACTATCATATAAAAAACACTACTATGCTCTTGGGAAAAAAGATTACATCCTTCAGCAACAAAGCACTCGTATCAATAATCCACATCTGCCCTTGCATCTCCTCCTGTTCCAACCAGAATTCAGACTGGATTTTTCCATGAGATCCATAGGGAAATTCATCATCCAGAGTTTTGTGTTTCACATTTTCCTACAGCATTGTGTCTTTTGTCTTTATATCAGGTGTGCTCTCAGACAGCATCTACAGCAAACCTCTCACAGCTGTGTCAGCTTTCAGCATCCTGCATAAATTGTCTGATCCTAGAGTTTGTACAGTTGTGGTCCCAGATCCCACAGTGCATTACCTCATGTTTAACTTTGGTACTCTCTCTCCCCTTTCCCCTCTGCCTCCCCCCCACATAATGTAGGATTATAAGAACAAGTTTTTGGCTTCAGGACAAAGGGCTGTCAAAGACAATTTAGTACTTTGTGATAGAAGTGCAGAATTGTAGAATGATTTAGGTTGGAAGGGACCTCAGGGGAGTCATCTGCTCCAATGGTATACTAAGAATTTTGGGCTATGACCTCAACTTGGGTGAAAAAAAACCAAACCCTTACTTATCTGTGAATCAGTTCAGGAATCAGCAGGACCTGAGTGATTCTACTTTTACATTCTAATTGAAGGGTGGAGACCCTTATGTATACATTTTCTTAGAAGCAATTACAGTCCTACAAGCTCAGTCCACTTCAATATAAGAAAATAATCTGGTGTTGAATAGAACATTGAAGACTTGTTAATAATTTTAAAGTACTTCAGTTGTGCTGAGACAACTCTGCATTCCAATCAGTTAATATATTTATTTGGATTCATATGCCAGTGATGCTTACATGGTATCAGACCATAAGTTATTTACATAAATTAAACATGGATGATGGAGCCACAGAAATGAGTCATATTTTTTTCTTTAAAGAACAGCGGGAGGTAATTGTTTTTATAAGGAATTCAGAAACTAGCTCTGCATCAGAACACATAATTGTACTCAGAAATCAAACAAATTATTCCCATATCCAGTGAAGACCAAGTAACCATCAAACGTAGATGGTGTTAGAAGGACTGAGCATTTATTCACACTGTAAAGGCTCACATTTATTCTCTTTAAATTTGTAGAAGGCAAATCATTCTGCAAAATGTGCTAATAAGAAGTTCCCTAAGTATTATTGATCACAACACTATCTTTAAAAAAATCTGAATTTATTAATCTGCAGTATTATCATGTTTATAATGCGGTATAATGTTTCCCTGTGTTCAGTGTAGTATAAATTTAGTGTCTGGCTCTAACAAGTAAGGGCATGAGCATACATAGAGAAACTGAAGTTTCTTGTTTGTCTGCTTATTTACAAGGAAATAGAGCAACAGAGCTGGAATAATTTTCTTAAGATGCAAATCTCATTAATCTGAACCAACGTGTTTCAACATGTCTCTGAAAAAGATAAGAGTTCTTGTTAGCTATTTCATGTCTGGTTAAAAATAAAGTGGGAGAAATCACAGTATCTTTTCTGAAATGGCCAAAAAAGGGAAAAAAGTTAAAAGCAAGCCTAGAAACCGGGCCAGTTGGTGCTTTATTTAGTGGTTCTTTTTCCATTAGCTCACCCTGCTTTTGTAAACTTTGGAGAGGAATGCTGTGTTATAACAGTAGCATTTGCTTTGCTTTTACAGTTCCATATGTGGATAATGAAAAACAACTGTAATTTGTGAGCTTGAAGTATAATTAACTGATGCCCTAAAAGGTAAACTGTTTCTTCTAATTATGTAAAAAAAAAACCCCTCAGTCATGAGCCAAGCAAAGCGATTTCTATGAAGAAAAGAAGTATCTGAATAAATATAGAGAGGCTGTCCCAATGTATTTTATTTTGTTTTAATTGTATTGATCATAGATCCTTTGGTGTATTTCTGATAAAATTAAATATAGTATATAATGTAACATCATAGATCCTTTGGTGTATTTCTGATAAAATTAAATATAGTATATAATGTAACATCTTCTTGGAGCCAAAGTCTTTGCTCAAGAGAAGCAAAAGACAGGTTCAAGTTTTTGCTTCATGTCAAAATTTGTGGTCTCTCATTGCTCCAGGCTAGGTATGTGAACCTAGTTTTCCACATTCCCACATCCGCAAACTGACTGCAGGAGAAAGAGAAAAAGGATACAGAATTTCCAAATTTGGATGTAGTCAATGAAATTAAATAATTAGCTTTTGGCTGGAAATCAGTATATTTTTGTACAGATGACAAAGCTACTGATCTTTTAGCCTTGAACATATTTTGTCAAAGTGTAGAGCCAAGTGATTTGATATGGAAGTGCCCTGAGGGTCTTCATGCCTTCATTGCCCTCTGCAGGCTAGGTTTTCTGGCTGAACTAAATTTCATTAGGTACACCAATTACTAATTTCAGTAAATTGTACCTCAGTAGTTAAGCTGAGCCCTGAAAAGAATAAAATAGGAATAGAAATAGAAAATAATAGCATAAAATAATTTAAGTTGAAAGGGACATACAACAATCATCCAGTCCAACTACCTGACCTCTTTCAGGGCTGACCAAAAGTTAAAGAATGTTTTTAGAGGCATTGTCCAAATGCCTCTTGATCACTGGGGGGCTTGGGGCACCAACCAACTCCGTAGGAAACCTGTTCCAGTGTTTGACCACCCTGTGGTGAGTCAACCCACTCAGCTCAAAGGATCTCCACTCTGAGTTTCTCTGAATATTTAGAATAGCATATCCCCATGGAAATGTGCTTTGTTTGGGACACAATTCACTGGGACAGAAAGGGGACAATATTCCACAGAAAGGACACATCCTTTCAGTAAAAAAAAAAGAAAAGCTATTCAGTTTTAACTTGAAGTTTTCCATAAAAACAATTTCAGTGGAAAATTTTTGGACAACCCCTAGATAATAACTGCTCACAAAGTTTGCCAGGAAAAAGGGCAGAACATCATTGTTTATTGACCATATAAGCACTTGTCTTTGTTGAAGACTATATGGGTTGGAAATAGCTGCTGTAGACTGAGCAAATGTAGAGTCCTAGGGTGGTGTTAGTTCAGTCACTGCAGTTGCATAATGTCATTTGCATAATCACTCCTGTAGCAGCAACTACTCGATACCTCTGCAGTTATGGTGGTAGTTTTGTTGAATGCATAAAAGAGGAATTAAAGAACCTGCTTCTCCTCCCTTCCCAGTTCCCTGTTGATAGGAAAAGGGCCCATTATCTGGGGCAGGCACACTGGGATGTGCACTTCAGCAAAGGGTTGTGATCTGTGTTCATTATATGCAAATTTGCTGGAGCATTAATCTGCTAGGCATTAACATAATATCAGTTGGTGCCTCAGAGTAATTCTCATCTGATCTAAAACATTCCTCATGCAAGCAAAACAGTTTGGCTACATAGAGAAATTATGAACTAACCATATCAAAATCAGCAAATATGAACCAGAATAGAATGTGACCTGATTATATGTGCAAAACCCCACTGCCTTACAGGCAGTTTATTCAGTTAAATAATCAAATTAAACAAGATAGTCCTAAATACATCTTGCTAAACTTGATTACTTAAATAAGCAGCCATCTGGCATGAATGACACAGATTAAGTTCTTCCTTAATTTTTTCTTCTTTACATTTTTCAACACCAGAATTGTTTTGCACCTTGCGCTTATTTCATGTTACTTCTCTGCTGGAGTATCTTCACATAGAGATTGGGGGCAGAAGTTAATAGATATTGTTACACAAGTACAAGCTGAACTCACCATCTCTACAACTTGGTATTAATCAGCTGAAAGGAGTTGAAAGATTAGCAACCCTATTTATACAATTATTTTAGCCACAGGAGAGTCAATTTGTTGCTAGAGGAGTGCAGCTGAAATTTGTCAGTATTAGAAGGCAAGGAAGTGCAAGTGAAAATCCTAGCAAGTTTAAGTAATCCAGTTCCCTATTTGAGGTCAGAGACCTGATTTTATTTAAAGTATTTTTGTTTAATTGAGAAATAAGCATTTTTTCTAGTCTTTATTAAATAGAAAATGCTTTTGGGCTGCCAAAGCATTACTTAAGTCTGATTCTGTGCTTTACATATAGGAGCTGTCCTACTGACTTTGAAAGCGTAAAAGGCTTGAAAAAAGTTATGTGTGCAGGAGAGTGCTGAGGAGCTGGGATTGTTGAGGTGCTCATTGGCATGTACCTGCACAAATCTTTGCTTAGAGCTTTGGATAGTTATAGTTACAAGGACTGTACTACAGTGAAATTAGTAAAAGCAAATGAAGTTTAATTGGGGTGAATGTTTTTTACAGTGACCTCATACAGCCTCTCACAAATGTGTGCTTGCTCTGCAGTGTCTTGAGAAGAGAGGATCCTCAGTTCTGACACTTGTGCAATCCATGGATAGTATGACCAGCAGTTATTCCTCTCTCTTGAGGATGCAGGCCTGTGGAGCTTGACATAGTTCCCAGCACACACATCAGTTCTGACATTTGGGTCTCTAAACATTCACTTTTACCAAATGCTTTCAGATCCCACCCTCTTTTGTTATGTGACTCTGGAAAGCCCACATGTGTGGGTATTGCTGTGGTGTTCTCCCCATGCATGTCCTGGGCCTGTCAGCTGGATAATGTGCCCATCTGCCAGCTGTATTTTGCTGTGAATGATCTGACTATTGCCATTCCCCTCCCAGCTGCTCCGATTTTGCAGGTGGAGGGCTGTCCATGTGGAGAAGTTGTGGGCAATTCTGGCAGTTACAGCTGTACTTGCGTTTACACCACAAGAGTGTGATGGAGAAGAGTTGTTAAAATTCTTTTTCCTTTGTATCCACGTGCAGCATAAGGTGAATTTCTAAAAAAGGAAAAAAACTGTGAGATGCTTAGGATGGGCAAGTGTGTGTGTGCTGGCAAGGTGTCTGTTGTGATTTAACCCCAGCTGGCAGCTGAGCACCATGCACCTGCTCGCTCACTTCACACACACCCTCTCCCCTTCCCACACACACGCTCTTTACCTGTGGGATGGGGAGAGGAGTCAGGAAAGAAAAGAAAATAGAACTCGTGGGCTGAGATAAGGACAGTTTAATAATTGAAACAAAATAAAATATAATGACAATGCTAGTTCTATTAATAATAGAAAGGAGAGGGAGAGAGGGTGATAAAACCCAAGAAACACAAGTGATGCACAGCACAACTGCTCACCACGCACTGGCTGATGCCCAGCCTGTCCCTGAGCTGCAGCCAACCCCACTCCCCAGTAAATATACTGAGTGTGGTGCTCCATGGTGTGGAATATCTCTTTGGCCTGTTCAGGTCAGCTCTCCTGGCTGTTCTCTCCACTGGCTTCTTGTTCAGCTTTTGAGTGGCACAGCATGTGACACTGAGAAGTCCTTGACTTAGGGTGAGCACTACTTAGCAACAACCAAAACACCACTGTGTTACCAACATAATTCTCACAGTGAATCTGAAACAGGGTTGTACCAGCTACTAAGAAAATGAACCCTGTCCCAAACAAAACCATGACACTGACTCAATGAGAAGTTAGGATTCCTGGATTTAGTATTTGCCTCCTTTTATCCCAAGACCTTTAAAAGTAATTTAATTTCTCTATACTGCCATTTCCGCCCTCACCTGTTGCCTTGTTGGGTTAGCCAGCAGGCTCCCCAAGGAGTTTTCACTGTGCTTCTCTTGATGTTCATACAGTGACCTTCCTCACAGGGATACACGGCTGCCATGGCATCAAAAAAGGCTGTCCATGAACTGAGCCACAGCTCCCTGACTGCACAGCTGCTCCTAACCTGTGGGACACACAAGGAAAACCTTTTAATGCACACCTCAATGAAAAAGGCTCATGTTAATGCTGCTGATTGGTTCTGTCACACCAAGACCTTACCACATTCACCCCTGGCTCACCTCTCAGGAGGAACTGGGCAGATCAAGATAGCTCTGTGGTACGTTCAAGTCCTCCTATCCAGCCAGGGTCTTCACACAAGCAAGTAGGAAAATATCCTGAGCAAGCATATCTGTAGAAAAGGACCTGAGCAGCACTGCTGTGGTACCAAAATGAGTAGTATTACACAAATTCAGTTTCCTTTTCTTAGGTCAAAACACAGTTAACATCACAGAGTTATGTAGGAATGGATAACTAGAAGACTCTTGTTCCTTCTGGTTTATCATCTTCATAAGATTTCTGCCATGTTTTGAATATTTTTTTTTCACCTACAAGCAAAGATTCCAGTTTGGAAGGTAAATAAAATGGCAGGTTTATCTCATTCTGATGTTATTCTGAATTTAGATTTTAATGTAAATGTAAGAATGAGGTGTCCTTTCCATTATTTAGTTAGAATAACCTTTCCTCCTCCCCACCCTGCACATACACACACCCACTAGTGCTGTTAGTTGTAGTAATTAGCTCAGTGTGCTAATGACAGTTTCCAGGGAAAATGCTGACAGGACTAATTAATGGGTGAATTTCACTTTCCTAAATGTATGGGTAATTTTCTAAATGCAGATGGCATGGCCCACCCTGACAGGGGCCCAGCCTGGAGCTACTTAATTCACCAAGTGTCTGGGGAAAGTGGTTAATTTGTAATGTGCTTCATGATACTGTGTTGGGTTTGCGTGGTGAGGTTGTGGTGGTGGGGGCCACAGGAGAGGTCCATGAGAAGCTGCCAGAAGCTTCTTCAATGTCCATCAGAGCCAATGCCAGGCAGCTCCAAGGCAGACCTGACACCCATCAGGGACGGCTGCAGTGCCTCTGGGATAACACAGTTAAGAGGAGAGAAAAAAGATGTCGGGCAGAAGTAAACAGCAACCAGAGAAGAGGCACAGCTCTGCAGACACCCAGGCCAGTGAAGAAGGAAAGGTTGAAGGTGCTGCAGGCACCAGAGAAAAGAGTCCCCTGCAGCCAGTGGTGAAGGTTGCTGTGGAGCAGAGATCCACCTGCAGCCCATGGAGCACGAGCAGGTGGTGTACCAGAGAAGGCTGGGACCTGTGGGAAGTCTGTGCTGGAGCAGGTTTGTTGGCAGGAGCTGTGACCCCACAGGGGACCCACGCTGGAGCAACCTGTTCCCGAAGGATTGCACCCATGGAAGCATCCGTGCTGGAGCAGTCTGTGCAGAACTGCAACTTGTGGGAAGAACTCACACTGGAGGAGTTCATGGAGAGCTGTCTGCAGTGGGAGGGATCCCACGCTGGAGCAGGGGAAGAGTTGGAGGAGTACTGCCCCTGAGGAGGAAGCAGCAGCAGCAGAGATCCCGTGAATTGGCTGCAGCCCCCATTGCCCAGCACCCTGAGCCACCTGCGGGGGGAGGTAGAGAATATCAGGAATAAGGTTAGGCCTATAAAGAAGGGAGGGGTCAGGGGAAGGTGTTTGAAGATTTGTGTTTATTTCTTATCCTACTCTGACTTGATTTGTGATAAATTATTTCCCTCCCCTGCTCTAGCTGAGGCTGTTTTTCCTGTGACAGTCACCTAGTGAGTGATCTCTCCCTGCCCTTACCTCAACCCATAATTCTTTTGTTATATTTTCTCTCCCCTTGCCAGCTGAGAAGGGTGATGACAGAGCAGCTTTGGTGAACACCTGGCACCCAGCCCGGGTCAAGCCAGCAGATACTGATTAGAAGAGAAATGATGCTTATACTTGCTTTCCAATGCATTATTCATTCCTCAATAGTATGGAAATGCGATGTCCTTTTTTAGGTTCACCTTTTCCAGGCCTGTCCATTGAATCATGAGGAAGGAATGAACATGCATTAGAGCAGTCTCACATGTTTTTCCTGCCAGCCTGCACCTCCCAGTCACAAGGTTTATTTTGTGTCATAAAGGGAATAGAGCAACAGGACGCTCACTTTGGCTGTAACAGAAGCCAGGAGTGTGACATCCACTAAAACATTTCTTTGCAAGCATCAATCCTGCCCTTGCAGGTCCAAGGAGAATGGGACCCTCCTTCAGGTGTTTGGGAGATCCTTTGTTCTGAGCTCCTCTGTAAACATGGTATTTGTTGACTTAATTTTGTCACACGAGATTCCAAATGAGGACAGACAATGAGGCAATGTTCTCTACCTGTCAGATCCCAGCAGAATTCAGGATTTTGTGATTTAGTTTTCTTCTGGCTGGAGTAATCAGCAAATGAATAAATTGTGGATTTTTTTTTCTTTTTTACCACGGCCTTCTTACTAGCGCACAGATGCTGATCTGTGAACAAAGATGGTCACAAACAAAAGCATCTTCTCTTGCTAAGTGCTCAAGACAGCTGCCAGTGTCCCAGGAAGCAGTTGTATGTGATGAATCAATTCCAGTGAGAGACCCCAGGGCAGAGAACGGTGCTTGACGTCTGTGACAGTGATCCTGAAAGGAACAGGAGGGACCTGGGAATGAGTCCTGGGAGAGAGAGGGCCCTGCCAGTGGTCAGGGTGAGTGTTTACAGAAGGATGGACTGACAGTACGTGGTGTTCTTCCTTGCTGTACCCTTTTGGCTTTGGAATAGTTGGTGCATTCATATACATGTTTGTACTTACATATCCATTCCCGTTTATGGATATGTGTACTTCTATTATCTTGAGCTAAAAATTGCATTGCCATTTTATTTTTTTAATAGAGTTTGATTTATTTGTATGCTATTTGTATTTTCTCCCTTTTACAATTCATCTGTGCCTTTATGTATCTCATATCTTATGGCAATTGCCAAATTTAAGTATTTTTCTGTTTCTTTCAAAACCTGCTTTTTGAGAAGCAGCAAAGAGCCATTCTGTTTTCTCAATGTTATTAATAGTTTTATTAATAGTTTTATCAATATCAGTTTTCTTTTTTTTTTTTGTACATTTCAGTGTTCTCATATTTGTAGTCACTTCCCATAAAAGTAATTCCATAGCTTTCATATCCTTATCTCATCATTTCTGAGCTCTAGCACATGCTTTTAGGGTAGTGAGACAGACTTGATAGAATATCCAGGGTCTGACTACATCCATACTGAGCATAATGGTGTTCTCTGTTTTGCTGTCTCTTTGCTTCCTGATAACTCCTGATATCATATTTACCTTCTTGACCACCACTGAGTAATGAGCTGTTATTTCAGAGAGCTGTTCAAAGATCTTTTCCCTGGTGATAATACCTAATTTAGAGCCCATCACTGAGCATCCATAGTTGGGATTGTTTTCCCTCATGCACATTACTTGGCGTTTTTCAGTGTTGGATTTCATCTCCTGTTTTGTCCTCAAAGTCACTGCACAGCATAAAATCCATCTGCAGCTCTTCATACCCAGTTGTCATTGTTACTCCCGGGCAATTTTGCAACATCAGCAAACTTTGTCACCTCACTGTTCACCCCTTGTCCAAATCACTTATGAAAATCTTGGCCAGCACGGCTCCCCAGTGGTTATCTCCTTCACTGTGAAAAACTGTCTCATCTTTTTCACCTTTTGTTTCACATCTTTTAACCACTTCAGATTAGTCATTAATCCTCATAGGAGGGTCTTTTGTGACAGCCCCACTTCTGTAAGATTCTTCATGAGTGACCTGAGTGGGAGCTTTTTGGAGAAAAGAAAGAAAAAATAAAAGGTAACAGCACAAAGCTCCTTGTGCCCAGAGGGAACACTACTTATGAAGGTGGGTGGAGCAAAGTTCCTTCTGGCCTTGTTGTACCTGAGGTAAGATGAAAGCAAAAGGGGATTGAAATATCTAAGGCAGCTCTTTGGATGTAAAGATGCTCCATGGAGACAGGGTGTTCAGGAAGCCAGAAAATCTCAGTCCTTGCAGAGTTTCAGACTCTGGCTGAAGAAAGCCCTAAGATCCACGTTTTAAATTACTTTTCAGCAGTCAGTGCAAAGTCCATAGGCTCCATCCACAGCAGTAGCAACTCTGAATGTTTCATTTCTCAAGATCTCCCATAACTGTCCTGACCAAAGATAGCACTGGCCTTGCCTGTGATGGTCCTATGAGCAACCCAAATCATATCTTTGAGCATCACCTGCATAATAATTCATTTCCTGTCCCTCATTTTAGATAGAAAATTATCTTTCTCCCAGTCAAATCTGATATTAATTGTCATTTATTACCACAAAGTATTGCAATTGGAGATGGCTGGCTATTAATGGGCTCTAAGAAAGTGAATTGATGTTTAATTCAAGCTGCCATTTCATGATTTAGTCATGACTTGTGTCCTTCAGGCCAGTGGCAAAGGTGCTGTGCAAAATGTTCTGTCTGAGAGTGCGGCGAGCTGCCCAGCTGGGACTGAGGCTCCAGGGTGCAGTTCATCACCCTGGCACACCTGGTGGGGGAGAAGAGGATTTATTTCTTGACTGAAAGGGCACAGCAGTGTGAGCAGATAGGCTCACTGGGGAAGGAGCATCAGCTCTTCCCTGATTCTCCATGGACACAAGGGCACAGCTGCCTCACCATGGTCTGCACCACAGGCTGCAGGGGAATCTCAGTGCTGGCACCTGGAGCACCTCCTCTCCCTCTGTCTTCACTGACCTTGGTGTCAGCAGAGCTATTTCTCTCACACATTTTTACTCCTCTCTTCTCTGGCTGCAATTGCTTCTGCAAAATAACATTTTCCTTCTCAGATGGGTTATCACAGAGGCGTTACTGCTGTGTCTGATGGGCTCAGCCCTGGTCAGCAGCAGGTCCAACTTGGAGCTGGTAAGATTTATTTGTTAAACCTCATTTATTATATTAATTTATTTATTAAGCTTTATTATTTATAGGACTTGATTTTGAGATAAAGTTCAGGGACCACAATATTACAAAATAATTTATATTCCATGTTTATCTCTTCAGTCCCCATCATGAAGTGTGACAATGTACATCTCCTGCTTCCTTTGTTTTTATCACACCAATCTTAAAAGAAACACAGACTCCTTTTAGAAACCTTACATCATTAGCCATTCAGCAGATTGCACTTGCTAAGCTTAAAGGGGTGTGGGGGTGTTGAAGAATGTTGTGATTATTGTTGTGAAGTCTTTTGTGGACCCACACATCCCACTTTGGTCCTGACTTGGAGTGCTCAATGGTGTTACTCTATGAAGCAGTCTCAGCAGCTGCTGTAAATTGCATTTCCCTTGTTCCAGCCCAGGCTATGTCACACCACCCATTGAATTGAGTGGGAAACCTACGTCTGTGCTGGGAATCGTGACTAAAAAGCTGATCCTGTTTAAAAATAAATATTTTGCAGAGTTTTTTTTAGAGGCGAGGCCAAAAGCACCAACTCAATTCACAGTGTGGCTGCAGAATGGTTGCTGCAGATCCATGATGTACCAGGGTTCCAGGTGGGCAAAGGCATGTGCTGCAGGAATGAGGGGGCAGAGATGCACTGCTGCTTGCCACAAAGCTGCAGCCTCATGTGGAGACAGTTCTCATCAGCCGCTGCTCTGGTCTCCTTTCCCTGCCCTTTCGTGCCCACCCACCACGCTACCACCTGTGCTCCACTGGCACAAGCAGCTTCACGACTGCTGAGCCAAACAGCTGAAAAATGACTTTGCAAAAAGGTGGGTTATTTGTCATCCAGGTAAGTACAGTGCTCCTGCTCACCCTGTGTTGCACAAATGACTCTGCTGGCACAATTGGTGGGCAGACCAGGAGCAAAGCAAACGCTGAATATGGATTTGGGAAGAAATATGGGTTGATTGTCTTGTTAGTGGCAATTAGAAATGTACACAATACAAATACACTTGAAATTGTGTACAGCCCAGGAATCATACTCTGTGCTCCCCATGTTTCCAAGGCCCTACCATGTCTCACATGGAGACACCAGAATCCCCCCTCGCTGTGGGCAGAACAGGTCAGTGCTCCAGCCCTGCCCATGAGCTCAGGCACACACATGGATAAGCTGTGGAATTGACACCTGTGGGTGCTCCTGAGCCCTGTGTCTTGCCAAGGTGTCTGTAGCCTGTGTGCCAGCAGAGCCCTGCAGGGGTAGGGATGGCAGGTCCCTCCTGAAGCAGGCAGGGCAGGGTCCCCTCAGGCATGGCAGGAGCTGCTCATCTCCCCACAGGAAGGCACATCAGAAAAATCCTTCTCTAGACAACTCTTGTGCCAGTTCCTGTCCTTACCTTGCTGAAGCAAGTCAAATAATCCCCATGTCGCCCAACACTGCTCCAAAACCCTCTTGGACCATATAATTTTTCAGTTTAAAGTAGTTTGTTCCAAACAGGCTATAAATCACAACAGGCTGTGTTGTCCCCCAAATCCCTCTCAGGCCAAGAACACCCAGGTGGATCCTTCTGAGAGCATTTCCAGCTCTGAGGGCAGCAGAGTCCAGTGGCATCGAATGTGGGTGAAGTGCTGGGACATCCCATGGCCATCAAAGCTCCTGATGGTAGCAGGACACCAGAGGGAGGCTTGGACAGCCTGGCACTGCCTGCATGCAGAGGGTGTGAGGGAAAGGGCAATCCACTGTCATCCACTGGGCCTGAAATACACTCCATGGCAAAGCCTCTCCGAGGTCTCCTGCTCACAGGGGCAGCAAATGTGGGCTGCAGCCTCCAGACCCAGCTCTGCAGCCTTCTCAGGAGCCTGATCTGGAGGGAGCAGGAATTAAAAGCTCCATCAGTGCAGGTACACCAATTACTGCCAGGTGATCCATTCATCTGGGGAGAAACTGAGTTCAGTAGTTGTAATCTTTTGTTGGTTTTATGGAAGGGAACACACTTTTGTCCATCTTCAGAACAGAATGGTGGTTAATTTCTCCTGGAAGACGGAGAGATGCTCAGAGACAATTAAGGAGACTACAGCTTTTCCTTTAGTACAGCCTGTACTATGGATCATTTTCCTGCAAAAGAGGCTGAGTGTTTGCATCCAGCCTGGAGCAAGATGTAATAAGCAGCTATTAGCATCATGTCTGCAGGTTGCTGAGCACCGCGCTGAGCTGGTTGTCAGCTCTGCACGAGGTTCCTGCTGCCTGCTCTCTTTGAATGGAAAAGTCCTTGAAATCCATCTGCTTCTTAAAATGGAGAGTTCTGATGAAACTCACCTGATGTGACTATGCTATAGGACAAATTTGATGCTCTTTGGTTTGCGAGTACACTCCTGTATTGCCTCTGTGCTCACAAACTTCCATTTTCAGTAAGGTGCACATTGATGACTTTGAATTATACTTCACTGCTGCTTAAATTACCGTGCTAGCCCATGCCTTGGAGTGGCTTGTGCCAGGCTGCCTGCAGACTTTGACACCATCTCATTCCCTTGATCTTGGCATGCTTGCATCAGCTATAAGCAGGGGGAAAGAAAAAAATACTTGTGGTAGAGGGAGGAGGAGATTTCTTTGTCTCTATCCAGGCTGTGCTTCTGGGGTGTAGAGGGAAAGCTTGAACGCAAACTCAGAGAAGTCCAGAACAACATAAACCAGTGACCACATGGTTTTCTGGGTTATTCAGGCTGGATCTGTTGCAAAGTCTCAGTTTGATGGACAGGAAATCTGCTGATAATTTTCTGTACTTTATGTCATGGCAGAGGGACTTTCCAAGTGAACTGGGACTTTCTGGATTTGCACAAGCAAAAAGCAGAGGCAGGAGGGAAAAGCCAGCCATGATGTCCTGCATCTCCTTCTAAAGCATGGAGAAATTGGGAAAAGCTCTGTTTTGTCTTTTTCTGTATCCTCACCAGTGCTCCTGCAGCTTTTTCCATCGTCTGTCTGTGTCCCTTTCTTTAACACACACATATAAAAGCAGTTTTGGCAAGAGGCAGGATGAAGGATCGGAGGAGAATATTCATTCCCCTGCTTGGGTCTGTGGCTGCGGAAGAAGTGTTAATTTTTATTGCACAAAGAGAGTGCAGAGCAGCCTGGGTGAGGAGGGAGCAGCCCCAGGCGCCCGGCAGCGCAGCTGAGGTGCGAGACTGGGGCTGGTCCCTGTCGGGCATCTGACGCTCCCTGGCTGGGGATGCAGCTCTGCACCGACGGCAGGCGCAGCATCCCCGCCTGCCAGAGCCGCGCTGACCTCCGCCGCCTTTGGCGAGGAGTGTGGGTGTCTGTGGGGCTCCATCTGCTTGCAGCCGAACAAGGGGAGCTGGTATTTAAGCGCGGAACTGGCTCCTGTGGTTATTAATCTCTCCCTTCCTGCCTCCACCACAATTCTCTGCTTGCGGGGGACCACACACAAAAGAAAATCCTGCTTTCTCAGAAACTTCCCAGGGGGTATTTGATTTACAGAGCTGAAATTCTGGAAAAATCGGCAAACTGTGTGGTATTTCCATCACAGCCCTTTCTGGTGTGTATTTTCAGTGAGTGCTCAGGTGAGCTCCAGCTCCTCACCCTGCAGATGCTTCTCACAACCCCGCAGTGTTTAAGGGCAGACAGGAACCTCAAATCCCTTGGGCAGGGTGCCTGTCTATCACAGGCTGTCACACTATGCTTGCTCACCTCTGTCTGCAGCCCGGTGATGGTGTGGGGGTACAGGCATCCAGACCTGAGCCGGCAAGAGCCATTGCCTTTGGCACTCAGAGTTATTAATGGTTAAGCATCCTGGCTGGTGGAGGCTTGAGCTCCTCTTCCAGGCTGAATTTGTGTGGCTGCACCTTCATTCCTCTGTTTTTGCTATGGCTTTCTCCTCTCTGTCTGTTCCTTCGCCACTGCTATTTTCTTCCTGAACAAAAGTTCATACAAATTGTAGCAGGGTCAGCTCTCACTATCCTTTACAAGCCCTTCATGTTTTTCACAGTGGTGTTTTCTCCAAGTCTTGAAATGTTTAGTTTGTTTTGTTTTGTTTTTTACTGTAACTTCTTAAATATTGAGCACCTTCCAGAATTGCAGAGGTGAGAAGTGGATACAATGATCAGTGTGCACAGTTAAAATACCCTTTTCAGCTCCTCTGGGTATGCAGAGACCATTTAGGCACACAGGGGACATGTTTTCTTGTTTTTCCCCAAATTCCTCATCCCTGCTTGGACACAGTCTTGCTGTCCTGCCCCCTTCCCTACTGCTCTGCATCTAGTTCCAGGCTTCAAAAGCCTTTTCTTTGCAGGGCTTGGCAGACTGAGGAGTCCGGCTTGGCTGTCCTGTGCCCTGCAGCTGCTCCTGAGCCCCTTGGAAAGGCGCTGCTCTCCCGGTCACCAGAGGGACTGCCAGCCCCTGCTGTGTCCTGTCGAAGCCATCGCACCCTGCTGAGTGTCCTGGTGCTGCTGCTGCTGACAGCTCCTGCAGGAGGGACCAGCAGCCAGCTTACCACCCCTTTCAGGTGCCGAATTTTAATTCTTTTAGCTTCTTTCTGAGGTGGAGCAATGCAAGTATCTGTCCAGGTAATGAAAAATGCAGGCAAAGGACAAGGGCCAAAGACCGTGGCAAGACAGAAACCAAAATGAAGGTCCCAGGGGCTCAGGCATCCTTCTGAGCGACTGAGCTCGCTGAGCCCCTGCTGTGTGATGGCTGCTGGGCTCCAGCTGCTCCTGGGAGAGCTTTAGGAAGGTTTTCAGCACTTTTTAAAGTACTCGTGTAGGCAGTTGCTGTGCAAAAAAGCATTAGAAAATATCCTGTTGCGGGAACTCCCAAGACCTTTGCTCTTGCATGCCCGCACAGCCCAAGCATCTCCAGCCTTCAGAAGCAGGGTGGATGGTTCAGCCTTCCCTAAATTGATGGATGCATAGTCCATCACAGGGACATTGAGTCAAATTTGCAGATAGACACAGCTTCTGTTAAATCCAGAGCAAAACTAGTCATATAAACCAAAGCTGGCTTTCAGCTGGAGTCTCTCTATTCTGTAATAAATTCCTAAATGGACTGTCAGATTTGATGTTCTCTCATAAACGTCCAATTAAGGACAAATAAAACCTCTGCTTCATAAAATCTCTGACTGATAGTACTAATAAAATGTCATCAATAACAATGAATGTTGTGATAATGCTTTTATAGACTAATTACCTTTCATTATCATTAGCACAGAACTGATAAGCACCCGAACTAAGATATCTCAGAGTCGTGGTGGCGTTGCCAGATGCAGGACAGGGAACAGCCAGGAGGAAAAGGAGAATGGAGGGGTCTTCTTGTCAGCAGAAGAGCTGGTTTTGGTGCCTTCCTCACCAATTCCTGGGCTGGAGATGGCATTGTGGCCTGGGAGCAGGGAACCCTGTCCTCAGGCTCTTGGGAGTTCTCGGGCACAGCTTGGCCCACGTGTGGCCTGCCCTGTGGAGCGTTACCCTTGCAGCAGGGACTGTGGCTTGCACCACAGCAGTCTGGGGAGCCCCAGCCCAGCCTCTCGCTGTGTTTGGGGCAAGAAGGAGGCAGGGATGAGGGCAGAGCTCCTGGCACAACTTGCTTGTCCCCAGGCAGGGATGAAGGCAGAGCTTTGTTGCCCAGGCCTCACACCAGGGAAGCAATCCCTGCAACTCACTCTGGCCCCACAACCCAGCTGTACAGGGGCTTCAAAGTTGGAGATGGCTCCCTGGAAATTATGTGCAAATATGCAAATGATTTCATTATGTCGTTGGCATGAAGTGGCGCACACAGAGCAGATAAAAGCTTGGCAGGTACAGAAATGGGGAAAGTGAAAAGGAGTTCAAAGAGGGATGCTAAGCTTCCTCATCCTGTTTTTGCCCTCTGTGAGGTGGGGTAAAAGACTCAAGGCTGGCCAGGGAAAGCATGATGCCTCCACCTAGCCCTCCATGGCTACCTCCAGTGCACTTGGTTAATGCTGATAATAATATCCAGCTGAATATGGATACTTTGGCTGGGATCTGTTCCTGTACCAAGTGGCATCTGTGCTGTGTTTGCACTACATATGGATCCTTCCTAGCCTTGTCCAGAAAATCCTGAGTGGTAGAGGAGGAGGCACCATGCACTTCTGCTTTCTTTCTCCTCTGAAGCAGACAGTCAGGACTGGCAGTAAGAAAATACATTTTTTTTACATTTTTTTACAATTTTTTTTTGCAGGACTCTGTCCAGCACAGTGGTGCCGGAGGTTTGAAGGGATGGGGCGGGACGTGTGAAGCACCTGGAGTTACCACATTGAGGAAGCTTTGAAAGAACACATGTAAATCTTCCCAGGATGTGCATTTTTATCACCCTCTGTCCACGGCTGGTGTCCCGCTGCTGCTGGTGAGCTGCCAGCACTGACCTGGCCCTGCTCTCACCCCAAGCTCCACAGCCCAGCCAGAGCCAGCCTGCTCCGGCATCCTCACCCCAACAGGCTGCTCCTGTTGGCCGTGTCAGGCCTCGTGCTGGGAGCCTCAGCAATCAGATCATTTAATAACCATCTCACTTCAGGCTGGTTTGTGCAAAGCATTTTACCCGGCTTTATTTCTCGCATTGCTTTGTATTCCTTCAAACTCCAAACCCACAAATCGATGCGGTGCCGCTATTTTTGCCTCTAAAATGTTTACTCCTGGCTCTCTTTAGGACCTAAAAGGCTGAAAACTGCATCATAATTGTCTAATTAGTCCTAATGCTGCGTAGTGTTGACTGTTTAGTTACCATATATTGTGTACAGAACTAATTGTGGTGAAAGTAAATGAATGTGAAGGAAACAAACAAGCTACTAGAAAATAATTACTTGGAGTGTTTCTTTTTAGTACCTGTACAGCAGATTTCATTATAGTCAACAGCTTCTAAAGCTGCTTGAAATAGTGGTATTTGTCATTTTCATAGAAACTTGATAATGACATTAATTTATCTTAATGGTCTGTTCTATTGTTATAAATAGTAAAATTAGCTTAAATTGTCTTGCTTTTGCTGGTTTTGGATGGCTCCAAAGGGCCCCACAACAGCAGATGAGTAGATAATTTGGTGTGCTTGACAGATTTCCAATAATTTGTTATGTGGAACATGAGGTAATGCTAGTACCATTAATGTTCATTTTCCTCTAAATTCATTACTGCCCTTTTCCCTTTTATCTTTTTTAATGTCTGGGCCATTTTTCTATATTTCAAGTGGAGCTACAAAGCCTATTCATATTCAGCTATAGTAGCTATTAACATTCTGCACATAGAGAACATCATGTAGGAAAACAACTCTTTATGAAATGATGAGGCTGGTGGCTATTTATGCTGAAAAGTAGGCAAAATGGGTTGTTTGCTGGTATTAGGGATTGGCTGTAATTAAGTCAAATGTAATTTTAAAGAAATTTAAATGTTTTCATTTTTATAGCCAAGGTAAAACACAATTCAGGGAAATTCTAAGATGGTGTAAATGCATTAATAAAAACTATTTTCCCTGTTTTCTACTCCTCCTGATTAAACTTTGCCGAGGATTTTACGCATGGCTCGTTATTTGCACAATATTTTCTACCCAATTTAAACCTAATTAGTCTTGGGAAAGTATTAAAATTAACGGTACTTTTATGTGGGTTTGCTGATACGGTAATGATCTGAACAAACAGAAGAGCTTTCCATCAGGGAAGAATTATTTTTCCTCCTGCTCCTTTTCTTTCTTTTTTACCTTTGTCTGTAAACAACATCAGTGTCCCCTTTCCCTGCAGGTGCAGAGCCATGGAAGGAGAGGAAGGGAGGAGGTTTTGCCATGCACATCTCACGGGGTGTCTGTGGTGTGTGTGAAATCCGACCAGGAGGAGTGAGATGTGGGGCTGGCTGCCCCGGGGTGCCCTGCAGGGACACCTGGTACCACAGCCCCATCCTGGGCAGGAGCAGGGGCAGGCAGGGAGGGCAGGGAGAGGATGATGCCCTGGTGCTGCCTCCCTGTCCAGCCAGGTGGGAGGAGGATGATCCTTTCTGCTGGAAAGGGCTCAGTGAGCTATGGATCTTGGCAGGCTTCCATGGAAGTGTATTTTCATGAAATCTCAAACACAAAGTGCTCCTGAGTGATGGAAGTACTTTTGAAAACCTCAGTTGTCTTTCATGAAAAGCTTGATTGAGAACAATCCTAATTTCTGTGTTATTTTTAATAATGAAATTATTTTATTTCATAGGATCACAGATGGTTTGGGGTGGGAAAGGACCTCTGGAGGTAATTTAGTGCAGCACCTCAAGCCAGTTCTCTAGGGCCATGTCCAGCCAGCTTCTGAATATCTTCAAGGTGGGAGTTGGCATTTCTTCAGTTTAGGTACAGCAGGCAATAGGTGGCTCTGAGAAGACATGAATTAGCATGATAGTCAAACCAATGCATTATTTTTGTGTTTTAAATCACATTGCTCCTGGCTGATGTAAGTGCCTGCCCTCTAAGCCCACATCCCAGCAGGGCTGCCTGGTTGTGACAGTGTGATGGTGGCCCTGCTCATCAGGGTTTAGGGCTCAGCTAGGCCCCTCATCAGTCAGAGGGCAGGCTTTCCTGGCTGCTCTCAAAGCAGCCCCTCTCAGGGGCTTTTCATCTGACTAAACTGGAAAATCCCTGCTGTCTATGGCAGGATCCCTCTCACTGAGCTTTGGACACTGTTGTGCAAAAGCTGCTCTGCCCATCCTCACTCCCCTTCAGGAGAGGGGGGAAGAGAAGCTGTGCCCACACTGTGAGTCATCTCGTTTGGTTTAGACAGCTGCACTGGGCTGGGACGAACAGCACCTCAAAGTGCCACTTTCCCTTCATGAAGGAGAAAGGGAGCCCAAGCTCCCTGGTATGAACATTAGGTATCAACATGAGACCTTCCTGTGCCTGGGCAAAGCATCCCTGTCCTTGTGCCTCACTCCCAGACCGTGGGTGGATTCCTCTGCTGCAATTCTTCCCCATCATGAAGGTCCTGGGTAGCCCAAAGATTGCACAGCTCTGTTTTACTTCTAGGTATGGGAGTACAGCACAATTACACAATGACAAGTTTTTCCAGGCTTCCAAGGCTTATGTATCTTTCCAGGTCTGGGCTGAAGTTTACCTGGAGTCTCCCTGTATGTGTATACTGCTCTTCCTGGTTTATATATATGAGTTTTAATTTACTTTATTTTGAAGATGTGCTTATTTTTAAATTTTGCAGATGTTGCTGAATTTTAAGAAAATCCTTTTTTTTTGGTCTGTCACGCTTCTGTACTGAGAAATGTATTGACTTGGCTGAGAATTTATAATTAGAATATCTGCTACTCAAATCTCTCAAAGACTCAGCAAGTGACAGTCAAGACACACCTGGCTGAAGCTGGAATTGGCACATTTTGTTGTTGTTTGCAAGTGCCTGTCACAACATGCCAGGTTTGCTCCTTGCTCCCTGCTTAGCTTTTATCTGTTCCACAATGAAAAATAACGCTAAACAAAGGGGAAATTTGCATCACAAAGATGCATCTCTGTGCTCGGCCTTCCACCCTGAGATAAAGTAGATAGGTTTCCCATTTCCAGCATCAGAACCCTTAGGATTGGTAATCAAACACCCTTAGCCCAGGTGAGCATCTCCTGGAAATGGGAGACAGAGGGAAAGCAATGCACCATCTGAAGGGTAGGGCTGACAAGGCATTTTCCCTAATCCAAGGAAGATGCCCATCTGCCTCCCATTTGGAAAACAACAGCCAAAGGATGAGCCTGAGCCTCACCTCTCGCTCACCCTGACTACCTGGAGTCCCTGAGAAGGAGCTGAGGCTGGTGCCCAGGAAGGCCCTGCCAGCCTGGGGCAGCCCATGGCCACAACAAGGCCACCAGCACTGGGCAGGGCTGTGGCTGTGGGGCTGTCACCAGAGCTCTGAGCAGGGGACTGGCAGCATTAAACCTCCTCTTCCAGCACTTTAGCACATGTGTGTAAAGGTTGATTTGCTGTGGAGCTCTGCACAGAGGAGTTTGTTTAGGGAGTGAGTTTTATGTGTAATTATATCTCCAAGAGCAGGCATTTGAGTGCCCCAGCCATGACCACCAGCAGTAGCTGAGGAGCTGTGGCTTCTTGTGCCGAATTAAGGCACAGTCAGCACAGAAATCTCCTGTTGATAACCCAGGTGCAGCGTGGTTGTGTGGCACACGAGACTGTGACACACACGCGAAGATGGGGGTGTAGTTGATGTATTTGCTAACAGAATTAACCAATCACAGCAATAAAGGAAGGATTTTCTAAAAGCAAACACGTCAGACTTCATTAGATTAGGCAAGATTTCCTCTGCCTCATGGAAGATGGGATTGCAGCAGCAGTAGCTGCCAAAAGATGTTTCTGTGGTGCTTCTTGATTGACTCCACTCCTGATGAAAAACCTCCCTGTGCCTTCCTTGCCAACAAAAATAATGAGGCACAGATATAAAATCAAATAAGTGTAGACAGAAGCATTGCTGCTGGATGCCTTCAAAGCCTGTGCTGGGGTTGCCCCACCTGTCCTGGCTGTGCTCACAGCAGCAGCTCTGCTCCAGGGTGCTGGGGTCAGACCTTCCCAGATAGATCTTGGTCCTCCAGAAAAGTAGGCTGTACAAACAGTGAGGGAAAGGTGAATTAGGAGAGAAGGAAGAAAAAAGAAAGCAGTCTGTGGGTGTTTTTTTTAAACCTAGCTTAGGCTGATTTACAGCTGTGTAAGGAAGCAGAGCTGCGCCTTGAGGAGCTGCAGGTCTGGAAGGAGAACAAACGAGCAAAGCTCAGTCTTGCCCACCAGGCCACCCACAAGCTGCAAACCTCTAGGTAATTATCTTATATCACATGTAGCCTACACCATACAGGTAGTGTTAGTTAGTTATATGGGTAATTGTAATATATGGGCAATAAGTAACATATACGCCATGAAAATGTATTATTTATAAACATGCTAGAAAACTACCTACAGTGTCATGTCCTGAGGTTTATGTTGGTTACACATCCTCATTCTTGATCACATCCAGCCTGGCTGGGAAAGCAAAACATTGCCAAAACCTGTTATTGTGCAAGAACTGCTGTTACAAGTGGTTCTGGGCCCAGGCCAGAGATTTTGGGTTGTTGCTGGAAATTGGTGCCTCTCACCCTTCCTGAGGAGGCAGGTAAATTATTGTATTTCTGGCAGAAACTTTAGGAGAAAGGGAAAAAAGAAGGTGAATGTTTCATTCAAGGAACTCCATAACTCCATGCAAAACAGAGTTTCTTTAGATTGCAGTTCAGGTTGCTTTGGACAGCTGAGACACTTGCCCTGAAAACAGAACTATTTTTGATGTCAGGGAAGGTAGTAAAACTTACATAGGTGATGCCATCACCCAGGGAAAAGCAGTAAAACAGGCACTACTGACAGATGAGCAGCTCCTGGCAGGACACAGCATGTGGGAGCAAGGACCAAGTCTGCACCCTGGGAGGACAGCCCAAGGGAAGGACTGCTTGGGCAGGAGGGGGAATGCTCTGGATTCTTCTTGCCTTGCCAAAGGAACCAGGATCAGGGAACCAGCCCTGGTGTCAATCCCAGGGAACTCAGTGCCACTCAGTGCCTTTTCTGCTGCAGGATCACGGTGCAAAGGTGTTCAGTGGATGGGAGATAAACCTGGGGACACTGAAATAGTGTCTGTAAAGATGGGGTGGCTCTGCAATACATCTGATCCATGGGAAGAATGTCTGAACCCGCTCTGGAACTCCTGTATCCCCAGGGCAGAGGAGCAGTGGGATTGGTTTCATTGTGAAAGGTGCAGAGCTGGACCCTGGTCCATCCTCCACCCATTCACATGAAAAAGGCACTGGGGACAGAGGGATCACTTGCTTTTCCACTCCCCTGGAGAAGGATGCACTAAGCACACCTCGGCTCTGTCGGCAAGATTCTATGAAAGGAAGCTGATGCAGCAGAAATGTGTGAGCTATTTTGCCATGGGGCAGGTTAACTGGGATGTAGGAGAGGGGCTGGCTCCTCCCTCCCTGCTATGGGCTGCAACCCACCACAGCACTCCAAAACTTGCCAGCTCTCAGAGGCTGAGTTTAACTGAGCCGAGTTGGAGATGGAGTAACTGAAACTCAGCAAGTCTCAGAATATTTGTTGTTCTGCCTTGCACGAACTCACACAAATCTGTTTTTCAAGGTTTATGGCAAAACCCCCTCACGGAGCTCAGCCCAGGCTAGAGCTCCTTTCTGCATCATTAATTCCTTGACTTGTTTTTCTTTTTCCAGAGTTCTCTGCAGGTCATTCTTTTCCAGTGCAGCAAAGGATGGAAGAGCACATTGAAACAATTATTGATAAATAGTTGCATCTCAAAGCTACACAGAGCCATTATTTCTCAAAGATGCAAACACAAAGTGATTTTGCATCGTGAGAATTATTTTCCTATTTGAAACACAGAATCGCTCTCAAATAGCTTTAAAACCCTCATTGTAGTGGAGCGTCCCGTTTGTTCCATTAACTACTCACAGAGTCAACTGAAGAACCACTGTTATTAATTTCAATGGAACACTAAAATGCAGTTCATTTGCTGTAATTGCAGGCCCATCACCTAAAGACCCAGGAAAAGCTTTTAATCCGAGGCATTTTTAGAAGGGTATGATTACATCAGATATCTTCATAAGGTGCATAATTACCAGGGCACCAATGACAAAGAAACACAAAGAGCCAAATTTCCCAGGCCGTTAGAGAGTGGGCCCTGCTTGCCAGCCTGGGACCATTGGTGTGTGGGGTGCTGGGGTGGGCTCCAGAGGTGGGGGACCTCTCCAAGAACCAGCTGTGGTAGAACCAGCTCCAAGAACCAGTCTTGCCCCAGATGGGAAACAGAAAATCCAGCAGTTGTCCTGGTGCCACCCTGAACCCCCAGCTCAGAGCAGCCTTTACACCTCCCTGTGTGCTAGGTGCCAGGCGATGGGGCAGGAATACCCTGGGAGCCTGGAGGAGGCACTAGTGGGCTGGAAGATGCCTTGGAAAAAACAGCACTTGAGGCAGTTGTAGAGAATCAGCCAGGGGATGTTGAAGGGAAGCAGCAGTTGTAGGGGCTGCAGGGGGACAGTGGTCAGGAAATACGCAAAAGGGCCAGAAAAAATGGTGGAAAGTTTGGGAAGAAATATCTGAAGCTAAATGCTATTTGGTTTAAGGATGAGAAAGACTCTGTGAGGTGCAAAATATTCAGCAGAATGAAATTTCACACCAAGGTGAAAACCACAGATGGGTTGGTGTGGTTTTCACCCTGGGGTGAAAACAGGAGAAAACCTGCTGCGTCTGGAGAGCTAACCCCGGATCCCTGACCAGCTCCACAGGATGGCATGAGGGCTGCAGTGGCTCCTGGCCTGTCCTGGCTGCCCTCTCAGCCACCACCCCGTGCCAAGCTGCCAGGCCTGCCAGCCACACTCACACACAGCCAGAAGGGACCGCCTGGTTGAAATTTGAGGTCTTTGGCACCCTGACTCTGCTCAATCAAAGCAAACCGCACAGCACCTCTGGCACGTCTGGGGGAAGAGGCAACTCCAGCTGGAGGGAAGAAGAAAGGAAAACCTTCAATTTTCCTTGGCTGTTTTGCTCAAGGAGGCACAGCCACAATCATCTGCTAGGACTCCTCAAGGCGGCTGCGGCCCGGAGGTGTCCTGGCAGGACTCACAGCCACGGGCAGGGGTTCAGTGCAAGACCATGACTCCAAGCAGGTCCTTTGTACTCACAAACCTGACTCACAGAGGAAATTTAGATCTGTATGAACACAGAGATGCCAGAAAATCAACCCACTTAAATCAGGCATTTGAAATGCATTAACATCCCTTTCCTTTGGCTCTTGGCTTCAGTCCTCTCTGGCTTTAAGCACTGCTGAATGCTGAGCACTGGCTGCAGCAGTGGAGGGGCAAGAGAGCTGAAGATGTTTCTTTCCAGGGGTTTTGCCAGTAAAGAGGAGCCACCTCTTGCTGCATCCTGCAACAGGGGACACTTTAACTGATTGCAAAAAGAGTTAAGTGTACTTAGAACCTTGGTAGATGAGGGCTAAGGTGGGTAATAGCCACAACAGAAGTAGCTGCTTGGGAAGCAATTTAATTAATAGAAATGTAAGAAACAAAAAGGTCAAGCCTTGCCTCTGCTGTGCTGCATTTAATCTGCACATGTACACAGGACTTCAGCCTCGCGGGTGTTGGTTTTTTTTTTCAGCTGGCACATTTCCCTAAACACGATAGCATTTTTTAACTTTAGTGGATGACATTTTGTAATATGTTTAAGGATCTGTAATATTTTATGCTTACAGCTTTTTGCTATTGTTGTTCCAATATGGCACTGATGCCGGAATTAAAGTTTAATATGATTAGAAAGCTCAATTGTATAACCAAGGGGTTATACTCTTTATCTATTCTAATCTGATTAAAAGGCTTCTCTTCTGTAGCTTTCCACAATCACTTTATAGCAAAACCTGGGAGCAAAGCAACCAGCACTTTGGTTTGTTCCAGATCATACAAAATACCAAATTGATTCCTTAATTGTGTACTTAATTCCTTGCCCTACAAAGCTGTGTCCAAACTGCAAACCCAGCTTGTTTGGCTTTAGTGGAGCTGTTCACTGAGAAAGGGCTGTGGAACCAGAAGCCCAGGCTTGCCCTAAGGCTCAATAGCTGCCTGATGGGCAGAAAAAAGGCATTTTTGGTGTTGCTGCCTGGTGGTTTTGCATCACCATGTACTATGCTTTGGGGTAAAAAGAGATTTGGCAGACAAGCCCACTGCCCAGCAGAGGTTATTCTGTGTGCTGTGGATCCATAGGGTTAGCAAGCATAGCTAAATTAGAGAGTGCTCCTGATGTGTTTGTATGAACCCCTGCACCTTAGAAGTGGGGGGTGGTTGTTCTGCAGAGCACCTCCCTCCAAGGCCCCCCAAAACCCCCAGGTCACCACCAGGACCACCAGCTCCCATGGAGGTGAAGCTGGTATTCGCCACCACAGCAGGCTGCTGTGGGATGCAAAGTGGCCTCAAAGCTATTCCCTCTCCTCTCTGAACATCAGCCACGGTCTCTACAGGGTCTCTACACCTGGTTGCTGTGGCTAAGCCAGGGTAGGAAAGGTCTGGAAGTCAAGGCTACTACTTGTGAAGGAGAACAAAGAGGGGCAGCCCCTCCTAGATGTGGTATTTGCCCTTTAGAGTCACAGAGCAGGCTCTGCCCTTCTATTTCATGCCCAATTCCTCCCCAGCTTGTGATGGGAGCGCTTGGCCCTCCTCCCTCCTTCTGCACACAAACTTGGCTTTCCCCAGTGAGGAGCATGCTGTTTGTTTGGCTGTGCTTACAACCCAGAGACTCCCCCAGCCAGCCTTTACCAGCATAGCTCAACAACACAAACAACCCCCAAACCCAACCATATTCCTTCTCCTAATCAGCTCCAGGCCCCGTGGATGCCACAGCTGACACTGAGCAGGCTGTCTGTAACCACTCTTGAACTGATTTGATTTCTGAGTTTCCTGTGTGACTCTACAGAAGGGATTTCATCACCACTGTCAGCTGCAATGCATCACTGACATGGGTGTTGCATCCATACTCTGCTGCTATTCAGGAGACTCAGCCACGTGAGGTAAGGCAACAAACAGAAGGGCAACATCAACATTTAGTTGAGTAAGATTTCTTATTCATATAATGTTATTTGAATTGTCCCAGAAGTATAAAGTCTAAAACCTTCTCATCCTCTGAGCAACATGTAATTTAAGAATTGTTCTTCACTAGCAAGACAATTTATTTCAGGTGTGGCAAGGTCTCTCCTTTCTCTATGTGTCTGCAAAGAACCTCTTTTTAGGTACCTAAGCTCACCTAGAAGCTGCCTGAGACAGCTGGGATGAGGATGTTCACTGACCTTCCTTGGCATTACACCACCTTTTCCCTTGTCCTGCCTGGCATGCACATACCTTTTAAGTCATCAGGATTTCCCACCTTAGTTTGTTACTGCATGTTTATGAGCCATTAAAATTGCCTCAGAAGTAAAAAGTAAGTTTTTTTTTTTTTTAAAAAGAATTTGCCTTGCTTCTGATGTTGTCTGGGTCACATTCTGAGAACCAAGCTCAGATTTTCATCATATCCACCCCAGATCTATTACAGAATTTTAAAATATATTCTTACTATATATTTTGCATTTTTCTGTGGCACTGTGGCATTGATTTTCCCCTCAGTTGTTCATGACTGTAAGGAAAAAGTTCAGCATGGCAAACAAGCTTTCTACATTTCACTTTATTGGCATGCTGTGATGCAGAATAAGCTCTTTCACATTCTTAGCTGGGGATCCCCAGGGTTGTTTGGAAAAGGCGTTCCTTCCATGAAGTGCCAGCACACAGATGACCAAGTCCACCACCTTACACAAGCGCTGTGCACCTCCCCCTGCAGCAATGAACTCAATTATCTGTCTGTAAAACCAAAACTCTGATGGTCTGGCTCCTACCTTACAAGCAACACCAGACCTCATAATCTACTGGCAGATGTGGCAGGTTTCTTCTGCCTTTCTGTGCACAGGCACGGCTCTCTTTTAAAGGAACTCAACTCTTCATAACTACTGCAAGGAGCAGCAATACAGAGTCTGGGCATCTTTACTGCAAATCACTGAGAAATTGTTTTTAGACTCAGTCTACCATTGCAGACATCTAAGGATAGAGCATCCTTGCCTGCAGGAGACGGAGATGGGAATTGATAACCAGGAGGCTCAAGTTTCAGCTGTAGAACTGATGTTTCCAGCAAGACTGTCTCCTTGCATCAAGTCTGTGCTGTGAAAACACCCTCCAGCTGATCAGTACCAGCTGCCTTGGAGGGGGAAAGAGGAAACGCTACTTGTGGCAAAGTACCATAAAGCACAGACCTTACCTCCACTTCAGAAACACTTCTCAGTGCTGGGATTAATGGTTAAACAGCTGGTATGTCACCCTGGCAGGGTGAGCATACCCTCAGGCCTTTATGGTACATTCACCAACTGTAATTTATGATAAATCACAGGAGAGAAAAAATTATCTTTAAACAAGTCTGCACTGAGCTCCCCGTATCTTTTGCAAAGAGTGAGACAACACTTCTGAGTTATTACAATGTGTAGAATGAACTTTTATTTTCATTCATCCTTCATTAATACCATACAATTAGATAGCAATATTTGGAAAAAAAAATTGAAATAATTTAAAATAGAAGGCACAGAAAACCAAACCAAACTATGCTGCTACAAGAGAAAGGGGAAAGAGGATTCAAGAAGTGAATTTATTCTGAAGTTTTATCGCTTAGATATTCTGATCAAAAGCTACAGCACACAGAAACAAAACTGCACAGTTTAAGCTAACCCATGCTTTTGCTACATTTAACATATAAAAGGAAAAAAAAATTCTAAAAATATTTTTTTCAGGATTTTGAATGAAAAGTGTAATTTTTAAAATAAAAACCACTAAATCTAGTACATATGTCAAAAACTTCCCTAAAGCCTACACACTAAGATGTACTTCACAAAAAAGTCTGCATAAGGGCAAAGCATACAGTTAAACACCATCTGGGGATGGGAGAAAACTGTTTTTTTCTGACTGATTAGTCAGAGTATCAAATAAATTTGGTGTTTGCTTCAGAAACAAGGATTCTCACTACAGTAATATACTGGACAGGACATTATTTTGTATTTTAATATTATGAAATTAAACCAATAGTATACATTACATAGAGGAATAAAACCATATGAGATTCTTAGCTTTTTTTTTCTTTTTTTTCCTTTTATTTTTTTTTTTTTTTTTGTTTTTGCCAAAGAGTAACTTTATTTCTTTTGAAAACAAAGCTACTGGAATTGATGACATGCAATAATATGCCCCGATATTACACCAGCTGAGTTTGAAAATAAAGTTCATGCTTCACAATTGAAATATGCTGTGACTCTCAAATACATTCTCTGGTAATTAATAATACAATACAGAGGTCATTCATTAAATCAGTTCAGGCTGGGAACCTGGTTTATAAACGAAGCTCTTTTCAAATATTGAGAACACTGACAACACACAGGGTTAGCTCCAGGTCAGCACATTTCTTTCTGTGCTCCACCCCTCTTTTCTAAAACAAGTGGGTGCTTAGCCTGCAAATATCATGGAAAGGCAAAGTCTAGAAGTTACAGGTTGGTTTGTAAAAATATTAAATACAATCCAAGACAAACAGTATTACTGAAAACTTAATAGCAGGTGCTCTCTAAAGGGAAAAAAAAATCCTGAAATGCAAAAGAGCTCTTTTCAGCAACTGATATCAAGGCATTTGCACATTTGTAAAGAGGTGACAGTAAGAGTGAACTTTGCAGCTTACTTTGCAGTTGGACTTGAAATCAAAGAGCTTTCCTTCCAGCCTGCTCACCTGTAAACCATAACATATGGTTTCTTAATAGCTTGCTTTTTTCCCTGGAAATAATTCTCTCATTTAGAAAGTACTAGTCAAAGTATTGTTTCCACACTTGAATAAAGAGAGCTGACAACTACAATAGAAACGGTAAAAATGATCCTCATAAAAATGTTCATCAAAATTCTCTGACATAGCAAAACATTCATTTGTAAAGCACTGCAAGCCATTCACTCAAAGGAGACCTTGGGCACACGAATCCTTGCCAGCACTGCAACGGGAATCACTTCCGTATTTCTTGTGTAGGGTACAAACTCTGTAATATATTAAAGTTTCCTAACAAAAAGTCCAATTATTGCACTTTATAAAAATTCTAGTAATATCAGGCTTTTTTCCTACTTTTCTATGAACATTGATGCCTAGTAAGAAAAATTTGGGGGACCAACTGATTTGTGATGAGTAAGATGGAATACTTGAAGCAGTCCAAAATATGGGGGATCAAACCAGAAAGGTTTACAAAATGAAGAGATGTAACCTTTGGAAACAGGCTTTGGTTCACAGCAGCAGACAGATGTGTCATTCTGGTACTGACACATGTTCTCTTTGCCAGGAAGAGAGGGCACATGAATGTTACATTTATATATCACAACACAACTTGAGGACTTTGCAGAGAAACCCAAAGAACAGCTAAGTCCTTCTGCAGACCCTACAAGCCTGATGGGAAAAGCTCAGTGACAGCCATGGTGCAGTGGGGGTTTCTCTGTGAGCTCGAATATATCTGCATTTGTGTCAGCAATAGACATAGCAAACAGGAATAGCTATTTCAGGATGGCAGAACAGGTAGAGTAAGTCTGAGAGGCCTGTAAAAAAGGAACATACAGCAGTTTTGGCCCTGCTTTTAACCAGCTGTATCAATAGGGGGGAAAAAGAGGAGATTTTTGTGCCAGCTATCTAGAAAAAGATGCTGCTTGAACCAAATTGATTCACAACTCTATATGAGGCTCCCAGGCCAGCAAATCACTGTTAAAGTCACTTTGTTCCTCTGCTCCTTCAGCATGGGAACGAGTGCAGAATGACTCATTCCAACCGTGGATAGTCCGTTTACAGCAACAATCATATCACCACACCTAAAAAACACAAGAAGAAAGAAGAACACATTATGAGACCTGCTCTGCAGTAATTAGCACACACCAACAAACAGCACTGCACTGCTGGGGTGGTAGGAGGTAGGTACTTTGCTCCTTTGATTCAGGCTGGAAGTGTCACTAAAGTTCCCAAAGCAGTTCAATTTGAAGTCTGTCCTACTACTGAATGATGCCCCTGCCCATTCCAGGAGGGTTGGACAAGATAACTTTTTAAAGGTCCCTTCCAACTTCCAACTGCTCAAGGATTAATCTGAAACTCATCTGGGAAATTCCCAAATCACTCTATTTCCATTCTAATACCAATATGCTTCTGCATTTAAGAACTGACCTGTATAGAAACATGAGAAGAGACATTTGGGAAGACCTAATGGAGTCAAGAGAAATGAGATACCATGTGCATGACAGAAGCACTTCTGTTTGTTTGTGTGGATTATAACACATTTACACCAAACATGCCTTTACTGTAGGAGGTGTAAGTAAAGATATTATGGTTACCAACCAACCACATTCCAACTAAGAACCTTGTTTTCAGTGGCTTATGATTTTGTCAAATATAACCATTTGGCTTGAAATGTCCCTCAGCAGATGGTTCAATTGCAGCATCTCTGCATTTTGGATTGGGTAACAGAATTTGTGAGGGTGCCATTTGCTGGCCCTGAAAAAAATGACCTCAAAGGGTTAAGTTCTGGTTTTTAAAACCTCAAGAGAAACTTCAAAAATCCACCTAATTTCTTTCTGTTTTGAGCACGTTCCTTCTCTAGACACCTCTGCTTTGCAACTTGAGTGTGTGACATTCCCCAAAGTAGTCAAATGTGACTTGGAGATCAAACAGGACTTTTCCTGAAACTGATCCTCTAAAGTATTGAAGGCACCTATATGGGTGGCAGAAAGAAGCTCTCCTGAGCTTTCCCTAGGGCAGAGCAGAGGAAGAGGGAGCAGAGTTACCAACACCAGTCAAATGTGCACTCAAAAGTCCTTCTCTCCTGAACCAAGGAACCCCATCACCCAAACCCAAAGTGCTACAGTTCACTGCATGACATCTCACTCCCACAGCCTTTCCAAGGAAGCCATTTTGCCTTCTATAAAATCACACCAGACAGATCATGTAAGCAGAAAACTGTCTAAACTATTGAACTGTGAAGTTATTTATTCCCTTCCTCTCCAGCCTAACATTTAGATAATTTAAACAAAATGGAACAGCTTTAGAAGAGACCTGTCCCACAATAACTCCAGGTGCAGGTTCGAAGGGGCAGATGGCCCGTTTTTAAGTCCATATTTTGAGTAAAACAGACATTTGAAAAGAGAGCACTACGTCACATTATCACACAAGAGCGTATTTTCCATAGGTTACAAGGGGGTAAATGTGACCATAATGATTCTTCCACTCTTCTTAGGAATGATGCTTGAACTTCCACTTGTGTAAAGACTTCTAGTTATTAAGTCTCTAATCTGAAATAATTTGAGTTGAACCGAGATCTTTAATTTAATCCAAACTGTTCCACAGTTTAAAAAAAAAGTAATTTTATGTTCAGCCAAGTTATTTTTTCATTTATTTATTTAGTCACTGAACTGAAAAATCAATTACTGTCAAGGCTCTAGGCATAAGTACATTCTTTTCTTAAGACACTTTGTAAGAATATCTGCATGTAAAAATCATGCCATGAAACTTCAAGTTGTATATTCTTGACTATCACCTTCACAAAAAATCAAGTTTATGAACAAGAGAACAACCCTTAATGGGAATTTTACGTCCTAGTTCTGAACTAATCGTACATGAGGCTAAGATGTATATCTGGATACCAAACCTGGGACCTGCATCCAAATGTAATGTGTAAGCAAAATCATACAATCTTTAAGGTCAGAAGGGACCTCAGGAGCTCTACAGCCCAACCTTCTACTGCAAGCAAGGTCAGCTGTAAGCTGTGACCAGGACTCCCAGGGCTTTACCCAGTAGTCACAGAAACCTCCTAGGGCAGAGACCATGCAACTTATGCCATTGCCTGACCATCGTCATGGGGAAATAGTTTCTTCTCATAACCAACCTCAAGCTCTTTAGTTCAATTTGTGCCTGTTGTCACTCATCCTCTCACCCTGCACCATTGGGCCCTGTCTCCTTGACAATGTGCAGGTAAGTACTGGAAAGGGCTGCTGGCTGCCCCTGAAGCCTTCTCCTTGTGGGGCAAGTGCTCCAGCTCCACCATCTCAGGGGCTTCTGCTGAACTCGCTTCATTTATCAGTGACTTTCCTGCCAGCTAATGACTGGGTAATGCCATGGGGACTTGGGTCCTTAATCTTTTCAGAAGTCTTTATCATGTACTTTCTTGCCCTTCTATTAAAGCAGCAGCACCCATCTTCAGTATCAGTTTCCAGTGGCTTCAGAAGGCTATGTGAAAGCATAAAGCAGTTTTGCCCACTTTGCAGAAGTGAAGCTCTAACTTTTAGCTGTTTTATAGGAAGACAAAAACTAGCTAGTTCTGCACATTTACAGTGCACATTCTCTTGGCCTAATGTGGAGTTCAACAGGGAGACAGCAGGTGACATCAGCAGCACAACTGAGGAAGATCACAGGAGGTGCCATCTCCTCTGAGGTGCCCCTTCCCCAACAGAGACACCCTGTTACCTCCCTGCATCCCACTCATCAGGGAGGGAAATGCACTACAGAGCTGCATGGTCCAGCAGCCCAAGATGCATCTCCTTAAGCAATTAGTTGCACGTAACTATTTAAAAGTGGTTCCTTATTGTTGCTTTTATTACTATTTTTATTACTTCTCCCATTGCTACTTTGGCTTACTTTAATCTCCCGTCGAAGTAGGCAGGAGTTCCCAGAACAATGGTTTTAATGAAGAAGGGCTGGTTGGTGTGGTTCTCCTCGTAGCCCCCGACGATGCTGAAGCCCCAGCTGCCCAGGTTGCTCCGCCGCAGCACCACGTCATGGCAGCTGTGCAGGCAGCTGCCAAATGGAAGCACAGGACAACAAGAGAAAAAGCCATGTATGGTTCCACAGTAGGCACAACAGCTGCTATCTCACCATTACCACTGAGCTGAGTGCGGCAGAGAAGGGAAGGGAGGTGATTAGACCTCTGTTCCCAAAGTCATTTTGCAATATTCAAACCAATTACCAAAAAATCCCATAATCTTGAGACAGAAAAGTGCTTTAAAAGAAGTAATGCAGTGTTAGAATAATTACTTAAACACTTAGTTAACTCTTCAAACTGACAGTAACAGAACTGCATTTTTGGATTCCACAGGTGGCAACAATGTGGGTGGAAAATCAATACCTGATGTGTTCAGTCTGCAAGTCAAAAATGCAGAGCATCTGTCTTCCACCCCTAGCCAATTTAAGCTTTTACTACTTTAAGTAAAAATTAAAAACCCATGCACAATCTTCATTACCTCTGTACTGATTCATCACCAGTAATGAAAATATAAATGACTAACCATTTTATTACAAAGAATGTAAATAATTCAGATCACACTTCACTAACTATATGTTATCAGCCCTAGTGAAAATTAATTCTCACCAGTAAAGTTGGCAATGACTGTAACTTAAAAAATAAACAGACAAAGAAATTAACTTTTCAGTAAGAAGATACCAAGTTCCTTACGGTTGTTTGGCACTGCTTTAAAGCACAATGCATAGCATAATGTTAGGAGCACAAATGGCATCTGTAGCATGAAAGAAATAAACCACTAGGTAGGAAATAAACTGCTGCTAAAGCATGAAAAGGAAGTATATTTACCAAAACTGAGAGCCATTTATTAAGATTACTCATTAATACTTAATTAGAAGATAAATTAATTGACAGTTAAACTCAGAAAAAGTGAAACCTCTGTAGGGCCAATGCATGGCTCTGTTATCTTCAGCTGCATTCTGCTCTCAGTCAGGTTCGTGTTGTGATTTTACACTTGAAGTACAGATCTGGTAAATCCATCAGAGGGAAAGGAATTAACCTGCATGCCCTGACTAAAGTTAACAACTCTACTAGCTGCAGAAGGAATTCTTCTTGATAACAATGATGCCAGAATGAGATTACAGCTGCAGCTTTGAGAGAGTGAGGAGTACAAATGAAGTGATGTCCATCAGATTGCAGAGTAGCTAAGGGGAGGAAGCTTGCTGCAAATCTCTAAGAGTTTTTGTGTTTGGCAGAGATGGTAGTGGACTCTTGAAAAAAAAAAAACAAAACACTGTGAGCCTATAGTTACACAGCTACAGTCTTGGCAGAGGACATGTCAAGAGTCTGTCAGAATGGCCAAAATCTGATGCAATATTCTGAAGTTAAGTATTTGGCCTCATGAACTTAGGTAGCAGATTAGCAAAGAGACAGATGGATATATACTTGGTGGTTTTATTAGTAATTTCTCTGATTTTAGATATTCTACAGAAAGTCACAGTACAATAAAACAATAAAAAAATATTAATTCTGTCTGAACAGAAGACTCCACATGGCTAGTTACTACGATTTGTGAAGGGACAAAACCAGTCTATTCATCTTCGAGTTTGCTAAGGAAACATTGCTCCTGTTCACAGCCCACTTTCTAAGCACACTGCCAACTGAATACAGCTGAGATGGCCAGGTAGAAATAAGGGCAGATGTGCTGCAACTATGCAGGTCTCTGCTTCTTTATGTCTCTTGCAGGACTTAGCTCGAAGCACCTAAATAAGTACTTAACCAATTAATTCCGTACCTTGGAAGTCCCAGCCACATGACCCAGGATGGTGACCAGCTGGCATCGTATTCATTTTCACTGATGGTACTCAATTGTTCCTCATCAGCCTGGGGCTGTTCCTCCACAATCTGGACTTCCAGGGCTTTCAGGGCAACTACTGAAGAGGCAGCACTAGCCTTCAGCATGGCCACGGCCTCGCTGTGACTCAGGTTGGTGAGATCAATCCCGTTGATGTTCAGCAGCACATCACCTGTGCAAAGCCACGAGGGAGAGCACATCAGTCTGACAGTCCTGCCCACCCACACACCTCCCAGGCCAGGGTCTCACTCCATACTACAGTCTTTGGACCTGAGACAGTCTGAACTAACAGACTAGGAGCTCTGAAGCCTTTATATTGTCAGTTTGAAACTTTAATGTATTGAGCTTCTATCAAATTGGATCAGTGTAATTTATTTCCACATACACACCAAATACTGTGACTCCTATGTATAATGCCCTGAGAATCTGAAATAGAAATTACTTAAGTACCTCATCAGCTTGGCTGCAACTGCTGCTGCAGATGCCATGACACAACTGTTTCCAGATGAGGATCTTGGGCTCACCCTAACTTTAAAAGTGAAGGAAGAATGATGGCAGGAACAATGCAGGCACCTCAAAGTAACCAATTATTGGAGACAGGTGAGGTTCCACAGAGTGCTTTAATTCATCTGGTTTTAATAACTTGTCACTTGGAAGAAGAAAATTGAATTCAAAAACTACTGGAAAGTTTGGTACAAAACTCAGTTAATCCAAAGACAGAAAAGAAGCATCTCTACAAAGCTAATCTGGAAAATATCAAAGCCAGAAAAAGATTTCCACAATTTCAGTTTTATGTTTTTTAAAAAGCCCCAGGATATAAACAAGAACGTTATTAACTATCCAGTGGCAGACTCCTTTTTCAAACAACGTCTCACCAATGAAAGCCACAAAAAACAGAGCAAAAGTGCAAACGCCTGGGTCACATTTGGTATGAGACTCAGTTTTTGAAAGGCTTTTCCTCCCAGTAGCTTCTGCGGCCACTTTAACGTTACACAATGAAAGAACAATAGCGATTGTTCTATCAAGTGTGTTTTTCATAGTAGTACAGAAAAAGAAAGCATACCTGCTGGTGTGTGGGTGTAAATCTCCCTTTCTCAGAAACATAGAAAGATGCTCCCACACTGTTCTTTTAAATGTACAATCTGTGAAGTTTTTCCCTAAATTTCTTTCTTGAAACATTCTGTAATTCTGTGAACTGTGAATCACAGAGATCCCAAAGGCAGTCTCTGATTCACATATGACATAATACATTTTAATCATCAAATGCTTTGCTATCCATTATGCAGGACTGCCTTCATCTAACTTCTAAGGTGGCCTAACTTCTGCCACCTTATTCTCTTTTACAAAGCCAGGGAACAAGGACAGGTGTTGCAGCACCCTCAAAGACCAGCAAACTCATGATGTCCCAGAGGACAAGAAAGCTTTTGGGAACCAGGATTAACACTGATGAAGCTTCTTTTGGGGCAAATTTTATGTGGGTGAGCTGTAGCCTGTCAGCAGAGCTTCTCTGCTGTTCAGGTATTACACCAGGGAGCAGAGATTCCTTGGACAGAGATGTGGTACAACCCACTAAATCACACATGAAAACAGGATGTGTCTGCATCACAGCAGACCCTCAGCTCAGGGGAATACCATCAGCTTTAAAGAATTTAACCATACATTTCCTGATCCTATCCACTTCCCCTGCTATCATGCTGTAAACATCCCCTTCCCATAAAAGGTGAAAGTGCAACATGAAATACTGTATTTCCATTATTAAATCATGAAGAAAAGCATCCATAAGCATTTTCCTACATCCGTGACAAGATTTTTTGACACCACCTGATTCCAGAGAACACAGTGATCAAAAAGCAACCAGAAGCAGCCCTGCCACCAGGGAAGGCAAACCCCACCTCGTTTAATCCTGCCGTCTCTTGCCAAGCACCCGTGAGGCTGCACACTTGTCACAAAGATGGGCAGTTCGCCACTTTTGCTGCCTCTGCCTCCTGCCACTGTCATTCCCAGAGATTCATGTGGCTCTTTTTTCACAGTAATGTGCTTTTCTTGGCATGTAACACACTGGGAGAGATCCTGTTCAATAAGGAAAAATAACATTGTTAAAACTAAGGAAGAAAAACCAAGCAAACAAAAACTGAAAACCAGAACAAATCAACTAAATAACACACCAAAGCCACACTTTGGCACGTTAATGGAACAGTTTAAAATGACAAAGTACCAGAAACCAGCTTTGGCTGGATTTCTTCTGGGTCAAATCCCCGATTCCTCCAAAAAAGACCCCAATTCACTAACAAAAACCCCTGGATGTAGATACTTAAACACAGATAGAAAGCTTATAAAGGCCTATCTTGAAATCCCACTCTAGTTTTTGTTTATATCCTACACTGGAAGAAGCTAAATTTTAGGGCTGCACTACAAAACCATATGGTCAAAAGTCTGGAGACAAACCAGATAAACATCTTTTAAAGTCTTGGTGAACATCAGCATTACTTCATTTGTCAGTAGAATATGCCCCAGAACTACAAAGAAGCTCTTAAGAAATGAAAACATGTTTTCATGATGACAGTAAGAGACTCTTTAAAGCCCTTATGCATCATGTTCTCTTTTGCAGCTGGTATGTAGAACCCCCAGAGCACAAACTAAGGCCAATTGATACTAATGGCTTGTAATGGGTACCTTGGGCAGCCTCCCTAATGATTATAATGAAGACTCAAGCTTGAAACAGGAAGAGATCCTATATTAAATTTTCCAATAACTGAATGATGAAGTTCAGCCTGTATTCAGTTCTGATCAATAAAAAAAGATCTAAATCTAAATCAAAGTAAATTTTATTTGCCAAAGCCTTTCCCTCAGGTTATTAAGTAAAAGATTCAAACTACTGCACATACACCTGTAGTAGCATCTTAAATTGACAGAATACTTGCAAGGAATCCAAAATAATGAAAGAAATAACCTGGGATATTCTTCAAAATGCATATATGTATATACTCTCCTGCCTTCTCTTGGAAAATGACAACATTGTCTTCTTTGACCTCCAATGCCATGTGCTCCTGACTGGCTCTGCTCCTCACATACACATTAATCATGGAAGCAGCTATATGTAAACACATCACAGCTTATAAAGACAGTTCATTTCTCTGGCTTCAGGACTGGCTGCTGCCACACAATCATACAAACATATTTAAAGCCACAAGGCTTCAAAGCTAACTGCAGGTTAATGAGAGAAAGATAAATGATACAAAATACCAGAAACATTCACTTGCTGTTACATGGGACTTCCAGTTTTAAAAGAGCCCACAAATGGCATTGATTTGTGAGGGAAATCCACTCATCCAACTTTGGATCAACTGTGGTAAGAGCAGAGCTCATGCTGGCACATGCAAACTTGCCTCAAGCTCTGCTATCAACAAACTAATCACTGCGTGGGTATAGCCCAGTGCTGTAGCCATGGTATTCAGGAGCCTCACCTTTATCCCTCAGGAGGGAAACAACCTTCCTGAAGCCTCATTTGTTCTCTTCTGAAATGATCCCCACTTTTAAAAGAAAATCCTATCAACGCATGTTAGTTATCCCAACAGAAGTATATGATGCTAAATAGTAAAGCAAATACAGTGGACTGGTGGAAAGGTGGATTTGTTGACATGGTCAGTATCACCATTATTTCACAAAGTCAACTTCTTCAGAGTGAGAAGTTGCATTTTTCTAATTACAAGGACATCTCGAGCACAGGCTCTATTTTAGCATGTCTTCCAAATAGTACTAGCTTCATGAAAGTCTCTTCATTTTGCCTTTCTCTCCCTGCTTGAGACTCAGCAGCCTTGCAGCCAGGACTGGTGACTCATGAAGGAGATGACACATCCCTCCAACATGCTCTTTATAAGCTAGATGGTGGGCACCTCACATCTTTCCTGGCTGCAGCCAGCACAGAGCAACAGAAAGTACAACAGTATTGAATGACAGCCCTTCCCATGCAGGAGTACCAGCCACTGGCTTAGACAAGGTCTAACAACTACAGCTGTATGAACTCATGGAACTTGCTTCTTTCACTGTAGTCAGCAAATCCAAAAACATACTGAAAACCTGTTGTGTATCTTTTGTTCCTACACCACACATGATGCAGGACTTGAGAACTTGGAAGTTATCATCATTTTTTTATTAATACAATAAAAAAATAATATAACCCTTTTTTCTAGCTTTGCCTTGCTACCCACATCAGCACATGAGTAAAGCAGTATTTTTTCCTTTCAGAAGGAGAAGAACCAACCTTATGTGAGTTAGGTCTGCTGTGAAACAGCTGCTGGGACTGGTGCTGGTGTGAGCTGCTGTTGTGAGTCCCAGTGTCTCGGATAATGCTGACTGTCTGTGACTTCAGGGGTCTAGAGATGATCAAGTTGACTCTCTCCCCGCTTGCCTGTTGAATACATTACATCATCAAATGTCATCAAGTTTGAGAGGATACTGATTATTAGAAAGGGAGGAAAACATATGACAGCATGTGAAACAAGACAACAGCAGACCTTGTTTTCCAGTTCCTTTTTAGACTGCACACTACTTTACTTGCTTCATATTGCAATTCCCTCCAAAATGGAGGGGAAATTAACATTCCTCCTTCACCTCTGATGTTGTCTTTACATCAGCTAAAAATCCTTTGTCCAAAGGACCATTTCTCACTCTGTGTTAGAAAGCTCCAAACATTAAAATTCATCCCATTCCATTTGCAGCCTCTGTGAACTCCAGTAACACATAGCAATAAATGGATGAAATGCCTATGTGATAGCTCCAAGATCTGCAGCTTTTGATCAAAAGCTCTGAACACCTCTGGTACTTCCCCAAGACAACTGCAAGAAAGATGTTATCCATGAGCATAACCATAGTATTCTGGATTTTGGGGAATTTATTAGATGTTAATAAAACATCAGCTCTTTTTATTGCAGCAAAGCCACACCTCAAAAGGTAAAAGTTATGTAGTGCTAAATTCCAATCACTGTATACAGAAGTTGGGGAACTGAAAATACAATTTCCAAGATCATTGTTATTTTAATTTCACTGCAAGGAAAAAACTTGAAATTATTCCTGAAACAAGTATTTACTACTCCTTTGTATCAGAGTTGCCTCTGTGGTACTTTAAGCAATGGTGACTGCACTAGACTGCAGGAATATACTACTGGTATATTCCAACTTTCCTAAAAACAAAGGTATTTTTACCAACCTCCCATCAGCAGGAAATAGCAAAGTGCTGCATCTGTTTCCTTACAGACTGGGAGAAAGGCATGGAGTGAAGGTTTTCCTGTGGCGACACAGATGGGTCATATGTCACACTGCAACGAGCTTTGGGTAGTATTTGTGTCCAGGACATAACCAGACATTGGAAATAACCCTTTTCTGAACACTCAGAAAATTATTTGCACTATGCAGAACTCATGGAAAACCTCTATTTGACTTCCCAGCTGCTACCTGTTGACTCTAACATCTGACAAATTACTTTCTTGTTTTAACTCAATTCCATGCACAGGAAAAGCAATAAAAAACAAAGCCCACTTCTATAGAGCTTACTGAGAGATTAAAATACAATACATACATAAACAGAATAATAATAATCCTCTTTTTTTTCTTCTCCCCTGCTAAGCAGTATGCTACAATAGGCTATTCTCCTTGCTACACAAGCTGTCTTCTAACCTTCAGGCTGCATTCCAGGGAAGACTAATGCATTTTTCACTTCTGAGGAAGTGAAGTTCATCTGGTAGGTGCCAAAGCAGGTGCTGTTCTTCACTCTTATTTTCAAAACATAAATCACCGTAAATTACATTGACACAGGCTTTTAGGCCTCTCACAAGCTGTTCTGCCTGGGAACAGACTCTAGAAATAAAGCCAAGCCAGGGGCTCAGGCAGGGAAAGCGAATTACCTGTATGACCTGAGCAGCGAGCTCGGGCGTGCCGTGCTTCAGGTCGTGCCCGTTAATGGCCAGCACGCGGTCGTTGCTGCAGAGCCGGCCGTCCTGGGCGGCCAAGCCCCCTTCCAGGAGGTCGAGGATGAACACCCCCGGCTCGTCCGTCCTGCGCACCAGCTTGATGCCGAGCTGCTCGCTGGAGTCGCGCTTGTGCAGGGTCACCTGGAAGCTGTCCTCGCGCGCGGAGCCCGGCGCGTCGGCATGGCCGTGCGCGCGGCTGCCGAACCGCCGCTCCCGCAGCACCGTCAGCTGCAGCACCGAGCACGGCTGCGACAGCACGGCCCGCGCGTGGTTGTGGGACACGTTGCTGATGTCGAAGCTGTTCACCTGCCAACCACAGCAAAAGAAGTCACAAGGACGTTTTCGCATGTTTAGTTAAGTCCTTCCCAAAGTCAATTCGCTCACTGCAAAACCAGCCTTGGAGCAACCTACATGTCTGACTTTACTAGGCTTCCTCTCTTATCTTCCATTCTTTCCAGCAAACTCACACTGGATGTTCAATCTACAAACTTCTTTTTAGGTTGGAAAAGATCCTCAACATCATCAAGCCCAAGTCTTAATCCAGCACTGCCAACTCCACCACTAAACCACGTCTCCAAGTTCTACATCCACATGCCTTTTAAACATCTCCAGGGATGGTGACTCCACCACTTCCCTGGACAGCCTGCTCCGGTGCTTAATAATCCTTTTGTGAAGAGATTTTTCCTAATACTCAATTTAAGCTTCCCCTAGCAGTATTTTAGGCCTTCACTCAAAAAGGTGACATGTCCCCAGTAGTGAATGCCCTCTGCCATCACAGGCCAAGGTTTTTGCTCTCCTTGTCTCCTACACTTGTCTTCTTTACATTGTTTGTTTTCCCAGACAAGAACATGGCATGTGCTTTCAATTTCAAGCCCAGCATCACTTAAAACTGCAAAATAATAGCTATAAAAAGAATGGATCCAAATCTCTGCAGGAAGCCCGTGTCTTACAATATGCATTACTTCCATAATGTGAAAAAACATTTTTAAAAAACTGAAGTCAAGAATAATGAATTTGGTTCATTAACACAGCAAAAAAATGTAGTTGGACTAATTCTCAAGTCTTAGCATGAACTTAGATTTTTCAAGTAGGCCAGAGCTTCAGACTTATAACCTGTATCACCCAAAATTCAGTTGTAAATGAAAAACAGATTAAACTTTATCTAAAATAAAGAACAGTGTTTGTTATACAGCCCACTCATACAGAGATCAGTAATCTTCAGTCATTTCTTGCACTGTAAAAATAAGAACTGACAGTACAATGAGATTTGGTAGATAAGAGGAGTATGACAAAAATTCAGCACGAAAGCTGTGTTTGTCTTCTTTTGTAAGAAAGGAATCAAAGTTAACATTAGAATTTCATCCTTAGCCTTTTGTGGAGGAACTCCTGCCCCAGAAAGAAGCTATCACCAAACGGTCTATACTGATTGACATGCCTTACCTAAGCCTTTTAATAGTCCCCATTGCAACCTAAGTAAGTAAAACCAAACATGCACCTTCTCACCATCTAACAGTAATATTAAAATTATAAAAATATACAAAGCAATCTATGTACAGCAGCTGCCACATTTACATCACACATCTGAGCTGAGGGGCTCCCAGAAGCCTGTGCTGAGCCACTTGGCTGTGGTAGTTTCTAAGGGTGAAGGAGGACTGCACCCTCCCTGAGACACCTCCAGCCCAAAGCCACTACTGCTGACAGCACCACGAGCTCAGACAGAACCATGGTGGTGTCCTGCTCTGCTACTGCCCTGAGACAGCCTGTAACCTTGGGCAGAGGGAAAACAAGCATAACTAGAAGAAATAACACTTAGAGCTGCCTCCTGCAAAAACCACTAGGGCCCATCCATCAGAGCCCTTAAATTAAATCTATTTTTATGTTTAACTGTAGCTAGCTAAAGTAAATACATAAAATATGTGAGCACTCAAAGGGCACAGAAGAATATATGCAATAAAATGTAATTCTTCTCTCTATAAGGCAGTTTAAAATTTCAGAACAAAACAGCCTTGGCACTTCTTGGGGAAAGAGATTCTCATTAGGACATGCTTCACATGAATTACAGTCACAGTCCAGCACAAAAAAGACAATTTGTAGAGCACTTTGAAATTGTTAGGCACCTATCTGCACCTTGCAGACAACACAAGCTTTTATGTAGCTGTTACTAAATGCTGTTCCCACAGCTCTTAAAAGGGTAATACTTCTTGTTTGACTAGGCAAGAAAATGCTGAGTTTCATCTCACAGCCCTTTCTGGCTCTTTCTTTTAGACCTTTACAGCTCATAAAAGCCCTGGAAAACATTTTCAGAAATATCCCACCAAAGTGTACATGCTGAGCTGCATCTAAGTGCACCTAATTACAGATGGCAGAGATTAGACCTGATCATTTTAATACAACAGCTCAGCACCTGCACAGGCAAATTCAAATAAAGATATTCTATCTCCCCTCAAAATTTAGGTTTTACCCTCTGCATCTCTCCCTTGGCATGAGAGAAGGACTCTCATGGACACCCACTTAGCATCTGACAGCCCCACTGCCAGGCTGTTGATAGGGGAAGACTCACTGCAGCTAGCAAATTCCTATTTACAGTCAATTCACTGCCATTTATGGCTTCGGAAACTGTAACTGACACCTGCCCAAACAGCAGGAATTTCCAAAGCTTCATTGGAACTCAAGCTCCCTATTCTGCCAAACAAGTAGAGCCCTCAGAATAAAAATAAATGAGGCAGCATTCAATCAGTGTCTGCAATTACTTGTTGAAAAGGAAACATCTTGGAAAGCTCTTGGGTTGTTTTCTTGGCCAGCCACTATGCTTACACTCCAAGAGCTGAAAAAGGCACATTTCTCAAAAGGGACTTTATTTTCTGAAGTGCAAACTAATTTTATTCCAAGGGTAACTACTGTTTAAGCTACTTCTATCAGCTTGATTTCAAAACAGTGAAATGAAGAAGGCTTACAATTACATTTGGGTTGATCTTAGGCTGCCAGATCAAAAGCAAACATTTCTACTGAAGTAACTTTGAATTGATGATAATATATTTGTTTCAGGTGGAAGGATTAAAAATAGAAGCTGGGTGACTGTTCTGTTTATGTAGCACTCAGTTACTTTAGTGTTGTATGAAAAACCCCTTCCCCTAATATAAAAACTAAAACTTTAAAATTAATAGAACTTGATTTTTTTCTATTGTCGGTGGTTAATTACTTAAAACCAAAACAAAAATACACAATCAAAACCAACTTACATTTTGTTCATTTTTTTCTTTAAACGCTTAGAGCATCTTGCTTTAAATCCTTCCATTAAAGTCTAACACTGAGTCTTTTATACATAGTGAAAGATGCTGGTCAACTGCCTCAGCTTTTGGAAGACAACGTTAAAATAACAGTTTAGATGAAGGCAGCCTTACAATCCACAAATTGCTTCTTACACAGGACAAGTTATGCCAACTTGCTAGCCAGAAATAACCTTGGGCTCCTTTGGAATGCATGAGTAAAGCTGAAATAAGGACCAAGTCCCACAACATTTAAAAACAGAAAAATAAACTTGTATTTTAAATGTTGACAACAGATGCCAGAGAGGGAAGATAATTCCAGGGACTGGTCTGACAAACAACATAAAGCATGACAGCCAAAAGTGCTAGAACAACACGCTCTGCTCTGAATATTAATTTGCTTTCCAACTGATAATTGCAAAGCTAACATTGACATAACATAGTCTGACAAGGAAAATCTTCCATCTCATTTTAACAAAAATTCTGCAAGGAGTGAACAGAAAGCAAGCAGACAGAATAGGTAATTAGGTTCCATACTTGAAGTATTTGGTCTCCAGCAAGAAGTCTTCCATCTCTGGCAATGATCCCATCTCGATAAACCTCTTGAATGACAATGTTGATCAAAGGTGTTTCATTGCCACCCACTATGCTAATTCCCAATTCAATATAAGGATTGGACCGATGAATTTCAATAGTAGTGATCTCTCCTTCAGGCAAGGTAGGTGGCTGTTGATTTGCTGCCAATTATTTTTAAAAAGAAAGACAATTAATATCTTTTCTATTTCATTCACTTCCAATAAAATAAATCATCAAAATATAATGTAGACCGGCCACAAAGCAGCAGTAAAGACAATATCTTTTCTATTTCATTCACTTCCACAAAGCAGCGGTTTAACAAAAAAACTAAACCAGTGCAAATGGATCAGTTCCACTACTTGTTGAAACCCCTAGCTTGTTAGAAAGCAGCTAGTGACTTAGTAGCATCCATGCTTCCTGAAATGGGGTCATTTGGATTGGAATAGGATATTCTCAACCCTTTGGATCCCATCCTTTATAATCAACTTCATGTCCTGCATTGGGTCACCTGGGGCTTTGCTTTTGGTGATGATGATAAAAATGCATCACTACAGGACACGAAAGAACACAAGCGCACACCGCTGCTCTCCAGGTGAAGAAAAAGGGGAAGTTTATTTTCTGACTCCAGCATTTATAGTTTTCAAAAACTGACAGTGGATTGGAGGGTGACAGTGCCATTTCTCCAATGACACTGGACAAATCAACAGTCCATCAAATTTCTCCTCCTCCATAAAAGAATGCAAAACAGTGAGTTATTTACAGAAAGTGTGTGAGAAAGTTTGTTACAAGAACGTCAACATCAGAAGGCTTAGAAAATCTTAAAAAATGGGGGCGACAATAAAAATATATTTTAAGGGTTAGCCCATAACCTCTTTGTCTTGCAATTGCATGAGGAGCTGCTATTGAGTTATGGGTCAACTGAAGGAGCCCATTTCTGAAGCAAACATGGAAACAACTAAAGAGGAAAAAGGAGAATGCTAAAGGATGGCAAATATAGAGGAGAAGAAAGGGGACAGGACCACCTTTCTCTGTGGTAAGGCTGAGCACTTCCTCTATAAAATCCCAGATGCTAAAGGTGTTACAGCTCATTCAGTGCAGACAAATGCAGGAGTAACTCAGCTGCCTTTTTGCTAAAGTACGAAAGCACTCTGTGTGTGAGAAGGCTGCTGATCCAGTTGGGGGGAAAAACAAATCTCATCTTAGAAAACAACTTTTGTAGTCTTACAGAAACTACACTCCTTCCATCTCACTTGTGAGGCCAGTCCCACTAGCAGATTAACATGAACTACTGCACCCTGACATAATAAATGATGATACAGCACCACAGTAGCTGGCACACACTCGGAGATATTTCTTTTCTTCCTGTGACTTTATCCCAGTTGTAAACTTGCACATAATCAAAATACACTAATATTTCTCCAGAAATTGCAAAAGAAAAGAGCCAAAGATGAAGATGCACATTCAAGCTCTGACACCACAAATGTTTCCACATCTGATAAAAGAGACTTGGGAGGATAAGTGATGACATACTGTCTGCTGCTGTGTTCTCCTCAAAAGGCAGATTGTCGATGCCGGGCTCGTCTGTCCAGGCGGGCAGGGCGGGCGAGGTAAAGCTTGGCTCGGCTGGCACTATTCCCTGATCAGCGTCCGGAGACAAACTGCTGGGCTGCTCCTGCCCACCCACACCACTCTCACCCTCTGCTTCTGCTTGCACCTTGCTCGTTTTCCTTCTCTCCAGAGCAAGTCTCCGATGAGAAGCTCCAGGACACCTGTAAAGACAACACTGATATTATGCTTCAAGCCTGCAGCCCTGTTTGTAGCACAAAATGCCCAAGTATTTTCTTGAGTTAAATCAGTCTTCTTCAAAGCCATAGCTTTAAACACAGCATTAAAAAAATATTAAACACACTGAATATTAAGGCCAAAATATGTTTTAGTGGACAAAACCCAAATACTGCTTTCTTCACAAAACTTCTACTAGGTAGTTTTTTGGCCATGAACTCAATGTGCTGTAACACCTTCTGAATGTGGACTTATTTTGTTATCACACAATGGTTTGTGTTGGAAAGGGCCTTAAAGATCATCTAGTTCCAAGCCCTCTGCCATGGACAGGGACAACTTCCACTAGAAGGTGGATTATGTACATTTTAGTTTCTGGAAAATAACTTGCTGGAAAGATGGTCAAAAAAAATGTACATAAGAAGTCCTGTTCCAAGACATAACTGGAGACCTACTGAAACCATCTTCTTTCCCCTTAGTAAGCCAAAAGAAGTAAGCATCATAGTTTCCTGGGCTTATTCAAAGGAGGAAAGAGATGAAAATTTTCCCTAAATTGCAATCTAACTGTTATAATACCAAAATAAAATTCTGCTTCTCTAGGAGTCTGTATGAGAGGTTTAGCAAAACAGCTCTGTTCATCACTTGTCTCTTGGGCCAATAGAAGGTGTTCTCATCTCCATCCTGTCTCCTGTTTTTTCTTTCTGACTTCTGACATAGGAGGTGCAATTTTTGTTTCCCTTATGCAACAGTATTTGATGCTTTTCACTACAAACTCAGTTTTTTAAGTTTCCATTACTCTTAATGCAATTTTTTTTTTTGCTTATGTTTAAAAGCCTACAATAGTTCATTGCAAAAAAGGGCTGCAATGTTGCAAATTTATGGAAAGCCTTCATTTATCAAATCATCTTGCATTTATGTGCACATAATTAGACGTGGACACCAATCTTACATCTGTCTCAGGGACAGTTTTGCCAGTGTCTAATAAATCACATCTTATAGAATTTGACGTCCTTAAAGTTCCTGCTTCTGAAGCCACTGACCACCCAAAAATGCTCATACTGCTACTGATACTGTAGCAGTGTCAGAAAAAAAGGAACCACATTCTTGGAACGATTCAGCATTTGGGAACCTTGCAGATTGCTATAACCAAAGAAGAATTTATTTATTCTTGCAAGAGAAGAAATGTGTTAACAGAATAAAAGACAGTAGAAGCCTAATGACATCCTAATTTATTAAAGCAGAATGTTTTGAGAATCACAATTCTATTCTGACATTCTGTAAAAGTAATTTGGTAATTATATTGTTAAGACTGCTTCAGCACGGATTTTTAAGTTTTCAAATAACCAAGATCCAAATAACATTGATAAAGCTTTTGTGACCCCCCAGCCATGTTATACATACATAACATTAGATATACATATCTATATATATATGAAAATATATATTTTTTTTAATTATATACATAGAATGATAGAGTGGCTGTGGTTGGAAGGGATCTTAGAGATCGTGTAATTTAAACCCCATGCCATGGGCAGGGAACACCTTCTACTAGACCAGGTTGCTCAGGGCGCCATCCTGCCTGGCCTTAAACACCTTTAGTGATGGGGCATCCACAGCTTTTCCAGGAAACTTCTTCCAGTGCCTCACCACCTCTATGGTACAGAATTTCATCCTATTATTTAACCTAAATCTATCCTTTTTCTGTTTAAAGCTATTTCCCTTAGCCTATCACTACATGCCCTTACAAAAAATCCCTCTCCAGCTCTTATATCCCTTTTAGATACTGAAAGGTATCTAAAGGCTATAAGGCTTCCCCAGAGGAGTTCACCATGTGTTCTCCCCTTGTCTCATGTCCCCCTTTGCGTTCTCCATGTTTAGAAGAGTAGAAAAAGGTAACCCAAATATGCCCTGAAATATGCACAAAAACATACATTAGAGACAGTTCATATTATGACATGACGCATTTTAGAAATAATTCCTTGGGGCTTTTCCCAAAGCAACTGCTGGTCATTTTCTTCTTCAAAGTTAAGAAAGTGTAAGCACCAAAGATGAAAATTTTTTGAAAGGTTTTGCTTTGTGAAAACGTTTCTCTTATTTTAAAGATGGAACATAACCCTATTTCTTGGCTTTGCCCAGACAGTATTTACTACAGAAAATCACTGGTATAGTGGGACAGATCAGCCAATATATCTGTCTGGTGGCCAGAGACACACAATTACATGTGAAAATCAGCAGGAAATTTCTATCATTGATCATTTCACAATGCAAACCTCAAAACAATGGCCCCAAGAGATCAAGAAAAGGAAAGATGCTATCACTTCCCTCAGTATTTCTAATATAATTTAACTTGATGGGTTAGCTTCATGGTTCCTCAAATCTTAACGCGGGCAACAGGGAAAAAAAAGGAACAATCTCCAACATCACTCACTTCTGCAGCAACACAGCAAGGGGTAAATGCTCTTGCAGAGAAAACCTTTTGTCTGCTGGGAGCTCTGACAGACATGCTCTCCCACAGTGATTCTCCAGAATTTAGGACAAAACCACCCCAAGCTGTGTGTCCTTGCTGTCCCTGAACTGCTGTGCTACAGAAGTGGTGATTTCTCAGCAAAGAGGTAAATGAACAGCTGAAAACCAACACTGCCACAGAACCATGCTTCAATCCCTCTGAGCCTGACAGCAGAGTCCAGCCTTACTGGACTACTTGTGTGAGCCAGACACTTCCTTAGGTATCTCCTACAAACCACTGCACTGTTGCTGACTCTGACTCAGCCATCTCACAAGGCCTGAGGAGCCCAAAGGACCTGCACGAGGTGGCAAAGCACACCTTAAGAGTTTTGGGCTTTTTTAAGCTGTGTCAAACCAGGACAGCACAAAACTCATCCCTGGAAGTGTCCTATTTCTATCAAAGCCTCCTAAACCAGTGCCAGGTCCTCCTCCACCCTCCCTCACACAGCACATTCTCCCATCATTACCTGGCAGCTGATGAAAGTCATCACACAAAATACAAATAGATTTGAGGTTTATTTTGGCCAATGATGTTTAATTATAATTTCAAAACCTAGTACCAAGAAATCTAAACAGCACACCTACTCAGTTCAGTGGAATCCCTTTTGTGCAGCACTGTATGAGGCAAAAAAGGGCAAAACCCCACAGACTTCCCCCCCAATTAACCAGTAATTGTAATAGACTCTGAATTTCAGTCTAGTACAGTGCAACTGCATTGCCAGGAAAGTAGCAGTCTAGTGGAGACATTAATTCATGGGATGCCAGCTCCTAGGTCTTTAAACACAGCTTGCCACCTACCAAGCAGCAAAGCCTTGTATTGGTACTCAAGCACATCTATACGGAGATTTTTTCTTTCCACTTGCAACATAAAAAGATATTTGTTTGCAGTAAGAATGTATTATTCACAAACAGCAAAACCATACAGCAGTTGTAACATTTAAGTGCCAATAAATCTCCAGAGGTGCACACTTTCACTAACACCAAATATGTGGGATAAAGAGCATTTTGGACTAAATCTTGTAACATGTTATGGACAAAGATGGGCATCTCGTGATCGAAACAAGCTTTAAAGATAGGATTCCTTTACTCATAAAAACATCTCATAAAACAAATTGCATAAATAAGGGCTGAATTCAAACTTAGAGAAATGGTATTTCATACCTACCTATAAAGCCAGAACATCTTGTCTAGGAGCAAAAACAAAGGGAGGACTATTTTAAGAATTTTTAGAAATTCTTTAATTTCTTTAATGAATCAAGGTGCTCAAGAGCAAGATTCAAACTCAAACTATTCTGTGATAGTACAACTACCCAGCTGAAGCAACAGAGTGATGTTACTTAATGGGAAGATTGAAGGGCAGTTATTCTAGCAATGTGAAATCAGCTTCTGCTTATATTCAGCTTCTTCCTCTACCCTCCTCAGTACCAGCTTCTGCTCAGTTCTGGACGGTAACAAAGTATAGCTTTTACCTTCAATTTTTCTTAATTCATATCAGAGAGAGAAGAAAAATGGATCTTTTTGTGTGGTGGGTTTTTGTTGTGGTTTTTTTACAGCCAAGTCTGCTGGATTTCTCATTTAAAAGCTGACTTCTTGGAACATAGCAGCAATCCCTCTCTGCTGATGAAAAGAGCTTTCATACAAAATTAAGATGTAGTTTACAGGGTATTTCTGAGAAATAACAGCAGGAGCTTGAAAAACACATTTGCTCACTGACTACTGAAAAGAAAGAATTCATTGTAACCTATGCCATCAGCTTCTGCCCAGTCTAGAGGTTTGATAAAAGCAAACACACTAAATAACTTCAAACCAGCTGCACTAAATCATTTCCCAAGCAGGAGCTGTATTTAAGCAAAGAAGCAATCCAAGTGCCTTTGCTATTGCTCATAAAACTTTGCCAGCAAAGTGACCTTAAGCAGTAATTCTGGTAAGATTTACAGCTGCAATTCGAAGTAAAACCCAATGTGGCTTTGGAAAGTTAAGTGTCTGGGTCTTAGTTTCTTTTTTGACAGGAAAAAAGAAAAAAAAAAAAGAAAAAAAAAAGCGGGGAAAATGAGGCACCAGGAGTTATCTATGTTTGGGAATCAGAGAAGACTAAGCCAAAATAAGAGTGGTTTTGTTGCATAATTCTCTCTCCCAGCCAACAATGTGAGAAGCTTACAAGGAGTCAAGCGGCTTCAGAGCACAGGACAACCAGAGAGAGATTGTTTGCCTTTCCAGCAATGGCTAGAGTCCATATGGCATGTAAAGACTATGAATTTGTTGCCTATCCACTTATTCAAAAGAGGGTTAAATCCCATAGATCCCCTTCACTTCTGGTGCTCTGAAGTGCCAGGCACAGACAGTGCCTGCAGCTAACATGGGAGAGCGTGGGAAGAACAGGGCTCACCAGCACTGTCATAAACACCAAAATAACCGGGATTTTGAATGATGAAGCTCTGTATATTTACAACTTGTCTTCCCATGGATTTTGTTACTCTAAATCCATATATTAAGCATGCTGAGCGACACCCAGTGAATAGCTCAATTGTTTCTTCAATTCCAAAAAAATGCAATCCCATATAAAGGTCAAACTTAATTTGACATAAAATTATCTGCAATGTTACCCAGTTGGAAAAATGTCTTCATCCAAATTGGTACCTTAAGCTACCATAGGGAAATACTGGAGGCAACAGCTAAAGCCCAACTAAAAAGCAATAAATACAATACTCAACCCTCTCATTATAATACAATAGACTTCTTTCACTTCTGAATAACCCAGAAGAATTAACTCAATTAAAATCATACACAGAAAATCTCATTAACTTTTTGTCAGATTTTCTTCTCATAAATATACCTTTCATATTTAGAAATCACAGAAACATAGTATTAACTAGGTTGGAAGAAACTTTTGGGACCATAGAGTCTAATCCATGACAAAACATCACCATGTCAACTAGACCATGGCATTGAGTGCCACATCCAGTCTTTCCTTAAACAACTCCAGGGAATGAAAGTGACACTTATTTTACCAAACACTAGCAAATTTTCTATACCAAGTGACTGAAAAACAATACATGACTCATATGGTTCTTCCCTTTAAATCATATTATATGCACTGTGTTTAACTTTAAAAACCAAGTTTGCAAGGAATGTAATGAAACTCAAGAGTTTGAGAAATCAAGAATATTTTTTTTGTGCAATGAGGTATCACGGAGTGCAATTAGTGACTGTGAAGTAATCAGGTTTGTGTCTCATGCCTCTCATCTCATTGTGGGAGCATATTACAGTAATTCTCCTTACACTCTGAGGCACCTGGTGAATACAATGACATTTTCTTCCAGCTTTTATGCTCAAATGAAGCTAATAAAAAACCACTGGAAAACCCTAGTGTGAAGGTTTTTAGACAGTGAAAATTAACCAACCATACTGCTTTCTTCAGAAACGCAAACCATCTCATGTAAAGGCTTTTTGTGACTGGTTTATATTAATCAAAGCTGACAATTAAAACAATACTGAATTTTGTATTTCTTTCCTAAATGTAATGATCAGTAGTAGAAGTTTACTGGATTCATTAATCCATATAGAATTAAATTCGAACTATGCAGTTGCTGCCATCATTTATGCCAGCAATGGTAATTTATAGGTGGTTCAGATGTTTGCAAATAAACTTAATTGAAAACTGTAAATCACCATATATTCAAAATGCGTATCAGCCAAGATAACCAAGAGAACAGAAGGAACTGAAAATGAGCAGCCTTCTGCAACTGAAAGCTTTTTCCAGCCGACAAACAGAAAAAGCTTGTGACTCAGCTCACTTGAATTCCATAATAACCTTGTGCATGAAGTAAATGGATTTTTTATGTGTACTTAAAAAGTACATACATAGTGTTCTATGTACAAATAAATTGTATGACCCCGTTCTAAACAGCTCTAATATCATTCAAAACTATGTCAGCTAAGGAAAAAGGACTGAAAAGGTGAGGGATATGACAGTGGGAAAGCAGAAGATGAATTAGATATTTAGCAGTAGTCTTGATAGCATTTTGCCTTTTATTAAAATAGAATCAGTTAAATTTTGCCTTTTAATAAAACAATCATAAAACAGTTAGGCCTCCTCAACACCCTCAAGTCATCGTATAGATCAGAAACTACTCACCACAAGCAAGTGCTTAAACTAACATGGAAGCTATAGGGAGAATTTACAAAAAAGAAGATGATAAAAACCTAGAGAGAAAGGCTCCTAATTGGCCCCTGTGCCTCCCTGACATGGACACCATACTACCACAACCAAAACCAGCCAGGCAGCTCCACACTCACCACAGTCCACAGGGGTGCGGCATGCTCTGCACGCCCACAGTCCTCCCAGCCTCTGAATCCCCAGAAGCCTTCAGGATGTGTGGAAAAAGGAAGAGGGCACGCTGGAAATATGAGTGTGAACAAATAGTTGCCAAGGCAGGGGTCTCTGCCCTTTTCCCCTTCTTGGCAGAGCACTTGCCTGCAGGCACACCTGCACCACACACACTCTCCCAATCTCCTCTGCAACACCACTCTCCATGCAAAGATGGTCCGCAAGAGTCTCCAAAGGTACAAAGACCAAGACTTGGAAACAAGTCCATGGAGCAGGTCCATGCACCTCTCAAATGAACCTGTCTGGGTGGTCACCAGTGTCCCTGGACTGGACTGAGGGCAGGCAGAGAAGGTCTATCAATCCTGAGAGATACCATGTCCATCTGCCTACCTCAAAGCAGAATCAATTCTGATGTTACTGCTCCTGATGAAAGTTTGTTTAATGTGTTCATAAACACTTCTAAAAATGGGGAATGGACACCTGCTCCCTAACCAAGCTATGCTGGTGCCAGACTGTTATAAAGCTTTTCCCCCTAAAATCTGAACTCAATCTCCTTTGTTCCTACTGAAGACAGTTTGCACATTTCTAATTTTCCCACTCCCTCAGCCTTTTTCCCTCTACTGTAAACAACTGCCACAGTATTTTATTTTTTTGATAGATAATTTTCTTCAGACCTCTAATGATCCACGTCATTGTCCCCATGGCTACCACCAAGCAGTCTTCACTATTTTCTGGTGTGGTGCACGAAAAAGGGGTAATCCAGTGCATTGCTGTGCACAGCTACAGACTGACTGACCCATTTTCTAGGGTCTTCTGCTGTGAATTTAAAAGCCACCAACAACTCTCTCCCCCTCTCCTGCCCACAATTTCTACTGCTACACAAACTGGCCACAAAGAAGCGTGTAGGGAAAGTGCAACACAAGCACCTGCAGCGCTCACCTGTTTTTAAGATGTGCCGCGAGGTCACATCGCTGCATCACTTCCTGACACACAGAAGAGAAGGGGCACAAAACAGAAAGCTTGTCTAACAGTTTATGAACAAGGATGCTGGATTTTTTACAGAGTTTAAAATGGAGTCTTTTTCGATCCAGTGGGCAGAAATCCTTCTCCTGCAGAAAGTTCCTTAGGCACTTGTAGCAGAAGGTGTGTCCACAGGGAGTGTCCAATGGCTGCAACAAGGGCTGAAGGCAAATGTGGCACACCAAATCATCATCCACTTCGTTCTGGTAGTTGTAGAGATGGTTCTCCCTTGTCCAGTGCTGCTGGCCACACTCAAAGCACAGAGGGTTCAAAGAGGCATTCTGCTCCACTGCAGCCATGTCGTCACCTGCAGTCCCCATTTTACAGCTAAGAAGGCTGACAGATCCTTCTCCTCTTCCTTCTCATAGGATGGGGATGCTCATGTAAAGCTCACAGAGCAACAACTTCTTCCAGGGTTACTTATATATGCTCTTCAGTAATTTTCTGCAACAAATAAAGAAATAGAAATTATTCATTTTGCAGGAAATATGGAAGTTCTCTTCAAAACATTTGATTCTGGATTTCCCAAAATACAACAACAAGACAGATCAGGGGAATATTTCTGTTTTCTGTAAGTTTGTCAAAGAAAAGAACAACAACGAAAAATCTACAAATACGAATCCTTTTACAACACAAAACATTTTATGGCTTCATAAGAGCTGGTGCAGTGCAGTGTCTTCACCTGCAAGATGACCATTTTATGACAGCAAGGACACCACATTATGCATTGTCACACTGGAAGCATGCAATTAGCATTTGGCAAAAAAATACCCTATTGTGGAATGATGGTCATATGATCAAATAATTGTGTTCTTTAGTATGAGATAACATTTTTAATCTGGTCCTACTCTGTTTTCTGGATTTTGACTATACAGATTATTAGGTTATTAGTAATGTTCTAAATACACTGCACTGAAAAAAACAGCAAACAGCTTAGCCCAGTTCATTCCATTAGTAATATTGCAAATATTGCAAACCTTACTTCTAGGTTTCCTCTGTGGATTGCTACACAGTAAGAAGGACAGATTCTATCCAGTATGCCCCATCTGATTTAGTACAGAGGCCAATAATAAAAATATGGAATACTAATCATATGAAACTACTGGCTTCAAACAACTTACTTGTTTTGCTTTTTACCTAACAAAGTTATAGCACACTGAGTGTGGCAAGAAAAGACTCTAGGTCTGTCACCATGGGATTTATTTTCTAAACTTTTTATGTTATTAAACTTTGCCCCTCTTAAAATAGCTGCTTGGGCAGGAAGTTGTGCAGCCATCAGTGTGCAATTTCAAACACTAAATCCTTATCCCTCCCAACCTTATTTACCCTTCTCTCCCTTACAGAATCACACTGCTTGACGCACATACCATGATGATTTAGAAAATAAAAGAGATTTTCTCACAGTCTTAAGGTACTTCCATATTTGTTAGTTTTGGTAAATGTTCTTACTTGTGGGGGGATAAAAAAATCAAATTAGAGCAATGCTTATCTTGTACCTAAATTCTTTACTGCAATTCAGCAAGCAACACTCAGGACAGAGACTGTTTTCTAGCAAAGTAGTAGAAAAGATAGAGAAAAATGAAAACCAGCAGTCTAGGGGTATCAGCCCATCATCTTTATTTCTGACTGCTGAAATGTAGTTCTAAACAAATTCTAAAGTTCATGTCGAACACACACATTTCCTCATGTCTTACTTTTTACGAGATTCTCTATTTTGATTTTTGCCCCTTAACCTCACACAGCCGAGCACAAGACTTAGAGCACATTTTACAAGGATTATTATATCCTTTGACGTAAAAAGGATTAAATAGTAATTTGTAATCCAGGCTTCTATTCTGCCATGGAAATTGATGCTCATCGTTGCCCTGTCTTGTAATAGATAATGTGCACCTTCTGGAAAGGATTTCACAAGGGAAGAGCATAGCAGCTCTTTGTTGCTGGAGACTAAGAATGCAAAATGAGACCCCAAAAGAGATTAGTCAAAAAACAGTCTTAAATATATTATGTAAGAGCTCAAAGATTGGAGAGCAGATAAGGAGAGCAGCGCATGGGGCCCTTGTGCTCAGACCAGAGCTCTCTCTCGCTGCATTCATGCTGCTGGATTAACGCAGAAGGGATGAGACCCATCTAATGGCTGGTCTTTATGTAATGCAAAATAAACCAGATAAATGTTCTAGAAAAACACAGCACTGAATTGTGACTTTACCAAATTACTTTGTCAGTCAAGGCAGGGGAGGAATACACAGCACAAGTTGTATTGAACTTGGGGGTACCTGCAACACCAACAGGCCCTGCACAGCAAAGTGACATACAGAACAGGCAGCAAAAACCACTGTACGTGTGCTGCCCAAAGTGTAGACCTGTACCTACTACTGACTACAACCAAGACTCTTCCTCCTTCTCCAACCAACCAAAAACCCAAGAAAGAACCAAGTCCTGATATGCAGAATCACAAAATATTCTGAGTTGGAAGGGATCCATCAGGATCATCAAGTTCAACTCCTGGCCCTGCACAGGACACCCCAAGAGTCACACCATGTGCCTGAGAGCATTTGCCCAAAGCATTCTTGAACTCTGTAAGCCTTGATGCTGTGATCATTTCCCTGGGGATACCACTGTAGTGCTCATTCATCCTCTGGGTGAGAAACTTTTTTGATATCCAACCTAAACATCCCCTGTCTCCGCTTCATGCTGTTTCCTTGAGTCCTGTGGATATTGGTACTTGCCCCTCCACTTCCCACCATGAGCATGTCGACGACCATCATTGAGGCTATGAAAAAACCCAACATCATTCTGTGCACTACTGTAATGGAGATCCAGTCAGGAATCCTGAGTGTGACCATCCCAAATTGATCTCCTTGAAGGCTTCTAGAATTTCTATCCCTTGAAGTCCATGTAACTCACATGGCAGTCTGTGACACAGCACGAGTCAGCGCCATACAGTAAATATGCCCATGAGACAGTTTGACATCTATAACTGGCTCTGATCAAACAAATCTGCACCTCTCTTTCAGGACGTTGAAATTAATCCTTTTTTGTGTTAAAAATTTTAACAAGTTCCTTTAAATTTTGAACAAAATGTAAAATCAGAGAAGAGCAACCAGGCATTCACTGCCATGTAAAAAATTACAATCGCAAGCCTTCTGTCTTAGGAAAGGTATACCCAGAGACAGGCTCTGTTTACTGTAATCACAAGAGCTTGACACAGGCAGTCACTCCATTGCCACCACTGCAGGAGGTGAGCAGACACACCTGTTCCTATGGCTGACCCATCCCCTGAATGGGTCTGAATGCTGCTGGTGCAGGGACAAACCCAGGATGTGCTTTGCTGCAGAGGGCCGGAGACAGGCTCTTCCTGGGCAGCTGACATTGCCTCAGTGCTGCCACTGCCCTGGTAACTCAAATCATCAATAAATGCCATATAAGCTACGCCCACCACCCCTTCTGCAGCTAATGTGACCACCCTTCCACACCTCTCTGCCAGCAGAGCTGTGGAAGAAAGGGATAGTGCATTACAGAATGAAGATTCAGAAGAAAAGAAAAATCTCACTGCCACCACAAAGAAAACCCTAAACCAACAAAAATAAATACCTAAATAAAGACACCACCACCACCTGAAAAAAAAGAAATTAAAAAAAAAAATCAAGATTTCTTTACTTTCACATCGCTGTGCTCTACTTGGGGCAAGCCCATTCCCTGACTGAGGAAACAATCACCATGATTTTTATTGATCATATACTGTAGCTGCCTAATTATTGACCTCAAGACAGTTTACCATCTGTTCCCAGTGCAAAATGTCAGTTTATTTACAAAGCTCACAAACACAGAGTTTGTGGTCTGAGCAACAGCTGGGATGACAGGTCAGGTCTAAATTTCCCTGATGTAAAGCACTATATCCCTGAAATCCACAATACCAGAGCACTGCCATTTATAATACCCTACTTCAACCCTCTTTCTGCATCCCTTATATTATTTTCTCTGTCTCCTATCACAGCAGATAACCAGCTCCACAGGATGATAACAGCCCAGGAAAGCTGCAAACAGGAAAAATAACCAGAATTATAAAAAATATGAAGTGGGTAAAAGAGCCAGCCAGGCCTGTTATTCAAGTCATATAATTCCCTAGAAAATAATTTTCCCAGGACTTCATTAAAACAGTCAAATAGTGCAGGTGCTGCCCTGCTTTCAGTTTTGAATTACAATCCACTTGGGAACTGGGCAAGACTGGACACCCAACTGCAAATTTTATGTGCAAATTTTTATTTTAGTTTTTTAAGTGGAGTTGGCACAAGAGTGATTTTAGACTGAAAAGGACAGCCTTATCCTTAGGTTTCCTCTTGTTCTCATTTATTGATGCAACGAACATTCTCTGGAGAAGCTCAACACATTTTTACAAAAGCATTAGATGTCAGGCTTTATACCTACATCAGATTTCATAATATTATTCCTTCTGTCTGAAGGGTGGTATTAAAAAAAAAAGAAAATCACAAGCAAACTGGAACTAGCAGTAAGTTAACCTTTCAGCTGTAGTTGTCTTTACATAAGTCACAAATAGTTAACACTAGTTCCAGTTTGAAGTTAATGGAAACATGTATTTTGCAATTAATGCTCTCAGAGATTTAAGCAATCTATTTCTAAATTATCTTATTAAAATCCTAGAGATTTACAGCCCATTAACTGACTGATCAAAATTTTACCTAAAACCCAAGTATACCCCAGAAGTAAGCAACTATGCAAAATATCCATCTTAACAATTAATCTCTTTTAAAATGACCTTTAATACATCCCAATTTTTTATTTTGTTTACAACTGCCTATGCAATTTTCTCAAGCAAAAGCAAATGTCAAAAGAACACCCTGAGATGAATGACACCTCTGTTTCTTTGGAGGACTCTATTGTCTCTGGCTGTATCTCTCCATCTGTATCCCAAAATGGCTGTGATGCAAATCTCAGTTCTGCACCTCTAACCAGAACTCTCTAACCAGGGGGATGCATTTGCACTGAGATCTATCTAACCACTAAATCAATGATTAATTTCTTCTGTGTAATCTAAACCAGCAGCAAGTGAAAAACTGTCCACCTGTATTTTCCCTTTGATTAAAGGCCACTGGGTATTGGTTGCTTCTTCTCTTCATCTCAGAGGAGATGAGATCCCAAAATTTTGCTTCAGGAATCACAGGCACACCTCAGTATATAACCCTTCATTATTCCTCTCCAGTGTGGCAAGGGAGCATATGGAAAAAATTGTAACAGCTATTCAGAAGATTTCATGTGACCCTAAATTCAGGCAGTCCTGGCCTGGCAGATTTGACCTTGAGGGGTAATATCTAACACACACTAATCAATAACTCTGAACAACAGCACAGTCATCCATCTTGGATTTCAGGAAAGGCTGGCTTAATTTTAAAATGTCACAGGATTTCCACAATCTGTTCTCCATGGACAATAGGCCCTGATTGCCTAAGCTAGCTAAGAAGGGTCTCATAATTTTCAAATTCCCCTGCTTTATTCAAATGCCATGGCTGTGAACAGGATCTCTGAGCAGTCAGGAGTGTTTGACATAAGCCCCAGGAAAGAAAAACTAGACAGTGGTTAAACCCATTGCTTAAAACCACATCATAACATTAATTAAACATTAGTTCTTAGTTCCCAGTGCAGTATTCTTCACAGGAATTACAGCATCAGGCTGATGACTTGTAACGGTTCTCAAAGCAGACCCTAGCTTAAGTGAAAGAATAAAAGACACAAGAAATTAATAAAAAAACATAATGAGAATAAAAAGCTAGCAAACATCACTATAGGGGAAAAGTGCTATTTCCCATCTCCCAATAAGCATGACCCAGCTCATTAGATACAATCTCTGCTTTAATATTAAAGCCATATAGAAAACAAGTGAAGTAGTACTAGCAACATGTATTGACTTAACAAAATCCACATAAATTATACCAATATCCAAAGGCTGCACTGCCTTCAAACACCAGACCCCAATTCAATACCTGTCCAAGTTTATGAGGCAATAATCCTGTTAGACTCCTCCTCTTTTGAAAATGCAAACAAATTAAAGTTATGACAAAACATGGCACCTGGCAGCTCCGAGTCAAAAATCTACAAGAGATGGACCTGGCACAGCAATTTCTGCTATCGCTGCAGCCCCATATGCCAATTACCCAACACACCTATTTTTTGTGCAGATGAGCAACCTCTTCCATGTTTTTAAGTTGTTCAGCAGAATGACTGGAATTTTTATATGCAAACTAAATAATATTGTGCCTGAATGGTGACTTTGTTTCACTGAACCACAAGCAGGCAACGCTGGGCTTGCAGTAAAACCATCTCTCCAGGGATTATTTTTTGCCTCTGTGTTAGTCTTTTTGTTCCATCAAAGGAATGCCCTCACAGACAAGGAGTCATCCTTACACCAGATGTTGATGTGGCACCATCACTGCAAAGGCAAGAGGTCACAGGTGATGATTGTCCTTCCCTGCCCCAGGGGTGAGGATTTTTATATGCAATTCCTCAAAAAAAAAGTGCACACAAACTCCCTTGCTGGGTATTTTCACAGTCCAGCATTTTTCAAGGATGAGACATGAAACCCTGGTTAAATCTGACAAATAAGGAGCATTTGGGAAAATTAACAGGACTCTAAGTTGTGTTTTGTATTTGTGGAGCGCTGCGTTTCCGTGGCAACTGGGGGCTACGGGCTTTAATTACCATCACAGCGTTAAGGGTCCCTGCTGCACAGGGGCGTGAGATGCTGCCAGGCTGCGGGACCACAGGAGCACTGCCTGTGCTCCCCTCTGCCCCACAGCCACCTGCAGAGCTCCAGGGGACCTCAGCTACCAAAGACACGTCTGGAAGGGGGAAACCGAGGGGCAGCACAAGACTGACCATCCTTAGGAGAGATGACGGATAACACCCACCTCCCAAAACCACCACCTCAAAGCCAGGGCTGCTCGACATCAGGGGATGACCGGATGAAAGCAGGACTCGGTGCCCAGAGATAAAACAAGTGGGCAGAAGGTTTTGCTCAAACAGGCAAAAATCCTGCTGCAGCCATCTTCTATGGCACAAATGGAACGGCTTCTATTTTGGGACCAGGAGATTAAAATAGCTTTACTTTAGTCAAATTGGTCTCAAATGAGGCAGGAAAGATAAGGACTGTGACTCTACGGAGGTTCCTACAATGAAATACCCATTCTTTACAGAAAATACAGAGCTATATCCAATAAATCATCTCAGCATAGAAGAAAAGGAGACGAGTATGAATCTCAAACAAAGATACAGCTACACATCTACAGACTAAATTTTGCATAGTCCTACTGAACAAGAGCAACACTGAAAAAGGAGGAAATATGACACACAAGCCAAGCTAGATTAGAGCCACCCAGGTTTGGATGGCTAGTCAGATGTTCTGGTCTGCAGGGAGCACAAACACTATGAAAGAACTTGAACTTGCACCGTCTCTTCAGCAGGCACTGCTACCCACCCTATAAAAGTGTTGCTCAAGTATTTGCCTTTCCCTGCCGTCATGCTTCGTAAGACAAAAGGTAGGAGCTCATTTTACAGTTTGCAAGATCTATTTTCTGTACGTACACTAAATGTTCTGTTAAGTGGAAAGTGAAGTGCCTGCTTCTGGGGGCTAACCCCGCTTTGTGTCAGAAATCACCCCATGCTAGGAACCACACAGGACAAGCACCTGGGGAGTTAAGGATGCTCCCAGGACTCTCAACAATAGAGCAGATTTTAGGCCTAAGTGCATTAAAAAAACCTAGAAGAACCTTACGAGTACCTAAACTTGTTTCTGGATTTTTGCAGCAGTGAAAAAGTAAATATAAAGAAACATAATTAAATAGAAGTGAAAAAACACAGACTTACCTGTCAGGAAACCTGAAGACAAATTTCCTTCCTAGCACAAAAAGAATAACGAAAGCAGTATTTAATTTCTGCTGCTGTTAACAGGTGGGCCTTTATATCCACTGGAAGTGAAAAAAGTACCCCAACAGTCAAAAAGACAAGGAGACAATTAGTGAGGCTTTCTTCTCACTGATGGAGCAGAGGAGAAGAGCAAGAAAGAGTAAAACATTTGCTTATCCGCCATGGATATTTTCTGCCGCGCAATCTGTCCACCAGCCCTTGCCATATGTGCCACCCTTTCTGCTGGGAGAGATGAAGGCAGCAGAAAGCTGTCCATCAAGATGCTAAACCTTCTGGAAAGCCCTCCCCTATGCACTTTGCCCTGAAACAGGGACTTTTGTGGATGAACAGAATACACTTAACTAGATTAAACGTAGCTCATTCCTGGATATGTACAGAGAGAATTTGATTTGATTAATTCAAATTTTAAGGATCAGTAGCGATTCAAAGGAAATAAAGGAATCCAAGAGCTATGCTCCCTTTTCCCGCACTTCTTTATAACCAACCCCCATCCCTATGGGTGTGCACGGAGGAAATTCAGGGAGACAGCACTGGGATTAATCATGAAATGGCTTTGATGACAGAGAGAAGCTGGAGGTGGAGGGATGGAAAGGATAAAAGAACTTTCTGAATAGTTAAATTGTAGGACTTAACTATTTTCAGAGAGAAACACCATCCCATCTCTTCCTTCAGGCATATGCCACCTTGCGTAACTGGTTACAGCTGGTTTCCCCCATCAATCACAAGTTGAGTGATGGGGAAAGCTATTTTCAAAGGTAAACTATGCTGTTACTAAGCAGTTTTTTAGCTTAGACATAGAGTGAATAAAATGAAGCTACCTCCTAAGCTAACAAAAACCTCCGATCTCTTTGAAAACAAGCATTTCTAAGATCTGTGCAAGACAGAGCCAAGAGGACATGGTTTAGAGACAGCTCAGATAAATGGTAAGCTATACACTGTCCTCCTCCCACAGGAAAGGAGGCAGAGTCCTCTGCAGGAGTGAGTGCCCATGGCCTGCAAGGAACCCATGACAACCCATGGCCAGAGAAAGAAACTTAAAAGTTCAGCAGAAAGAGCACAGAGAATGGTCTAGACTTGGTCTGGAGCTTGCAGCTTCAATTTTCAGCCTCGACCTGCCAAACCCCAGCAGCTAAGCAACACCACTTGGTGAGCTAAGGCAACCCTTTAAACCAGTCTGCCCTGCCTAGAGACTGCTTATTTTCTCCCTAATGAAATAAAACAAGTATCACCACATCAGAACTCTCAAAGGAAAGAGGAAAACAACAGCCTTCTTGAGCCCACAGTCGAGAGTATTGAACTCAGCCTACCTACACACAGGCCTAATTACAACTTGCCCATGAGCAGGGGTATTGCCTGCAGAGTGACCGACTCCCCACCACAACTGCCCCACTTGGTCTGCAGCCCAGCACAGCCAGGATCAGGGAAAGCTGGGCTGGCACTGGCCACCCCCTGGCAAGCAGGTGACTCATTCACTGCCCTAGCTGAGCAGACTCTACTCGTGCCTGGGAATTATGTTAGGTTGCCATGCACTAGCCGACACTTGAATTAACTCCACAATAAAGACAATTTGATTGTTAACACTTCAGGATGATGGCTGTGCCTCTCCCTATTAAGTCTGCTGAAGACATTTCACTTTGCTGCTGTACATAACTTGATTTCCAGTTAATTTCCAGGAGAAACTTTCCTTCTGATATGTGAAAAAAGATTCTTTTCAGAGCCAGCTGCCTGACCCAGCTTTGGGGACATAAAAAAGGCAGACCATGACTTGTGCAAAATACCCTCATATTATTTTGTAGGATGCTTTTCATAAATTAAAACCTTTACACTGAGACCTTCCAATTAGGCTACCTGTCATACTGCAACAGATGTACTCTGTACAGATACTGAAAATAAATGGCTCCACACATCAGCAAAATTTACATAATAAGAACATGTTAGATCTAGAAGTTGTAGTCTTAATATATACAAATATTATCTTAAATAAAGCCCATTTAAATACTTTGTATGTAAACAGGTCTTTACATACAGTGTAGACTACTGCTTGATCTGAGGCCTCCAGACAGGATTCAGAAAAGGAAGTGGACACTGAGTTGACTATGTAAAATCCAGTCTGGTTATACATATTTGACAGATACAAGTAATAAGGAAGCAAAGACTGCATTTGTTTTAGTCCTGCTGTAGGAATCATATATTCTCCACTTCAGCCCCTGTAATTACACAGCCACCAAGAAAGAGTAGAGACAACAATTATTGAATGAAAAAAACAGGCATTTTTTCTAAAAACACTTCCCTACTCCCTAACCATGTTTGCCAGCTTTTTGTTTCACATTCCCTGTTAGCTTGGCTGATTGCATGTTATATATATATATATATATATATATATATATATATATATATATATATATACACACACACGTTAAAAAATAGAATTTCACTAGCTATTACATAGGGAAGCTTCTAGGGTGCATCTCTTTACCTGCCTGAGGTGCAGAGTTTGGCTGCTTTAGCACATTTTCTGACTCCTGTTAGTGCCCTCAGAAAGAAACTACCTCAGTTGTAACACTATTGAGAAACCGTTCTTTAAGATTCAAGTGAGAAATCTTAGCAAAGCTGCATAGCAGCGCACACACACAGCAGGCCAGCAGGCCCTGCTATGTATTCTCACACGAGTGACAGCGGCTAAATGTTAAACAGCAATCTCCTAACTCCCCTCCGCAGAATGAATAATGTGGAAGAGGGAAAGCTGAGCTGCTGTTACAGCATTTCTGTCCATTTTCCGCAGTAGTCTTGTTCTCTTTACGAAAAGGTAATATTCCTAAAGAAAGGTAAAAAATTAAAATTATCTTCTAAGTGAGTAGCAAAAAATAAAACTAAAGAAAAAAATTACACTAAAAACAAGTAACTGGCAGCATCTATGTAAAACATCAAATTGATAGCCATATGCAGAGATTATAGAGAAGAGATACATTAATAGAACTATAAATCAAGAAATAAACTAGAAAAAAATTGCTCAATAAAAGAGAGTTAAGTCCTCACAGAAGGCTACAAGCAAACAGGGGCAAAGCTCAGAAGTTTGCTGGGGGGGAGAGGTATCAGGAGTCCAACTGCTACGCTCTTCTGGCAGACAAACCCCAAGTTGTTAAAAAAACCAAAGACATGAAATTATGAAAGAAAAATGCAAATCACTTAAGATAGTTAACAATGAATTTGTACAATACATACAAGACATTTACTCACATCAGCAAGGAATTCCAAGTCACCACGTTTTGGGAAGACAGTGGTAAAGGAGTAGTGTGCTGAAGAGTTCAGATTGCTAACTTCAGGCACCACTTTTCTCTACCCACAGTCAAAATGGATGCAGCAAGAGAGACTGACAAAAACATGCTACATCGGGAAGGAGCCAACCTGCTCCTCCTCCTCCCTGTCCAATCTCTTCTCAGCAGGCTGAAATTTTGCATCTGTGGGGGATGATACAATTTTTGCTTCCTCATTTATTCTATGTATTCAACCCTTAAGAGCTAGCTTTTAAAATACCAGTCTTGCTTTGAAGGATATTACTTCATTAGCAGTGCTTTTGGAAAAAGGTCTTTAAAAGGCAGACGACTCACCCTCTGGAGTATCCATCTTCTTTGCACTCACTAACCACAATTCTCATTTTCCCAAACCAAGCACTTCTCAACAAGTTAGGCTAGGTTCACAAACATAAAAAATTCAAACCACCTTTTATTTCCATACTTTTTTCTAAACTCCCAACTCATACTAAACACGTTCACATGTTTTATGCCAGATACTTACATGAAACATTTTTTTAAACTTTGTAAGTTGTTTTTTTTTTTAATTGCTACATAGTCCAATAGCTAGAAACCACCCCAGAGAGCACTCCCGCTCCACCGGGAGCTGTGCAACCAATCCCAAAGTATTACGGTGTCTCCAAGATAAGGATGCACATTCCCATGGGATTTATTTCTTTTCCTCAAAAAGGGAGCAGTACTGTGCACAAAGACTGTAGGATGTCAGAAATGCAACACAAGGACCAGAGGGGCGGTAGACACCTGCCTACCTTTCGTACAGAGGCAGGTGCAGTAGCTGCTGTGTTCATAAGGCCAGGATATCTTCACACAACAGGCCTAGCATGCAACTGGGTATCTGGAAATAGCAGACTTCCAAGCTTTTTTGTTCCTATCAGCAGCAACAAGGATTCAATGAGTTACTCGGAAGTTAATCTGCAAACTTCCTGTTTGTAAAATCCAGAGCTTTTAAGAAGTAACTCAAAACTTACCATCAAGCTCAGAGTGGTGCAGTGGCTCAGAGTAACAGGGTCTAGTGTAGAGCAAACAATAGTTTGCTCTACAGTTACCAGTTTCCACCTAGACTCAGGCATTTGGGTCAGAAACTAAACTTTTCACACATCAGTGAAGAACTGTTTAACACTGCAGTAAGAGAACAGCCTTGATTTCCACTGATTTTCAGAGTGAAAAAACTAGTAATTTCAATTTAATGAACCAAGAGGAGGCCAAACACAGTAATTAAAAGCCTTTATCCTGTCCTTTCTGTGTGCAATGTGAAAACCAGAAGTCCAGGCAAGAACATGATGAGAGTTTCATTCAACAATGAGACAACCTGCTTTAAGAGCAGGAGACTCAACTACAAGCAACACTGACTTTTAATATCAGTCATATGGGGTAAGATAATAGATAATACCCAGGCAACATGACACTGTAAATAAAAGATACAGAGATGACAGAGTTGTGTAAAGGCTACGCTAGCTGAAGAATTTTAAGATGGAAAAGATAAAACTGCTCATGGAACCAAGAAGTTACACTGGAAAGCTACTACAATAATATACCATACATTGGCTGAAGGGAGTAATTTGCATATATTTCCCTTTGTAAACTTCAGGACTAGAAATGTATGAACTCAGATTTAGTGCTTGTCCACACAGACCAGTTTAACTGAATATCAAGTTAAATTCTGAACTGATACTTTGCTGTTAAAGTATGTTCTGTTGCTTTAGCTTTAGCCAAACCTTATTACTAAATGGAATCTAAACCAGAAAGGGTTTACAAAGACTCTTTTTGTTTCCACTGAGTACATGAAAATAAATCACTGCAGCTTTCCTATATATAATAAAAGGTGTGGGTTTTTTCTAGATGAGAGATTTGGAGAACAGCACATCTGCTGAGGCTCTGGCTGGCTGGTGACCCCTGTTTTCCACTGGCCTCCTGACTCCCTTCAAACTTTCAAATGCAACCAAGAGGGTGCTTTGGCTTTGAGATTCCTAGTTAGTGGAAAACTGGGGGCCAAAGTGTGCAATGAAGTTGCTATAAAACCTTATCCCAAATAATTAGGTTTAACATTTATACACAGTATGCTTGGAGTAAGAAAAATCACCAACAAAATGAATGAACCTCTCCAACAATTTCCAATCTTCACTTAAAAAAAACAATGCTTGACAGCCGGACCTGACACCCTAATTGCTCCCCCATTTTTCTCTTTCCTTACTTCCCCTCCTCAAATCCTGGAAAAACAGCAAAATGAGAGTTATTCTTTCAGACAAACATTTCCACTTGAAAACATTAAATGAAGTTTTTTCAAAATTCGTAGACATCAACAAACCCAGAAGGCAAACAGATTTAGTGAAAATAGAAGGAGCGAATGCCTGAATGATCTTTAGTTTGCCATTCTGTTTTCCAGAAGTATGTCATCACTTCCTAATTTTTAAAAAAGTCTTAATCAAAGGACTTGTGTTACTTAAAGTTTGCATGCTCTGCACGGTGCCTAGCAAAATGAGCAACCTTTTTTTGCAAGGAGGTTAATAAAGGCTACCTGGAAGTTTACAGGGTTTCCAGGATGCCCAATGGAAAACCTTATGGATAACTGCACAACTATTACTACATATGTATCCTAGGAGACCAAAGAGCTTTCACATTTAAGAGCTTATTTCCCAGGGACCCTCTCGATACACATCTCATGCAATTATAAATAATACAAATAGCCATGAGAAAGGAGGATGTTGGTTTAATTTCAGGCAGAAGGTACACAGACCTCTGCTTGTATCTGCATAAATGTTTCATTTTATTTCACTTCTTCTCACATTCTGACTACAAAAATACTCTTTATCTTTGTATTATCTCACGTAATGCATGAAATGTGTATTTAAAATTAAATTTTAAAACTGCACTAGCTATAATTTTTTTTAATCTTAAAAAATTCGCACACATACATACAAATCACCAGAAAGAGCCTTTGTATTTAGTCAAGTGAAATCTAGATTCCTGACCGCAACATTTTGCAAAGCACCAGCCTGTTAAAAAAAAAACAAAACCAAAAACCAAAACATACCAGAGAACCACATAATTTAGGAAAAAGCCTAGGAAAAAGAAATTTTTAAAAAATAATCAAAAAGCACAAACCAGCTAATTTAAAAGAGACTCACTTTCCACTTCGTGTATGAATAGCCTATGCATTTGAAACAAGCCAAATCAAAAGCATCCCACTCATTTCTTGTTTGTCATTCTCATCACAGGGTCTAACCTGCAGTTAAGGACTCGGCACCCAGCCTCTGAAGAGGAGCATCCTTAAAATGCCGAGCAGAGCCTTGGAAACACCCCAGTACAATTCCCTGGCAGCCAGAACCCAGGTTCTGTTACAAAACCTGCAACACAGAGCACGACAGCCCCTTCCCTTCATCATCCTTTTAGTCTACATTTCTTAGCCTTCCATCCCAGAGGAGGCAACACAGAACACCTGCCAACAGGAAAAGAAGAATATACTGTTGATCTCCTGGAGGAGGGGATATCACATGGTAACAGGGAACTCCAAGGAAAAAGGCTGTCGGCATGCTGGTATACACAAATTAATTCACCAATGGGTAATTAAAACAGGACCAGTTCCTCCTAAAGCCACTAAGCAGCTCTCAGGGTTTGATTTCCTTAAAGCAGTAAATTAATCACCTAACCTCACATGAATATGAGTGAAGCCCCAACAGCTGTGGCTCAGCAAACACTAACCAGAGCAGCAGCCAGTGTAGAAGATCTGCAGGCGCACTCTCACACCGTGTCCTTTTCAAAACCTAAACTCAACATTAAAATTAACTGCAGGCTAAAATGTTGCCAGCCATTTCTTGTGAATGCATAATGAAACCTTGCTAGTCCCCATAGCACCTCACAGTTTTGCAAGCACACCCCACAGAACAGAGGAATGACTTGTGCAGGAATCCTTACAGTAACTCTGTGTGTACAGTGGCTTTACAACACACATGGGACATTTCCAGTCCCTGTCATTCTATATGCTATAAATATTATGTAAAGCAACAAAATGTTTGCAAGAAAAACAACCAAGTGGATTATGTAACATCCTTCTTTCTTCACTCCTCTATTTCAGAAAATTTTGCTTTTTAAAAGAAAAAAATTAAAGTGGAATACTGAGACTGTATTCAAAACTGCACATACTTTCTGACAAAGTCTCAATTTCCATATATAATTCAGTATCTCAATACTAGAGGTGTACTCAACACAGAAAGTCCATTTTACACCCTGAAATTGCTTTACTTTTGTCGATTAAAAAGGAGGGGAAATATTATTATGGTTTTCTTTCAAATTAACTAAGTTTCTGGCTTTTTGAATACTATAAAACCATGCTTATTTGCAGAGCCACAAACTACAACTATCTTCCACAGCAGCTTTTATAAAGTCTAGTAACTCCACTTACAAATTGAATACTTTAGTATTATTTTTCCCTTATATTGGACATTACACAAATTACACACAGGAGAGTCGACAACCAGCTAAATGTGATAACCACAGTCATCCCTAAAGACTGTCCTCTTCCTTCACTTAGTTCCATGAAGTAGATGAAAAAAACCCTCCGAATCTACAAATACCATGATAAATGAGCAGTAGAAGAGCATCCTCCAGCATCAAAGGGTTCAGTTTGAGGTCTCAGTGGATACTTCAGAAGACTTCAGGGTGGCCTTTATAATATCCTCCACTTGAGAAAATATCACTGCAAAGTAAATCATCCCTATGAAAAAGCAACAAATCTGTTTTTCCTGCCTCTTCTTGGCTTGGTGTGGCTTTAAACAAACAGGCTTGGATAAACAGCATAATGAAGAGGACTTATGTCGTTCTGCTTCATGGAAGAGCTGCATGGCCTAGATGAGACATCACCCCTGGTGAGACCATCAGACCAGTTAAATAAATTGTCCAGTCAGAAGTGAGGCCCATTCTGCTCCTTCCCATGAGATAAAACCTGTGATGGTATTTCAAAGGCATAGCACTAAAAAAACTTTTGACCTCTGCTAGAGACATTTCCAACAGCATTAAAATGACAATGTCAATGATACTTCTGCTAGGCTAGCGGCGTTTTCTTTGGGTTTTTACACCTACTTGTACATCCATTTCAACTGAAGAACCAACCAACACAAACCAATCCCAGCTACTGTGTTCCTCTGTGAGCACATCAGCACTACACCTACATGGGCTTCCTTCAGCACACGTGTCATTGATTCAAGTCATAGCTGGAAATGGCATTTGCTAGGACAGCACGATTTTTACCACGAGGATCTCAGCTGTATGGAACAGCATGGAGAAACACCACACAGCAAAGGAAGGGGGTGTAAGCACAGCCCTTACCCTGCCACACAACAGCTGCTCCCCAACCCAGCACTGCCACCACAAGCCTCCCTCTGCACTCACAAGCATCAGAGCTGCTCCTTCTACGGAGGAAAGGAGGAGGAAGCTGAAATCTGCCTGCTCAGCTAACATGCTGAACAAGAATTCTGGGTGTGAGCCCCAGAACTGCTTTCAAAAGACCTGAGTGGCCGAAGGGAGCCTGTTCTCCTGAGTGTTGAACCTGTTCCCTCCAACACGTGGAGTTTAACACAAGACTGCAGCTTTAGTAGTGCTTTGCAACATGAAATTTAACATTTTAAGATTTCATTTAAACTAAGGCATGCCACATGATTGCAAAGAGCAGCTGAATAATGAGATTTATGGGAAAGAAAGAAAAAAACCTACCACAAAACCCCGTATTACACCAACCTAAAAAAAAAAAAGCATTCACAAAGGAAGAGGTAAACAACTTCTACCCTCATTAAAAAGTTGAGAAATGTGCACACTACCACTAAAATATAATTAATACACAGCCTTCAGGAGAGTCCAAAGGAGCAATTTAATTAACCACCCACTGATTTCATAAATGACAAGAACACACAAAGGTAATGGCACCTTATAATTGAAAATGTCCTGTTTGTTTAGCTGAGCAATTGTGCAGGTCTATGTTGTGCATAAATATGAGGAAACACATTTTCAACTCATGACATTTTAACTTCGTAAGGTGCAACAGAACAACATACTGCCCACGATACAGTCACTGTATACCCCACTTATTTACTGCCTTTACCCAATACTTTCCAAGTTGCTGACAATCATAAAGGTTTTAACCTTTATGAACTTCCTGATGGGCTTTTTCTATGTCCTCTTCAGAAATGCACAAGAGGTGAGAGGAAAAAAAAAAGAATTTTACTGGTATGCCATTTCAAACAAACTATTGCCTCATTCAGGGACTTGGTTCATATCTGTAGTTCTCCCATTTTTGTACAAAGAGACCCTCTGTGAACCCCATGAAATATTTCTGCTGATGATCTTCTAAACTCATTTTCTCATTTTCGTTCTTTTCTTTCACATGAAGAGTTTCCTTTCACCTACTACATTCTTTGTAAAGGAAAAAGAGAAGCAGCTCCTACCAAGGTAGGAAAAGAACACAGTGAAACATGTGAAAGGCTCTTCCCTGGTTTTTTCATTGAACTTTTCAGGGATAAAGCTGGAATTAATATTCCTTTTTACATTCACAAAACTCAAAATGCCTTTGTGCTGCTACATTAAAACCATCAAAGTCTATTTGACTGAACATGAAACAGAGCAACATCTGAATTTATGAGCTGTTCATCTCCCTATCTAATGGACACACTTAGAAGCATTCAAAAGAGATGTGGAGAAATGGGAGAAGGCCCAGAGAAGGAAAAGATGATCAAAGGAGTGCAAAGTCTGCCATATGAGGAGAGGCTGAGAGAACTGGGTTTGTTCAGCCTTGAGGAAAGGCTTAGGGGAGACTTTATCAACATGTTCCAGTATTTAGAGGGTAGCTAGAAAGAAGCTGGAGACTCCTATTCTACAAGGAGACATATGGAAAATATGAGGGCTTATGGGTACAAGTTACCTCTGTGAAGATTCTGATTGGACAAAAAAGGAATGTTTTTCACAATAACAATCAGCCCTTGGAATAATGTCCCCAGGGAAATGATGGATTCCCAAATGCTGGACACTTTCAAAATGCATCTGGAGAAGGTGCTGCACCATCTTGTCTAGCCTGTGCTTTTGTCAAGAAAGGTTGGACAAGATGATCCTTGAGGTCCCTTCCACCCTGGTATTTTCTGATTTTACGACTTATACTTGCTTTGGGGCATGCATAATTTAAAATAACAGACTGAAAAGATTCTTCAGGCATAGAAGTCTCCATGGCAAAGCTGACTTGCCAGATTTTTAAAAGGCTGTCCCTAAAGCATTGAACAACACACCATACAAGGATCCTGAGCAGTCCAACACCACCCCAGCAGGAGGGTGCACAAGGATGGATGTCTTGCACATCAGTCTCAGATCTCTCATCCCACCTGTCTGCTTTATCAGCCACCATGCCATGACATCAATGACTTTACATAACATTGTCTCCCTGCCCATCCAATACAGAAAAAGCATTCCTCAACAGAGATTGCAGCATGAAAGGTTGATCCAAACAGCATCACCGCACAATGGAACTACCTGAAGTGATTAGTTCATGTGTACACATTAAATACACACTTTGCAATTCTGGATCCAAGAGTGAAATCTTTACATAGTAGTATTAGATGATCATGTTGATTGTTCCTGGTAACAGCAAACTGTTACCAGCCATATCTAACTGGATTAGCTGCCCATCAGTGATGCCACCAGATACATAAACGTCTTTTTTAAATTATGAAAGTTTCCATTACATTTATGCACTATGGTTTACTTACCAATAAGATGAGGAAAGAAGAGTTCTTAAATAAATACCATAAAGCATCCTCTAATATTTTTTTCTAAACTTTTTTCTTTTCAAAGTCCTTCCAGCTTTCACATGTTAACTGAAAGCATTCACATCAGAAACTGGCAGGTCCCAGGTACTGCCCCATACCCCAGCACAGCACCTTTGGGTTCTTGTTACTACTCCTTTTGGTCCTCAAAGGACTTTTGGGCACATTACTACAGGATTGAGCACAACAGTGTTTTCCAATGGTTAATCATGATAACTGGTCCATGTTTCCAGGATGCAATCACCCTCTGAAAATGGTTTAGACTTTCTGCTTCTAAATGTTATAAAAATACACTGCTTAAATTCTAATACATTGTTCAACTGCCTGCAGCTTCCAAAACAATCTGGACTGCTCAAACTGAGTTGTTTCTAGTGTTTAGTACTGAAATGAACTTCATAAAAAATAATTACCTTCTTCCATACCACCAGCATATTTTGAAAGTAAACTATGCTCCACAAGTCTCTGAAAGAACTCCATTTACCTATCATATTTCTCCCTAACAATTGCACTCAAAGTTTCTCCGGTGTTCTTACTGCAGTAAGAGCCCACCCATAGCACACAGACTCCATGTGCTAAGTTAACAAAAGTAAAAAGCATTAGGAAAGGGGCTGACCACAGCTAGAAAAAACGTTAATCAGACAACACTTGTTACAAGTGTTGTGCTCCACTGGGGAAAGCTCTCAAAGATAAGCAGTGTTTTGTTAACTCACCAAAAGTCACCTGGGATGCAGGACAGATGGAAATTAATAGGGAGTCCTCACTAGCACAGAAGAACTCTTAATTTTTCACAAAATATCAGAACTTCTCATTGCAGCAAGCAGAAATACCAGATCTTGAAGGCTACCTTCCTCAAAACCTTCCTGTAGGAATTCCTGTACTCCCTGCTCCTTTTAAAGTGGGTTAAATGCTGCCTATTTGCCCCCTACTGTTAGGAAGATTATTTTTTCCTTTATAACAGCATTCTCCCAAGTTCTCTCCTACACAAGTTTGAAGAGAGAGCCAAGGTTGTTGGCAGCTTGTTTATGAAACTGGCCCTACCTATTTCGCCAGTCAGCCCAGAAGGACAAACAGTAGATGTCTGTCCTCCCTCCTGAGGTGATACCTCAGCCTACTTCTACAGGATATGGGATGGATGCAAGGAAATAACTTAAGTGATCAAAATAGAAAACACATAGAAAAATAATTAATTTTAAGTATAACATGAGAGATATAAGTAGTCTATTAATTGCATCTTCTGGATTAATTTCTAATTCCATCAGGTCATGGCACAGTAAAATAATTTAAATCAAGGGATTTAACAGCATTTTGAATTAGTTTAATAATGCTAAACCTTACTGTATATATTCAAGTATTTAACTCACAAGAGCTGCTTTTTTTTTACCATTCTGTAGTATCAGTTTAAAAATCAAATGGATTTCATTACCATTTCTGGCAGAGAACATTATTTAAATTTTACAAGAATAATGAAAATAAACAATGCCATTTCATATTTAAACACAACTTAAACCTTTAAACTTAGAAGAGCTCAATTAAACAAATCATATTGCTTATTATTACAAAATTTATTCTTTTGGTGCAGTAATATTGCCTTTTTCCCATCTGTCCCCACTGCCACCAAAGGCTCGTTCAATTTCCACCACTGAACAGTCCTTCCATCTGCTGGTATTCCACCACAGCACATAATTCTGAAAGCAGACGAGTCTTGCCTTGAGCTTGGATCATTGCTCCCAAAAATCTCATCCTTACAAAATTTCTTTTGTGTTCTCAAAACAAGAATAAGTAGAAAATAAAGTATTGTCCAGCATGGTTTTTCAGTTTCTCTGCACACCAGCAGTCTGACTGCCTCAACATCAACAGGCCTGCTCAGCACGGGGCTGGCTCTCGCACAGCCCACGCAGATTCCTCAACCCAGCAGCTCAGACAGCACTCGCTATGTTTTAGCACGTACCTGCTGCTGACTGCTTCCACTTGCACTGGCTTTCCCATGGCTTCTGGCTGCACCAGCAACCCTCAGGGTGCCTTTCACTAGCTCTATCTCATTTCACATTTCCAGAGAACAGAAGAACACAGGGCTCAGCTCAGATAACTTGTAGCTCACAAATCCAGATCTTATGCCATCTCCCTACGCCTCTACTAGCATCACAGCTGAAGGGTTATTTTTAAAATGCCTTATGTATGTACATTACCCAGTTTAGTGAAATAGAAAATAGTCTGTGTATTTTTCTATGAGTAGAATTTTCTATCTGCTGTAAAACTGTCTGGGCAAACAATTTTACAAGTCCTTAAGGACATCAAATGTTCTTAAACTCAATTTTGGAATTGAGGAGGATCCACTCTACTGCTACATTTTCCAAGTATTTTCTTACAGAAGAATTACATCAAGAGTTGGGGAAAAAATTCAGTTATGTCCATGCCAAGGCCTGTATTCCCTTTTCATAAACTCAAGGATTTCTAAATACACATAAATGTCTTACATAAATAAATAAAACACAGGAAAATTTTTCTTCCAGGATCACTTTGCAGTGTGACGAGAACGGTACTTTTCCTCTACTGCATTGTTATGTTCTGGTACTAACCCAAAAGTTCACACCATTTTCATTTCTTTATTGCCAATAGCCATCTAGGAAACGCTGCCATCAATAGTAAATCTACATGAAGTCACACTCCTCTGGTGCATTTTGTGAATAGCAATCAGTTCATAACACAATCCTGTTCAGTTTAAATTCAGTTTATTCTTCAATTACTTTGCTAGCCCAACTCTAATTTATTATATTTTCTGGTACATTTGATTTTGAATATTATGACATCCTGGCTCATGCCATTAGAGAGGAAACATAAAATGGTGAGGATGTCTAGGGACGGCTGAGAGTAAGGTAGCAACAGCCTGGAAAATTAACAATACCGCTGTCTGTGCTCAGCTAGACTGCTCCTGCATTAGCACTAAAGAAAATATTTCTCTAATACAGACTTGTCATCCAGGAATAGCCTCGGGGGCACCATAAAACCCCAGCCAGCACAACAGGCAGCTGGGCTGGCTGGGTGGGCAGACAGCAGCCCCTGAGCCCACTGGGGCAGCTCAGCTGCAGAAATGAAATGCTGGCCCTGCTGCTGCTGCTTGGAGCTCACCAAAGAAAGAAAGAAAGAAACCAACATGGTTCTAAATGCCATCAATACTATATACATTGATTTTTGGGTGGGCTTTTTTTAGCCTTGCCCTGTCTCGGTCCTAGCTACCATTTCTTTCCCCCAGCACCCAAGGTGAAATGAGAGGCAGCAGAAGTCTGCTCAGAGGACCTTTCTTGAGAAGCTGGGCAGAAGTGAGGGCTTCACCTTCCCCTCCAGCTTGGTGACCGACTGCATTAACCTTCAGGGCACGCTGCCAGCCCCACCTGCTTACTCTGGCTTTTGCCAACAAGGGAAGCTCTCACTGCACTGCTTTGTCCTTCGAAGATGCATCCTTTTTCGCTTACTTCTTACTCCTGCCTAACATTTGGAGTTGGAACTCCTGAATCCAGAAAATGGAGGGGCAGTCCTGAAGGGGAAATATCAGACTCTTGTATTGATATCTGACCTTTTTTCCAACAACAGATTCTGACAACCTCAAACATGAAAAATGCTTATGTTTCTGCACAGCTTGCTCTGTCCCAAGAAATTCCACACTGGGTTTTGAATGCATTTTGAAAACATGTATTTCCCTTCTTTTGTCTGTTGTTCTAAAAGCCTGAAAAACAGCTTACCAAAACAACATGCAAGAGTGAATACTTTACCGGGGAACCCAGGCAGCTCCATAAGGAACTGCCAGCATTGGAAAGAAGCTGTGGTGCAGGAAATCTGGCTGGACCCAAATGCGCACTCATTATTTGTCCTCCAGAAAAAAATCAAGCAGACTTAATTTTCCCCTAAAGGATAATACAGTTTTCAGCTGTCTCTAAGCTGTCTTGTAGCTCAGGCAGTATTTCCAGCTCCTTCTAAACCTCACAGGCAATAAGGATTTTACTAATGATGTAGTTGCAGCAACTGTTGCATTAAAAAGACTATGTCAAAAATTACATGTAAACTATGCCTACAATTACATGGCGGGAATTTAGAAAACTAAGAAGTGCCATGCTATAGCTTATCCACTGCCTTTCAGTTTTCCCTCACTTCTCCTGAACCTCTGTCGTAACTCAGTTGCTGGTTTCTGTTCTGAATCTTTTTCCCCCGCAACTCAATCCCACACAAAGGACAGACACAAAAGGGAGGGGCATAAAGGATGCTTAAGCACACTTCCACTGCTAAGTTACTTGATTTCACACTTAGGAAACCCCAGTGAAAGACAGTTATTGGTGCATGAGAAATAGGGAGTACAGTTACAGCTTGTGAAGCCTGATGGAGCCAGAGCAAATTACATCAGGCCATATTTAGGTGGGATGAAGAGGGACAGAGGGGCTCTGCCCTTCTGTTAAGTGCTATCACATGCCCCAGTGTAACACAACATTACCACCATGATGAGAAAGAAAAGCTCCTCTCATTTTGGTGTGTTGGTACCAGGAAAATATGTCACCCAAGTTCTCCAGAAGCAGTGACAACTCTGGCTGTAACCATTTTCTCTTCTCAATCCCGTGTACTCACAAGTCACCTGCCTATGCTTACCCTGCAAATCAATGCACACGCTCCAGCGTCTCCCTGCACCTGCTCTCATTACCCTGTGTTTGAAACAAATCCTGAATTGAGACTTGATTTCACTTCCCAGCAGGCAGAGTAATCATCAATAATTGATGTCAGTTGGTTTCATTTGGGGCATTGCCTTGGGTGTACCACGGAGAGTTTCGGTATGCACCAAGGAAAGGAGGATTTGTATATAAAATGATTTGATAATCTGAAAAAATCCCTCAGTAAACAAAGGAAATTTACAGATAATCGTATTAAAGATTAGAGTTGTTTTAAAACAATGCAGAATGTATTCGAGAACATCTGGGGAAAAAGATGATAGTACTAAAAGCAAAATCTTTGGGGAAAATATGTCACCCCTCAAACAGGAAACAGTAATTAATTCATTATTAAATCCTAATTCTTGTCAATTTGTGTTAAATCAGAGCACTTTTTCTAATAAAGACTGTTATCACTATACTTAAATGCAATTTCATAGATAAATACGTAGATATATTTACATAGAGTTTTAACTCTGATTAAATGACTGCTTGATAATTTCACTTATTAATTGCTTCCAATTTGTTTCAAATTTGAGAAGCAGGATAATTTTATGTCAAAAAACTAACTTTAATATTAAAAAAGGACAGAACAACCTGTAGACTGAGAAAAATATATCATGATAGCAAAAGCAATTTGGTGCCTTTCCTTTCATGTTTACTCATCAGCTGGAAAATTAAGAAAATAACTCCTTTTATCTTACAAAGGTTACTCTTTTTCCATCACCCATTTACTGTGTTCTGAAGTTTTGGTGTGGCAATTTATATGAAAATTCCCACAAAGAAATCCATAAACTGTTCCTGACATTTTCTATAATCAGTTGACAATTAACAGTACTGCTCTCCTATTTAAACAGTGCATGATTGAAGTTTCTCACTGCTGTAACTACTGACAGCATCAGAAGACTATTTACTTCACAACTAAAAAGTAAAAACTACAGAATTGAACAATAATTCAATTGGTAAAAACATCCTATATCATATTCCTATAATGTCTTTCACTAATGTCCATGGCTTTGCATGCATCAATAATTTGTATTTCTTTTCCATTCTTCCATAAAAATACTTAATGTTAGAGCTAAATCTGGCAGAATTTCTAATATCTGAAAAGAAAGAAAAGAGAAAGCACAGTTCTTTCCCTTGTTTTTTCCCTTTTTATGCTGTTTTACTTCTTCACATACAGAAATTCATTTTATATATATACACCCGCACGTAAAGTTCAATGACAAGCAGAATGTTAATCAGATCTGCACAAGCAGCGATTAGATGGAGCCTTAGCAAAGAAAGCCCATCAGAGATGCTCTGTTGTAACCTTATCATCATAACTGTGCTGAATTCAGTGGCTTCCTTGGGAGCAGAAGCAAAAGGACTCTCATGCCCATAAAGAGCCCAATGGAGTCACTGCTGTTGATTCAATTGTACGGTCAAGCTACAGGGATGGCAAAATAGCACTCTACATGTGATACATCACCTGAAAAATTATATATGCAGGATAGCAATTGCTGCTAACACACATGGGTGCATTGTAGTGAAGTCTCTTCTCTCCTGCCTATCAACTTAACCTGCTTAGCAGGTTTTCGGGTATGGACAGACTCACCTATAAGAACACTTTAGAACAAACCATGCTCTTTATCCTCAAAGTCAGTATCAGCTAAAACATAACTCTCTCCTCTTTGACAATCTGAGGCAAAAATAAAAATCTCACCACAATGGTGACATCACTGTGAAATAAATTGCCTTCACTGAACTTGAAGCTTACTTAAAGGCTTCACCTGTTGTGAAACTGACATGTGATTGTTTGTAGAAGGCAAAGAAGCAAGTCAAGCTGTACCCAAAATTTCCTAGTCAACTTCAACTTCGTAACAGCACAACACTTCTGGACATTTCCTCGCTTCACAGCTTTCGAAACTTTTCAAAATATGAGTTAGCAAAGCATTACACTTCCACAGCATTTCTCTGGTCAATGGCACACAGCCCTTACTGCAGAAGAAAGGACTGTTAACAGTTTTCATTTCACACTCCAGTAACCCAAAATCTTGTGTTACCACTCACTTTAGTGTTAATTTTCCCACAGATTCTCTTTTTCTGCTTACACGGCAAGACAGCTCAGGTCAAGTGCTCAGACAAGCTGTGCTGCTGATTCTCCTTTTTACCACCACTGAATCACCTTCACTTTCACCTCACCACAAAGTTATTTTCCCTGTAAAAAAGCAGTAGAGCCACATTCAATAGAAAGTCAGCAACTACAGTCAAAATGGATTTCAAAGTGGGGAAAAAAGGCCTCCTCACAACTAAATCCTTATAGATTTTTTATGCAGGATCATTCCAACACTGTATAAATACACTATGATAGGTATATTTGCTGCTGCACATGTGGTGAAGTCCAATTCAGTTTGTGTCCCTTCCAGCTACAGAATATAAAAGTATCAGTGCTGAACAGACATGCTGAGCAAACCCCCTGATAGCAGGAATGAAGAGTAGTTACTTTGCCAGACAAAGTAGAAAGATACCTTTTTTATTGGTGATTTCAAAAAAAGAAACATTTGGGAGCTGTCACTGAATTCTTATGAAGCTTTCTTACGTGTATGTACAGACCTAACCTATACACAGTTTTAAGATATTTGCATGAAATGCATGGCAGATCCACAAGTATTTTTAGCCTAATCGAATCTGAATGAGTCTAGCCTTACCTTTAGTGTCTAAAAGGGACTAAAATAGTTAGAAAGCAAACCCAAAATCTGAAGGCATTCAATATTGTTTTAATACTAGGCAGTAAACCCTGTGAATTTTAAACCTTCAATTTTCATTTGAAGCTGAAATGACAGTTTAACAATGGACTAATTGTAAAAATAGACCAGGAATTGACTGGTACTAATTTTTAATTAACATAAAGGCAGGAACTGGGTGAGCCTTCATTAGCTTCTGTCAATAACAATAAAAGGCAGAGAAAACTGCTCTAGAACAAACAAGACATAAAAACAGGAAAAAGAGGCCAGACATTAGGAAACCCTCATCAACCTGCTCCGGAAAAAGCTTGACTGAAAATGTTTTTCGAGAAATTTAAAAAACAAGTTACTTCAGTTCAGAGTTGGGGCAGTCCCTGGGGGGCACATGCACTGCGCCAAGGGTACTCAGAGCTGTTCGATCAGGACAGGGTTCATGGCAAACTCTCCAACATGATCAGAATGCTTACACAACACATCAGAATCTATATGGTCTTGTGATGCATTGACCAGCTTTCACTCACAGTTAATTCATTCTGGTTATAAACAAGTGTTAAACAACTCGATTTAAAAAAAAGCAACACAAGAGAAAATGACATGGGCCAGGGCAATAGATCAAGTAAGAAGAGGGAAGAAGACAAAGAAGGGTGGGCCATTGGTAAATAAACGCATGAACTTGGAATTAACAATAAAGAATCCTCCTCTGCATGAAACAGCGATAGTGGTAGCTGGTTTGGGTATTTTCTGTAACTTTTAACCTCCAAACATGTAGAGGCAACTTAATAAGATGCATACTTAAGTATTTAATCTATCACAGATATTCAGTGCACTCTCCATGAGGCACATGCAGACTTTAAGGTCTCCAGCTTGCTCCTTGGAATGTGACTTACTCTAGATGGAGGCTACTTGGCCCTAGGATGGACTTTGAACGTGCTGTTCTCTGCAGGCTGTTACTGGTGGCACTGGAAGAACCAGCTGTGTTGAAGTCAGAATGTGGTCAGTTTAAGAGCCTTGCAGGGGTTATTGGCTTTCTTCTTGGCATTTTGATTTTGCTGGTCAGTTAGAGGAATTATTTGGATGACATTGCCACAGCCACAGAAACCTCCACCACAGGCTCCATTCTACTGCCACTATGACATAGCTCATTTCATGTAGGGACTACGAGGTATGTAGACAAAAGCGCTTTCACTTCATGACAAAGTAAAATGCACCAACAAAGGTGGCTCACTGATACCAGCCAAGCTTTTTTTTGTTTGCTTTTTTAAATTAAGATCTTGTTTGGGAATGCCAACCAAAACTCAATGTCCAGAAAAATCACAACACCTGGATTCTGCAACATTGCTTTGTATCACAATAGAAGCCTCCTGGGTTGGTCCTTTCAAAGCCTTTCAGAGCAAACATAACATTCCTGCAGCAGAACACAACAGTTTGTCCTAGCACAAGACAGCAACCACAGAAAATCACTTTCCATAAACTGATTTTGGTACACAAGTCAGCCTCCATCAGCTTTGGTTGAATTTCAATTTTCTTCTGTTGTGCCAAAAGACCTCTGCTGTATCAGCTTTCTTCCTCCTATCTATGAACTCTGAAACAAGGATTAGCACCAATCTGAAGAACAAAGGAGGCCACAGGAAGGTAAGAGCTTAAAATCCTCCATCACAGGTATTCTTTGGTCTTTTGAGGTCACAGTTTTTGACAATGATACTGCAGTAAGAGAGGGCTGTCTGTGGCAGAGATCTCAGATTCGAGCAAAAATTACATGTTAAGAACATAAAAAACTACACAACGAGTACAGCTGCAAGAGTCAATAAAAATGTCAGCATTCAAGAACACTGACTTGAACCCAATAATAAACTGTGCCTTCTCCCAATTGTCTTCTAAAGAGCCAGCCCCTGGGAACATACAACACAGGCGTGCCGACATGTTCCACTGGGCTTGTGCAACCTCTTTGGAGAAGGTCATGGGAACACGCAGCAGCAGTGTCATCTTGGGGGCTGGGGAACACAGCCTGTACTGCACTTCAAAATCACTCCCACTGCAAGGAATGTACAAAGCAGAAGCAGGAACCATGTAGCTCATTTTTCCCCACTGTGCAGAATAATATCTGACAGCACTACACCACTCCAGGCAACACAACCCAAAGGTCCTGGTTTGTCTTTCTGCAACTACTGGGTGCCTCCCTTTGCCCAGACACTTATGGGTTCTCCTTTAAAATGGACCACTTTCCATTGTGCTCTATTGCTAGAAAAAGGAAGAGTAGTCATAGTTCCTTCTGTTTCATTGTCTAGAACTACTTATTACTACCATTTACACCATTTTAAAATTGGATTCGTTCATATATTGGATATACTACTTAAGCAAATTGCATTTTGTTCTACAAACAAGGGTTCTTCTGAAAAACTTTGTATAGTCCATGAAAAGTGGTTAAATGTGTCAAATCTCTCCAATTAAATATGAAAATACTTCCTCTTCCAAATGACAGAAGCGCCAACAAGAAGAGGTGCTATGCTGAACCTTGTTATCACCAACAAAGAGGGTCTGGTACAGAATGTGAAACTAGTGGGGAGCCTTGGCCGCAGTGACATTGGAATGGTGGCATTTGAGGACCTTAAGGCAGTGAGCAGGGAGCACAGCAGGCTCAGCACCCTGGGCTCCAGAAAAGCAGACTGGCCTCTCCAGGGATCTGCTTGGTTGAGCACCATGGGATTACGTCCTCAAGGGAAGAGGAGCCCAAAAAAGCTGGTTAATAGTCAAAGATCACCTCCTTCAAAATGAGGCTTTGAGGAACCCGGTCTAGTGGCAGGTGTTCCTTCCTAGGGAGACTGAAACTACATGATCTGTAAGGTCCCTTTCTACTCAAGCCATTAGGTGATGACTCAATGATTCCTTTCTGTGGAACAAAAGAAAAACAGCCAGGTAAAATAGAACATCTATCACTCCAGCCCAAAGTGAACCAACTCCTCCTGGATAAAATTACCTTCCATATAACTTTGATCTGACTCATTTATAATCTAATAATTACTTTCCTACCCTATTTAATCTGGTTTATTGTTATGACAGTATGAAAATTCTAGACATTCTTAACCACATGCCACAACTCCAAAGCAATATCAACTTGCTTACTTGAAGCAAAATGAGACTGCAAATACTGAGCTATGTTACCCCAAGTTTCTATGTCAAAAATAGTTCCCACTATATGAATGGAAAAAATGCAAAACAATTTGAAATGTTGTCTGCTCACAAGTTATGTGACTTTACATCAAACAGCTGCACACTTTGACTTTTGTGTTCACCACCTAACACAGATCTCAGCAGGAGAGACTCTGCAAGAGATTCCACTCCTGTTCCAGCCCACAAATTACTTGCTAAACTGACATCAGCTGAAATAACTCTCTAAGGGAACATAAGGGACTGACATCTCTGGTACCACCACAGTGCTTCAGAAATAAAGGACTGTAGTCTGCAGAGCTCATTGCATAGATGAAGCCAGCTCGGGTACAGCACTGATGTGCCCTGTAACACACCAGCAGGGCTGGGGGCATCTCCACACATGCCAAGGGGCAGCCCGGTCCCATCAGCCACCTACACTATCTCATGCAGGATACAGAGCAGGCAGTGTGAAAACACATGACAGCTTCAGCCCGTGAATTTTGCTAACATAAATCTCAACCTCAAAAACATTTACATGTAGGCTTATCATTAAGCCTAAGAACAGACCCTGTCATTACAAAAGAAATACCTGGATGTTTAAAATTAGGCATATGAAAGCACAAATATGTACAGAATTAGAACCAAAAAAATCCACTCCACAATATTATTAATTTTTATTGCTCTATAGGAATCTAGACCTATCAATTATATAACTTAATACTAACACTTAAAAGCATTTTCTTCTTCAAAAGGCACTACAATTTCTAAAGGACAAACTCCACTGACCTAATAAAGCAATTAAACAGCATGCAATTCAATAGTGTCACATTAAAAATGCTTTTAACAACGAAATCAACAAAGAATTTTCAAATATCAGAGACAAGCCACTGGCATGTCAAATAAGCAACCAGCTTCCCCTGGTGCCTTTTACACCAGGGAGCATTTTAACACCAAATGAATGATGTTTTCTTATTAGTTACAGCTGTCCATGTCTAGTAGCTCTTTAAGGAAGCAACATTTTGCTGATGCAAGGCAATAATTTATATTAGTTATCTAGTACACATTACATTTTTACACATTTCACTTTGATATTGTTGGTATAACTTCTTCTCAGTTGCTTTCAAATATGTTAACATTTTTTAGAAGTACAAAAAAAGGAGATGAAAGAAGAGGAGGATATTTTGGCATATTTGCAGATATACAGTTTTAACTAGTAGCTAACAAACTTCTGCTGTTTTTTAGTAATGCAGGCCCATAAACATATACCAAGATTGAGACCACTCAGTATGGGTAAAGGCTTACAAAAAAAGAAACTTTCACTGAGGTAATCAGCGCTTCCGTGGGAGTGCACAACAAACAAATGCCAAATGTTGCAATGTCAAAGCCACCCTTTATGGCAGGACAGGTTTTAGTAAGCTTATTTTTTAACCCATCTCAAGAGAACAGTACTTTTCCACCCAATCACCGGCTTACATTCCTCTTGCAAAGTTTTGTCCCTAAAGCGTCACATTTTTTGTTGTTTTGGTAACAGAAAATTCAGGTGCAGTGTTAGGAAAAGATACTACCTTAGCAAATCTCCGACCCGAGTCCAAGGCCCTGGGCTCCCTCTTGCTGAAGTCACCAAGCAAAGTAAAGGGTGAGTACAGTCAGAAATTCAGTAGTGCAAACTCATGGGAAAATTATGAGTTTTAATATCCATAGATTTTAGAATTGCAACAGTACAAGTACTTTAAAACGTATTACAACCTTTTTTTATTTAAAAAAAATCTACTTGGGCACAATAGTGTTCTTTGCAGCCTGCTGACTCTGGAGTTAGTAATTTTATATTGTACTGTGCTTAGGGGAGAGGATTTCTTACTCAGTGATGTGATAATTAGAAAAAAAAGAGTAATTAAAAAGGACTCCTATTAGGTCTTACAGTTCTAGCAAGTACACTGATATAACTTGTTTCCATTTTGAGGAAATTTGTTTTAATAAACTCAGGGCAGCATATGGTACTAACATGTTTATTTTCCAAGTGGTAGGGACACTAACCAAAACCATCTGATGTTTCTTCCTAAGCCTCCTTGATTTGCTGCTGGATTGCAGCTTAGAATAAAGCATTACAAAGCCAGAAGAAGAGGGTAAAGGAATAAAAAAAAAATAAAATCAGGAATTCAAAGCGTTTATTTAATGAGAGTGCAGCTCAGACCAGTTCCTATTTTGAACAGAAGTTCAAAAGTATTTATGATTGGAAATTTATTTCCAGAGACTATCAAATGTAGTCCAAAACTAATCCTTCACAGCCATTTTTTACTCTGCACACAAACAAAACCCAAACTCCAAAATCATGTAATTAAAAGAGGAATTAAAGGAAGCTCAGAAGTACTTAATAGATTTCTAGAGAAGTAAGCAATCAGCACTACGCATTATGAAGACGGTAAGAAAAGTCACCAGAGACTACCAGATTGAGCCCTACCAGAGCTCCAGGAACGGCTTCCTCCGTTAGCTGACCAAGTACGATTCCGGAAAGTGCAATGACAATTTTAAAGTACGCCTTGTTAGGAATATAAAAGGCTAAAAGTTTTCTAACCACATTTCAGTGCTAAGAGCTAACAATCGATGGGAGAAACCAGGGAGCGTGGCTCAGAGCTCCGAGGGCTAGACGGAACGTTTGGAAATAGCTGCGAACCACACGGGCTCCAGCGGCATTTCGCAGGCAGCCCCGAGTTCCTCTGGCGCAGCTGTAAAACACACAACCTGAAACCCGCTCCTGCAGCAGGGGTTCGCTCGCAGCTGTTCCTCTGCCTCCCCCGCACGCAGTAATCTGACTCCTTGCCAGAAAAGAGCTTCTTTAATGAAGCCACACGAGAGCAGCATAGGTGCATCGGGGGACCCAGAACCAGGCGCTTTCCGAGTGGGTCTCCAGCAGCCGAGCCCACAGCTCAGCCTCGCAGAGCCGCGCTGCAGGGGCAGGCGCCGCCGAGCCGGGGGCTCCAGGGCGGGGACGCTGCTCCCAGGCTCCCGCCTCAGCCCCGCACGGCGGCTCCGGGGCCCGGCCCCGCTCCCGTACTTGTTGCCCGCGCAGAGCGGCTCAGCCCGGCGCCGCCGCCCCCGCGGGGACCCCGCGCCGCTGCCACCGAGGGAGGCTGAGCGGGGCTGAGCCGCCCGCACGGCGCGGGGCAGGGAAGTTACTCACCGCGCCGGCTCCGCGCAGCGCTCTCCTCCTCAGCCGCGCCGGCTGCGCCCGCCCCGCCTTAAGGGAAGCAAACTCCGGGCAGCAGCACTTGGAGAACGTGTCTCGCCGGGCCGGGCCGGGCCGGCGCTCCCGCCTCCGCCCCCCGCCGCGGGCAGCGGCGCGGCCCAAGTGACAGCGGCGCTCCGCCACTCCGGCGGCGGCCCCGGGCGCGGGGCCGGGCGAACCGCAGCCTATGGCAGCGGGGCCGGGGCGGGACGCGGCGGAGCCCCGGGCCGGGGTGTCCCCGCCGCTCGCCTGATCGGCTGCGCGGAGCCCGGAGCGGTGGGGAGCGCGGGCGGGGCTGGCGCGGAGGAGGGGCCTGGTGGGGCGCTGCTCGCCCGGGACTGCCCGCGGACCTGTCCCCGCCTGCCCGAGCCTTGCGGCCGTGCCCGAGGAACAAACCCCGGGCGGCTCTGTGACTAAGAGCCCCAGCGGCGCTCCCGCCCTCCCGGCACTCAGTCACCGCCCCGCGCCTGCTTCTCCCGCCCTGTTTAGGTGCAAGGGGACCCTGCCCGCTAGGGAGCCCACCGCCCCCTCTCTCCTTTTGGCGGGGGCGCGACCGCCGGTACCGCAGGTGCCCCGCGGGGTGTGGCGGGACCCAGCTCGCACCGCCCCGGCTCCTCCCGCCGGGGTCCTCGCCGGCCCCTACGCCCGCCCCGCTGCCCCGCCCCGCCCGGCCGACAGCGGATGATGGCGCCGGCCTGCCCCTGAGGAGCCGCAGCGGGGGACAGTGGGGCAGCCATGGAGGAGGACCCGGAGCTGGAGAGGTGAGGGACGAGCGACAGCGCGGGGAGCGGTCCCGAGAGCGAGCGGCCTCTGCGGGGCTGCTGCGCTGCTCAGGCCCGGCAGCGCCTCCCGCGCCGCGAGGCCCGGGCAGCGCCGGGCTAGGGCCGGGGCCGGGGGCGGCTCCTCCCGGCCCGACCGCGCCGCAGAGCGGGCCCGAGCTCCGCCGGGCTGTGCCCGCTGTCCCCAGCCAGCCCCTGCTGTGCGTGTGCGGTCACGGTGCGCGGCCTGGAGCTGCTTCGGCCGCGTCTTCCGCACACAACTTTGGCTGCGTGCTGCTGTCGCTTAGAATCGAGATTGGAAGGTCTTGGGTGGTTCACTCCTTATTACAATTTGATCTTGTTGTGTACTTGGCAAAATAAATTATAAAAATCCAAGAACACCTTATGTTGTTAGGAATTTCATTTTTCAGTGCTGGATATGTGCCCGTTGACCAGTTGTTAGAATTGTATTTTTGTATCAAAAAAAATACAAAATGCTTGGCAGTTATTTTGTCAAAAAATAAAATTGTTTTCTGCTTGGCATTTCGCTGGGATCAGTGGATTCGTCTTGCTGCATGTTTTGAGTTGCTCCCAAGCAAACACTGAGGAATAAAACATTGATTTCTATATTTGGATACTCAAAGTAGGCCTCTCTTGCTTTTGTTTTAGGAATAGACTTTTGATGTTTATGTCACAAATGTTTTGCAAAATAGTCCTATTTGTGTGATGGGATTTTTTTTTTTTTTTTTGCTAGCTTATTTCTGGGTTGTTCACTTTCCTTATGGCTGTTTAAAACGACTGTTACAGTGAAGTGATGACCAGAGGCATACTGAACTGTTCTCCTCATGGTTCTCTCCTTTAACTTTTAGGAAACCATATCTGGGAATGCTTACTGAAAATAACTTTTTTCTGTTTAAATCTAGCAGGTATTTGAAATGTGCCAAAAGCAATAGTACTGAGACAGTGGAAGGGCTAGAGAGCTTAATGCTTTCTAAGAGGCTTTTAATTCTTCCTGAGCTACTTCTGCTCTCAGATCATCAGTTTAATAATTAAAGCTTCTTTCTGTGTATGCATGAATGTTATTTGTACTGCTGCCATTCCAAACTTAAACCTTTTTCATTCATGGCGAGTTGAAACTATGCCGCTGTTCTTCCATGCTGACTTCTGGTTGCTGTTGCCATGCTGGGGACCTGGGGTTCTCTGGGCATTCAGGGCATAGCTGACCTCACCAGCTGTAGCTGACTCCTCCACAGTCACCTCCTGACTGATGCTCTTCTTCCCAGGAGCTACATTCAAAGCTTTACCCTTCCTCGAAGGCTCAGTCCAAGTTGGGATTTGCTACTCCTGTTCTGTGGCCCCGTGGTAGATAATAAGCTCAGTGTCACTTAACAAAGTGACACAAGTAGGGTTTAGCTGTTTGGTGTCACCAGTCCGTGTCACTGTGCACCTCAAAGGGTGTTTAGTCGGCCCCAAACACATTACAACCACAATGCAGTGCACTTGACAATTAGCTCTTCCTGTCCTGGATCCACCTATCATTAGTTACTTTTTCACACCTTAAATTTTCATACCAGCTCAGCTTGGTGGTAGCACCCTGAATTGAGCTTGTGCTCTGTGCATTTAGAGGGTGTGCTTTGGCATTACTCTCTCCAAATAGTGCTTCCCTGTGCAGTCTTCAGTACAGAGCCCTTCCAGCCTAACACAGGCCTTTCTTTGTCCTTTGGGTTAGAAACATTATGCCTTAGATTCATATTCAATAACTTACTGATCATATTCTCCTGTGAGTAGTGTAGCAATGGTAGTTTAGGCTTATAAATTTTAAGAGTTTTATAATATGGGTTAACATACAAATAATAGCATTTCTGTTCTGTAGCCACCGTGTTAACTACTTTAGGTGGATTTTTAGCATTTAAAAATGGGTTTATGTGGAATATTTTTAGTAGTCTGTCTCTGAACTCAGGCTTGTCCTGCAATGCACAGATCTTAAATAAAAACTTAAGGTTTTTATACATGTGGTTTTTATTTCATTTACCATGAGGGAAAAAGAAGTGTAGTATTTTTGTGCACTTTTCAGGTCAGAAATGAATTTTGAGTCCCAGTATTCCAAAAAGTGATCTGTTAAGTCAGTCGCCCTATATTTTTGTTACTATCTAGGGAGAATTCCCTTCATCTAGCTTCTTTTATTTTATCCTTACTGCCACATTGCCTGATAATATTTTTCAATTTTACTGTGTCTGACTCTCACTTGATCTTGCTTTTGATGTTTGCCTCACTTTAATATGAAGTGAGGTTTTCCTAGAAGCTGAATACTAACTTTTAAGTTCCCGTGTGACTGTTGCATTCTGTGGATTTTAAAACTCTAAAAGCTGTAAATACCACAGATGTGTAAAACAGTAATATTTGCTACATTCTACTGAACTACTACTACTTCTGCTCCATCTTACCCAATAACCTTTGATGGAAGTATGAACTGAGATTTTCTCCTGGGAACTTGCTGGTACATCAGTGAAGACCCTGAGCCTTAAGGTTCCATGTGATTCTTAAGAAAATTCTAAATTATGTTAACATATGATTAATTGTATTTGAAGTTATGAGCCAAGAAGGAGGTGAGAAAAGTTGTGAATTAGCTAATAGGAGCTGCTCAGTTTGTTTCCTCTGCAAGCACCTGTAAGTGACTTTCCTAGTACATTTCAACTAAATATACACTCAGATATTATGGAGGTCACCATTTTCATTCTTATCTAAAAAATGAAATATTTCTTCCCCCTCTGCTTCCTAAAGTATTGTCATTGTGGTTCTGTGTGTTTGAAGCACAGAAGATGCATCATTTCTCTTTAAGTACAGAGGAAGTGGCTTTGTTATACTGTGTGTCCATATCCTTCCATAATTCATTCTGTCTCTCAGTAGCTACAAATATTTCACAGCCTTGGATGTCATACTTTGTTAGAAATACCTGCCAAGCTTATTTAGAGCATCATTTACTTGGGATTGTTTCCTAAGGAGATGGTGCTCTGAATCACAAAGAATGCTATAATTCTGGAACAAGAGGCCTGTAGTTGAGTTGAGAATCAATAATCTAATATTTTTGCTGCATGGGTAGCCCAGCCACACTTTTTAACAAGCAAGCTTTGTGCCTTGGAGAAAATTAATGGTTTTTACTATTGATTTTAACTATTAAAGTCAAGTGTCAGGATTCAGTATTCCTTACCCCTGGTGAAAAAAAAAAAAAAAAAAAAAAAAAAAAAAAGAAAAATGTGGTCTGCAAGCTAAGATTGATGTTTGAAATGGAGTGCTACGTTCACTACTCAGGCTGGTGAGAATATCAGCACAGAAATGTGCTGCAAATAGCACTCACAAGACTTGGCAAGTAGAATATTTAAATAGGTACAAAACCAGATCAGCAAAGAATGAGAGCATTCACATCCCCAATGTGGGATGTCTTTGAGCAAATGTCAGGAAGCTTGTGGTATATTGTGCTTCTTTTCATTCTTCACCTTGTAGTTGTGCCCTGGGTTTTATTCCTGACTTTCATTTTCATCAGTGTTCTTAGTAAGGGTGAGCAGATAGGACCAGCACATGAGATTTAATTTTAAATAACACTGTCAGTGTCTTCAGTCACTTGTTTGTGATGTGGGATGTGTAGGGGAGAAACCAAAGACAGGGAAAGCAGGAAGTTCTAGTGATGTGGGGAGAAGTGAGAATGGGAAAATAAAGGAACAAGGGAATAAAAAGTTCTGGTCATGTGTGTATAGGCTGCTGGTTGGTACTCTGGTCTGGCCATGCCCTGTGCCTAATCATCGCAGTCTGTCCTGTCTTCCTGTTAAATTCCTTTCTAACTCTGTCTTGGGTGAAGGACTGTTTGAGGGGAGAGGGTGTACATCCTAGTGCTAGCAGCTACAGTCAGACTGTGGGTTGGAGGGACCGTATGTCCATGGTGCTGGCTGCTGGAACATGTGAAGGTTTGGATGCCAGCAGCTGGGCTTGGACCTGGGCTGGAGGCCTGGGTGCTGGCAACTGGGGACATGTCACAGAGTGAGTAAACCAAATGTTAGCCCCTGAAATGGGATTGGGGACCATGTGCTTATCTGTGCTGTCGTACTGGAGCAAGTATGGGTGTGTGAGGGACCGTGTGGCTGTTGGTGGAGATCAAGCTGGAACAGCTGGTAAGTGGGTGAGTAGGGAGAGAGCTGGAGCGTGAGGCAGGAGGAGCTAGCTGTTGGGACACCAGGGAGTCCTGCCCAGCTGCTGAATAGACTGTAGGGTTAGGGGTGAGATGTGTGTGTGTGCTGGTGTGTCTCTACAGGCAAGAGTGAAGTGGGGTTGGGTACTGGGGCCCAGGGTGTCCCAGTCAGCCCTGTGTGATGGTCTGTACGGGCAGTGCAGGTGGGCTGAAGATTTGGGGCCTCCCACATCCAGCTGGAGAGAAGCAGGATGAAGCTGTGGGTCTGAGCAAACTGTGTGTCTGTCTGTGATGGATGTGGCCAGCAGTGTATGTGCCTGGTGTGTACATCTGCTCCTGGGAGCTGGTTTTCAGCCTTGCTACTGGTTGGACCTGCACATGGAGCTGTGGCTCTCTGGCCTCTCGGCTGTCAGATCCAGCATCATCTGTCTTCTCCTGACAGTCATCTGTAATCACAAACCATGGGTGGTCTCTGTAATAACAGGGTGCTTTCATTGCCTGTAACTATCAGACATACCTCTTTATTCCCAATTATTCATTTTTTCAGTCTATCCATTTGACCTTTTGGAACATAATTATGAAGCTCTTCCCCTGACTGAGGAATAGAAAATACTTTTCATTTTGCCTGACTAGGAATTATTCTGTTATTTGGACACATGTATTTACGATGCTGGTTATTAAGATATATGCAATGGGAGCTTTGCCTGTAACCTTGGAATACAGAGAGAGGAAAAACTCTAATCTCTCAGAAATGGAAATAGGTCTTGTAACATACTCTTGAAGATAAAAATATCACTGCTTGTACCTTCATGTTACTGCAATTCTGCAACTTGATTGCCCAAAAATAATTACCACAGCAGGTTTTAAGTGGTGCTTGCTATAAAACATGTCAGAATGATGACAGAGTTCTTTAAATGTGCCCCTGTCCCTAATTTTCTCTCCTATCAGTCTCCCAGTGTTTGGATGGTTCTGATGTGAAAGTTACATGCTGCATTCTCTTTGCTCATGCTGCTGCCTTTAGAATTGAAGCTGGCAGCCATGGAACTGTTTGTATTGTAACCATGCTGTAAAAATGAAGAGACTGAGGAATGTGGAGTCCCACGAGGCCTATAAAAGCAAATTTTAAAAACTTGTTTGCGTAGCTTTTGGCTTGCTTGTGTAGAGGATATAAGTTCAGTGAGTGGAAACATTATTTCAGAGAGGACATGGGCATTGCATTTCATTTGTCTGTGCAAGCTGAAAGGGCTTTGTAAAGCTGCAGTGAATAAGGGCAATGTTGAAAGAAGAGTATTAGGAAACAATGGTTGATAATGAAGGTGTGGAACTAGAAGGCTGCTAAGGTGGATGCCAAGTCAGTCTGAGCTTTGATAGAACAAAAAAAAGTCTCAAATACTTAAAGGCATGTAATTCCTGCCTAAGTTAATAGAATTGGTCTCACCATATTAATTTTTTATGATGTTTTCCCTAAAACTGAATCATAGCTGTTTAAAATACCTATGTGTGGGCTTTATTAGTGCTTTGTAGCTCAGATTATTTGGTTTCTTATTTCAATTAGAAATTGTTACAGATTTTGTAGTGCAATAATAATGACAGGCTTTTAATCTTTCAGTCAAGTTTCTTAAAAAGAGAATCACCAAGTTTGGTAACTGGTAATTAAAAGTCAGACACTTTCTTCCCCTCCTTCCTCACCTTTGTCTGACATTGCTGTTTGAAGGCTCAGGACAAGCTTCTATAAAAGCCCTGTGTTCCTACTATGATCGCTGTGACCTAGCTCAGGATGCTCAGATAGCAAATTCTGAGGTCTGGAGAAAAAAAAAATTGCTGTAATTTCATTAAGGCCTGTGTATGCAACATCTCTCATATTCCAGTGCTACGGCCTGTGTTTTGCACCCCTTTTTTGGTGTTCTTGCAAGCAGCCATCCCACACCCGCTGCTTCTCTTACCTGGGAAGGCACCAGTAGCTGGTGAGGTTGATGATGCTGAACTTGCCATTTTGGAGAAGGTACCTCCAGCAGAATGGCTTACCTGGGAGATACTCCTTTTCCATGAGTGCCTGTGGTATGATAGGACCCAGCTTGTCCTCACAGGCAGAAGTATGCTTAAAAGGGATTTGAAGTGCCCCAAGCCCTGTTTTTCATTCAGTGTTACAGTTTTTGTATTTGCAACACCTTTAGTTGGTTTTAATATTTCAGGATGTTTCTTTTAATCTTGGTGCATAGGAATTTGAATTATCTTAAAAGTCAAGGTGATTTTGGTAGCTTCTTTATTGCTTAATTCACTACAGTGAATAAAGCTATCTGTTTTATTTGCCCAAGTGCATAAAGTGGGAAGCTCTTGTGTTCCACAAGTGGTGACCTTTTCCTTTTTCTCTTACTCAGGAAGGCTGTGGAAGAATTACTTAAAGAGGCAAAACGTGGGAGAACCAGAGCTGAAACAATGGGAGCTATGGGTTGGTAAGTTGTGCCAGGAGGAGATGAATTGTGATGCCAAAATAAATCTTGTCTTTAATGTGTGACAGAAGTCTCTACCTTTTTATGTGTTTCATGTTTAAATAATTTGTACTCATCTACATATTTGGGCAAGAATTCCAGTGTAAATAAGAAAGAAGTTCAGGTAAATTCTGTCTGTGGGAAATTGCTTGTCTGAACGTGTTGAAGACAAAGCAATTGGAAAATTTGGAATATGTTCTTATAATAGATGGAATTGCAAAGTTTGGGTTGGAATCTCATGAGTCTTTGTGCATGTACTTACATACCAGCTGCATGTTACTGGGTTATTCTGTTTTAATTGAAAAGAATTCATAACCTGACTATGAAAGCTAAAGCCTTATATTAATAAAACTATCCTTTACTAGACAATTAATATGTAAATTGTAGCCAAAATGAACTCAATGAACTCAAAAGTATAATCCAGTTTTGGAAGAGGGTTACTTTTTAATACTAAAAAACCCTAAAACCCGGGGGCTAATTTGTATAGTAACTGGGAAAAAAATCACAGTATTTAAATCTTAAATGAAATACAACATTAATTCTTCAATGTAATATTCCAGATTTTACAGCTAGATTGACACGGAATGTAATGCATGTAATCATAGTTACAGAAGTAATAACATGCTGAGGAGGGTCATTCATCATAAAATAATGTATATGACTTTATTAAGAACCATTGGATCTAGGAGCATTCACACAAGTAGTGCACCAGTTGAGTGCGCTAAATGCACTTGTAGATAAGGTTTGTGTTCCTCCATCAACAGTACAAAGAAATAAGCCTGCCTGTTCATTAAGGTCTCAGCTCAGTTGTCTGTTTGTTTTAATAGCTCTGAAGAGATTGATATAGTGTCTTGCTGAAAAAAATAGTTACTCCTTTATGTTTTTAAACAGGTTTGGGATTTTTTGTATGTTTTACTCAGTATTTCTTCTAGGGATGCAGTTCATATCTTTTCTGTTAAAATAGCTTAATTGGTTTAATCCCCCAGAGTGGCTGTAGCTGTACTGATCCACCGTGCTTTGACCCTGCCAGCCTAGCCATGTGGCCAGGTAACCCAGTGCACACAGTTAGCACCATGAAGTGATGTCTGCATCCTGTTACTCTGAATTTGCAAGTTGATTCCAGATACGGAAACTAAAGATTTCAGCAGGTGCCCCTGTACAATTTTGCTGCCACTTGTGCAGTCTGGAATACCTGCCAGGAGAGTGTATGGGAATCTGCTCCTGAATGTGGCTCCTTCTTATTCCTTGTTTGTAAGAGGATAGCGGTCCTGTTCAGCTGGCTGTGATGATCAGCTCCGAATGCAGTTTGCTGAAACCTGATGCCCAGGGCCTACCAGGGAATGGGATAGGCAAGGGTGACCTGTTGTTCAGAGCAGGTTCAGGTTAATGGTGTCTGGCTAGGTCAGGGTTCTGCTAAAGTTGTAGGAGGAAAGGACTGTCAAGACAGAAGAAGACTCTTGACATAGGGCTTGGCATGGTGATACCCTGAACTGAGTCTGTTGAAGTGCTTTCCACTGCAGAGGTACTGAGTGAGCAGCCGTACTGGGTCAAACAAAGGATCCATCCCTGCAGTGCCCTGTGTCCCTCAGGGGCCCATACCCAGTGCCTAGGAAGTGATTTGCTGAATATCTTTGTTTCTGAATATGCTCAGTAGTACCTTCTAGCTGAACAGTTAGAACATCGGCTGGACTAGATGATCTTATAGGTCTCTTCCAGTCTTGAAAATTCTGTGATTCTGTGATTCTTCAAGGTAGTTCTTCTGCATCTCAGGAGATCATATTCTTAGAGATTATTTCTTTGTACGTATTGCATCTTCAGGGATTTTTATCTCACTGAATCTATCATTAGAGAGACTGGTAGTAATCCCTTTTGTTGACAAATCTACTGCTGTAGGGTTTGGCATAAGCTAGTGTGTGGCTGAAAGGAAAGTATAAAGCCCCCCAAAGGCAGTAAGTCTTTGCTGTCCAGTTCTGCAGGCACAACAGACAGAACAGAAGCTGCCACTGCTGTCACCTCTTCAATATTTTTTTTGTGCCCTGTTATGCAGTTCTCGTGCTTCTGAACTGGCCCAACAGCTAGGTATTGCACAAACACATGGGAGATATAATGGGTAAGATATTTGGAAGAAAACTTAACTATGCTCAGTTGAATATCACACTCCAGCAAAATGCTGTCAAGTGTTACTGATCCTGAAGGGCTTCAGAGATTACATCCAGCACTGAGATGTAACCTTGCAAGGTGTAAACTACTGAGAAGAAAGTAACTTCTGCTCAGAGCTCTGGGAATGAAATGAGCAAATGAAATTAGTAGAGCAGTTAGCTCATGAAAATGTGTTACTAGTTGACCAGATTGAGGAAATCATAACTGATGCAAAGACAAGGTCATCACCAGCTTGTCTAAAAGCACAGTGCTAACAGGTGAAACACAAAACCTTCCTTCCTTGCCAAACTCAAAATGCTTACAGGTGTGTTTCATGAGGACTTCTGGGATTCCTCAGCCCTTTGTCAGAGGAGTCCTGGAGAAGAGATGCATACACCCTGGAGACATCTAGTGTAAGGCCATCAGTCCTGCATTGGCACTGGAAAGTTGAAGCAGCTCAACCTATGAAGAAAAGATTTGTTCTGCCATCTGTCTTTGGGTAAGGAGAAGCAGAGGCTGCTACTGCTCATACTTCACTGATTCCAGTTTATGTTGCTTTCCAGCAGCTGTTGAATACTGGGAAATACATTTCTGGAGTCAGTGGCATTTACAGAAGTTGGTCAAAGGGAGGTATGTGGAGAAGTGGCATTTCTGGGTGGGGTGACTATATTGTGCATACCATTACAAAGGAGTAGTGTCTCCTGGTGAATATTGATGGCAGCAAAGCCTTCAGCAAGCCTCTCAGCACTGTTTTGGGACTGCTCTCAGGTTCAAGCCATTGCTCTGTTACTGTCCAGAGTGACTAGTTCTCCATAGCTCAGGTACACTGTTTGAAAAAGTTCCCCAAGAACCCCTACCTAACCTTTTGCTGTCTCATAATTTGAGATAGATGATGGTTGCTGGAGCCTAAAATACAAGTATCCAAACCAGCTTAGCTGACAGGTACAGAAAAAATGCACAAAACCATCAACCTGCAGCCCAGTCTCATACAAAGACTGAGCCTTGAAATACAGGGCAGTATCATTAATATTTCTTCTAGTTTGGGAGTGTGTTGCTGGTTTCACATTGTCTTACAAGTTTAATGTGGATGACATGGGCAGGTGCTGCAACCTTAGAGGCTTGTGGAAGAAAGGCTTGCCCCAGTTTGGCACAAGTAACCAGCAGGGAGGTTGGCAGTGATATTTGCCAAGACTTTGTTCGGGAAGGGAAATTATTTAAGGCTCTCTGGACATGGAGCAACTGTCAGTACTGCTGGAGGGCTGCATGATCTCTTAGTTGGTTAAGAATCTCAGCTCACTGGCCTCCATACTCTCAGGACTGCTCAGATAGGCAGTATGTAGGTCCATGGTGAATGAATCCAAGAAATGCCGGATATTCTTATTTGTAGATTTCATTCAGCAGTGCAGTATTTCTAGTTCCTGCAGTGTTCCTTTTGTACGTACTCTGTGGCTGGGGTGATTCTTGTTGGGAGATGGGGGGGTCTCCTGAATCCTTATGATAACACATGATGTAGATCCTGCTGCTAATGTGTCTGGCTCAAGCATTAGTACAGCTAATCACAAATAAGGAAATGTGTGAGAGAAGGGTAAGGAAGAACCCTCTTCTGAAGGTGTCTTAATCCTGGAGATGTTAATCAGAACAGAGCAGAATCTGTGGTTGAATCCTAGTGATGATGCTGTAATGCTGGAACTTCTGAGATGAGAAAAGACAGCAGAGCAGTTGTCTGGAAGCTAACATTTGAAGGATCAGTTGGATCCAGGGTGAGGAGTTTTGGACAAATAGTCTAAGAATATTTGAAATGCTTAGATAAATTTGTTTCATCAGAGGCTATTGGAGATAGATTAAATAGGATATTTGGGAGTTTCCATTGTTTCTAATTAAAATAAAGCCAAACATTCAGCTTCTTTGAAGTGTTTCTCTTGGTTCTATGTACGTAATTCATGACTTTCTTTATAGCAGTGAAGTTAGGTCCCATTTTAAGCAGTTGTTCTGCTTTAACTAAAAAAGGCAGTTAAAATGCAACAAAAGTGACTGTGTGAAAAAAGTTCTAGATGCCTTTTTTTCCAATGTATAGGTCTGATCTTTGGAGATGCTGATAACATGAGCCAAAGCTAAATTGAATGTAGCTTCTCATCTTATTTGAAAAGCTTATGTAAAGTAAGAACTGGAAAACATGATAGTTTTGGATGGTTTGTTCAGCTCTGCATTGTAAGAGCAGATGAAATTACAATTAAAAAAATTTGGAAGCATTACATTATTTTAAAGTCTATTTTTTGTAAAGCAATCCTAAAATTGCTTTCATTCCTGTAGATAGCTTTCTGTTCAATACCAAATCTGTTAGAAGTACAGCAGAATACAAAATGATGATGCTACTGAAACTGTGAAGTGCTGTGTTGCATCTTGTCTTTGAATGGGTGTTGTGTGCAGGAACACTGCAATAGATTCCCCTCAGCTTTCATTTGAATATGAGGAGGAGGAGAAACAGGGTACAGATAGAGATTGAAAAAAATATGTTTAAATCTTGTAATCAGGGAACATCCTAACTCAAGCTGTCACTGGAACAGATTGCCCAGAGAAGCTCTGGTTGTCTTGTCTCTGGAAGTGTTTAAGGCCAGGTTGGATGGAGCTCTGAGCAACCTGATCTCGTGAAAGGTGTTGACAATATTTAAGGTCCCTTCCAAACCAGATTCTATGATCCTACAAAGTCCTGCCAGCTGCACCTGGCTGCCAAGACCGTATTTCAAAACTTTCCGTGTCCTCTGAGGCATCCTCTTTTGTAAGGTCCCCCATAACAGGGTAACAACACAGATTACTTGGTTTGGCAAAACAACCTCTAGCTGTTTCCCCTCCCTCTTCAGTCACTCTTCTAATGAAATACTATATTTTCCATGGCAGTTTGGAAATGGTAGAAATGTACTTGTCAGTTCATACGTAGTGAACTTTTTTTCTTAAAAAGATGGGGTTTAATCTGTATGGTAAGGCTGACTGCGCCAATCCTGTTTGGCGTGTCCAGTTACTCAGCAGAGACAAGACTGGCACATGGCATTGTGCTCTTGTGTCTTAAAGGGTGTCAGCATGTTTTTACTGTTAGGAACTTGTATAGTACATTTCTGTGCTGAACTGCACTGCTGCATGGGATGGCAGGCACTGGTTGGAAATTCTGTGTTACTGCACAGAAATTGACTTAAAGGGTCAAAAATAGGGTTAATATTTGACCGACATTAACAATGAGAGATTTAATTTTTTCTTAAAGGGCAATATAATTGTGTTGCATTGTCTTGGTTATTATATAGTGGAGAGATTTTGAGTGGTGTGAGATTTATTTGTGGAGGGAGGCAAGATTCTGTCTGAAAGAATAGCTTGCTGTAGCTTTTGGAGCATGCGGAGCAGAAAGTGAACCTTACAATGGGTGAAGACTGCTACAGAACTGGAGTGTGATAGACAGGAAGGCTCTAGCACTGCAGTTTGTGTCCTTGCCTCACACATGCCTGCAGCCCTGCTTGGGGCAGATTTCACTTCAGAACTTTAATGTTCTTTTAACTTGTTTGGTTTTTGCTGGTTGGTTGGTTGGTTTGTTTAAAAGCAAACCTTCTCAAATCAGTTCTGTGGCACTGTTTGCTGGTCACAGCAGCATTGTGTTCCGCCATGCCCAGGCTGAGATTGCCTCCCAGCCCTCCAGAACTCACCTGAGGGCAAACCTGTTTGTGAATTGAGCACTGCAGGATCAGGCCCTACAGCAAACCCAAGCCTGGCCTTTGGAGATGGCAATTTCCTCACCATTAGAGATGATCTCAAAGATATCAAAGTTCACTTTTAGTCTTCACAGTTCCATATATACCATGGCTATTTGTGAACTTGTCCTCTGTGTGTGTAATATAGCGCACACCATACATCTTGCTTGCTTGAAGATTTAAAGGCAACATGTGCTTTGTTGAAGTCTGAAGTCAATAAAACTAAGAACTAATGCTTTTCTTCAGTGCCATGACTTACTGCTGCTCCATGAAAGCCTGGTGGCTCACTTTAATCACAGTATGATAGTAAACTAATGACATCTCTTAGCTGACTCTCAAGTCCAGCATTTCTCATCAATTTTCATTCTTAGTATAGCTCAGGCAGCACTCTTAGTGTCAAAAAGAAATAAATGCTTCAGCCAGATGGATTTATTTAGGTTAAATTGACTGTCTCATTCTAGCACCATATATTAGTGCTTAAATCAGTGCATTTCTTAAGAAAAGGCAAGAGGAAGAACAAATGTGAAATGGATTTTGCCTGGATGCAGCCTAGAGAAGGCTGCCCTCCTTGGTAGGAAATGCTGAGGTACAATAGTTTAATGCAGTCATAAGACATACAAAGGACTTTAATTTTGGCTGGTTTCTGTTATGTCTTGAGTGTAACCTGTGCCATGACTTGTTCAGCACCATGTTCATCATTTGTGTAGCTTCAAACAGAAACCCTGTTCTACTGACATTTATTTATCTAATTTACAGAAGAGATATACTAGATTAAAGATCTTATTTATTTAAAACCAGGATTTGAGAAAAATAGTGTCGATTTATATGAAGAAAGTTTAGAAAATTTTAAAATTCTATGCAGTAAAGTGTATCAGAAAATACCTAGTGGAATTAAAACAGTATGGCTGTATACTTCTAAAATTGCTCTCCTAAGCTCTTGAAGGATTTAGCACAAGAACAATTATCAGGAATGCTTAGTAGGTAGACCTGAACCAAACCACATGGTAAATTGCATGTCCAGTTGAGTCATGAAATGTGCTAAATGATCATACGTGATCTTTGTTGTAGTTTGCTTGTTGTTCTGATAGTTCTGATGGTTTAGAGGCGTCAAAGGTTTTTGAGTAGTTAGGGTATAATTTCTACACTTACACAAAATATTCAAGTAGATGATCTTAACTTTGTGGTGTTAGGATTCCATGACTGATTGATTCAGTAAGTTGCTGTGATCTCTAACAGCTCTGATTTTTTAAAAGGAATCCTGTAACTTGTCTCAAAACTGTGAAGATAAACACCACAGTGAGTCCAACTATAAACAAACTCTTCAGAGTGATTTCTGCTTTCTATAGGAACGTATTTAAGCTTGTTTTATCTTGTTCCATTATTTAAGAGGTGATAAATTGGGAATAAGTAGAGTACAGTTGATACCGGCAAAATAAATGAAATTTACCGTACTTGTTTCCTAAAACTAGCTGATAAATTATGTGCAAAAGTGTTAAGCTGCAAGAGGAGAAAGTAAAAACAAAGCAGAAAGTAGTTGGATAAGTATCTTTATTATTTAAGAAAAAGAAATAAAACACTTTGGTGGTTGCTAAGTATAAGTTTAAATTGGTATGTCTCATGTATATGTTTATGCTACAGCTATTTGGGTTCCTCATGCATGTGTATCTTACTTTCTGAATATTGCAGTTCACTAGATAATGCTGACTTTAAAAGATCATGATCTCTGTAAGGCATTCTGATTTGACTTAGGGTATGTTACTAAATGTTTGATTTCTGAATACCTAAGTTAGGCACCATCAACTTTAAAATACATTGGTATCCTTTGCTTCCCCCTACACACACTACCTTGAGAAAATCATGTGAATTTTGAAGTAAAATAGTTTTCTTCCCATAAAGAGTAAGACAAAAGAATGGTGATGATTTGGAACTTATTTTTCTGTACTGAGAGTTTACACTAGGTGGCATGCAAGGAAAGCCAAAATCACAAACCTATCTTAAAATCACTGAAGTTAAAATCTCAGACTTGTCTTGGGATGTTTTTACCTTGTCTTTTGATGACTTTTGCATGTCTTTACAGGTTGAAATGTCCTCTTGCTGGTACAAATAAAAGATTTCTTATTAATACCATCAAAAACACGTTGCCATCTCAAAAAGAACAAGACCAAGAGCGTGAGCAAAAGGAAGATGATAAGGAGTCTGAGCCAAGCAAAAGCAGGAAAGAAGAAAAACCAAAGAAACGCAGAATTCACCCGTACACACCCAGCTTTCAATCCAGAAGGAGGATCAGCTACTCTCCTCCAAGGCACCAAAGCAGGAACCAGCACACCAAGGATAAACATGAAAAGCGATCGAGCAAGCGATGAGGAGAGGAGAGGAGAGAGACAAGTATGTGTTGTTACAAGTCAGGAATGTCATTGAGTGTGGGAAAACAGAGGTGTCTCAGTTTTTCAAGAAGAGTTGATGTTCAAACTTGAGTTTTCAACCAAGTTGCCTGTGTGAGAAGTAACCTTGAGGTAGCTTTAGAAACTTTTCTTTGGGACCTTTAAGAGAAAAGCAAAGTACAGCATAAAACTTTCAGTTGTTTTAGAACAGACATTCCCTTATCTGTTCCTCTCTCCCCTTCTGACTAAGCCTAGGGTCTTGGTGATGGAGTGTGATACATGTGTCACTGTCTAATACAAATCATTTAGTCATGTCACTCTTTTGGAAATAAATTTAAATCAAGCAGAATTCTATTTATTGTGTGAAGTTTGCAGAACTTCTTTGCTGCTAACCAATAAGAAGTTTTGCTTATTTGGATTAGAATCTAGAAAAAGAGAAAGCTGGTCAGTGCCTGGCCAAGCATATGCATTTTGTATAGAATATAAGAGATTGCTGTCTTTAATATAAAAAGAACAAATTAAAATTGGGTGATGTTGGTTTTGCTTTCCAAGAGGGACTGCTGGGAAATACTGATTTTGCTTGTTAATGTGTTCACAAACCTATCATAGATAACAATAAACATTACCCCTAAAAAGCTACAACTGCAATAATTGTCTCTGTTTACACTTCCCTCTGTAAGGAAGTAGTTGGAACAGTCTGTTGTCATGGTGCTTTCAAAACAAACCCTGAAGACAAAATTTTCATCTTTCCTGTCTACTGCTAGAAAGTTTCCAAGTAAATATGTAATTCTAGAAATACAGAGGTGATACTTAAACTGCCAAATGCTCACTTTCCAAGCCTATGTGACAATTCTGTAGTGGTACAGTTCTTAAACTTGTGACCATGAGCACAAATGATACCCATTGGCATCTTCTATGTCTCACTTCTGTTTGTGTTACATTAACAAACCTCTACGTCAAACATTTTGTATTTTGCTCTTCTCAGAAATAATTGTTTTCAGCATAGGTTTGTTTTTGAGTGTGTTAACAATAAAATCGGAAACGTTCATTGAGAGTGCCCCGCGGAATTAATGCAATTAATGGTTTCTTACCCGGGACGGGGGCTCCGCGGCTCGTCCGCGGTGAGCCGGGGCAACGGCGCCACCTATAGGCGAGTGCGCGCCTCGCCGCGGCACCGGGCTGGCTCTCCCGAGCTCCTGAGGGACAAAGCGGGGCGGCTCCGCTGGATTCTGCTGCGGGAGCTGGGAATTGCTCTTCTGAGTAGCGGGAAGGTGGAAATGCTGGCGCTGAGCCCGCTGGACACTGGCAGGGTCAGCATATCCAATGAAGTGGGATACTTGGACATTTCCCCAGAGGAGTTATGCACAGATCCTCTATTTCCCTGCAAGACCCACAGCACTAAATTGGACCTTTCAGAAAATTTACAGTTATTTAAGTGGGATTAATGAAAAGGTAGTATCTTTGGAGAATACAAGGACTGTCTTCAGTGTAAATAAACAGATGGTGTTTGCAGTTCTTATTCTGCTGAGTACAATCACTCTTGTGCACTCCTTAATAATCCATTTTGGGAGGACAGCAGCTATAACACTGGCTGAGTTCTGCTGCAGTGACACTGCTGAATGGATATGACTTTGAAGCAGAGCATTCATCTCACCATTGGTCAGAATTTGGCCTGGAGATGTTCCACAGAAAAAAATTTTGTGAATTCTTGCTGGTCTGGCTTGTGCTGGTATATGCTGTCCTGAGAGATTTCAACTCTCAGGCCTTCAAACACCACTTTGGGATAAGGGCTGTTGTTGATGCTATATTAATTTATGCCAGGCTTTCAGGTAGGGAAACTGATTATAGCATGCTCTCAGAATTAGTCTGGATTGCTGATAATGCTTGCACACTGGAAATGCTCAGCTAAAGGATCTGACATGACCTGCACTGATAACTGGAGAAAGCTTTTCATCGCTGGTGGTGGTGGTAGGTTCAAATTCAATTCCACATTTTTCTGAATTACAGAATACAGACTAATTATTAATCTTGCATTGGTTAATTCCATTTTATAATGCTTTTGTAAGTGTACTTAATAAAAACAAAATCCTCCACTGCTCATTAACTGTTCTTAAGGCAACTCTTTATAGAATCACAGAATGGGTAAACTTGGAAGGGAGCACACTGATTTTTTTTTAATAAGAATTTGGGTGCACAAAGCCAGTTTTGTATTTCGTCTGCAGTTGCTCATATTGTGCAGCCCCAGCATCATGTTTATAAGGCTACCTAAAGATAGGATTTAACCCTGAAAATTAGGAGTTGTACATGAGTTTTCCAAATGTGTTGCTAACTGCTGTGCACTTTTTACTTGTAGAAGTGTCTTGTCCTTAAAAAAATATGTAAATAAATAGTATGTTCTTGGTCTCAGCTTCCCTAGTTATTCCCATGGGAAGAGAAGGCACCTTACCTTAGTGTTGCTGCAGCAATATTTCGCAGGTGTTTCTTGTTAATGTGTGACCTACCAGTGTTGTCTGTGTTTAGTTTCAGTGCACATTATGTGGATAAAGTTTATTCAGGTGAGACTATTCTCTTGCCATAGCCAGAACTATTTGTTCTTTAGATTTTATTATTATGTTAGATAGAAATCCTCCAAATGTTCATTTTCGTCAATCTGGTACTGAATGTAGATCACAAAACAATGTGAAAGAGGACAAAAAATTTTATTTAGCCTTCATGAAATGCTTTTGTTAGTTTTGACTGTCAGAGAGATAGTAACATGCAGTTCTTGCATTCATTGTACAGCCTCCTCTCTTTTGTAAATCCAATTTGAATTATTTACAATGAATCTTGAACGTCCAAGAAAAGCTTGACAGATTTCATGTGTAACACAACTTAAGGGCAAAAACACAGCCTCTTTTTTAGACTGCATCACTCTAAACCAGAAGTTTCTTGAGGTGCAGTTGAAAGACTGTTCCTTAGTGATCATGAAATTTCTACAGAAAACTAGTTAACAAAGGAGATGTAAATGTTTGTAGATCAATGGAATAATGTAGCAGGAGGGGGTTGCTTTTCCTGCACAGAGCTGGTTTGGGTTCTTTTTTATTGTGGCTGCAAGTTGATCACCAAGAAGCATGTTTCCTCTCCTGTCCTGTCGAAGCTCTCACTAATAATTATGTGCTTTCAGTTAATTAAGCTGGAACAGCACAAAAGCAGACTTGTTTGGATAAGTAGCAAGAAAACATATCTGGATTGTGTTTGAAGAAGGATTTTAGTCATTTTACCAGTGGAGTCACTGATCCACCAAATCTTTATTCATGTGAGTGATCTTTGCACTTGCAAATAATCCTGTTGTAGCTCACCATCTATGAATGAAACTCCTGTCTGCATTAATATACACTTTGTTTTAGTGACTGTCAAAAGGAAATAATCAAGAGTAAATATTAAAGAGCACATAGCTCTGCTCAGCTTGAGACTCTGACTTCTGAATTCTCCAGCTTTTCCTGGTAGAGAATTGCTCATGTCTCTTGAAGAACCACATGAGGGATGAAAGTTTGCCTAATGCTTGTCATTTAAAATTTCTCAAAGAAAAATGCCAGCAAGCAACTAATCCATCAAGACAAGCAACAACTGACAATTGCTGGTAATGAACTGGTTTTTAAGTCAAAAAATAATAGTATTAAGAAAGGAGTATAACACATGAAGGAAAACCAAGGCCCTACATGAGCTGTTACCTTGTCTTGATTCTGTGTATTATATTCAGATGCAGTTTTCCCTACCTGCCATTGCTCCTCCAGGCAGTGCTGCATGGTCAGTACCTCTCTGAACCCCTCCATGCAGAGAGGCACTTGCTAAGTCCCTGGAGAACAGAATATGTTTTGTCTAGAAAAGTTTGAGTTTACCCCTTTCTTTTTCTCCTAGTGTCCATTTACTAAGTTGGGGGATGCCCCAAGGAGAGGGAGGTGAAGTTTCCCATGTTCTGCCTCTCCACCTCCCTCCCTGAGGACGCCAGCAAGATGCTGTGTGGGGCATGGCTACTGGAAAGACCTCCTTCATGGCAAGCCCCTGAGTCAGTCTAGTTAAGTAAATCTCTGTGAGAAAGCCCAGGCTCCTAGGGAAGTGGCTGGTGCTGTGTCAATGAGTAAACCCACAGCTGGTGTGTATCAGGGAAGTTCTGCTGCACTGAGCTCCTGCACACATCCTGCCTGCCAGAAGTGCTGCAGACCTGCAGGTAGATGCACAGCTCCTTGCAATGTCTGCCTGGCAAAAGGACTGAGGATCAGCCCCATTGTGGGAGAATATCTGAAGGTGCCTCTGCATCTGCCTCATCAACAGGTCTCATTTAGACCCGGATCTCTGCAGGAAATTTCTTGTGACAAGAAAGGGACCAGGAAGGCACAGCTCTACCTTTCTGTAGCAGGAGTAAGCTCCCAGCTAAGAAGTGAGTTAAACTGGCAATAAAAGTCAACTGGAATGAATTTTATCTAAACTTCATTTTTCTTTGCCCATTGAAAATATTTTCCCAGGCATCTATGCTCTTGGAAAGGAATGGTGAGCCCCCACCGCACTCCCGTTACTTGAGATTCACCTCCAGCCGTTGCTGCTAACATTTTTTCCTTTTTTTTTATCCTTTCTAGGTTGAGTTCTTTAATACTTTCGTGTCTCTTTCAGGCTCCAGCCTGGGAAAAACAAACCTGCTAGCCTGGCGAAAGCCAAACACACATGGCCCAATTACCAGCTTCCCCACTGTTCCTTTGGGCTGGCTGGTATTCTCCCTGCCTTTGTGTTGCTGCCTGCTCCCTGCCTCCGAGCAGCTTCCTTTGACTCCGCTCCATGCAGCCAGGCAGAACAAGATCCAGCAGGTAAACTGAGGAAGGGCTATTGTCTGTCTGCCCCTCGCCTGTGGATCGCTGCAGTTTATCTGCCGGCAGAGCTTCCTGCAGACATACACCTCTGTGAAGAGCTGCTTTGCTGTGGAATTAGGGAAAACACCTTGTTCTTTTGCATTTGGAATGCTTGTGCTTGTGGAAGGAAACGGTGGTGTGTCTCAGCAGGCCAGGTATTGCAGGTGGGGTGCTGGACACAAGGTCACAGCACTGCAGCTCTGTGTGGTGCTTGTCTGTCCTCCAGCCCGTGCCTGGGCTGGCACTTGTCCTGAATGCCCTGGGAAGAGCCAGGAGGATGGATGGCATTGTGTTCACAGCCGTGCGCTCCCACAGCTCTCCTGGAGGAGGGAATGTGTGGGAGCAGCACAGTGAGAACGGGGCCTGGCTGCCAGGGGAAGGATGGTGCCCACTGTTACCTGTCGGTACCATTTGAGGGGTGGGCAATGGCCGGCCCTAGGGGTAGGTGTGTCCGTGGCAGGGCCTCAGTCTGTGCCTCTGCCAAGCTTCCCTGCTGCGGATGTAGGGGTGTCCACCTGGAGGGGATAGGAGAGCAAACTGTTCTCCACATGTGTTGTGCCAACTGGGGTCCCCAGGAGAGCTCTTGGGGCAACAAGGAGTGCCACTCCTATTTGTCAGGCTTGTCTCCCTGCCCCAGCTACCCAGTCTTGCTGTGATGTGAGCTCCCCTGAAGCCCAGGCTGTCCCATGATGAGGACGTGTGCTGAGGACCACCTCTCTCAGTGACATCAGTTCATCCTGCAGCCCCTGGAATGCCGCCTCACGTCTGCCTGGCTGTAGCACCCTAAATGAGGCAGCCCCAGGCAAGCTGCCCACACTGAGCCTGGCACCCTCTGGGCTGGGGCTTTGGTGCGCCCAAAGCTGTGCCAGGGTCACAATCTGGGATTAGGTGGGTTTCTTTTCTCCTACTGACTCAGCCCAGTAGCATAAGGGTGCGAGGTGCCAGCCATGCAGACAGCTGCCGGTACCTGTCCTGGAGAGCAGGATGCTTCGGGAGCCACAGCGGATGCCCCAAGGCAGAGCACCCCAAATGCACAGCAGCCCCGAGGCTGCTCTATGAGATTACAACCAAAAATCAACTTTCAAGGGTGAAAACTGACTGGAAACAAAATATCTTCCCCATCTTTTTATTAGCACAACTAATTAAATAGACTTGCCCTGCTCAGAGGGTTTACAGTTCATGAAAGATTTGTGTGTGTGGAGGGAGCCAGCAAGGGGAGCCCTGGACAGAAGCTTAGAATTGTTAGAATGTATCTCCATCTCAGTGCTCAGTTTGTAAAACAAATTCTTCAGACAGGTGCTTGAATTCACAGGCTCTTCAGAGAGAATTTATCAGCCTTCAGGAATATACTGGCTAAGAAAAAAAAAACGTATCGCCATCAGCTGCAAGGAGGGAAAAGCTAATCATCTAAACTTTAAGGCGGGAGAGGTGCAGCTGTCAAAGCTATAAGGTAAATGAGGCTGAGGCTGAAATGGTTTTTGCAGCAGAACTCTGCTCCCTGCTAAATAGGGGAGATTGAACTATAGCACTATTCCACTATTCCCTGGTAATGCACCATTTTGGGGCTGACTGGGTGGTCTTAAGTCCATTGCCACAGTGGTTATATCGCTGATACCAATCAAGGCCCCGCAGCTGAGACCCTGAGTGACCTGCTTCAGCAGCTTTTTTCAAACCCCAATTCACTCATTTGTGTGGGATGCTTTTCTGCTACTTTATTTATGGGATTACATAAATGAGCCATTAAAAATGTAAATCTTCAGAACAGTTGAATAATACAGATTTAAACAATAAGCTCAGGGCGGTACAGTACAGAAACTTCCCCGAACCAGCAGTACTGCACCATCGTGGCTATGGCAACAATAGCGGGCTGAGGGAAAGAGAGAGCAAGCAGGAAAATAAAACGTCCCGGCATTGTTACAGTCACTGGCACCACAGAAAGATTAGGGATTTTTTTTTTCAGAGTATTAGAACAATAATGAAGATGTGTCATTATGCACCACAAAGGAGACCATGCCATCCCTCACATAGTGCAGGTGTCAAAACAATCGGACTGGCCACAGAATTGAGTTTAAGTGAAGTTTGTCCTACCTCACCACAAAGCATTTAACCCTTCCAGGGCCAGAGCCAACTACAGCCGTGCCATAGCTAGCACAGGCTCTTTTCCTCTCTCCTGTGCCATTAGGCATCTGCTCCGTGCATGCTTTTCCATCAGCAGCAGCAATGGAGCTGTACACTGTGTACCTTGCTGAGGAGGAGTTGGCTGCAGGTTTTATTTGGCTTTCATTGTGCTTATATCATGTTAAAGTACCTGGTGAAGCAATAACACAGAGAAGAATTGTACTGAGGTTCAGTTAAATCCCTCAGCAAGCTTCTCTCTGCAAAGGATAAAAACATGGAAGTAGCTTCTAAGCTCTGCTAAGTTCAAAATATCTGAGCTACAATAGCAGTCTACTGATTTTCCCAGTTCAGAGGTGTATTTTAGCTGTTATATAACAATCTTAATGTGACAACTGTAGTGAGAAAGATGTGTAAACCTTGCAAACAAGCTCTGAGACACATCGGTGTTCTTCCTAGAACCAGATTACACCATGTGTTGTGCTATTTCAGTAAGCTTTTCCTATCATTTAGTTCTGGAATTGAGTAGGTATTTTATGTAGGTAAATTTGGGAATTCATATAAAAGGCATATAACCTCTCTATTTCAGAGGTCGCCACTCCCTGAAGTTTAATATTTCTAACCTAAAGGCAAATGTGTACCTCTACCATCCTAATTCCTATGCTGTAAGATGGGCAAAGTTGCTGCCTAGTGAGTCACAACTCCCTTGCAAGAACGACCATGATCCCATTAAACCAGAGCTGTGTTTATAGGTCTGACCATGATGGAAACAGCTGAATAAAGATACAATATTCTGAGTTGCTTGGTCTTGTAAAGTTTATAAATTAAGCATCTTGTGGGGGGAAAAGCAGGTAAATTCTTCTACAAATAATGTAACTAAGCAAGGTGTGAAATGGCTTCCAAGTGAAGTTTTCCACAATGATGGTTTTCCACAAGTATTGCTGTACTTAACTTACTTTTAAGACACCTTATTTCAGAACTACCAGACTTGGTCTGGATTCCTTTTTTTACATCTGTGCAAATCCATAAACCAACAAATAACTGTGAATTTATGCTGGTGCAAGTCTGAAGTGAAGCTGTTTTGTAGTCTATTTTATCCTTTAAGTTCAATATCCTTTGCTTATTTTTGCTACCTTTCCTTTCTGAAGGCTATTTACATTAGTTCATCAATATCATAAAGAGTTTTTAGCATTATTATGACACTCAGCATTCAGCCTAGCATCACAGAGGAGGTGAAGTTGGAAGGTATCTCTGAAGGTCACTTGGTCCAAACCACCTCCTCAAGCAGGGCGACCTAAAGCTCGTTGACCAGGACTATGTCCAGAAGACTTGTGAATATCTCCAAGGAGTTATGAGTATCTCCAAGCATCACACTGTGATGATTTGTTATTGGTTCAACTGCTTACTGGCAACAGTGTGACTGATTACACTGTTGTAGGTAATGGACACCATAAAAGCATGCCAACTCCCTAATATTTTGTACCTGCTGTAATGGGACAGGAAGAATTCCTGGTAGTGGAAATGGGAAAATATTTAAAGAATACTATGATCATCAATTATGCTAACATAAAGATTTTTGTTTTACTAACGGTGGCTCTCTCAGTGGGATTGTTTTTTAGGCTTGGAGGAAGAGAGAGATGAAATGGGAAATCTGATTTATTGGTAAAATATAGAGGCCACAAGAGCACAGAATGCGGACAGCTTTATGCGAATGAAGAAAGTCTTCCTCTGGGAAGGAAGATATGCATATCAGCCTTTTTGAGATCACTGGACTGATCTCAGGGCAGAATTGGGGTTGCAGTGTAGATGGGTCTTGCTCTCAGTCCAAGAGATGGTATTTCCAGATATTCTGCCTTATTGTGTGTGATTAGTTACAGGTGGTCACAGTATTGGTTTGTGGGCCGTGGGCACTCCGAGGGCAGGTCATGGACTGCAGCCCCATCCATGGACTGCAGCCCCAGTGGTGGGCAGCACATCAGCAGGGCTGGACATGTTGGGCAGCCTCTTCAGGAATCTCCATGTTAACTTTGCCACCTCAGTGCAGAAAGTGGAGCAGGGTGATGCAGAGGAAAGCTAGCCTTGAGGAAGGTTTTCTGTGAGTTAATGGGTAATGTGCATGGTCAGGCTTCTAAGGTACTGTGGACTGAGGGATCTGGATCCAGGTTTTTAAGCATATTTAAAGAAGTAGCAATGAGCTACAATCCTGTTTGCTTCAGGGGAATAGCTGAATATTAATCTTCAACTTTTCAATCTGAAAGCAGGTAGATCATGGAAAATAGAAGCTTAAGAAGATCAGCCACTCCATCATCTTAATGTACACTCTTTTCTTTGTTATTCATTTTACATCAGCTCAAGCAAGTGCTTAATCTGTCTAAGTCAGACTGTAGCCCCTCTGGTGTCATCAAAGTGGTTTTCCTCTTTGTTCCCTCAGTCGCCAGCACTGAAGGAAACTTTGTGGTCCTACCTAGTTTGGAACCTCTCTTATGATTCAGGAAGAAAAAATTTGAAGCCCACTATGGGGAAGGGAGGGAGAGGGGGAGAGAGAGAAAAGGAGAGGGGAGGGAGGGAGGGAGGGAGGGGAGGAGAGGAGGAGAGGAGGAGGGGAGGAGGGCAAGAGCTTTTTTAATGGTCTGATAGGTGTAAAGAGTGGCATGGGTGGGTGCATGCAAAACGCAGCATGCAGGGAGTAGTGGTGTCTGTCACAGTCTGGACACTTGGGAAGTTCTTGGAGCAACAAGAGGACCTGGAAAAGAGACAGAAACCTTTTCTGCCTGCAGTCTGCGGTTCCTGTACAGATCTGAAGAAAATCTGCACCTGAAGGTTTCTTTCTCCATCTGTATCATTGGTTTAATAGAAAGCTTGCACTATACTGACATAAAATACTTTCTGCACTTCTTTCTTCTTTCATTTTTACCTGTTTCCCCCCAGATGAAAGTCACAGTTTGACACCCTGAATAAGGCTAGATTTTGCCCTCTCATAAACCACAAATGTAATTGCAGGAACAATGTTGACTATGACCACATGGCTAAAGAAAGGAAGAATCAAAAAAACCAAAAATAACCAGTGTGAATCCAAAGTGAAAATGAATGGAGTCCGTCTCATTCATAAATGTCATACGAGACTCCGGTTAAAAAGGCAAGCCTGTCATCCCAAGGCCAGCAGCTGTTGTTATGTTGAACAAGATGGATACAAATGGGTATTATTTTAAAGTGAAATGCTTAATCCCAGGCCTAACAAGCCCACTGTCCTCTCTGTAACCCTGTGTCATACAAGCCATGATCTCCAGTAGAGGGCTTGATTGCACAGGAAATAAAATTCCCTGGCTGTGCCCTACCAAACCGACAAACACCCTGGCAATGTTTGAGTTACTATGGCAATCACAAAATAGGAAGGCCTTTTCTTCTTTTCCCCATCTCTGCATGCAGCCGCAGGCTGCTCCTGAATAGCTCACATCTGCAAAAAGTTTTAACACGGTACTCAGATAAAGAAAAGGATCCCAAAAATGGGCATTGACCCGTCTCAAAAAATGTTGCAAATTTTATATACAAGAATTGGGGAGCTCTGCCACTTTGTGCAGGTTATGTCATAATGTGAACAAAAAGGGATAAAAGCTGATGAAGGCTTTTGCTGCCAAATATGGAGAGAGGGGAAAAAGCATAAGTAAATGACAGCTTTAATGCAGATGTAAGAAGAAAAGTCAAAGATGGGTGACAGAAAGTTGCTGGTCAATGAATAAGGGAAAAATTTCTAACACAAAAACCAGACAAAAGAGTAAAATACAATAAAAATCTCACTATAGAGAATACTGAGAAAAGTCCCAAAAGCACAGTGAGCAAAATCTTGGAGCTATCAAACCATGTGAAACGGACATGTGGTTCTTTAGAGTGGCCCATTTCAGGCATTAATAGCTCCTATTATAAAGGGGGAACCTGATCTCTGGCCTGGAAAGCTTTCAAGAAGCAGACTTTTTACAACAAAATTGAAAAGCAAAACAAAACTGAACCTTTCTGCCTTGCACAAATTAACTAGGATTTTGGTCTTTCTAGACAAATTTGGTTCTGCATAATGAACTGTTACACATTTTACCAGTTTTCTTTGGACAAATGCTTTCTGCTAATGAAGAATAATTACATATTTAAATGGAGATTTGCTTTCTGGCAGATCTGGCAGATCCAGTGCTTTCTGTCAGTACACTTTCCACCACTGAAATATACTTATTTTTGATGATGGAAACTTAACTTTACCAACAAGCTGACTTCAAACACCTAACTTAGATGCCGGCATAGAGTGTGTGAACGTGTGTTAAGTGCCTGATGGTCTCACCAAGTTGTTTAATCACAAAAAAAAAGGGGAAAGGTATGAATCCAGAATTTAACATACAGGTCTGCTGCTCTGAGCTAGCTGTGCCTCAGATGTCTGGATCTGAGAGGTAAGAGCTGGAAAGTGCCACCACCATCTTCCCATAGGGTAGCTCCATCCCTCAAGAAGGTTTACTGAGAGTAAATTTATTCTTAATTTGTTCTTAATCTTAGATTCGATTGACATGTTATAGCTTCTGAAAGTATCATTGCACTTTAAAAGCTCTTACTGACAAGTCACATTAATCACTGGCCTCTGAGAAAGGCTTAATGTGAGGAAATGAATGAAAATGGCATAAACCGTTCACAAAAAAAGTCCAAAGGGCCAAAAGAAGCCCCAAATCCAGTAAAAGTGGGACTGCATTATACATTCATTGACTCTTGTTCTTTTGGGGGTGTTTTGGTATGAAAAGAAAGAGACAATGGAAGACAATAGCGGTACCTTATCAAAGTTCATTCTAGCAGCTATTTCAAATACTTTTAACGGCTTGTCACTGGGTCTTGCAAGTCTCCGAGAGTCTAAACACTCTGTCACATTTGTGTACTAACCACTTAAAGTGCTGCTAAAGCCTTTTGACCTGGACTGACTCTCCTTTATCTAGGTCAAAATGCAAGGCAAAGCCTTTGTGTTCCACGGCCTTCATTAAATTCATTGATTTGACCTGTATTTTAAAGACCAAAAGTCAAATGGAATGGGAAGTTAAAGTTCCCATACAAAATCTTCCACTGAGCACTTCACTGCCTCCTTGAACTATGTAACGTACAGAAAAGGCCATCTCACGGCCATTTGAAGTGTGGGCTATAGCTGGAGTGGCAGTTTTGTCCAGTTTTTTCAAGAGCTTTGATGGAATTCATCAGAGCTTTCCCTCTCTTAAATGAGGACAAAAAAAGTTGGAGCTTGCAGACAGTCCCACTGGCCATTTTTTTCTTGCCCCCAGTCATCTGTTCAACAGGGCATAGCAAAGTTCAGGGCCAGATAAATAATATTTAAATCTCTTTAGCACACAGACAGGCGGGGATGAGATTTGTTGCTTTACGTTAGACTCTTGACATGCTCAGGGTCAACCACACTATCAGGGAGAAAGAAGTGATCAGCTTTTACTGTAACAGGAAATAAACCTTCTGCATTTGGAGATCAAATTTTATGCCTAGTGTTTGGTCTGCCTGGAAACACAGCATAAAACCTAAGGCCTTTAGAGAATAAGCATAGGTTTATGTCTCAGTTTAGGCTTCAACATGGACTCAGACATCAAACAAAAACCTGGAGGTTCACTCAGCCCTAGTAAGAAGGACCCAGAGATGTTTCTGCATGTGGCTGACCCAGTTGATGTTGTGGGTTTGAGAAGGGGGAGACTGAGTGTAAACTGGCAGGGGCAGTCCAGAGGCAGGGGATGGGGTCAGGAGCAGAAGCCAAGATCCCTGTCTTTCCCCTGGAATGCCATTGTGAATCTGGATTGGACCAGTCACCTTGCTTGCCTGGCAGAGGTTCATGGTTTATTTACAAAGGGAAGAGTGGAGTGACATAAAAATAAATTGCAAACATGAGAGTGAACTTTAGTCAAATGACAGGCCACACAGATCTTCAAAAACAACTTGCCTTAAGAAGATCTGCAGTTTTATAACGTCAGTAAAAGTTATCGTGCAAGATCCAAGTATTTGGTGGCACAACTTTCCAGAAACAAATTGTTTTCATGACTGGCATTGGGAGGGAGATTCAGCTGCCTAGAGGTATTGGGTTATGTGACTGGAGGCTCAGCCCTATGAACACAAAGCAGAACAGAGGAGCAGTGATGACAGGGCAGGAGTCCCCATAATCCAATCGGAGTAAACCAAGAAAACCTGGTGGAGAAACCTGACTTTTCCAGGGCTCTCACAGGCAAGGGACCAGGCCCATGGACCGGGGAAAACAGCTCCTCACCAAGAGGGTCCCCACTCACCTTAAAGGCTGAGGGGGTTGGTGCCTTTGGAGATGAGGGACATATCTTCTGAGTATAAGAAGAGGGGGAAGAGGAGGAAGAGAGCAAAAGGAAAGAGCAGAGAGATGATAGCCTGTGCTATGTTTGGATTCCTGCTCAGCCAAAGTTTGGCCATCCCAACACCTACCATTTTCCCTCTTTCCCTCTGAACAGCTAGAAGTCTTCATGGCCACTTGGAGTAGCAATGCTCTCAGGAGCTTTGAAGAAGTTAAAATGCTTTCTGAGGAGCTTCCAGCAGGATGCATCCAGCTCCTGATGCAAAACCAGTGCTCTAGTCCGTAAAATGAATCAACTCAGTAAACACAGCAGCTCATATGGGACCGCTGATGAGTTTAAGGGTTCAAAAGCAAGTCCAGGAGCAGGTTAAATACCCTTCCTGTAGCTATAGGTCTGTAAAAAAGTGTAGGCTCTGCTTCTCTTTCTAGGTTCACGGAATTATGATTTTACGTATCTCATCACCTCAAAGATGAAAGGAAGAAGCAGACACAGCACATCGAAAGTCTTTGGTGTTGGCTAATGGCAGGACATCATCTTACAGAAAAGCTAGCTGGAAAATTGGAGGTATGAAGGAAGGTTTCTATAACTTTGGATTGAATTCTGTAGTTCCCAGAAATCTTCCAAGGGCATAGTATTCATTCTAAAGAAGCAATTGCAAACTTAAGGAAAAGACCCACCAAACCAAATGTAAAACAGCCCTTTGAGCCATTATTTTCTATTATTTTGATTTTGTACAAAATCAAAATTCTAAAATTTAGAACAGGGGTCCTGAACAGAGCTGGTTTATTTGACATTTTCTTGTTGCAAAATTATCTGTAGAAGGATTTTGTTTGCCTTAATTATTCCCCCATAGCGTTCTGCTCAGCACTGGGCAGTCTCTGGATTGTCTGCAGATTCCTTGTCTATTGCTTTGCACATTTCCAATTTTTTTTTTTTATTTTGTGACTGGGTCATAGCTGGTAACTTAGAGACACTATTTTCTCGTGTCCAATTGGGCAATTCCTGGAGCTTTGAAGATTTACCAGATGATCCCTCCTACTGTGACTCTTCATGGAGGAACATGTTTGCCAGACTCTGTGTCCATGAATATCCTAAGAAACCATATTGCCCTCACATTTCTGGAAAGGAATGAGATGAAGAAGGAGTTGAATGCCACCAAAGAAGACTGATTATTTTGTGTTTTGGAAAACATTTGCAAAAAGCTGTTTGGAGTTGACTATAAACAGGGTCACTCTAAAACAATGTTTCTATTAAAGGAATATAGTTTCTGACCACCAGAGCAGAATAAAAGTAGCTCCAGGACCACATTGAGAGATGTGAGAACCTTCTAGGCCATGGCATGCTCCCCTTTCCTGCCAGTCCAAGGTGGTCCCCTTTGCAGAGAGAGCTTTCCTTGGGCTCTGGGAGAGCAAGAACCCTTTGGGGAAGAAAACTGCAGAAGCTGAACTTGATACACACCGTAGTGGGTCAGGGCAGAGTCATCTGGTCAGGGTCAGGGTCATCCCTCACCCACCCATCTACTCCTCCTTTGTTGTGGGCAGTAGGAGCTCCTGTGAGGGAGAGCACAGGGTTTTTGTCACTTGCTGTGGAACCCCCAGCCCCAGAGGTGATGGGATGTTAGTGGGAGGTACCTGCACAGATCCTGAATCCCAGATGAAGAGCCTGGTGTTCCCAGGTGTGTCTAATCCAGTTGGGAACCTGCTGGTACTACTCAGCTTTGCAGCCTCCCTGGACACCATTTCTAGATATTTGCTACCAGCCATGCACTGATCTCTGCTTTAAATTGAACTTCTCAAGTTTCCTTGAGCACTCTCTGGGATTAAGGGACTGACTGAACAGCAGTTCCAAGTTTGCCTTACCAATCACATTTGTGGTTTGGTGAACTTTGTACATAACCCCTCAGCCCTCTCCCCTCTAAACCAAGGAGCCTCTTTAGTGTCTCCACATAAATTGGCTACTTCACCCCAGAGTCATTTTCATTGTCTTTTTCTGTCTTCTGACTTTACCACATCCTTCTTGTGATGCAGAGACCTGAGCTGCACCCAATAGCCAATGCACAAGAGAAATGTTTTCAATCTCTCTTCTTCCTAAAAAGAAAATGAAAAAGGATACAAATTGAGATAAATGGAAACTACATTATGCACTGTGTAGAAGGTTGTTTTATGTCTTGAACACCACAGTAATCTCACTAGTAGTAGTCCCAGTCTCACTAGTCCCGTGGGTAGCTTTGGCTCAAACAAGGTTCACAGAGAAAGAGATTTTGTCCATGTGACACCTACTGGATGCTCCGGTGGCTGCAGCACACATAGGCTGCCTCCTGCCTCCTGAGTCAGGCTGCTTAAAAATATGAGCCCTGGTAACAACCCCTGAGCTGAGGCTGCACATCTCTGAAGGACAGAAACATGGGCAAGCCTCACACACATCCCAGGTAGGATGTGCAACTGATAGACTAAGTTTTTTTTAATCAATTTAAGTAACAATTTTGATGTGTCCTCTTTATTTTAATACTTGCTGTCTTTACTTGGAAGTCTGAAGCCTATGAACTGTGAAGATTACAGCTAATTCAAACTATGGTTGTTTGAGGAGCAGAAAGGAAAAAATAAAGCATTTAAGGCTCATTTTATTCTGATTACCTGCAGTGAGCACTAGAGGCATGTTATGCTGATTCAGATATGTTGCAAAAAACTTTTGCTCCTTGAAGAACTTGCAACCAAAATGAGTAAGGGATGAAAAGGGGGAACAGGACCAGTGAGTGAAGGGTGATGCTACACGTGGGACCAGAGAGGTGTAAAGCCTGGCTCTTTAATTGCAAGATTTATAGTCTTAAAAGAAAGATTTTTTTCCCACAGTGAAAGTATCCTCAAACACTCCTACCTTTGTCCTCCCTGCCCCCCTAAACTCCTTGTCAAGAGAGATTGTCCCACACCTCCATAGAAATTTGCTCTCAGAAGTCACCTGGTGAGTGTACCACAGTTACTCTTGTTTTGTAGAAAGACGCAGCAAAACTACTTGAGCTGAAATCATAGCTCAGACTGAAAACTCTTCATGCAGAAGTGCAGTGCTGGCAGGCCAGACTCCCAGCTCAGTCCGAGGCCCAGGCCCAGGCCCAGTCCCAGCACAGGGGTGTGGCAGGGAGGTTGGTCTTGACCATGGCAGCCCACAGAAATGTCAGGGTCACCTCTGGAACCATGTTGTGCTTCCTGGGGAATCCAGCACGGCACAAAGCATCCAGGGTCACAGGGACAGCCACCAGTACCTCTGTGCTTGCTGGGGGCTTGTACCAGTGTTTGCACTTCAGGCTTTTTGTCCTTACAGACCTCTAGAGCTTTCTCTTTCTCCTTGTTCTCCCCTCTCCGTTCAGCTCTCCTCTGCAGGTGTATGGCTGTGCTTTCACCAGCAGCATCAGCTGTGCACAAGCACAGCCATCCTCTGCAGGGCACCAGCACACCTGGGAGCAGCTCACATTTCCAGCACAACTACAGAGCAACAGCACTTGCATGCCAACATAGACACCCGAAATGGTTGGGTTTGTCTCCGCTGCTATCATGGGAGCTGCAGCTCCCACTCTGCCGTGTGCATCCTTCCAGGTGACAGCTGGGATGACACCAAAGTGATACCACGGGAGCACAAAGCCTTGGTATTTTACCTTGTCACCTAAACATTCACAGTGGGAAGGACATTCCCTGCAAAATGCTCTGCCTGAGCCCCATCGGGTGGGAGCCTGTGGCCTTCTGCACTGAAGAGCTGAGGAGAGTTGTGTTATCCTGCACGGCCTCCTCATCTGACAGCCTTGTTTGCCGAGCTGAGAGCCAGTACCAAACCCTAATGATGTGCTACCAACACCCATGGCAAAGACAAGGCCATTTAGAGCAGAGAGACAAGCTGAGCTAGCATAAAAGAAGAGGCATCAATCACCATTCCCCCAAGACAATGGCGATAATTTAATGGCTGTTTTTTAAGAAGAACTGACACTATACAAAGATTGAGGAGAAAGGTCTGGTAGGCTTCACCTGCAGCTGAGAGCTATTTGTTCCCATTGTGCCAACCCAGAGCGAGGTTTGAAATGACAATTTCTGCAGCTGGCATCATATGCATCAAGTTATGCACACAGCTAAGGGTTTACTTTAAATCACTAGGTTTCCTGGCTCAGACTGCTATTAGTCAAGCTTGAGTGGCTTTACTAATGAATTAACTTTCTGTTGAATTTTAACTGTAACTGCAGAGCTGTTTAGCGTGATTTTTCTTCCATTAAAATAATTTAGTTTTTTTGAGATTATTTCCCTTTATCAATTCTATAACACTCTTTCTATTGGCTCACAAAAATCAAATTCAGACTTGGGACCAGAAGGTGCAAACCTAATGCATTTAGCTGAGTTGTTGCCACATACTAGAGACCTATTCTTGACACTATTTTGTTTTCAGAGGGATGAATCCTTGCAGACATCCTTACATAGGGTGTGAGGTGACTCTACAGAATAAAACCAAAGATATTCAGAGAGCTGGAGTCATCAAAGCAGATTCACTCTGAAAGGTTACAAAAATAAGGCTGGAGGGTATTTCAAGGAGTCTTCTAGTACAAACCATCACCATAAGACGCGACCACCCTTACCTGTCAGATGGAGTATTCCACAAGCTGCTGGACAGCACACACCTCTCCAGGACAGCTCCAGTCCCTCACTGCTCACACTGCTAGCAAGTGTTCCAAGTGTCTCATGGGAACCCCTACACTGCACCTGAGTTGGTTATTTCTTGTCCTGTATGGGCAGCAAGAGCATTCTGCTCATTTGCTGCAGGTCCTGATGTATTTGAAAAATATTTTCAGATAATCCCAGACTTACAATAGAGCAACTCCAGTTCTTTCCTTGTCTATCACCTTTCTGGTCTTGCTGCCATTATTACTGTCCTTGCTGGGCTCTCTATTTTGCCTGCACAAGGCGTGCAGGCCCCAGGCTGAGCCCTGGTGCAGCAGGAATCTCTGCTGAGCAGGGAGGGAATGTTAGTCAGAGCCCAGCTCAGTCTGCAGCTCTCCTTGCTAGATATTTGAGCAAACATTCCCTGTTTTGCCAGAGACCTTCTTAGGATTCCAGCAGAAACAACAAATTTGCTTTTGCAATCTTTAAGGAAAATGTGGTAAGGATACTGAAATGTCTTGAAACATCCTTAGAAACCAGCAGGGTTCAGAGTCTTGCAGTGAGAGACAACTAGACTCATCGATCCCAGAGCTGTGTTTAGTTTATCTGATAGCTTTTAGTTTTATTTTAGCTTAATTGAAATGAATCTTTCCATTTTCTCCAGCAGCAATGGCTTCTGTTCTGGTAACTGTTTTTAGTGATAGCTGCTGAAACATGTGCCATGGTGATAGCAAGGCTCTTTAACCATAATGAATGATTTCTAAAAGAGTTGCAGTTTTTCACACATGGTTTTTGATTTTTTTTTTCCTTTTTCATGTTTTAGCTCCATTTCTACTGTGCTCATCCAAACTCCTTCAACATGAGCTTCATGTGCAAGATGGGGTAGAGAACAAGCTCAGTCAACACCTGCCCTGTAGGCATCCTTCAGGGCTCATGAGTGTGGCTCCTGATGCCCAGCCTGCTGCTGCCCTCACGTGTGGTGCAGTGAGCTCAGTCCATGTGCACCCACAGCAATCCCAGACAGTGGGTGATGGTTTCCTGCAACACTGAAACCTGGAACAGGCAGCTCGGTGATGAGCATGTCACACACGCTGCAGATGGCTCTGGGTCAGCAGTGACATAGTTACAATTTAAAAGCTCTGCCTTTACCTCAGACTTTTTTTCTCCTGCCTTGCCGGTATGAAAAGAAGGCAATTTTGGTTTACATCTGGATTTTGGGCACCAGTCAAAATGTAGCTTGTGCACCAACTCCTGCCCCACTCAGTTCTAGCACTGACTCCCTTCTCACTTGCAAAGTTGGATTTCTGCACTGAGAAGGCTCCTGAGGAGGCAGAAGCAGCAATATCTGTGAGTCAGTTTGTCCAAGTGATGTTGAATGTCTGACCTGATCTTCCTAAGTCTTTCAATTTGCTGACCCCGCTGCTACTTCCAGGGGGGCATCCTGTGGTGAAGCCACTGCCACCCTCATTGGGGAGAAGAAGCTTCTCATGTTCAAGCTTCAAGGTTCAATGTGCATCATCTGAACACTTCAGGCCTCCACATTTTCTCCTATTATCTCCCAGCTCCTAAGTGGATAGGAGGATGTGTGCAAGTAAAAGTGTTAACTTGCTTGTCAACACTACTCCTATGCAGTGTGCTCAGTCCCTGAGACACTTGCAAAAGTCAGAGTCCTTCCCTTCTACAGTGGAGGGCAAGATGTGGTGTTGGAAGCCACATGGAAAGTACTGATCTCTTCAGAGATAATTTAAGGACTTGCAGTGCCTGAAACTCTTTCAGTGTGGACAATAGCTGCGCATGCTGCCTTGTGGTTCTTAGGTATGATTTCAGGGTGCTCCATCTTGGTTATTTGGCCCTCAGAACCACATAAATCTTATCTCCCTTATAAATATTTGTCCTATAAATTGCCCTAGGTTATTAGAGGGACCACTACCAGGTCAAGAAAAGGAGCTAATGACCTCTTATCATTCTTCCATGGTTTCTTAGCTACTGAAATGTTTACAGGGACATTAGGAGCAGTTTGGGACTGTTAATTGTGCTGGAAATAGAAATTATCCCAATCTGCTTTGCATAGAGGACTGAGGACAAGTTCTTTGTGTAAGCTTTATAAAAACAAAGCTCAAGTGTGACTGTCTTAACCGCGGGAAGGAGCAATCCTCGAGACAACTCATGGCTGAGTCACTGATTCCTTGGAAGACAAAGGCCAGGTGTCTGTCTCACTGTAGCAGGAAGCAGGTGGTATGTTTGGGTCACCTTGGTGGTGTACCCCAGGACTTGCACTGGGAAGAGTTGTTTACTCATATTCAGTAACTATCCAGACAAGAGGGGCTGTCACACCGCAGACTGGGGCTACCAAACTATCCACAAAGACAGAAGCTTCACCTGGACTGGAGTAATGTTGGTAGAAATGGGAGATTGGTCAGTTCCCCCCTTCCAGGGAAGTATGGAGGTGAAGGGCAGAACCTTCACTGGTACAGTGGGAGAAGATAAAGAATCCCCAGCCTATTCTTCCAGCTTCATGCACTCCTGGGGTGTCATGACCATTTCACTCTGAAGGTTTGCCCTTAGGATTACAGTTGTGCTTTAAATCTTCCAATTAAGTGGATGTGCCATCAGCTCCGTGAGGTTGCTGCACTTGCTCTGAAATGTTGTAATCTCTAAAAATTCAGTGAAAAACTAGGTGGAATCTGAAGCGTCCTTATTTTTGTCAGAGCTTTACCTAAGTTTCAAGGCAAAATAGGTGAAACCATGAGCAGATGGTGTAGAATCAAGCAACACTTGTGCAAATATCTAAGCTTTGGCCAAAGGAATAGCCAATACTCTTCATTTGAGCAAACACATGGAAATACTCGGCTTGCACAAATGCGTAGCAAATTATTTTAGCTTTTTCTAAGGAAGTTTATCAGATTTGGCAATCAATCATCAGAACTGACCAAGAATACAGTGTCTTTGCAATAAATGTTCATGCTTGTCGTCATTAACATCATTTAGATTTTAGACTTTTTCTAATTAAGAAAGGTTCCCACCAGCAACAGCAAAAATCCCCACCACCTCTTTCATTATCTCAGCTTTTCTTCCCTTTAATTACTATTGAGCTCCTGGCTGATTAAATTAGGTTTTTTAGGTCTTTTCTGAAATCTTAGGGAAATTATCTAAAAATCATGAAATCAATTCCCTTACGCTGTTTTAATCTTTTATGTTTTGGGCTCCAAGAGGGACGGGCGGACAAGCGCAGCCCCTCGGAAAAGTGTGCAGCACTAGACTGCTTGCCAGCCTTCTATTGCCTTTGTGGACCATCTGGGTCAATTTCCTTCCAACTAAATGAAATGCAAATAAAAATTCCAGCAGTTTTTCAGCTGCAGGCTGCCCAGCTGATTAGCATGACAGAGGCCGGGAGATGAGGCCTGACCCTGTGCACTTCCCCTCATCTCATTAAGTTGTAACTCTACCGTGGCTGCATTCATGGTGTTTATTGACGCTGAAAGGCGTCTTTATCCAAAACTAGCTAAATTCACATTCAGAGTTTTTCCATGAAGGCTTGCCTGCTACAGCATCCACATGAAAGTGAACCTATTGTAGCTTGGTGATGTGTCCTGCTGATTCCTTAACAATCTGAGCTTTCTCCAAAAATGCTAGATTCACAAGTTTAAGTTCCAATAAAAAAATACCCAAAAAATGAGCCTCAAACATTCTAACAATTCTGTAGTTAAAAAGGTAGAGAGTATAGACAAGTCTCATTCTGGTGGTGGCAGTGTGTATAATGCATTCACACACGAGGAGACAAACCAGCCAAAGTACAGTAGAGAGCAAGTGCCTGTATCATGTAGGATGGCAGACAATGGGGTATTATACATATCCTCACATCCATCAGCAAGGGGAAGAATGTAAGATTCATGAAGGCAACATCTTCAGCAATTTATAGTGCTCTGATAGTCACAGCTGGACAATGGAGAGAAATACACCTTCCATCTGTCCAGTATTTCATGTCTTGCCACGACCCTACACTAAAGAAAGTGGAACCAAAGTCTGGTGGAAATGAGCATAGTGGTGGCTGTGATCCTTTCACCTTTCCCTTTAGTGCCATGACTAGCATCCCTGCTGAAGGACAGCAGCCACAGAGCCCACGCACTGCTGCTAAGCTCCAGGGTGGACAGCTCTGGTGGGCAGTGCATCTTCTCTGCTGTGAAGTTTGAGGGCCAGGCTGTAACTAAGGTGGATAGACTGTTTCTAGGAGGCAGGGAAAGGAGTAGAAGCTACTACAGGTTTTTGGAAAGGACTAGCCAAATGTTCATGCTCTCCCTACAGTTTGAGTCTACAGGGAATGCACAGTAAAACTAAAAACTCTCCTACAGGGCTCCCAGAGGAGGAACAGCAGCCAGGGAGGCTCCAGCCCTGACACCTCTAGAGTGAAAGTCACAGTTTTAATCATTTCCGCTTGTGGTAACTGAATTAGGAAAAGTGAACAGAATTTTCACAAGACAACTGCCAAGTCCCTCATGAGATATTTTATGATTGCTGTGGAAAGGAGACGATATAGGGGTTTTTATGTTATTGTAACCAGCTTTTTTGGCTTCCTCTGTGCCAAGGCAGATACAGGTGAGCAAATGCAGGAGAGTCAGTTAGAGATCGACACTCTGCATGAAGTCAGAAGAAGAGGTCACAGATCTGTGAGTGTCTCATCGAATGATTAATACCTGTGCAGGGCTAAAAGGTGAAGTCAGTGAATAAAGCATCACTGCTGTGAGTAAAAAAAATAAAAAAAGGGAAAATCCTACATCATCTCTACTCCAAAGCCACATGGAGCAGAGAATATCGAAAGGTGGTCTCTGATTATCCTATGAAGAAGAAATTCAACAGCAGTTTACCTATGGCTCCTCCTTAGACTTTCCATCTCACCAACTGATGAATTCACTTTGCTTTACACAATCAGACGTGTACAAAAGCTGTCTTGATCTGAGAAGCAATAAACAATGCTTCACAATGGGCAGGAAAATTAGTTTTTTAAAGTTCAGAGTACACTGATATCTTCCCACTGAACTCCAAACTGTTATGAACACCAAAATAACATTTTGGATATTTTCTCACAATTCTACTGAAGTCAGAAATGTTCTATTATTTTCCACAGAGTTTTGATTCTATTCTTTGATAGTCTGGCTTAATTAACTGTTGCCACTATTCCACCACTCCATGTGAGGTGGTGGACACCAACCCAACAAACACCTCAATGCTTGGCTTTCCTGTGGGTCCAGGTAAATGTTTGCAGGATAGATGAAAAACACTGAAATGTATTCTCCCTCAGATGTGTTGTACAAGCAGGCTCTTTGCTCAGGGGCATGTAAACAAGGATTTTACTATACAGGCTTCTACTTGAAAGCCAAGAAGAGGAACATGTGGCAGATCAGAGGGAGAATGATGTGTTTCAGCCACTCACGTCTCAGCTTTGCAACATCCTGGAAGCATCTCCTTTCTGCATATCAGTTCAGCCTCATCTGTGACAGAACACAGCAAAGGCTTGCCTGAATTCAGGAGTTTAAACACATTTAGTCATGAACACCCTTGTTTGCTTTAAATGCACATCCCATTTCAACAAAATTTAAGAAGGAATCATTATCATTAAATTGAAATCGAAACCTTAAGCTGTAGTGAGTGTGTCACCAGTGCACAAGGCCTTGGTGGAAGTAGATTAGTTCAAACATTTTGGTGTTTTATTAGGAAAGTTTCATCCAAAAGGTTTTGCCTTGGTAATTCAGTACCTTTTCATCTAACTTTAATAAAGAGAAAGCATTGTAATAAAAAGTTAGGTAATGATAAAACATGTGTGCTACAGTAACATCAAAATGAATAGAAGTGTCAAACCATTATGTTTTGTCCTTATCAAAATGGAATATTTTACAATACCCATTATTCCATACTAAGGAATAATAAAAACAGGATAGCACACTGGAAGACCTAAATGAAAATTTTTCTTGCTTGTTATCTTCCTTGGACACATTTTGGTTTTGATGTCTATATGACAGAAAATTGTCTTCAGGAGTTTCCATCCAGATTCAACAACCAGCAGAATATTGGAGTTGGGGGCTGTTTCACTTGAAAAGGTGAAAGTCGTGATAGTTGCGCTTTTTTCTTTTGTGTGTCATTTATTTGTTTATGTAACAAAATCCAAATATAATTTTTTAATTTTTTTAGACCAGAGCAGGGAAGAGAAAGTAAAGAGTAAAGACAGGAAAGTGGAGAAAAAAGTAAGCTTAATTCAGAGGCTGAATGATAGTTGGAGATTCCTGCAGCTGAAAAACAGAGTAGCTACAAACACACACCTTGTGTCCAAGGTAACGGAAAGGAGGGACCACATGAAAAGGAGCAGGTAGGGAAAAGACTTGGGGACACAGAGTTGGGAAAATAGTTTCGTGTAGGGAGTCTGCAGTGTGACAGAAAGTCCTCACCTGGGTTACTGTTTGCCAGATCAGCCCAGCAAGTGAGACAGCAGCAAAAAAACAGTGAGCTCTATCATTTACCGTGTTTGGTAGATATGGTGCCATATATCTCTTGATTTCCATTTTTTCTCAGTCCTGATTGTACAGTTCTGGGTTATATGAAGTTTTCAGCTTGAGCTAAGAAGCAGATATAACATCATATTGCATGTTGTCCAAATTGCAGAGGAGAGTTTGAAAAGGTGGCTGCTGTTGGGTAGAAAACACCAGAAACAAGCTGAGGTTTACTATTAAAACCACATTATTCCCTGAGATATGGAGCTGTCCACATTGCTTATCTTTGGGATGAGATGCAGAAGTGATGTCCATCCTTATTCTGAACCTGAACAGGATCCTGAACCTGCAAAGACACTGTCTTGTCAGGAAAACTGAACTAACTCCCCAGAACACAAAGAAAGGAGTTTGTAGGTACAAACTTCACTGCAGCAGCACAGATCAAAAGGCATCATACAACAAAAGACCATAATGCCTCTCCAAACACAAGTTAAAAAGAAAGGAAAACCTCAAAGCCAAGTCCCCTTTGAGGGTTCTGGGGGAAAACGTCCAGCCTGATGTGGGGCAGTGCAGAGTTGAGCAGAGGAGCAGGTCCAGAGGCCTGCAGCAGGATGGGTGCAGAGCAGGGTGCAGGCAGTGGCCCACAGCTGTAGCTCGGAGGTTCCATTGCCTTGCAAAGCTGCCACTGTAAATGCCCCATTGACGCTTCTTACATCTTGGTCTGAATCATGTGGGATGAGAGTCCCCTCGTGCTCGGGGACTGGTTTTGCTTCCTGCTGTGTTTTGAGGTCCCCATCAATACAAACATGTTTGTTTGCATCAGACCAAACATGCCTTGCCTGGGATTGAATCCAAGTTTCTTATTCCTCTGCATTCAGCTTTGGCAGCCACAGGGCAACATTTGCACTGAATTGCAATTTAGCAGTTCATGGGTCTGAAGTGCTTCTTTCTGCCTTGCTTTGCACAGAGAATGCTCTGCAGGATGTGCATGAGAGCCCAGGGTATGAGGCCAAGCTCAGAGCTTGCGGCATCTTTAGCCATCTCTGTACTCCTAGGCACAATGAAGGAGCAGAAATTCCATTCTGTGATGTGATGTTAATAGTCTCCTGCCCCCGTCTGACCATCCTCATCCCATTATCTCCTTAGTACCACAGTTTCTACTTCAGCCATTTTCCTCCCATTTTTTCTCATTTTGTGCCTCTTGTCAGCCATTCTGACAGGCCAGTGATGATGTTTCTGTGACAGGCTTCTTCACAGTCCCATTCCCTGACCCAGACTCTTGAGGTGCCTGGGCTATCTCCTGTGCCAGGCCACAGTTCTCACATCTCCACCACATGTCCACTCCTGCCCAGGCAGAACTGCTGGCTCAGTGCACTCCTCCCAGCCATCCCCTCCTGCTGACCCTAGCCCAGTCCATTCTCCAGCTGCTTCTCCTCCCCAAACGCATCAGAGTCCACAGACATGGCTGGGTCATGTGTGCTCTCCACAGCAGGTGTTCACCTGTGGAGAATCAGGCATGTGCAGGGCAGTTCCAGCCTTGGGGTAATGGAACTGCAGGGTGGTATCAGTCCCTGCGCAGGGGCAGGGTGTGGCTCTGACAGGTAGCTGACAGAGTTTTGGGATGGGGTCCCAGGGAAATGAGGCTGGCTGGAGCTCTTGCAGAGCTGCAGGTCACAGAGACGGGTCCCCTACGACTGTAGGTTCATCAGCTGGCCATTCTCTTCTCTCCCAGGACTGAGGGCATCTATCTTCAGTGAGGAAAGTCCACTCAAAGGACTGATGAAATCATGAACTCACTCAGTTAACCTCTGAAATTTCACCACCAAGTTTTGGCATCTGTCTCTTTCCAAAATCCAGGAGCAAGGCCCCAAATGTCCCACCATACCTATGTATCTGAGAGCAAGGCTCAAAATACCTCAGTGGTTTTGTCTCCTGTGCTGCTCAGCAATGTTGACCTACAGCCCCTCTAAGGATGGCAATCCACAGATAAAATGAGCTGTCTTTTCCTGCAGAATGGCTGCTCTGGCTCTCCCAGCAGAGGCACCATCAAAGGTGCTCTTGTTTGCATTCGGTTGCCAGCCAGACCTTCCCAGCTTGTCACAGACAGCTGATATTTCCTCTCCAGTCTCCATGAGTTTTGTCCATCAAAGCAGCAGCCAGTGTTGTTTTATGATGTGTTGTAAAACTGCCCTGCTACCCTGAGTGTGCTCAGCATGGCTGCCTCATTTATCACTGCTCAGCCTTCACACTGGGCCATCATCCATCACTGCCTCCTCAGAGCTGAGACTCAGAACCTGGGTGCAGTGCTGCCATAGCCTGCAGTCGTGTGAACACTCATCAGCAGGTCCCTTTGTCCTCAGGCTTTTTTTTTTTTTCCAGGAAATGTGACTTCTTCTTATATTTAACTCCCAACCAAGACTCCAGAATAAAAAACCCAACTTCAAAATTCAATTGACTGTGCCTAATGGAGGGGATTTTAATGTGTAGCCTTTGACCCTTATCTATTATTGAAGGAAATAAAGCCTTTTTTTGTCCCATATTAGAAGTTAATGGCAAAAGAAAAATTTGGAGGTTTTAATTTTTTGATTCCAATAGTGACCTCCATGTCCATTGTGAAACCATGAATAGTCACTGCTTGAGAAAGGCATTTCTGTGAGCAATCTAGAAAGTGGACAAAGGGACCTTTGAGACATATGCAGAAAAGAAGTTCAAAAATATGTTTGTGTCTAGTTTTCATCTTCTGCCATATAAAGACAAATATCCTTTTATTAATTGCATTAATAATTTGTATTGCACTTACATCATTATCTGCCACAAGTTTATTCTATTCTAATGATACTAACAAAAAAGTCTGTAAAATATCAGCCAATGTGAAACCTGAAATTCAGAGACTTGTCCTATTCCTAGAGCTACCAAAGATTAAAAATACCACTTTTTTCATCATCAGGTCTATGTAGTAATGTGGCTGTATTGTACTGCATAAGGTGAAAATGAGGCTGTGCTGGTTTCTGGGCTCTAACACCTTTGTTCTTTAGGGCTTTCCTGCTTCTGGGGACACAGTTCTCTAATGCATGAGGAGTTAACAAACACGACTCCGGCACCTTATTATTCTCTCTTTGGGGCTCAGCCTCTTGTGCTGGCAGAAATGCTGCATTGTGCAGGGCAATTGTCCTCCCAGAGAAGCCAAAGCATGTAGCAGTGAGCTAGGTGTACTCTGCTTTACACTCTTTTTTTGGACATGGATCTTCATAAAAGTGAGCTACCAGGAGATAAACACAACTGTGCAGGTAGATGGGGACAGGCCATACACTGATGGTGGCTTCCTCTGTTCCAGGGCTGAAATGAGCATTGTGCAAGTCTCATCCATGGCTCTCAGTGATGTCCTAGCAGAGAAAGATGGGTTTAGAGACCCAGATTCTTGTTATCTTTACAGCAAAGTGGTCAAAACGTAGACAGTTATTAGGAGTAGAATAAGTATTTAGTAATAAGTACTTAGGTTTTAGATGTAGTGTTTTTCCATTGCAGCTCAGCTTTCCATCCACTCAGTAATTTAGAAACAGCCACAGGCTCAGCATGGTGAATTTGGAAGGTGTGGCTATGGAGACAATGTGCTTGTCCCCAAGGATGGGTGACATTTGTCTTCTGGGGCTGCACCCACCCCAGCAGCATTGCAGCACAGCAGGGGCAGGAGTGTAGCCTGAAGTCTCTGCAACACCTTCTTCTATGTTAGTTTTCAGATAAGAGACTGTCTTCTGAACAGGATTTGGAGCCAGTGCATCCACTGTGCCTCTGCTTTGCTGCTTCTTGAGAACCCAGTAGCTGGTTCAGGTCCTCATGGCCACATTTAACAGGTTGTACCCACTTCATGTCCCTCTTGGGCAAAGCTACCCTTTTTGTTCTTTTCCAGATGGCACCCTGCTCACATGCACTTAAACCATTCAGTCGACCAAGCCTGAGTATGATATGAGGAGGTGGCCAGAGTGTTTATTCAAAATAATTGGAATGTTGCTCCCTATAAAAAGCTAATATAAACGCAAAAATAATCAAGATGTATTGCCTGACATTAGCCTCTACCTTGGATTTAATCACATGTAGGATGTGATTAAATGTATCTAGTCTTGAAGGCCCCCCTGAAGTCTGAGCACAGCTCAGCAACTTCTGCTGCTGCTGTTGGCACTTGTGGGATGTGGAGAGGGTGGCTGGGCTGTCCTCCCTGGTGTCAGAATGGGAAATAGAGGTTTGTCAAGATGCATTTTTGTAATAACATTTCATACATTATCATTTAATTCTTGATTATTCCCTCATGTTTACCATAAAATTTTAAACAGTAAAAATAATATTTGTTGGAGCTGGAGGTAGCAGAGCTCTTCCCCTTGTGCACTTCCACATCTTGGCTGCCTTCCCCCCGTCTCATGGGAGCTGCAGCAGAGATGACTTTCCCCATTTCTCACTTCCAAGCATAACTGAGGGGGCCACCAAAGGGACATGTACAAGGAATGTTGGACTTGTTCTGCTTTGCTCACATTGCCTGGGTTGAACAAGCCCATACAACTAGGTGAAGTATGAACCAAACATACAAGAAAGTGTTCTTTAACCCTCACACAGCATTTCCAAGCTCTGACAGAGATGTGACAGGACCTGTGATGATTCACACTGGAGTGACCAGGGGTCTGCAGGATGAGCTGGTCTCAGAAGGGCATTACAGTGTTGTTTTGATCCCTGACAAATAACCTGAGCTAACAAACAGCTGAATCAAATTCTGCATGCTGGAAGGCTTCATGGAAGCCACAGTGGTGATTTTCAGACTTGGGATTGCTTCTATGTGTGTGTATTTGTAGTTTGGATAATAATTTTTTAAAGGTTTTACTAGCATGATTGTTATTTCTTTTGTTTTCAGAAAGTGGAAAACATTTGTCATGATTTTGACTCTATAGTAGAACCCTTCACTGAATGTTCAGCTTAATTTCTGGGCAGGTTTTATGTGGGATTTTTTGTCATGTCTGCAAAGTATTTTTGGCATCTAACTTGGATTGCAAACACTGTCTCAAAGGGGCATCTCAGCTACAGACAGGTCCTGAATAAACAGGTACAACCCGTGTGCTCTTTTTGTCTATCTCATACAACCACTGCAGTAATTCCCTTTGAAGATCTCCTCCCTCAAAAGGGAGATTTTTGCCATTGATCTAAATCATGTTGCTCTATGAAGAAGCAGTGAAGCCTTGCTGATGCATGCAGCAATACAGAAGCAGGAGCCTTCCTTTTCTGCCTCAGCTCCAGAAAGGAAGATGTAGTTTTGAGACCACCAGTGATAAAAAAGAACTTTCCTTCTGAAGGGTGAAGGAGTTTCCCTGATGTGAGGTTGGTTGTACTGCTGGAAGGGATTTGATGCAATAAAAGTGTCCACAGGACAAGTGAGATGGAAAATCATGGCAGGCACGCCTCAATCTGTTTTTTATTGGTGTAGAACATCTGATCTGTCAAAAGAGAACAAGGGGAAGTTTGATTAAAATCTCTTGAGAAGAATGGACAATTTGTTCAATTGCTGAGCTTTTCCAGTTGGTACTGAAGATTGGATCTAAATATTTGTTTACCTCTGAAAACAATTAGTCTCCTGACATCTACTGAAATTTCTGAGTTTATCTCCTTCTCTTCCTGATTGCCACAATCCTTTTCCCCCAGCCTGTTCTTTCTGGCAAGCTTAACCTACTGCTTTTTTTATGTGTCTGTGACCAAGACAGCAGAGTCTCCTCATCTGTTTGGGGTTTTGTTGGTTTGTTTTTGTTTGTTTGTTTGTTTGTTTTCCCAGCCCTGCATCTGGGCAATGTGGAAAATTTGGAGAACACTCTATCAACCCTTCTAGTTTTGTCTTTTGGAGGAGATAATTGGAAGACTTCAGACTCAAAACTTTTCTCTCGCACTTGTGGATGAAAAGCTATTAGAAGACTTGTTCCATTTACTGAGAGACTGATCTGGCTGAAGAGAAGAAAAGACAGACAACAAGGGAAGATGGTGATGGAAAAAATTACAGACACTCTGAAGAAGAGAAGGAAAAGTAAGGACAGCATCCAAGAAAGGAGTGAAGTTGAAAAACTGGAGAGAAAAGTTAGAAGATACAGAGTAAAGGAGAATGCCTGCCTAAAATCTAATGGATCAATCTGGTCTCTGGGGACAGGAACACCAAACCCACACAGGGTTCTAATTAGTTTCCATACTCTGGGACAGAAGTAGAGTTAAAAGGCTTTGACCTCGTCTATACAAGCTGCAAGAGGTGTCAGAAAAACAATGATTCATTGTCAGATTCAGTGATTCAAAAGTGGGAGCAGAGGGGCTCCACACAGCTCACGCTGTGCTGCTCTGTGGCTTCTGGGGAGTTCAGCGCTCCAAAGAGTCACAGCCTGCATCCATGAGAGAAGGCAGCAGCTGGGGCAGAGCAGGACAGAGACACAGCACCCATAACCCTCCCCTTACACATGCTTTTGGGGCAGGCATTTCGGATCCTTAAAGCACCAGGTAAGCATTTCTGATGGGAAATTTGTATTTTTTTAACTCTGAGGGTTTCTGCAACAAGTCAAATTAATCCCTCTGTGCAGGTACATGTTTCTTCCCACTGAGTACAAAGAGAGCCAACAATGACCAGCTCTTAGGTGGACTCCCTCTTCTTAAAACAGTGCATTCCCTGCATGTCTGTAAGAGGTGCAGTGGCAGGTAGCACACTGAGGAGAGTTTATGTGCCACAGCACAACTACATAAAGAACAAAATTTGGCTAAGATTCTTTTGTTTCTCGTAGTGGAGAAAGAATATTTTCAATGGCTTGTGATCAGCATTTATCCAGCCATGAATTTATCCTTCCACAATTAAGTATTTCTCACAAACTTCCAGAGCTGAAGTTCAAGGGTCTGATGAGCCTGAGGGATTCCAGAAGTCCAAGAAATCCAACTGGTATTTTGGAGTATGCTGCCTTCCTACTGAACTTCACTGGCATAAGGCCCATACTTTGGGATCATCTTTTTGGTATCAAAGCACCCAGCTTTGGGCTATTTTCCCAAAATATAGGACTGCTCTGCTTGGGATGATGTGGTGGATAGTATTGCTGGACCACAGCGGAAGGAACCACCTTAGCCCATGGTGGGAGGGACTAAAGATAAAAATTGGTCTCTTTCAAGAGAAAACTTGAGCCTGTTTGCTCATGCACATCCCCAGCAGTAGCTCAGCTGTGATTCTTCACACTGGGTACACAGGCACATAGGACAGGAGAGTCTTTGACACCACTCTCCAAATGTGGAAATGAAGATCTAACAGCAAAAGGGCCTGAAGTCAGATTTGTGGCATTCACATTTTGAGTAGCAAAGTTCCCAAGTCTGTTACTAATCCAGGACAGCCTGTACAACTACAAATCCAAACTTTGTTAAGTGTTAGGTCACTATGCTTACCAAAACAAACAAGCAGAAGAAAGGAAACCACAGGCTTTACTTGCATTTGAAATAAAAAAAAAAAAAAGGCAGTGCCTTTTTTGTGATTCACATATGTTGTCATGTACTAGCTTAGATATCCCTGATGCTATTTTGTTAACCACTGGTTATTTTGTGTCTCTAAAAAACATTCTGCTGTAAACTAGAAGATTAGCATGCAAATATGAGGAGGTTAACAAATGGCTCTGATTCCAGGAAATTATTTCTCATACAATTGCCACAGTATGGTTGTAGGGCTAGAAACATCCACCATACACACTTGATATGTCTATATATAAATATATGTAAATATAAATATAAAGATATATAATTAATCAATTCATGTCCAGATATGCAGACACAAACAAAAGTAACCTAATATGTTCTGGATACTCTACTGTGTTCAAAAGGGGTGTTAAAGTCCTCCAAAATGTAATGAAAATAAGAAAATTACTTTGTCAGTGTAGAGTGTTAATTTTCTCAGTCTACTGCCAGGACTGGTAAGTTAAAGGAATTAACATACCTTGGTGAGGTCTGTTTTACACAAGTTGAACAAACATTTAGGATAATCATTTCATGTTCATGCATGATAAACACTTGAGGAACATGTATTTGTCAGCATCAGAGAAGGAACCAGGCTACACAGTTCTGCAGCTTTCAGGCTCTGTCACCATGTCATTGGCACACAGAAAACCCTGGGGATGGTAAGCAAACCTCCCTCTTTGCTCAACAGCCCTTGCCACTCAGCAGCTGCAACCTCCCAGCACCTGATCCAGAGCAGACACCTTGTCCCATTTTCCATACTCCTCCTTTGGCAGCATGGGTGATGCATTTCTGCACATGGCTGTGCAGCAGCATTGCAAAAGCATCCAGGAAATGCCCTTCTGTGTCTTGGGGAACTCCACCTGGGAGCTTGTTCTTCAGTGGCTTTATTGGCTCTAGTGTCTTCAGCTCTCTGATATCCTCTTTTAAATGATAGGGGAAACCTGCTTGTTTTCTGTTGGCTTCCTGTAGAACTTCACTTGGAAATCGAAGGAAGGTCTTTATCAGTGAATCTAACAGACATTTAATTCTCTCTCTTCCATCACAGAATGCACTAACCACGTCTCATTCAGCAATAACTAAATCCACTGCAAGACCCTCCAAATCTGCCAGGAAGGGGACAAGAAGCCAGCATTGAAACCAGTGTTCCCACAACCACTGAAACCAGTGTACTCACAACCACTGAAGCAGTGTACCCACAACTTCAGGCACCCATGCTGCAGATCAGCATGGTTTGATGGTGCCATCCATGTTAATGTGATTAAAAAGAAGTACCTGAGCTATAGGGAGCTGTTCAAATGCTTCACATAAACAACAGATGGGATACAGCTTCTTAACGTACAAGATGACAGAATTTGGCTGTTCTCAAAGAGCAGTCTGACAACCTCTAAAGCTTTCAGTTTGTAGAGGACTTGAAATACATAAAGGTGAGAAGTTTGGAGAAAGGAGAAGATGGCAATAAAAAAAGGCTGGGAAATAGGATGGATTCTGAGGTTGAAGGATGGTATTTCTAACAATTCTGTATTTTAACAACATCTGCAGAACATCCCAGCTCCTCTTTTACAATTCCTTGTCTTCATTACTCAAGCACTTCTCCATCCTTTGAGTACTTTTGTTCTACAAGGTCACCAGCAATTTAAACTGTGGTCTCACTATAAAAACAAAAGGTTATTTTAAATTGTTTGGTTTTCCATGTTCCCACTTTTCTTGTTACTTTGTTATTATTTATGTCCAGCTACGTCTTTGGAATGGCCTCCTCAGTGAAAGGTCAAATCCACAAATTGTCTTCTTAGGAGATGAGTACAAGATTTCCTAATAAGCCAATCCTGTTAGGAACCAATGGGACTGAAGATCTAAATGGCAAATCTCTACCCTAGGTATCTGCTGTGGAAAGAGAAAATAAAGGTTACAGAAACAAGCAGCTTTGATTTGGTCCTGTGGCACAGGTTTTACTGGCAAGATAAGCTATTATCTTGATAAACTGTTATGGAAAACAGATGAAACTGGTTGAAACACATAGAAATGTGGCAAGGCTGGGTCATAGAAACATGGAATGACTTGGGGTTGAAGGGACCTTAAAGATCACCTATATTCTAAACCTCCTCACCATGGGCAGGTTCTCAGAGTGGCGTCCAGCCTGGCCTTAAACACTTCCAGGGATGGGACATCCACAACTTCTCTGGACAACCTGTTCCAGTGTCTCACTACCCTCTGAATTTCTTCCTAACAAATAATCTAAACCTCTCCACTTCCATTTTAAACCCATTCCCCTTTGTGCTATCAATGTTTGTCCTTGTAAATAGTCTCTCCTTTTTTAAAGCCCCTTTTAAAACCATTGCTGATAGGCTACAAAAATTATACAATTATAAATTTGAGAGGAGTTGATTGAACAGACAACAGATAAAGAAGAACTCACACAACAAAGCCCCCTGTGGTTTAGCCTTTATTTTGGAAAAACTGAAATGAAACACAAACCCAGCTTATGTTTCTGGAATCCCTGATATTGTGGATCACTGGAGGCCAGAAGTAAACCAAACAGACCAAAAACTGTTACAGGTTACTCAAACTCAGAATCATTCAGTGATCAGGTTAATGGAAGGGATTCACAGGTATCTCACAGGCTTGCTCCTGGGTGTGTTTGTCCAGTGTATAAGCACATTCCTTGGACAATCCTTCCCATGGCGCGTGCCTTGCGGCTCAGTGTTGGCTTTGATTTACATTTTGGTAAATATTGGAAAATTGGAAAATAATTACATTGGAAAATAATTACTCGGGATAGGCTGGGGAATATTACAGTCACTCACAAATCGTCAGCCCTGCTCAGTTATCAAGGACGTGGTCTCCTTGGAAATAGCGATTCCTTCCCATTCCAGCAGGATTTCATCCTCCCATCCCCACTACTCCCAAACTAATGCACCTCTCCATGCCGTCCTTAGGGACTGATGGTGCGTGGCACCTCCTACCCTGGGAGAGAAGCGGCGAGCACCGCGGACAGTGAGGGCCTCACCGCAAAAGGTGACGATGGCCGGTCCCTCAAAACGAAGGGGGAGCTCCTTCCAGCCGACGGGCACAGCCGCCCCAGGCAGCAGCGGCGGTGTGACACCCTGTGCCCTCGCCGGCAGCCGTGTCGCAGGTCACCCATGGCCAGGGGGGCAGCACGGCTCAGGCAGTGCCAGCGCTGTTGCCCTCTCTCTCCTGCATCCCCCGCAGCGATCCCTGACGTTCCCCTCTCTAAGGGTCCCCCAGCTGATGCTCACCCTGGTGCTTCCCTGTCCCCGTCCCCGTCCCGGGGGTGTGACAGTGCGGGGGGAGCAGCTACCCCCGGCGGTTCTCTCCGTGCGGAGCCCAAGCGCCGGCACCTCCCGCTGCCGCCGGGGACCCCATCCCTGCAGGACCCCATCCCTGCAGGACCCGATCCCAGCAGGACCCCATCACTGCAGAACCCCATCCCTGCAGGACCCCTTCCCAGCAGGACCCCATCCCGGCAGGACCCGATCCCGGCAGGACCCCCTCCCGGCAGGAGCCCATCCCGGCAGGACCCCACCCCTGCAGGACCCCATCCCTGCAGGACCCCATCCCTGCAGGACCCGATCCCTGCAGGACCCGATCCCTGCAGGACCCCATCCCGGCAGGAGCCCATCCCGGCAGGACCAGATCCCGGCAGGAGCCCATCCCGGCAGGAGCCCATCCCGGCAGGACCCGATCCCGGCAGGAGCCCATCCCTGCAGGAGCCGATCCCTGCAGGACCCCATCCCGGCAGGAGCCGATCCCGGCAGGAGCCCATCCCGGCAGGAGCCCATCCCGGCAGGACCCGATCCCGGCAGGAGCCCATCCCGGCAGGAGCCCATCCCGGCAGGACCCGATCCCGGCAGGAGCCCATCCCGGCAGGAGCCCATCCCTGCAGGACCCCATCCCGGCAGGACCCCATCCCTGCAGGACCCCATCCCGGCAGGAGCCTATCCCGGCAGGAGCCCATCCCGGCACGACCCCCCGGGCCCGGCCCCCGCCCCAGGAGCAGCGGCAGCTCCGGGAGGGGCTCCCCCCGCGCCCCCCGAGCCGCCTGCAGCGCCGACCCAGCCCGCGGATCTCCTTCCCCCTCTCTCGGAGCCCTTTTCGTTCCGCGGCCATCGTTCCGAGATAGCAAACATATGAGGAGAATTTCCTCTATTAAAAAAAACAAAACAAAACCCCAAAAAAGAGGGGGGCGCAAAAAGACGGGGAAGGGAGCTAGTTTAAAGTGCTGGGATTAAAGGTCTGTGCTAGTTTCAAGCGCTCATAAAACGGCCTGAAGGATGCTATTTTGCTGCAGTCTAGGTTATTTCAGCCCACAGTTGCACAACAAACCATTTAAACATTTCAGCACAAAACAGATTCCATTGTTGAGCTGCACATTAAAAAGTGTTATTCGCTTTGAAGTTTTTGTCTAATGGCTCTAAACTGAAAGAAAATGTTTTCCTATTACTTAATTCAATCATAGCGAAGAGGCTTGGTAAAAAGCCCACGGATTTTGCCCAAAGTGTGACAGAGTTCTCTTTGTGTTTGCTTATCCTCTGCTGTCACACACTTTAATTCGCCTCTCTTTATCTGGCATTCAAAACTTTCTTCAATGACATTCAATAAGGTCCAGCGGCTGGAAAAAAAAACTGGTTATTTTTTTGGATATTCTTTCCCAGTAGCTTTGGGCTTGGTGTGCATTCAGAAGCTGTTAACCCTTTGCCTCCCTGCGGCTCGGAGCCCCGGGGTTCAGCCCCTGGGCTGCGGGAATCCCTCGGAATAAGGCTGAATCCACCACCCCCGGTGGAGAGCAACTTCTCAGCGGGGAAAAATGCCCCTTCCCGGGACCCGGGTCCGGTGGAAAATGTTTTAAAATACCTTTTCCTTAAAAATCAAAAAGAAAAATCCAAACCCTATTAACACTTTCAGGGAAAGGACACTTGGGAATCCTCTCTATATCATCGCAGGGCTGAGTTTTTATTAACATTCGTTTTTGTTCGCTCTGTAATTTCCGCCGTTCATTTGTGCACATCAGTACATTTTTTGGCTCGGGCATCAACAATCTCTCGGCAAAACTCCCGTGGATTGCTGTAAGAATTGTGACCAGAGGCAAAACAACCTCTGCACAGCCCTGAGACACGGAGTGCACCACTTTCAAGGCTTTTTCTTCCTTTCCCCCTTTTTTCCCCTCCTTTTCAAAAAGTCCGTTTGATTTCGAGGTGGGGAGGTTACTGTAGGGACCAACATCCCCACGTTTTGACAGGGGTCGGAGGGTGCGTTTGTCTTTTTATTGCCCGTATATTAAACGAGAAAATCGGGGTAGAATACGTATCCCCACGAATTATTTCTTTTTCCTATTTGTTGGCATTCCTTATTCCTCTACTGAACCAAGGAGCTCCGAGGAGCGCGGCTCGGGAGCGGCTGCAGGGGCAGCGCCGGTGCGCCGGAGCTCCGAGGGACGCGCGCTCCGTTTGGGCACCGCTGTGAGCTCAGCAGGTCCCCGTGCTGCCGCATCCAGCCACCGCCGCGGTGTTTAAGTCAAATCTCATCGTTCGGGGAAAACAAGCCGTTCCCTGTGGCCCCGCAGCCCCGGGCATCCCCGGCGCGTTGTGCGCGGCGATGCGGGCTCGGGCTGGCGCGGTTTGCTGCTTGGCCGGGCTCGGGGCCGCCGCACGTGGGTGCCACGGTGCCACGGAGCGATGGCAGGTGTCACCGCTGGGACCGGGCGCGGGGAACGGGGTAAAGACACGCGGAATGTGCCGAGCGCCTCTTTGCCCTCCGCGGGTGCCGCCGGCACGGAGCGGGGTCTGCGTGTCGGGTTTTGTGTACCCGCAGCAGCGCGGCCGGGATGCGTGTGGCTCTCCGCACCCCTGAGCTGTGCCCGGGCGCCCACGCAGAGGCCCGGCGGATGTCCTCGCCGGTGGAGCGCCGGCTGGCGCATCTCTGCGGCCGGGGGCTTCGCCCGACGGCGGCCACAGCGATGAGGGGCAGGTCCCGGACCCAGGCTGGGAACAAAGACGCGGGGCTGGAGAAGGCGGCGGGCGAGGCAGTGGGGACGAGACATCCCGGAGGCGAGGGGAGAGAGAGAGGCCGTCGGCACCGGGGGGCAGACCTGGTGCCACAGGTGGGAAAGGCACCGGGGGGCTGGCAGGGAAGCTGCGCCGGCGGAGACCGCGGCTGCAGCCGGCAAAATAAACAAGTGGGAGCGGGCTGAAAGCTGGGCTGAAAGCGAAGGAGAGCGATAAAGAGAAAGAAAAGAATATTAAATCGCGAGAGAATGAGAAAATAACCCCGCCAAAGGGAGAGGAGGGGAGAGGCCGCCTGCTACGGCGTGGGTGGGGTCGACAAGAATAGAGTACATTATGCAGTTCATTTAGTTAACAAGGGAAATAATGAGGGAGCGTGCGGCGTGAATGCCAAGAGAAGAGCCACAGAAAGCCCATTGAGCGCCCGGCGCCGCCATCACATGGCGCGGGCGCTATTTAAAGCGGGCGGCGGGCGCCGTTCAGCACCACTCGGGCTGGCCAGCGGCGCCGGGCGGGCGCTGCGCGGGGCGCTGCGCGGGGCTGCGCGGGGCAATGCCGCGCTCCTTCCTGGTGGACTCGCTGGTGCTGCGGGAGGCGGGCGAGAAGAAGGGGGAGGGCAGTCCTCCGCCGCCGCTCTTCCCTTACGCCGTGCACCCCTCGCACCCGCTGCCCGGGCTGCCGGCCGGAGCCTGCCACGCTCGCAAGGCCGGGCTGCTCTGCGTCTGCCCGCTCTGTGTCACCGCCTCCCAGCTGCACCCGCCGCCGCCCGCCATCCCCCTCATCAAGGCTTCCTTCCCTCCCTTCGGCTCCCAGTACTGCCACTCGCCCCTGGCCCGCCAGCAGCACTCCGTCTCCGCCGTCAGCGTCGGGCACGCACCGGCGCTCTACCAGGGCGCCTACCCGCTGCCCGACCCGCGGCAGTTCCACTGCATCTCCGTGGGTAAGGCGGGCAGGGGCGGCCAGCGGGGGTGCATGCCTGCATGGCAGCGATGGGCGCTGCGGGGAGGCGATGGGGACCCTGGGGGACCCTGCCGAGGGGGGTGCCTGCCCAGCGCACGGGGCTGCACGGGAGTGCCGGCGCCTCTCTCCGCCGGTGCCGCGGACGATGCGCTGGGGAATTCCCCCTGCTGCCCGCCGAGCCTCCGAGCCAGGCTGTGCGGACGGGGAGGGAGAGGCGGCCGCGGAACCCTTGAGGGCTCGGACTCCAGCCTGTCAGCGCTTGCTGGGTCTCAGGACCCCCGGGGACGAGGAAGGGCTGCGGCCCCGCAGGGTGGGCGGCAAGCAGGGCTCAGCGGGGACGGGCGAGTGCCCGGAGCGGCGGGGCGGGCGGCGGAGCGTCCGGCCGGTCTGACGGTGCGCTCCTCTCCATTCCCAGACAGCACGTCCAGCCAGCTGCCCAGCAGCAAGCGGATGCGCACCGCATTCACCAGCACGCAGCTCCTGGAGCTGGAGAGGGAGTTCGCCTCCAACATGTACCTCTCCCGACTGCGGCGAATCGAGATCGCCACCTACCTGAACCTCTCCGAGAAGCAGGTGAAGATCTGGTTCCAGAACCGACGGGTCAAGCACAAGAAAGAAGGCAAAAGTAGCTCCCACCGGGGCGGGGGGGGCGGCCACAGCTGCAAATGCTCGTCCCTTTCCACCACTAAGTGCTCGGAGGACGACGAGGACTTGCGCATGTCTCCGTCCTCCTCGGGGAAGGACGACAGAGGTCTCGCAGTCACCCCCTAACCACCCGCACACCCACCCCGGCTCCGCAGGAACTGTGGCGAAAGCAGGGGAGGGAGTCCTGCCTGCCCCGGTGCTGACACGCAGCCGAAGGATTTTATACTGTTTTGTATAATTTGTGTAATTTACGAAGGACTTTCTCGCCTTTCTAGACCCCCGGCCCACGGGGACGGGTGTCCTGGCACCCTGGTGTAAATAAACTCCTCCCTAGGACCCCAGGCGTCCCCCCATAGTGCTCTCTCACTTGTCTCCCCGCAGGCGCAGCCCCGGGCCCGGGAAGTTGCTCGCAGACCTCCCCGCGCACCGAGACGGGCGCGGAGTGCGCGGATGCTGCGCGGCACGGCCGCTGCGCCCGCCTGGAGGGATGCTGTCCCGGGCTCCCTCCGGTAACTCGGCGGTGCCCAAAAGCGGGCGAACGGACGGGGAGGGTTGAAGGCTGTTTGGGTTACTATGTTTCTCCCCCTTTTTTTTTCCCCCTTTTTTTTTTTTTTTTTTTTTTTTTTTGTTTGCTTTACAAAACGGTTTTTGTTTTGACTTCGTCGCTGCCGGGCGCACAACTGTGCTTGTACCGTTCCGTCCCACTCCCTCCCCGCGGGAGATATTTATTTATTTATTTATGTCCAGAGAAACGATGATAGCGATGAAAATAATGATTGTGATAACAATAAAAGCTCGTTGGTGGTTTATTTCCTTCTCTCCGCGTAGAAAGCAGCCGCTCGGCGCCCGCGGCTGGGAGCACCATCGCTTTCCAACCCTCTCCGCCGCGGCTCGGCACCGGGACCCGCCCGCTCCGGCGAGCGCACATGACGGGGAGCCCTCCTTTCTCCGTGTCGAGCTGAAGGTACGGGGTGCTTGGGACCCCCGCCTTCTGAGAGAACCCCGGGGGCTCTCTTCGGTCCTCCCCCGCGATGCTAAGGACCGGGCCGGGGAGAGGCTGGGCTGAGCACCTTCCATTGCCATCTCAGCCGCCAGCCTGCCCGCGGCTGTAGGGCCGCATGAACGCCTGGCTGCCGCCGCGACTCGGCCCCTCTGTCCCGGTGTCCGCGGCCGCCGGACAAGAAGGGCTGTCCCAGCCTCCCGCTAACCCTCCGGGCCTGGGGCCGGGCCGGGACCGGCCCTGCCGGGGCTCCCTCCATCACGGCTGCCGGGTCCCGCCAGCCCCGCTCCCGGAGCGCTCTGCCGCTGTTTCCCGTTGCGCCGAGACTCGTCCCGCCGGCTAGCGGGGAGCCCCGTCGGAAGCAGCCGAGAGGTCCCGCGGCCCCGGGGGTGCCACAAGCCGGACTGGCATCAAGCTCCTCGGGTGCGGGACCCCCAGAGCCCGGCGCCCCGGCCGCCGCTCCGGCCGTGCAGGGAAAAGCCCCTTGTGCAGAGACTCCCGCTCCCTTCGGGCTCACGGGGACCGTGTTCAGCGGGTGCAGCGGCCGTCCCTGCACCCACAGCCTATGCCTCGACTCTCCCCGCGAGGCTGCAGAGCTGCACCGCCTGGCACAGCGGGATTCGTGCCCTGCCTTCCGCGGAATATGCTTGGGTCCCTAGGCTACCGTAGGTTCCTGCCCGTACCGGGATGAGACCCAGTTTTCATCCCAGAGCATGTACAAAACATGCACCGGACAGAGGCAGGGGGATGTTTTCCCTCATGGGAAATCCCTGTGGAGAAGGTCAATTCTACTCCACACACAGGCTGAAGTCGATGTGGGAAGCTGTGGGTTTGGCATCTCTGGGCATCAGGGTAAAGGCAGAGCAGGTAAAAGTCCCACTGCCGGGACAACATCAAGACCTGTCCATGAAACAAACCTGTCACCCTCCATCCTTCCCACGACACCCTGTGGGTCTGGGAGATCTATGGTTCCTGCAGCCCCACCCCACAGATGAGTGGAAAGTGTGACCCTGCAGCCCATGGCACACTGGAGTGGACCTCTCAGGACACTCAGGATAATGGGAAGTGGGGGGAACGATTAGACATGACAGTGCAGGACAGGCACATGGCAGTACTCTCACCCTGCTGGTCTGGGCTGATTTGTGTTCCGCTGTCTGGAAGCTGCAAGGATTTGGTGACACTGGGTAGCTGCATTATCAAGATTGAGGCAAATGGACAAAATGTTCAGGCTCCTTGTTGGCCTTCCTTCATCTACTTACTCCTGGGACCCTTAGACCTCTTACCTCTCCATCTTGGCTTCCTCCTCTGCTGGCTTCCCACATTACCCAGCTGAGATGGGATAGCAGGGCAAGCTTGTAGTTACAACAACCCATGGGCAGCATCTTCCTGGCTCCTTTTCCCTTGACTGTTGGGGGTGAATTTGGCAGGTTTGAGACTAAAATCTGGCCTTGATACAAGAGTCAGTCAGTCTTGCCTGGTGCTTGGCCCCATAATGTTCCCTGCCTGCCCGTTCTTCCCCAGTGGACCAGTTTCAACAGAAAAGACCCCTCAGAGGACCTTATTTTGCACAGCAGGGCCCTGTAGATTTTCCAGCACTCACCTCCCATCCTGCTCATGTTTATCAGGCTTGTTTTGAAAAGTCATTGCAAAATAGAGGCAGAAACAGCCTAATGTAGGTTTAGCAAGGGGTCTGGCATCCTCTTCCAGAGCACTGGCACTGAAGTCAGTGGCACCCGTAGGGGCGTGTGTGTGTGTCTCTCGTGGCTGTTCAGCAGCAGGGGATTGAGCCAGCTGGCTGGCAGGGACATGCAAGGAACACCAGCACTGAGTGTGTGAGTGTTGCTGCTGGAGTGGTGCTGTGGTAGCACTGCTGAAGCTCTCACCATCCTTGTCTGCCAGCACCTTCCCACCATGTCTCTGCTCCACCATGGCACAAGCTCTGTGCCTCCTCACACCCCTGTTTTGAGGCAGACAGGGAGAGTTTCTCACCTCTGTGGCAGGGATGATTAGGCAGTGGCACTGCCCACACAGCTTGCTCCTTGCTCACTGTGAAACCTGGGCACCAGCATGCCTGGCAGACAAACACTACCTTGTGCACAAGCACATTTTATCCTTAGGATCCAGAGCTGGTGAGAGCAGCTGGAAAACTTTATGGGTGTGCAGAATCAAGGTCACTATCACATCCTCACTGCAGGCGCAGCAGATGTGGGCTGCAAGGAAGAATTTTTTAGTGATGCTGCCCCAGCCAGTGCACACATTACAGAGAGTGTAGGCACACATGTGACTGCATCCTTTATGGACTGAGTTTGTCAGCCAGACAATTTGGAACAATCCTCAGCTCTAAAATGTACCTCATATATGTAAAGTAGCAAAGAGAATTCCCTCATATGGTATAATTTTGTCTGAACAGCAGTGGAGTGTCACAATGGATGGCCCCAACAAGACAGTATTAATATTCCCCGATGCACGCTGGCCTCTGCTGCAGACCCTGTGTACCTTGCAAAGCCCAGTGGGGCTCTCAGTGCACTTGACAGTCATTATGCCACATCCACATGCAGAGATAATCCCTCCTTAGTTGGGCATTTTTCTAATTTAGTGAGAAATCATTACAGCAAATGCTCAGAGTGTCATTTTCAAGGACTCTGAGGTTGGGCAAATTAAAGTCATTTTGCTGTGGGAAGAGTGTGGGCACCTCTGCTAAAGCGAATGTCATAACATGCCAATTTTCAACTTTCTATCTCTAGCCATTTTGGCAGCAGGTTTCTGAAAGTTACTTAAACATTTTAGCATCTAAAATGCCCAGTCTCACCTGATTCCAACGGGAATCAGATTTATAAATGCACAAAGTGGGTTTGAATATTTTTTAGCATATACTTTTTTGATCATATTTCTGTCTTAAAATTGAATTACTTCTGCCCTAGCATGCAGAGAGGACACTCTTTGGATGCTATGAAGGCTGTAAAGACTGTATCCCAGAGCAAAAGTGGCTGTCCTGGCAGGGGAAGGAGAACAAAAGATTATGCTAGGCTCTCTTTTCCACACTCTGGCATTGCTGAATTTTGGTGTCCTACACCCCTTCCCATCACATACGCAACCACTCTCTTTTCACAGGCACAAAATGTGAACATGATATGGATACCTGGGAAAAAACCAAAGGTTTGGAATGAAGAACCTTTTCAACATTATTACCTGTGTACTTACATCTACTTAATATTAATTTTGCTTTTTTTGGTCTTACATTATTGTGATTTTTATTTTTATCTCTTGACCTCATTTGGTTCCACATAAAGGCTGCATCAAATAGGTTTACAGTTGAAAACATGCATTGGTACTTTAAATGTTGTTACTCTTAACCACAAAACCAGTATTATTAACACAGGAATTCCATAATTTGGTTTATCTGCAGTTGATGTATTTACACAATGCCAGCTCTGAGCTGGCCCCATGGGTTTGGAATAGTGTTTGGGGTAAATGGACTTGCTGCTTTGGAATTGCATTACACTGTGGGTAACTGGGTGTTTTTCTATCACTCTTGTTTACTTAGAAAGAACCTTACCTATTAATTTACTGGGATAACAAGGATTAATTTTTAATCCTTAGGTTCCTGAGGGCAGCTCTGAAATTTGATTCTCTAAGGACGATATAATTTGGTCTATGAATGTGATTACTTTAAAATACAGGTGGGTGTTAAAAAAAGATCCTAAATAAAACAGTTTTGCATGATATTCCAAATGATTTGGAGACAGGTACATCAACAGTAGCTCTCTCTCAATTACATTAATTTTGAAAGTGTTTTTGCTATGAGCACAAAGTACTCATTTATCAGGATGTAATTATGCAAGATCAGGACATCTCCTAGGATACTGACACTGATGATGACAGCAAATGGCTGGGCCCGATGCTTAATATGGCTGTAGCTCTACAGGAATGGCTGCCTGGTGCTGGACAGCTGATTGCTCTGGAACTACTCTATATACTCTATTTTGTATAACCCATATGTACCCAGCATATATAAATAAAACCAAACTAAATAGCTAATTAAAAAAGGAAGCAGCAATTATCATAACCAGGAAAAAGTCTTCATTGCTAAGTTTGCTATATCCCCTTTCTTATTCTGCTACAACTTGCCCTTTCCTCCTTGGCATTTTCTGTTGGGCTTGTTCCCACCAAAGAACACCAGGAAAAGAATACATTTTTGTCACATATTTGCTATCAGTCTATATAGACCAAATTGGAGAAAGCACATCAATAGGATGTTAACATGAACCCAAAATGTGCCTTGGAGACAGCAACTCCTGTCAGACCTGCATCTATTCTTTTCCTCAGCCTCAGGTTTCTAACTATGAAAGCTGTTAGCATCAGCCACAGACTACAAATACATTATTTTATGCACTTTGCAGCTGGATGGGCAGTGGCTCCCATGCTTGAGCACAGATGTGTGCCAGTATGTTAGATCCTGGATGGGAGTATCTGGTCTGGATGGCTTCAGTCACTGCTCCAGAGGGGTCTGCAGCTGAAAGGTCCCTTCTGCCAGTCTGATGAGGATGTCAGGTACCCTGGTACATCTGAAATAGCACTAGGCACACATCCAGGCACCTCAAATGGTTCTCCACAAGTCAATTTTCACCTAAAAGCATGAACACAGAAGACAGATACAGACAGATTATTGGAGAGAATACATGGTGGCTGTGCCTGCAAATACATCTGGATTCAGTTTTATTTAAAAATATTTAAATATCCCGTGTGGGTGGTTAACTGCCTGTACTTGACTAATCCTGGTCAGGGTGGACTACAAAAGTGTACAGTGCCTTGGATTACACCTTTTCTTTTCTTTTTTTTTTTTTTTTTTGAAGAACCCCCTTTTCAAGCAAGCCTCAGCTAAGTACCAAATAATACTAGATAATCCATACAGACGTGAAAAATGTGCAGGTGTTTGGGTGGCTTGTAGTGTGCAAGGCAAAGCAGAAGGATTCAGCATAATGTGGTAAAACACGAAGCATAGAATGGTAAAACACATGTACATATGTTAAGTTTTCTTTAAAATCACAGTCTTTTTGCACTTGGTGATATAAACCCAGAGGAAGTTCATGGGGATCAGTAACTCTGGGAAGAAGAGGCCTCCACAAGGCAGGTGATGCAAAGGAGATACATGGACTGAATGAGGCAGAGGCTGCTACCTGAGGAGTGACACAAACACACTCCTAGGAGCTGTCTTACTCAGACCTTCACACTAGGCAGGGCTCCTTCAGAGCAGAGTTGTCTCTTTGCTGGTGTTCTGCTGGAGGCAGCAGGGAGATACCTGATCTGTAAAGGCTATTCTGCTGAGCAAGCTGTCCACATCTGGTGTGGGCTGCCTCCTGAGTCTATCCCCATAGTCTCAGCTAGGAACACTGTACAGGATTGCAAATCATTCATTACAGCAGACACAGAAATGGTAACATGACTCTCCATTAATTCTTTGCTCTAGAGAAAACCAGCTTTGATGTCTGAGTTGACCAGAGTCTGAGAGATTCACTGAATCCAACAGAGATACTTATCTTTGATGCCACTGTGTCACCTCTGAGTTTTCTTTGGTGCCTGAACTGGGAGGACACCACACTGTGCTAGGGGGAAGATAAATGAAAGCTGGTGGTGTGGGAAACCCCTGTCCTTAGCTCCTGGCCATCAAGGTGCTCTTTTGAGCATGACCAGTCCTGAGCCTAGATGTGCTATGGGCACAGAGGGAGGACAAGACAGCTGGAGTATTGCCATTGTCAAACCTGCTGGACCTCATGGCTTCTACCTAGATGCCTGTGACTGCAGTAAAACAGTTCTGAGTCCTACCCTGGCCCCTTGCAGAGCTGACTTACCCTGTCACAACCCAGATGCAAGTTGCTCCAGCACATCAAAAACCTGTTCTGCTGTTGCATCACCTCCCAGGCTTTCAGCCTCCCCACCACTACCCCCTCGTACTCCTGGCTGCACTAACTGGTAAGATTCCCATCTCCCTGGCTGATTCCAGCTCCAGCTCTGCATACTTTTGGCCTTTCACTACCATTGATCACAATTCTTGCCCCAGTTTCTGTCTTGTTCCCAGGCCTCATCCTTTCAGAGACATTTTGGGGCTCTGTTTCACTCCCAGCCCTGCTTGCACAACTGTTGAAGCCAGCACTCAGGTTGTCAGCAGTGGTGAGCAAGCAGAGGAGCCACATCAGTTTATGCCAGGTGATACCTGGATGCCCCATTCACCACCACACAGGCTTCCCTGGGCATGGTGTCCTGGCACAGCTCTCCATGCATCCTTCCAACCCACCAGCTATTCCCAGCCAACACACACACCCTGGCCCTTCTGCAGTGCTGCCAGCTCACACAGCCGAGCTGGCTCCCTGACATTATTCCCTTTTCTTCTACTAATCTAAGTTTTCTCACTTCCCTGTGTCTTTTTATTTTTCCTTCCTGCATTTCAGTCAATCACCTGTTTAAAGTTAAGCACATGCTTAAATAGTCTGCCAAAATAAGTCCTAGATAGTCTCAGTTGTTTTCCACCCTCTGCTGAATAATTTCCCCCTCCGCCTTTCCCCAGAACATATGGGGGTCATGTGTCCAGCTCTTATGTTTAATTTTGCACACAGTTTAGATTACACTTTGTATGAAACATGCTACCAAAAGTAAAGCTCCCTTCTCCTTTCTCTTCCTTTCTTTCTCTTTAGTTAAGCATACATGTAAAGAAACCTTTCAATGCATTTGCAGAGCCCTAATACAGTAGAGTGACACAAAGCATTCTGGATATTGCTATGCAAATGACATGCCAAGAATGTTTAGACTGTACCTTGAAGCAGTAAACAAGTTGATTGTCATGGTGTCATGGTAACTAGAGCTGGATCCGCTTCATACGAATGAGGTCCCAACCTTTGTTTTTATTTGGATTGCTAAAGCAACTCAGTGGTCCAAAGCTCATCACCCCCTCCGTCCTCTGGAGAGTCAGAGATACAAGAAATGGACTCAAGTATCAGGAGACCATTTAAAAATAAACAATGAGCTACTCCAACACACAACTTCAGGTCACTGAGGATACTCAAGTGTACACCAGTCTGACTTGGGAGATGCTGCCAACACCACTGGAATTTGCCATGTACTCTGGGCAGAGCTGCTGTCCCACCAGTGCAGTTATAACATGCAGAACTTATATTGGAGGTGATGAAAATTGTGCTTTTAAACTGGTCAATTGCTGCAAATTGTGCTTTTAAACTGGTGAATTGGTTCCCTCTCACAGAAGTATGGATACTGGAGAGGGCAGCAGGGCTCTTCTGTGAGCAGTCTCTCTGTGTGGGACTGTAGGATCAAGAACTCAGGCTGCTGGTCAGCACCTTGTATTGTTCACTTTATACATGATTTCTTGCCAAGCAAAGCAAGAAGGCATTTCTCTGGTTTTGACTCAGCCATCCTTCTCTGGGTAGCAGGAAAGCTCTCTATCACCACAGAAGAATCACACCAATGACTTAGAGGTTACAGAGTTTTTTCCCTAACACTATAACTCAGGGTTGAAACACTCCAGGCTCTGATGAGCCACCTCATTAACCAATATACACTCCTGGAAATTGTTCATCCAAGCTGAGCCACCAGACTTGACTCCAAACCTCCTCTTTTACCCCTGCAAACAGAAAATGCTTTCGCAGACAACAAGTCAACACTTGTCCTACCACACAAAAAAAACTAATTAATTTCCTAGATGGCTGTGGTGTTATAACTTTGAGACTAAAAATTCTCTTTACTCCACATACTCAAAAATGAACTTTTTTTTTGAAGAGTTGTGTGGCCACTTGTAAGGGCCAGCTGATCTCAGAGCATTAGACAGAGGAGCTCCCCTTTTTGCACTATTTATCACTGCTGATCTGGGCTTTAAGGAGAATCACAGGGTAGCTGAGCCAAACCGGTTCCAGCCACAGGAGCCAACACAAGAACCAGCTTGTTGTCTGTCTCTATTGGTTCTTCAATCCCACAGTTTCAAAGCACAGGGCACAGAAGGATAACCCTTCACATGACATGAAGTGTGTGAGCTCCTTGGCACTGCACCAAACCTGTCTGACATTGCCTGGGGCCTTCCCTGCTGTATATTGGGCTCTTCTCTGTGCTTGTGTGCACTTGAGGTGTCACATCCTGATGTCCTGCTTCATCTCTTGTTACCAGAGATGACCTGCAAAGACCTATCTGAACCACTCAGGTGCAACTCCTGGTTTTTGTGGTATCAATGGGAATTCTCCCACAGCTGCAGGACTTGCACAGAAGATGTACTGTAGCTGCTTGAGCAGAATCCCTGTTCAGAGTTGGAGCAGAGGAGCAAGCTCTGAATGATAAGAGTTATCTCCTGCTGCAGGACTAATCCTGGTAAGGCTGGTTCAATCAGGCCCTGGAAACCATCACAACTGAGTCTGGAAAGACCAGCCCCAGTGCAGTTGGAGGCATTCTCAATACCAGGAGAGAGGCAGGGGAACCCCTGGAGAATAGTTGCTCACTGAACTAAGCTCCTTAGATGTAACAACTTCATTTATGCAACTGCACCTAAATAACTCTAAATAACTAAAGGAAATCAGAGGCAGTGGCACCAAAGAGCCAATGGACAGGGTGTAGAGGGGAAACATTCTCAGCTGGATGCAAAAGTGGTAATTGAGTATTCATCCCTATTTCTCATCAGCCACCATAAGGTATCCTTGGAAGTAGCTCATGGGAAATATAAGGAACAAGAAAAGAGGGGACCTTTCTGACCTAAGAAAAGAGGGGAAAGTATCTACCTCACAGATATAAACCCATTCCTGAAGATAATTTAAGTGCTGTCAGGGACCAGATGCTAACATGTGATTTACTAACTACAAAATAACTTCTCTGGCATCTTTGATTCTGAAATCTAGCTGGGTCTTTTACAGTCTCTGCAGACTGATCAGTGGGAAAGTTCTCAGTCCTTGCTGAAGCACTTTTCCTGAAGCAGGATTTCTACAGTGTTTTGTCTCACAAGTTCAGGACGGTTCAGTAAATGCAGTAGAATGATTGATGGGGCTGAGATAGGCACTAGAGCCTAGATCAGCTGGAGACAGAGCTGAAGAGCTGTATGGTCCCTCTGTTGCAGGCTCCAGGCTGCTCAGAGCTGCTGCGGAGCAATCCCCTGGGAGAGCTGATCCGCAGAAACTCTGCACAGTAGCATCACAAGTGTGTGGAACTGAAGTCAGCAGCTGATCCTAAAAAATGCTTTTGTGTGGCTTATCCATAGTCTGGGCAATCTGGAAAGCAGAGTGGTGTTTGCAGGCATATACTTTCAGGTGGATATGTCACACTTTTCCACTGAGATTTGAAGATCCCCTTGGTCAGCTCCCTCTCTAAATCTACAACTGGTGCACCTGCAGGGAGGGAGAATAATATCTTAGCTTCTAGTGAAAAGATGCCCTTACAGCACATTCTGGGTAGCAGAATTTCCCATTTATGAGCAAGCTCCTACCTGTCCAAGTGCCACTAAAGACACAGCATTTCTCAGTGTTCCAGCTGCCATGTCTGAGACTTCCTCACACGTTTCATTTCATCAACAGCTCCACTAAGATTTGAACATAAAGCAGGGAGCAGCTGGTATTTAAAAATAAAGATATTTATATATGGGCCTGTATGAGGACATGGCCCAAGAGAGTCTCTTCAAGGAGAGTTTCATTTATTTTTTCAGTTATATCAAGTAGTCCAGACTAACTCGCAATGGCTGGCAAGCCCTCTTCACCAGTGAATTCATGAACTCCTTTGGTTGTTTTATCTCTGGGTGGTGCTGCATTGATGATCCAGTTGTAGGCTGTTCCATGGGTTAGTGTCATCATCCATAATCCTATCTGGACACATGTATGTATGTGCCATGGCTGGGCTCAGACCCCTTTGAAGACTTCCTGGGATGTGCACTGTCCCTTTGGGAATGCATCCTCTCTTTGGTGTTGTGTATTTGTGTGGGCATGTGTCAGCCTGCATGGACCATTTGTCCCTTTGTAAGCCCCAAGGAGCTGCTCCAAGTGCCTTCAAAGCTCACAGTGCAAACTGGCCAGACCAGGCAGACTGAATGTTCTCGCTCCTTGACTTGCCCAAAGTGCTGGTCTCCTTTATCCCTGGGTGCATTTCCAGCAATATCTCCATGCTTTTGCTGGCTGCTCCCAAGCCAGCAAAATTATAGAAATACACCATCAGTACCATGTCCACCTTCAGAGCTCCGTTTTCCTGACTGATATAACACATTGATCCTGGTGCCTCCATCCCTCCCCAACTGCTGCCTCATGGCCACTTGTACCTTTCCTGCCCCAGCTGCCTGTACCCATCCCTGGGCTCTTCTATTCACTCTGAAGGCAGACAGACCTGTTGTGTGCTCTGTACAGCACCTAGCACAACGAGTGGCCCAGGCTTTGTGCTCTCCTGTGCACTTACAGAGACATGCAGGCTCACATCCACAGGCAGAGCCCATCCATGGCACGTCGCACATGCCACGGCTCGCTGGCTGCGCTCACCATGTTTCCTGAGGTCCCTTTGTTAAATAAACAGCAACAGAGATTGCTGCGCCCTGCCTGGGTTATTGTATTCCTAACACAGAGCTTCTGCTTTGAATAACAGTCTGTACAAAATTAACAGTCATGTCTTTGTCCTCCAAAATGTATAAAATGCCCAAAAATGGGAGGATGCTTTGTTACAAGATGGAGCCGGTCCAAGTGGGACTGAAATTTTGTCCCAAAAGTGCAACAGAACCTCAAAAGACATGCTGAATTCGGCATCTGCAAAGGAAAAAAATCACTGATGCTTCTGGATAAAGGAAGAAGAAAGCAGAGGCAGGACACTTTCCACCAGAACAGCTCAGGGGCAACAGGGCTGTAGGGAAGACAGGCTCTGA